>NC_091128.1:172178743-172796243 GCF_040183065.1 Periplaneta americana
TTTACTTTTTAAGAATTCAAAAATAAATTTAATAGGCACCCAAAAAGTCAAATGCCGTGGTGTAACTGTACCCAGGTTCAAACCTGAGATCAGATAATTTTTCATCTCTTTGTTAATATTTTATTCAGTACATTACTTTAGATGCGTTATTTTATTTTAACATGAAATAAAGGAGATTTTACTACATAAATAATATATCCGTAATTCGCACTAGTCCAGCAATTTAGTAGTTTATGGTTATATTATTATTATTATCATCATCGTCATTCTATATTATTCCGTCGTGACATATTTTTCTAATTAAGGCTGTACACTGTCGTGACGGTGTAGGGAATTGGTGGTCCAACAGTCGTCCGTTAGCAGCGCTACTGACGCGCGTTCGCAGCGCCACTAACGCGCCACTAAAAGTGGCCTCGTTTAAAGGGACATTTAATTCCCTACCGAAGAAGCCATGATGAAGATTTTTTTATCGGTCTTTAAATCAATCGCATTTCGGCCTGGTTTGGACCCGCACTCCTAACATCCAGCGGTAGGCCACTGGGTACGACATCGTGGTGCCAAATCATCATCAATCATCACGAAGTAGACCTAAATAGCTCCGTGTCGTCCTCGTCGAAAAGCCTTTTGGATGGCTTGCCAGATCGTCTGTTGCTGTTTGGTTGATAATGAGCCATTAGTGTTCTGTCATTTTCTCTGGGGCAAAACTTTAAATTCCTGTAATATACAGGGTGTAAAAAATTACGTGGATTAAGTTTTCCCGGTCATCATAAAATTAAAAACAAGTATAATTGTAATTAATAACCATGCAGTACCCGATAATAGAAGGAACACTTGAACTCGAGTACAGTACTGCACAAAATACGCGTCTTCTAGGTGAAAGCCTGTCTACGTATTTACTGTACAATATACACCTGCTGACTGAAGAAATAGAGCATATCCAGAAGAACTAAGATACCTACAAGTGCAAACACTGTTACATGGGGCTGTAAAATTAATTGAAGTTAATGAAAATGAATGACGCAATAGAATAAATGAGAACAGTATTAAAAGAAAAATAATATTCAACAAAACTAAAACATTACAGAATATTAATAATTAATTTAGATTCTAAAACAAACCATCAATGAAACCTTATAATATGTGAAACTATATTAAAATATAACAAAAATAAAAACAATTGACTGTAGAAGAAACAGGTGTAAAATCTATTATACAGTTAAATAATAGTAACTCAGTTCTTAAAACAATTTCCAGCATTTAATGTATCAAATTTTTCAGTAAATATGGAATGCATTGTGGAGTTTTTGTAATTAAATTCACCTGAGAACTCTAAAGGCTGTAAAATTTGTTTTTGAAAATATTTCTAAGCTGGACATATGTAGAATTTCGAAGGCCTTTAAAAGTTGCATTGTTATACATACTGAAATATAAACAAATGAAAGTACGTCTACAATATAATCACAGTCTAGTATATACAGTCCGAAGCTTGAGTTTATGAGGGTACTAGGAACAATAGACTGTGCAGGTACTATTTTGCATTGTCTGTAATGAGGCGATAGTAGCGATCCTAGTGGTTAGCAACTATCTATTGATGCATATTTACTACGTATTGAGCTTCGTGACTGTATATACTATACTGTGATATAATGTTATTAAAACCGTAATTTTTTGACAGTTGAAATGTTGAAAGGACTCTCTGAACTGTGTTGAATTAAGCAAATGAAGTTACATTTTAGAATTTCATTTTATTAATTTCTGTGTATACCAATTAAGAATATAACACAGTGCATTTCGATGTAGTTTTAGTCCTTTAACATTCACAAATAATATTATGTCCAATGTTAAATCTCTATGTAATTTATAGTAAACTATGTTGCAATGTATACTGTATATTGTAACTTCTGTCACAAAATAAAAATAAATGCATCAATTCAGTGCCAAGAAAAATTACTGCAAGTATGTGAAGCCACTGCAACGGGAACGCAGGTGAATTGGCTAATTTTTCTGCTATATCTGAATGAAACAATGCTGCTTATTTCGGAAGCCGGGTGTATTTATTTAGTTTAGATTGATTGATCCTGTCAGCTCTGAATGCCACTTCTGGTTTACTGCGTAGTAAATGACTCAACAAGTAAGCCTTCCCGTCCCAAAACACACAGCCAGGCCCTCACTGTAGTCCGTATGCTGATTTCCTCGTTTCCATTTCCAGCAGTCACGCGTCATTGCAGTCAGAGATCTCCCCCCCCCCACCCCCGGAGTTTAACCAGAGTCAGCAGTTGTGAGAGATCTCTTTGTTCAGGATTGACCAAGCGACAGGATTGCATACGGAAAAATAATATAGTAATTCGGAGTATTTGAATTTGGGCGAAGGTAGAACAGCTTCAGACAGCTCAATTTCAATTCGTCCATTCATAGTGTTCTGCCCAAGGGGAGGTCTTACACTGCAAACCCAGTATTCTCCAATCTTTCCTATTTTCTGCCTTCCTCTTTGCCTCCGCATATGATCCATATATCTTAATGTCGTCTACCATCCGATATCTTCTTCTGCTCCGAACTCTTCTCCCGTTCACCATTTCTTCCAGTGTACCCTTAAATAGGCAGTTTTTTCTCGGCCAATGACCAAATAAATTCCTTTTCCTTTTCATAAACTTCAATATAAGCCTGGAATGTGACCTCTGCCATTGGTTGATTAGCAGGTATGTTTCATCTTTCATCTGTCGGCAATGTTTACGTCGCCTGTCAGGCATTGTGAAATGCAGTATAGTTGTAAGTTGAATGTCATCCGTAATGATAGCAGATGCACCAACACTTAAACTATTACTCACAGTATTAGCATTGTCTAACATCATACAGCCACGAAGTTTGAGGTGATTTTTTGCATTTCTCGCGATAGAGCGCTCCAAGCGGTTAGCAACTGAGAGGACTAGGAACAATAGACCACAGTCTAGTATATACAGTCACGAAGCTCAATACGTAGGGAATATGCCTCCATAGATAGTTGCTGACCACTAGAATCGCTACTATCGCCTCATCACAGAGAATGCGAAATAGTACCGGCACAGTCTATTGCTCCTAGTACCCTCACAACTCAAGTTTCGCGACTGTATATACTAGACTGTGAATAGACTGTGCCGGTACTATTTCCTATTGTCTGTCCTGAAGCTATAGTAGCGATCCTAGTGGCTAGCAACTAAAGTTCAACTGTCATTGGATGCATATTCCCTACGTATTGAGCTTCGTGACTGTAACTAAACTGTGGTACAGTATTAGCAGGTTCTTCATTATTACTAATACGTTTATTTCCACTTTGTTCTATACTTTTAAAAAAGGAACGGATCACGAACTCATTGTCACATGACGTGAACTGAATGAACTGTCTCTAGAAAATGTTCTAGGTTTGTCCCTGTTCTTTCTTACCCATAATATAAGAAGATAAATGACGTGAACTGAATGAACTCTCTCTAGAAAATGTTCTAGGTTTGTCCCTGTTCTTTCTTACCCATAATATAAGAAGATAAATGACGTGAACTGAATGAACTCTCTCTAGAAAATGTTCTAGGTTTGTCCCTGTTCTTTCTTACCCATAATATAAGAAGATAAATGACGTGAACTGAATGAACTCTCTCTAGAAAATGTTCTAGGTTTGTCCCTGTTCTTTCTTACCCATAATAGAAGAAGATAAATGACGTGAACTGAATGAACTCTCTCTAGAAAATGTTCTAGGTTTGTCCCTGTTCTTTCTTACCCATAATATAAGAAGATAAATGACGTGAACTGAATGAACTCTCTCTAGAAAATGTTCTAGGTTTGTCCCTGTTCTTTCTTACCCATAATATAAGAAGATAAAAGACGTGAACTGAATGAACTCTCTCTAGAAAATGTTCTAGGTTTGTCCCTGTTCTTTCTTACCCATAATATAAGAAGATAAAAGACGTGAACTGAATGAACTCTCTCTAGAAAATGTTCTAGGTTTGTCCCTGTTCTTTCTTACCCATAATATAAGAAGATAAATGACGTGAACTCAATGAACTCTCTCTAGAAAATGTTCTAGGTTTGTCCCTGTTCTTTCTTACCCATAATATAAGAAGATAAAAGACGTGAACTGAATGAACTCTCTCTAAAAAATGTTCTAGGTTTGTCCCTGTTCTTTCTTACCCATAATATAAGAAGATAAAAGACGTGAACTGAATGAACTCTCTCTAGAAAATGTTCTAGGTTTGTCCCTGTTCTTTCTTACCCATAATATAAGAAGATAAAAGACGTAATGAATGAAACATAGCGTTAACGTAAAGGTTGATTTGTATATGAAGAGCACAGGGGAAAAACGTGATAAGTCCAAAATGATCGATTTTCTGTTTCAGATGTCGTGTAATAGCTCATGTAGTGTAGATTTGTGTAGTTTAACTGTGAAGACCAGCGTTTCTCAAGCTATTTTGAAGTGGGGACCACTTTTTTAAGTCAGAACAGTTCCGCGGACCATCTTACTCTTGTTCCCATCGAAAGCAAATTTATAATTTTTGTAGCATATTTTATTACGAGTATACTTATATTTTAAAATAGAATTAATTAAAATTAATTGCATTCAATTACTTTTATACAGGGACATCATTTTATTTTTACTTCAATTTTTATTGTACCTGAGTTTTTGAATGTACTTCACTCCCACCCCTTCTACTAATGAAGTTCAACCGTCCTCCACACAGATCCAAGACCGCATATACAGTCATAGTAGCCTTATGGCCATAGTAAACAGTACGTTCCAAAAATATGTTCGCGTTTTCCAGTGACGAAAGAGCTTTCAATATTGCATCATTTTCCATTTGCCTACGTCCCATCCCGGTTTCCCCCCTCTGCTTCTATTCACCTCTCTGTAAATGCTAGTGGCTGGGCTGTCTTAGCTCTTTTCTGAGAACATTAATATCTGTTAGGAAATTGGACGTCTACGCAATATTATATCCATACAATTGTTTAAGGTAACTTAAATAAAAGGGCCTCGTTAAGTAATTAAATGTCACGTGATTTCCTCCCTTTCTATGACGCTGCGAGGTAACCACTTGGACGGGCAGTAGATGGCATGTCTGAGTAATTTTATCTTTTCGGATCGGGCAGAAGTGAAGATTGAATTTACAGTGCGTAAGGTCTCTTTTATAGAGTAGGTACAGAATTATTTCAACAAGAGTTACTGATATGAAGTACGAACCTGGTAATTGGAATTACGTACAATAGTCTATAGTGCGATAATATGCACATTACAACTGAAGCCTGTATTGAAATGAACGGCCATCATTTTCAAAAATGTGTTTAAATATTCATATTATGATTATTTTTCAATTTAACTTCATTCTCTATAGTGTACGCTAATGTGCTGTAGACAGTATACTATACACTGCAAAATGAATACGTCCACATGGACAGCTCAGTTCGTGAGTAAAAACACTTATTGTTAATGCTGTACTGTATTTTGATTAAAGAAAAACCTAATGAAAATTATCAAACTCAAAATCGCGATATTTCCTAGTTTACGTAAATGGATGAACTACTTTTCTTCCCTCCTATACCTAGTAAAGTGATTTGTTTGTATATTACGCCAGTGTCATCGAACTCCAGTCGTGGAAGGAGGTAGCAAACGGTGTTTCCGGTTTTTAATCGTTGATCCAAAGGTATAGCCAGGTTAATATTAGAAATGTTAGTAAAAATAAAATGATGTCCCTGTATTAGTATTAACTGAGTTAACGTTATTAGAAGAACCTGTTTGTGCTCGTGTTACAAGACAGCATTAAAGTAATCAAGTTTATTAAGGGAAGGCCTCTGAATATCAGAATATTTTCATTACTTTGCAATGTTTGAACAGCTACCACAGGACTGGATATTTCTTTAATGTGAACTAGAATCACTGATATTAATATCTTCACACACAGCTTCTGACCGATTAGCACTGCCTAAATGAAGCACATCATCACGCTCCTTTCTTTTCAAAGATCCGGATCGAAGCCAGTTTTCCATTACACTGGTGGCCATAATTCTGGAAACTTTTTGTTTTTGTACTGAATTATTATAACAGCTGCATTGATTCACAGATTTATACAATTGAAAATGTTTCTCTTGACTGATTCGTTAATTATGGGGTTATAACAAAGGTATTATATTAAATCCTGAATATTTTAACAATAAATAATCATTACTATGTAGGAAATTATGTTCTTGTCGTTTAAGATCTAAATATTCATTTCAGATTTTCATTATAAGTTTCCCTTCGATCTTTCAATGCTAATCGACATGCTTCACTTCTCTTGGACTTACTTTAGGTTTTCTACCAGTCCTAAGTGTTGTTTTACAAGATTCTATGGATTTGTACCTCTCACATATCTTCTGGACGCCAGGCAATGTAGCACCATTACCAAGTTTTCTTGCAATTTCCTTGATTGTGTAGCCTTCTTCTCGAAGTATGGCTGCCCTAGAAGGTGTTCAGTCCTTTCGTGGAGCCATTGTGATAAAATGATCAATAAAGTTTGTTGTAAAGCAATCAGGTGTTCACCTAACGAAATCTTAAGTCAGACTAATGATAGAAACAAATTAATAATGTCCATATTTTATGCTACCAGTGCTCAACAATACTTCTACTGATCAACAATAACCTTAAACTCAACAATGGACTAGTTTTTATAACAGTAAATAATGGGAAATTATAATGAAATCTGAAATTAATATTTAGATCTTAAACGACAAGAACATAATTTCCCACTTAGTAATGATAATTTATTGTTCAAATAGTCAGGATTTAATATAATACCTTTATTATAACCCCATCGGTAACGGGTCAGTCACGAATAACATTTTCTATTGTATAAATCTGTGAATTAATAAAAATGTTATAATAATTCAGTACAGAAACAAAAAGTTTCCAGAATTATGGCCACCAGTGTATGTATAATGGATACTACGTAACAGACATAGACAAGGGTGGGCAATTCGTGCTCTCAAAGTGTCAACACAACCTCAGTGCAGGTAGAAAGGACTCTGTACTATAGGTATCCCACAAGCAAAACTCAGCTCGGACTCCTCGTGGCGCGCATGCTATATCCCTCTTACTCCCCTGTAGTAGGCATGAGAGCATGCTGGAAACGGGAGCATACGTCATCTGCGTGAGACAGTCACGCCCGCTGGTTTCTGCGCACGGAGTTTTTCTTGTTGGATGCCTATAGCAGCTGTAGTGTCTGTATGTGGTTCTTGCAATACGCAAGTTCGCTCGCGTCTGCAATAAGTGGCGGCTCGTTTTAAGTGAAAAACAATATAATCCCAGATCATTTCCCTTTAGTGATGAGTCGAAAGAGAAAGATTTTTTATTAAGAAGGGAGGTAAAGCTTGTATTATGTTCTATTAACTTTCTTACGCATGACATTTATGTTGCAAATAAACATAGTGAAGATTTTAGTAAAGAAACACTGTCTAGATCTGCTTTAGAACAGCTAAAGGTAAAAATGGGATATCAACAAGGTGAGACTGATATCAAATATCGTTAGCACGTTGTGCGTGCGAGTTACAGAATTGCACGACATATGATCGACTAGCTAAGAGCATTTATGGATAAAATTAGAGTTGTGACATTATGAAGTGGAACATAGACAACTTCACTTTCTTTGACTGTGAACTATCTTGAAGAGTGATAAGAAAATATTCTTATCAAATATAAGACCCTACTTCAAGACCTACAGTAGAATTCACTATTAAGTTTGGAGAAACAGTGACAATTGACAAGGAGTCGAGATTTTTCTGAAATCCTTTTGGCTTACAGCCGATAGAAGATCCTGAAAGTTTATAGCTTGAATTGATAAATCTACAGAACAGCACGTCACTCAGATTCCAGCGAAATCAGGAATCGAACGAACTGTTCGTAATGCTGCCTAAGTCAGAATTTCCAAATATACTCTTTGCATCCACATTATGTGCTTGAGGCAGAGTTTGACCCCTTTCTGCTTACTAGGACAGATATAGCACATTGCGGTTTTATATTCATACGTGGTACAGTCATTAAGTTCTAATACTGAGCGCATAGTGGCGTTGTGGTGCACTATAGCGCATAGGTGGCGCCATGGTATGATACCTTGTCAGTTAGTCTCTCGACCCAACAGGAGACAGTTGAGTGCATGCACTGTAAGCAGAACTACGGTCTTTGTTGTGACGGTGATTTGAATGCGCGCGTCGGAACTCGAGTATGTTGCAGTTTGAGCAACGGGCAAACGTCACGTTCTGTCAGAAACTGCTATAACCGATCATAACTGGAGACGAAACATTGTGTTTCCTTTACGACCCGCAACTGAAGCGACAATCCGCCACCTGGAAAACGCCATTATTTCCACGACAGAAAAATCCGCAACAAGACAGGTCAAAAGGCAAGGTGATGCTTTAACAGTTTTTTTTTTATTCAAATGGAATTGTTCACATATAATTCATCCCACAAGGTGCAACTGTAGACAAGATCCTCTACAAAGAGATTCTTGGCCGTTTAAGCAATTCAATTCGTCGTAAGCGTCCTGAGATTTGGCATAGGAAGAATTGGCTGTTGCTACACGACAACGCCCCTGCACATCGCTCCATCCTTGTCCAAGAGGAACTTGCAAGGCAACAGGTCGCTGTTTTGCCACATCCTCCGTACTCACCTGATCTTGCACCATGCGATTTTTTTTCCCTTTCCCCTCATGAAATCAATCCTAGGAGGGCGTAATTTTTATGCGGCCGAAAAGGTCATGACTGCCACAAGAGAAGCCGTACGGCATCTTCCTGCCAACATCTTTCAGCGGTGCTTCCAGCAGCTACACCAACGTTGGCAGACGTGCATAGCGGCCAACGGCGACTATATTGAGGGAGGATGTCGATCTGTTTAAGTGTACGCCGTATCACGCGGCAACTTCTGAGACATCCAGATTCTTGTGGGTGCCTACCCTTCAGGCGTCAGTGTCAGAACTTAATGACTGTACCATGTATAACTTATAATATTTCAAACTGCATACTGGAACAGATATGGCACACTGTCAATAACTGGATTTGACCATATGTGACATAAGTTGAGAAAGATAGAACTACTTAAGTTATTTGAATATAAAACCGGTGTGTGCAAAACTGTCCTATGTATTAACAAGCAAGAAGTGTAAAAGCTCTCAATGTACAGAAAGAGTTCAGAAGTAAGCTTATTTCATTTGCCATGACATGTAAAAAATTACTTCCTTGAATTTGTGTTTGTTTGCGAATACAGACTGTTATCTTTCTGAGAACAGAGGAATACTCTTTAATGTATGAAGACTTGTAAATTCTCGCTTTCTATGTTTAAAATTAGACATAATAAGAAATATTAACAAATAGTGTAATAATAAAAAGTGTTGCAGCTATATTTGTTGTATCTTGAAAAGGTTGTATTCAGTTTGTGTTTCCAGTACTAAACTAATTTAGAAAGCTAGGAAATAATATAATTTTGCTATGTGTGTTTAGGTAGTCTATCTAAAATGACTATAATTTTATTGTACCATGCGTCATTCTGAAATTCAAATCATGGAATAGATATCATGACCACCTGCATGAGCCGCCAGAGAGCACCGTGGCAGTGAACTGCTTTTGCTGTGAAACTACAAACAACATGTAACTGCTGTGGCTGGCTCCGTCTGTCCTTCTCTCTTTCAAGGTTTTTTTTTTTTTTTTTAGCACTTTGGGAGTACGAGTTGTTCATCCATTGACATAGACAACTACTAGCGAGTACCACATAAGAAACATTTCAAACAACTAACTGCTAACAGGCAAGAGAGGAACCAACAATGCACAGAATCTATTATAAGTTTCTTGTGATTGGCTACAAAAAATATAATTAGAAAAGTATTGTAATTTGAATTTCTGGATCTGTTTCACCCGGATTTTAAAATAGGCGGAGCCTAAAATTTCTTATATCGTCATCTGGAAAAACAGAAATAAAAAAAAATTGGAGAAACATGCCCGATTTTCAACAAGTAAAGATGCAATTTGGCACGTTCTGTTATTGGTTTACGACGTACATTACGAGACCATTTCAATGTGCAGAGTGGGTGTCGGAAAAACTATTAAGAAAGTCATGAAAAGGTTCGGTACTTTGGTCCTCTGTTATGAAATCAGATGGTCCCTGGCTGAGTTACAGGAGCAGCTCCAGATGTGCAGGGAAAAAGATGGCGAGAAACACCACGTTCATAGTGCTTTAAATCCCTCTTTTGTTGCTGAGAGTAGAGTGGGAAGTTGGTAGACTGGTAGGGTAATAACAGTGGCGTAGCCTGGTTTTCAGACTGGGGTATGTAACCCAGTTAATATAGTTTGAAAATGGAATTTCCCATATCCGTATCCAACATAGCGTATATACCGAATACAATTGTATCATGTAGTATAAACACTGCATATATCTTCCTTGCTAATACAAATTTACAAGTATATTACGTACCTAGTAAAACATCGACAAATAATAGACACACTGAAAAGTGTTTTAATAAACTTAGTTTAGATCTATGCAGTAAAAGTGAAATTAATAAACTCACGTTTACTATCATTGGAATTTTTTTACTTGGTTATATAACGACGCTGTATCAACTACGAGGTTATTTAGCGTTGATGAAATTGGTGATAGTGAAATGATATTTGGCGAGATGAGGCCGAGGATTCGCCGTAGAATACCTGACATTTACCTTACGGTTGGGGAAAACCTCGGAAAAATCCCAACCAGGTAACCAGCGCAAGCGGGAATCGAATCCACGCCCGATTGCAACTCTGGATCGGCAAGCAAGCACCTTAGCCGACCGAGTTACGCCGGTGGCTCTCCTTGGAGTTTCCCCGAACATTTTTAGTCGTTTTTTCAAATATTATATGGTTACAAAAATAGTTATGTTTCTTAGCTGCCTTATAAATATCATTTAAATCTTCATAGCCATTGGTATTTCAAACGGACTTTTCATTAGAAAAGATAAGACAAGACCAGTAAAACAGTTTGTTTAAAGTCTTACAACCTCACAGCCACGACTCACTTTCATAAATCTTTACATTAAAATGTCTTACACACTTTTTTATGTTCGTAGTGATATTCAGTACTGGTTTTGAAAGGCCTCCTTTAATTACGTCTTCTTTTTCACAGAACGTTGAAGTCTGGAATCTCCTTACCTTCAATTTGTCGATTATGCAACAATTTGTTTCCATATTTGATGCATTGCGACAATGAACACGAAACAATTTCCCTTTCACTCACTGCGTGACCTCTTGGATGTATATTGTCATCGTACATATCTTGAGCCCATAAGCGCGTAACACAAAGATCTTAACCTAAATAATTTTTTTCAACACTAAACAATTAAGCTTTCAAAACAGTCTTCACTGTTCAGAAATGAAAAGAGCAACATTTTGGAACAAATAACTCACTCATCATTCTTTATAAGTCACTGGAAATAATATTATAACACAAGCATGACTATACGACAATATGTATTACAACGCTATACATCCCCGGGGTCACGAGCATGCTCACTGCACGAGTTTCCTCGAGCTGACGACAGATGTCGTTGAGATTTTGCGAAGTGTTTTTAAACATCAAGCGGGCCGTGCCCATAGAGTTACAGTATAATTCTTACTAATGGTCGCGCCTTCTGTTCAAGGTGATTAAAACATAGTGCGAATTCAAAATCAAACATTCTGGGAAAACTTTATCCGTCCGAAAACGATTATATGTTACAATATTATAATTCATAATTCAGAGTCACTTTGAAGGAAATTACAGGGTATGTAACACATCTCCCACATCCATGGACGCTACGCCCCTGGGTAATAAATTTCATAAAATGTCAATCCTGGGAGAAAAAGTGAAAGGCAATTATCATGTGTCATTTCCAAACTCTGAGAATTTCAGCTATAGTGTGATACGCAATTCGTTTTTTCTTCTGTCTTTTTTTGAAGGACTACAAGGACAGACCTCGAGGACCACAGGTAACAACCTCATTAGTCCAAAGAAATTGTTTGAAGAATTATAACCCAAAGACAATTGACTGTAATGGGTAGGGCCAGGAAGTTCATCCCTAAAACCTACTAAATGTGCATGCAAGTATGCATTTAAACCTTAAAATATGCCAATAAATAAGCACTAATAAAATTGTATATTTTTCTCGGTATCACTAATAAATAAGTAATAATAATATAATAATAAACATAATCATAATCAATAAATGAAATAGCAATAAATGTCAAACTAGCGTTGAGAGGCACACTACTGTGCCGTGAGAATCGCTAGGTGTGCCGTGAAACTTTCAATATTTTTCTGGTGAAAATAATTACAATATTTTATCTGTAGTGCTCGGGAAAAGTGACACAAGTCAGTTTCCACAAACCTTTTTTGATAATTTATCGACAACTTACGGAACATCTGTTCGCTTGAAAAAAATACACAGGTATTCCTCCCATTACAATAATTCATACAGAAAAAAAAAAATCAAATCGACATAAACCAGTGTAAGTTGTCAATAAATTATCAAAAAAGGTTTGTGGAAATTGACTTATGTCACTTTTCCCAAGCACTGCAGATATGATACTTTTATTTTAAAAATCCAAACTATGCATTTTTATGCAACATAAAATCAGCTTTCATGGGCTTAAACGCGAAAATATGCCACAATAATAAAAATATCTTGAAATATTATGCATTTATAAAAAGCCAAAATATGTAAATACATGGACATAAAATTTGATTTGATAGGCTTAAATGTTGATAATTCGTGAAGATAATTATTCTGCAATTAATACACCCAATGGAAAAATATATGCAGATGCATGAACTTCCTGGCCCTCGTACTGTTCTCCAACCAGGAGATCACCCGTGAAAGGAATGTGCTTACTATTGCGTCATCTATTGGAACGAAGTAGATAGACATATTACCGTTATAACGTCAGTTTAAAAACCATGCGCTCTCCTGCATATGTTATTTCTTGTAAGAAGAGATTAAAAGACCTGGAGATTAACAGTGATCTAATTTTGTAACTAGGGTAGTATCAATATGTGTGATCAATGTTATGGTTTGTGCTGTGAGAGCTAGCCAATACAGATACGAGTACCCACGTGTGTGACCTTATGACATCAACATTCATTCACAGAATTATCCCGCTTCGTCTCAGTCCCCGAAGACTTTCTCGTGGTTGGAGTACAGTAATGGGTCTTCAAACTTTTAACTTTTTCTCCTGTAAAAACAGTAAAACGTGACAACAGGTTTTCCCCCTGTACTCTCCATATTAATTTGCAAATAAACCTATTAGGGGAGAGTCGGGTAGTATCGGACATCGGGTAATATCGGACAGTGCGTTTCTTTCATCTACCACCATATGGTAGTACCTGAATGACATGGTTACGTTTCTCTATGCGACATCACAAAAACGTAACCATGTCAATCAGGTACTATCATCGTGTGTTAGATGAAAGAAACTCACTGTCCGATATTACCCGATGTCCGATACTACCCGACTCTCCCCTATCACTTTTCAGAATTATACTTTCTTCATACCTTGGCGTCTGAAGTCTGATTAGGGAGCGATTTATGCAATGGAGGGGGCGGAAAGAAACTAGCCACACTACCCCATTATCTTCTGGCTTAGTTGCCTCATAAGTGATGCCTTGTTGATATCACTTGTGAGGTTCAGACCTGTCTTCCTAATGCTAGATACTTTCATGCTACCTAATGCCGTCATCACTTTGACCTCCGTATCTCCGCCTATGAATTTGAGTACAGGATTTCAAATGAAGGTATGTCCAATTCCACTGGCAGTGTGAGAACTTTAAATTTGGCGGGCAATCCTCAGTTGTGTTCCGCAGATTTGTGTACATCCTGTATAGAGTACAGTTTGCAGCGTAGGTAGTGCAGCACGGATTCTCATTTTTTCTGTCAGTAGTCAAATCCTCAACGGCCTTTGCAACATAGTGAGGCGTTAACACAAAGGCGGTTGCGTAACAAGGTGACAAGATCATTACCGAGCGAAGGACACGCGAGCGAAAACAAGTGGAAGTACAACCTGCTTATCTCGTGGTAGTGGAATTAATAGTCTTGTTTTCGAACACGCTGTTAGCTGGACATTACATGGGTATTAGATAAGATTGGTTACACAATGTTGTAGCCGCCGAAACAACTGTGACAAGGGAAAATAAGTTATTCCCTTTGCATTAATGTCCCCTTTGGTGACCCAGTCTATAATCTTTTCGCTGTAAGAAAAATCCTAATGTAAACAATAGCACGTGACTGAAGTGAGGCTTCAATGGCCACTGTTTGGCGCCATAGATTCTCAGTACGTGTTCCCGCCTACTGTTGTACATTCTGTTTCATGTTAAACATTTCCCGTTACTCGTCAAGTAGGCCTAACCTCACTACTATGCATTCGTTTGCTTATGAAACATTTACATTATAATTACTGTAATTAAATTATTTTAAACTTAAGTGTAAGGTCAATCGCTGCTGGACAAAGGAGTTATTCCTTCCAAATCGGTACACAATAGCGTCAGTTGTCCCTCCCAGCTGGAAGATGCGGTCTGATTGCTGTGAATAGAACGTTGGATTCAACTCATTTAACTTATTATATACATTTAAGACTATTTGTTTTTCTCCGCTTTTGAGAGGATTTCCGCTCTTATGTTTATTAACCACACACACACTGAGAATGCAGAAGTCATACTTCAGTACCACGTGCTTACGTGAACAACTAGGAGCTCGAGTGACGCCAGCTTGTTACAAGAACAGACTATCTCGGTATTACTGTTGGTATTCATCCGCGTTCATAGTACATAACAAAATATAAAAGTAGCTTTTCTTTGGCACAGCGCTTTACATATGAGTGAAGTTATATGTTTCCTTGTATTTAACAACTAGAATTCAATTGTTTATTTTCAAATAATACAAGATTATGGTTTCCAAATACGAACTATATTTTCCTGCGTCATGTGAGTGTTTCGACTGGGAGCCAATCACGGGTATGACAGCAACGTGCTTATGTTTACATTAGGATTTTTCTTACACCGAAAACAGTATAGTGGTTCCTAATCTTCCTATGGTAGCCGTTGAATCAGAGGTCGATCCGGTCGAGAACGATGGATTTTAAAGAGGCGTTTGAAATCCTTAACATGGCTCTGAGGAAAGTAAAGCTCTGGGGGCCGTATTCATAGACATTCTTAGCGCGGGCTTTCGGTGGATGATCAGCGAACTAACGTTTTTCGTATTCATAAACCAGGGTTAGCGATATGATATGAATCCTGTCTAGCACGCTCGTAGAGCGGGCTAGCGAAATGTCTATGAATAGCACCCTAGGTCTCTGATCGAAGATGATTTACTATTATTATTATTATTATTATTATTATTATATTCCATGTATTGTGGGTCCCTATCACCACGGCATGGCGCGTCCTCAGGTTGCGGATAGAGGAGACGGCCTCCAGATATGGAGGGTAGCTGCGAATATATTGAATAAGCAGTCGTGGACAGCCGATAAGGGGTGGTCCTCCAGCTTGGGGGTTGGGCGAAGGGCTAACAACCCATCACCGTAAAAAAACAGCTTGTTACGAATCCATACAATAAGCCTCGGAATATGATTAGGAACATTAAATCCAGACGTTTGAGATGGGCAGGGCATGTAGCACGTATTGGCGAATCCAGAAATGCATATAGTGTGTTATTTGGGAGGCCGGAGGGAAAAAGACCTTTGGGGAGGCCGAGACGTAGATGGGAGGATAATATTAAAATGGATTTGAGGGAGGTGGGATATGATGGTAGAGAGTGGATTAATCTTGCTCAGGATAGGGAGACGGGTTTATGTGAGGGCAGCAATGAACCTCCGAGTTCCTTAAAAGCCATTTGTAAGTATTATTATATTATTGTTAGGTAATTTTCTTAGGAGACGTCGTTGCTCATATACCACTTTTACACAAAATCTAAACTTGATGTATGCAAGATATACTAACAAAACTAAACTAACCTAACCTGTCACAGATTCAGGAAAGGTTAGGTTTGGTTAGTTTGGGGTTTTAATATACCTTGCATACACTAGGTTTAGTGTAAAAGTAGTGGGTAATTCTGGAGGACGATCACTCCACGAATTTCGAACTTTCTCTTCTCACAAACGACGATTTTATGCTCGATTTTCGAAAGGTAATTAATAGAAAAAATTCAGAAACATAATTTCGCTTCTGATTGAGGTTCTGGCGGATATGTACACCTCTTACCAGGCAGTACATCTCACATGACCATATGTGTCAGAGGAAGAGCGTTTGTATACATCTGAAGTCTGACTAGTGTAATATGTAGCTAATAATTGGCGATGTATGCAGTGGAAGGGGAAAGAAACTTGCCACCCTATCCCATTAACTCCTGACTTAGGTGCCCCATAAGTGGTGCCTTGTTGGTATCACTTGTGAAGTTCAGACCTGTCTTTGGACAGTTGACTAAACAACAACAAGTATGAAATAATCTTTAAAATCAATTTAGACACCCAGAAACACTGTCCTTCTCCAATATAAAAACAATATATTTTTACAATTTACATTTTACATTTTTTTTTTCAAAATTCAGTTGACTGTGCAGTGATGAAGCGTTTTCCACATAACTCAAAAACTATCCAACCTTCTGTGATGAAATTTTTGTGTGTATTTATGTATGTCATATCTACAATATGATGCAAGATCACTTCTCTACCTTTGATAGATTGTGATAAAAAATAAATTCATTTTAAAAAATGGTCAAATATCAGTATTTTCTTCTAACACAAAATAAAAAAAAATATTTATTAAGGAATGTAGTTGAAAGAGCATGATATTGTAAACATGAGTTTCAGCAATAAAATAAAAGAGAGAGAACATGAAAAAGTTAACAAGTTTATGAGTTATGAGGGAAACGCTTCATCACTGCACAGTGAACTGCCAATATTTTGAATTTAGAAAAAAAAAAAAATAACTATTTTTTTTAAATCGTAAAAATATTTTTTTTTCATGTAGCAGAAGTACAGTATTTTACACATACCAACTTTCATTATTGTAGAAGGTACAGTAATGGAGGAAAAAAATGTTGAATATTTGCAAAAATATTACTGCTGTTAGCTGTACCTAACCCTTAACCAAACGTTAGACAGTTTTGTGGTGTTTGATTAGAACATGATAACTCCAAAAATGACCTTATTTAGCTGAAAGCACAACCCTATATAAAAACAGTTATCTTTCGTTTGGTATAGCCGTGATATCTTCATTTAATCTTACGTTATTTTCATTCACATTTGTATGTAAACTAGGATTATGATTTGTAGAGGAAAGGTGAAAATAAAAATGCATCTCAAAACAGATTTTTTGGAGTTATCATGTTTTGACCAAACATCACAGAATTTACTGTAGATAAGTTTACATTCGTTCAGCAAATTCTGAGAGAAGTTATTGAAAACCACCTCTTTATCAGACATGATGTAACGTGCACAAAAGTGTCATTTAAGTTCTGCCCGCAAAGGTTGCTTCAATATTGTACCGAAATTATTATCGATGAGATTTATGTCGAATTTCGCTTCAGGTAAACCAGCCAGCTGCTGGAATGTGCGAAAGTTCCAGTCGTTGCTTTGGTTACAACTTACAACGCCTCTGCGCAAACTCACTACCGGCTCTGTTTCAAGGCCTCCTGAATTCGCCACTTCCGATGCAACATATGACGCACGGGATGCGCGATCATAATGGTCCGCCGGCGACCTGCTCAGGCAGAGCGTTCTGAATGGGCGGGGTCACATCAGCTGACAGTTGACATCAAAGAAACCGGCGCGGCGGTGCATTTCCACCATTTCTTGTGACGTTCACGGCAAAACTTTTGTGGCAGGTTTTATTATTTTTTATACTCCAGCATTATAAACAGTCTTTATCATTAGTGAAAATCGTGCATAATATGCCACATTATTGTACCAGGGTCGTAAAATATTACCATGCCAACTAGAACGTCAAGACTTCTATTATGACGGCGTAACTTGTACCATAAAGTTAACATTATGAAACGATCTGCCGTGCTATAATATTTAATACATCACTGTTGCCATAGCAACCTCTTTCTTCATAGATCATGATATCATTACAAATCTGATGTTATTTCTTTATTAATCGTTTTATAATGCTGTCGTATAAAAATAATGTATGAAACACATTTATAGTGTTATACAGTAATTGCACTCGTCAAAATTAGGAAACTCGTTTCGCTCGTTCCCTAAAAATTGACTCGTGTCATAACGTATAACATTATGAACTTGTTTCATAATATACTATTTTATCTGCCGTTTTTCGTTTTACTATCGATGAATTAAGCGATTAGGACTGGTTCTTTTTGTTTAAGGATACCAGAACGCTTGAAAATGATTTTAGATCTTTTCTTATTTTATGTACTTACTGTACGTATGTAATGCATTCAGTTCGGAATAATTTTATGTCTGTATCTACATTTACACACGCTGGACTTACAGTGAATGTTACTGTTTTTATAGACGTAATTTTTGGCTTGTAAGGTAAACCGTAAATGAATTTCTGAAAGTCTGAAATCCTTTTGAATTTATACCACATAGGCCTACTCTTATAAATTACAATAAAAAAATGGCAAAATTTGAATTCCTACGCTAAATAGTTTCTGAGTTATAAAATAATTTTTATTTTTTCTAATTACATCACCTAACATATCCCTCGTGTTATAATTTTTTTTTTAATATCTTGATTTCTTGTGAAGTCATTCCCTGTGGATATAGTTTTCATATTTGGTACGGTACCATTTTTTTTTTACGTATCCTGACTAGTTTGGCATATAGAAAGTTTTTTCCTTTGATTTTTCAAATTTGAATAATAATAATAATAATAATAATAACAATAATAATAATAATACATAATTAAACGTGTGAAATGTGCACTTCATTAATATTTGCATCAAAACACAATATATTCTTGTTCCTAATACTGTTCTTAACTTACTTGCTAAATTTTGTCTTACTAGTAAGCCTATTAAAAACACAACACCTGGACTTTTTGCATGATGTAAGACGCAGAAAAAAAAAAACTGTTTTAAGAAAAAAGCAAATAAAGATTTGGTATAAAATATTTTCGTGTATTTTACTTGTTCAAAATTGCTCTGTTTCATATGATTTCCCCTCAGATTTCTTATTTTCTTCTTTAGAGATTTTCTGAAATATGGAATACTTTAAAGCAGGGATTTCAAAGCGCCTACATTAAATGCTCATACTACAAGCAATACAAATCACTTTTAGTAAGATAAAGTACAGTCTTCGCTCTTAAGGAAATGTTGTGCGGGTTCTTGAGAGCACGCAGTGCAGGCGCTTTGAAATACCTGCTTTAAAGACTTAAAACGAAAAATTGAATGTTCGCTCAAATATAATCCAAATTTCACTCATTGCTTACCTTAAATTAACACTTATGAAAAACATAATACGAGTTATTAATTGAAAGGATTATATAGCTATATGTTTTTTTTATATATAATTGTGTTATTTAAACTTTGGCTACATTTTGTCATAAAATATTGTCCTAAAAATTTCCTCAAAGATGAATCAGTCCACTGCAAAAAAAAAATAATTATATACTATAGAAGCAACACAGTGAATAATGTAATATATATCCTCAAATTTAGAAGAATAGGAACAAGAAGATGATGATGATGAAGAAGAAGAAGAAGATGAAGAAGAAGAAATATTAATTTTGAAACCGAAAAGTACAAGCGTACATAAATATGTTTCGTACACCAAAGTTTGAAGCATCTTGGTTGAATATTTTCAGGGATATTTGTGCCTAATTGTGTCTTGGATATTTAAATATAGATTTTTTCTATTTTTTTTTATGCAAGTTCTGAAACTATAGGGACATTTCCCACCTTAGGCAGATCGAACATTATGGAAAAATAAAATTTGTTTTCGTTGAAGGGAAGAGTTGTATTATAAGAAACCTCTCAATATTATTATTATTATTATTATTATTATTATTATTATTATTGTACATTACAATACAGTAGTCTACTGCACAAATACAGCATTATAAATTATATAGCTAATGTAACTTACTTGGTTAGTGAGTTGATATTAGTGTCGATGCTATTTTGTTGGAACCAGAAGTCACGGCCTACGTGATTGGTGGCATTAACCTGTCACATATACTGGGAAGTAAGTAAGGTTATGATTCACACTTGTGGACAAACTCACAGGTGTGGAGGCTCGGCGTTATCTTGCCCAATAAGCATTCATGACCCTCTTACGTCACCACGGGACATCTGAAAGGACGAAACAGAAACTGGACGAAAGTTCCTTATTATCGCAATACGGTGTAATACCTAAGTCGGAGGCTGTTAGTAGGCAACGTTTTAAATATAATTCGAATTACAGTTGTTCTGACGCTTTGTGAATGTGTCTTTGATTTATTTAAACTGTATTAATATTTATCATGGACACGTTAATTAAATTTATAAATCCTTACAAGCCACTGTTTTCACAGACAGGCCTCTTGAAGAGACAAAAAAAAAAAAAAGAGTTCACCTGATTACATAGAACGAAGAGATATTCATTACGTCACAGTAAAACTAAGCATTCTAGGGCGAAGACAACATCATGAAGTGAAACAGCGAGGAAAATTCTGCTCCGCTGTCTCTCTCTGAAGAAAAGATTTACGACCGCAAGTTGTTTATGCCAAAATTTTGTTATGTTGTATCATTGGGGGTAATAAATTCCGTGTAATAGAGTTCGTAGTAACCATCAACCAAAAAAGACTCTGATATCAAGCTGGTAATTAATAAAAAATGTCATTCGGCTGTACTGATTTCTTTCTGAACATCACTTGCAGTATACTACAGGGTGTCTCAAATAAACGGGATTTTATAATTTTCTGAGAAAAATGTTTCCTTTTGATGATGCCAACAATTTCTGACCGTCACTTGTTTAACACTACTACGTCATTTGCAGAAACAGTGTTTGATCGTCATCTGTTTAACAATACTACGCTAGAAACATGGATCGATGGAATCGATCTCAACGAGCAATAGCGGTTAAAGTTTTTTTTTTTTATAAAAAATGGTGATAATGCAGCAGCTGCTCGAAGGGAATATCAGCGTTATTTTAATATCGGGAGGTCGGCCTGGTTGGCGCAGTTAGTATATCGCTGGCTTTCTATGCCCGAGGTTGCGAATTCGATCCCGGCCCAGGTCGATGGCATTTAAGTGTGTTTAAATGCGACAGGCTAAATAAAACATAACATAAAAAAAATATCGGAAGATGTCAAGAGATAGTGTGCATAGAATCCTGCGTAACACGTGTCAGTTATACCAATAATACGAATAATATTCCATACTGTAATTACATAAAACTAATACAAACTCGTACAACTTTTTCTGTCATGGGGATGAAATTATACAGTATACAGACGTGGACAAATTATTAGCAAAATTGGAGATTTTTATTATATATTTTTACAAAATATGATTCTTCAATTTAGACTACAGTTGACATCATTGCGTATTTCCAAATTATTAGAAAAAATTGAAGATTTGCACTGTATATTTTTACAAAATTTGACTCTTCAATTTAGACTACAATTGATATTTTTGCATATTTACAAATTATTAGCAAAAGTGAAGATTTTTTTGTATATTTTTACAAAATTTGACTCTTCAATTTAGAATAGCCTACATTTTTGACTACAGGTGACATTTTGGATATTTCCAAATTATTAGCAAAATTGAATATTTTATTATATATTTTTACAACATTTGACTCTCCACTTTAAACTGCAGTTGACATTTTTGCATATTTACAAATTATTAGCAAAATTGAAGATTTTATTATATATCTTTTACAAAATTTGACTCTTCAATTTAGAATAGCCTACATTTTTGCATATTTATATCTACTGTAATGATAGAAATATGCAAAATTGTCAACTGTAGTCTAAATTGAAAAGTCAAATTTTGTAATTGGAATTATTATAAAAATCGTCAATTTTGTTAATAATTTGTCCACGTCTGTAATAGCCCCTAAACTTCTCAGTATTTATTATACAAAGTTACCAACCAATAGTTTCAAAACTAGATTTTATAATTGACTTTTAATTAATCCTTTCTACTCTCTAGATGAGTTTCTTAACATAAATTCGTATGAAATTGTTTTAATAAATAAAGGTACTTACATTTAGTTAGGAATAATGCATTAAAAGTGAACTGTTTTCATTAATTTTTAGAGTTTCAAAATATTTTGTGTTTTCATTCTAATTAAACTTTACTGTTTTAAATTATATGTGTATTTTCAAATGTATGTTTATTTTTCCTTCTGTATTTGAGACGAAGCCTATCACTGTATGTTTAATGGCTTAATAAATTGAATTGAATTGAATATCAACATGGTAAACATCCTTCGTGTGAGAACTTGCTAGATTCCCTACACAGAGGCCATATTGGTTACAGTTATACGAGTATAAGTCGCATTCAGCGAGAATTTTTACGCAAGCAGTGCGCAAAATTTTTCACAACCGCGTCTTCTCCAGGAATGGTGACATTGATTGGCCCCCCAGGTCCCCTGACTTAACTGCCTGTGGAGGCACCTGAAGAGCAAAGTGTGTGCAAGTCGGCCACACAACATTGAAGAGCTCCAGAATAACATCCGTGTTGGAATCGAATCCATCCCTATTGCGATGTTGGAATGTGTCATGATTGATCTCCATCCCAGGTTCTCTGAGTGTGAACATCGTCAAGGTCGTCACCTACCGGATATAATTTCTAAATCTTGAATGTGATTGATGTTATTGCACAAAAGGCAATGTGTAATGTTACAGTTCTTGTATTTTTATTTTGTGTCTCATTATGAAAGGTATTTATTTTGTTGTATTTAGAAAAGACCGTTTATTTGGGACACCTTGTACTTCTAGACTAGGCATTTCCGTTGCTACGACAAAGAAAAGGCTTCCAAGATTGGGCCTGCCTTCGTAGTTGGGCGTGGTGTGCCTGGTAAATTGGTATAGTCTTGGTGACGAAGGTATACTTCATTTTCAAAAAGTCTCGCGTAATGTTTTTCACGCATATTTACGACATTGGAAGCAGTCAATAACAGGAAGTTTCCAAATAACAAGGCACAGTTGTTTGTGTGCACTTTCTAAGATCTTTCATATTTTGAACAGATCCGAACTGTTGTAAATACAGGAGAAAACGCAAAGCATTGCCAGAATTTTTTCTGTTTTACCTCTAGTAATACATATTTTACTGTTTCAACGGAGTAAGTTAGTCTCAACTCTTTCTTCCTTCATTCGGAATCGGATATGTTCTTTGTATTTGTCCTGTGTTGTCTCAAGCAAATGACTTTGCGTCACGTTGACATGCCGAGAAAGTTATCCGTCTTGTAACTCACTGTTGGTTCATATTATAGGCCTAAGGATAACAGATATATGCACTAATTATTTTTGAAAATATTTAATAATAATAATAATAATAATAATAATAATAATAGTCTAATAATCCAGAAATGCATATAGAGTGTTAGTTGGGAGACCGGAGGGAAAAAGACCTTTAGGGAGGCCGAGACGTAGATGGGAGAATAATATTAAAATGGATTTGAGGGAGGTGGGGTATCATGATAGAGACTGGATTAATCTTGCACAGGATAGGGACCGCTGGCGGGCTTATGTGAGGGCGGCAATGAACCTTCGGGTTCCTTAAAAGCCATTTGTAAGTAATAGTCTAATAATAATAATAATCTAATAATAATAATAATAATAATAATAATAATAATAATAATAATAACAATACTAATAATAATAATGAATCATCTTCGACAATAGACCCAGAGTTTTACTTTCCTGAAATATATGTTAAGGATTTCAAACGCCCTTTAAAATCCATCTTCCCGATTAGGTCGACCTCTGATCAACGGCTACCATAGGAACCACTAAACTAGGCCACCAAAGGGGACGTTAATGCATATGATTGTCGAATGCAACTTACGGTACGGCAAAGGGAATAACTTATTTTGTGCGAGATCGTGCATATTTGCTTGTTTTCCGCACAGAACCAATACGCGGTAAGTGTGAAATACCACATTCAGTATTCCCAACGTAACACACATAACAATTTCCATCTTCTTACCGCTTAAGCGCGACATTCATTTTACTGCTTTAGGCTATTTATTTTTAGAGACGTTTAACATAGTAATAATTATAAATTGGAAACTTACACCTGCAATTTCACCTAAATTGCAATGTTAATTATTGTTTTTAAATATTTGCAAAAATTAAGTAAAGTCTACTACTCCACGAAACTTATTGCAATCCTGATACAAGTAACATTAAGGAAGCCGTGAAAAAATCAACAAGATTCCAGGTGCGGATGTTATTACTGCAATATGTTATATAAATAATAGTTAAAATATTAAAATGAAAAATAAATTATTACATAACCTTACCGTTTGTTTTAAGTTCGCATTTATAGACTGGGAGGGGGGGGAAAGACAGACGTATATCACAGCCTGCTGGAGTATAGTACACACAGAAAACATTTTACAGCAACAATGTTGAAGATAGATATTTTTGTTTTGCAAATTTGCCGTCATTAAACAGAAACCGAGATGGAGATTTCATTGCAACTAATTATAAATTTCAGGTATGTAATAAACGATCTTCGCACAAAATAATGTACGATACACGAGCGGTATGTTTCTTTCAATTCTCGGAAATTAAAAAAGCTCAACTACGTTTCGCTTTTTCAAACTTTTCCTCGAACATGAAAACTTCAATATACCGCTCTTGTAACGCATATTACTATTCCCTTGTCACAGTCGTTTCGGCGGCTGCACTTGTAACGAATCTTACCTAATACCCATGTAATGTCCAGCTCAAAGCGTGTTCGAAAACAAGACTATTAATTCCACACCACGAGATGAGAAGGTTGTACTTCCACCGGCGTCGAAACGGGCCGTCTGTCTAAGGTACATTTATTTATTTATTTATTTATTTATTTATTTATTTATTTATTTATTTATTTATTTATTCAGGTATAGTTAAGGTCATTAGGCCTTCTCTTCCACAACACCAGGAATACAAATACAATAATAGAAATAAACAGAAAAAAATACACTATATACAAAGTAAAGCTACACAAGAAATATATATATAGAGAGAAAAACACTATAAACAAAGTAAAGCCACACAAAAATATGCACAGGTTGCAGTCACACAAACTTTAAATGATTAATTAATTGTATCCTAACTAATTAACTAACATAAACAAGAAACTTGAAATTTTAATCTAGATTAAAAAAGAAAAAGAAAAAAAAAACACAAATCAATACTTCTAGCAATACCTAAAAACATTAACTAAGAAAAAACTTTCCAATTTAATTTTGAATTGTGATAAAGTCCGGCAGTACCTGACGTCATTAGGTAACGAATTCCAGAGGCGAGGTATTTCTACAGTATAGGAAGACGAGTATAAAGACGTTCTATGATGAGGGATAGAAAGAAGTGCTTGATGTCGGTTTCGAAGAGTTGTAAGAAATTGAAAGCGCGATAACAGATAATTCAGAGTAGAAGTATGCATGATTCTAAACAGAAGAGACGCACCCATGAAAGTACCTTTTTTTTTTTTTTAACGTGTCGTTAAACAATTTTAAATTTTTTAAACAAAGTGTTAACGAGAACCGGAATCAATGTATTATTATTATTATTATTATTATTATTATTATTATTATTTTTTTTTTTACTTTGCAGACTGTTTCCGAAATACAAAACGTTTTGTGTTAACATTTTGATTGAGGACTTCATGCTACTGTTTAAAAATACGAGTTGTTTTTGTTTTTGAGTGTAAGTGTAAAGTAAACTGTTTAAGATCACATTTAAGTAATAATTTAGTTATAAAAGTACAGACCTTCATTAATCGCCTAAAGAGAATTGCAAATTTCACTCTTCAACTGTGGAAAACCGGCAACGCTACAGTCAGGGCGCCTATGGGAAGTCAATAAAGTGAAGAAATACGTACCGCTATTTCTTTGCAACTTTGCTGTATGTTGTATTTAATTATCTCTAAAAACCCAAAATTTTCAATACATTATTGGTCGTATTAAAAACGTTAATTGTCATAACTGGTTAGTAATGTTTTGATCTATAAATGTGAATTAATGTAATACGTTTCTTTTCAATATGTATTTAGGATGTTTGGGAATTTCCTCAGTCTTTGATGAGGAATGAGAGATGGAGGGGATGACCAATGCTACTTCCAAAAATAGCGTCGCGAGGTGCAAGGTCATTGTTCCTCAACTGAAAAGCATACCAGGAAGGTATTGCTGGTTTTATGGGCAAACAAAAGACGAAGGCATTTCGATGTTTCCATAGCTACAGTAGCGCTCTTCCTCTGAAGACGGTATTGCACATTTCTATCTTCACTGGATGCATGAGAAAGTATACAAGAATAGTAATCATTTATTTTAGGCACTACAAAAGTCGTATATTTAGGCCTAAATATCAATTAAATATGTTCACACATTGCCTAAGATCTACGATACTATGCACTACGGAAATAAAAACTACTGGGCATAGGATTTAGGCCCTAACATGGGAAAATAAGTTTTTCTCAAATACCATCTCTCCTTTTCATCCTAGGGAAAAATTTTATAATTTTTTTCAGTTAAAATGTATCAAAATACAGTAACAAATTGTTTTTTTTTTAATTTACTGTTAGACAAAATGTCAACGTTATTATTTTATTAAATTTTATATCAGTAATTGTTTCATTATTGTGGGCCATGATCGATAAGTTTTAAAACTTTTTATAACAAATGAAAGCCATGAGATAAAAAGACTATTAATGATTAATATACTTCTGTGCGAGATCGTGCATATTTGCTTGTTTTCCGCACAGAACCAATACGCGGTAAGTGTGAAATACCACATTCAGTATTCCCAACGTAACACACATAACAATTTCCCTCTTCTTACCGCTTAAGCGCGACATTCATTTTACTGCTTTAGGCTTTTAACATATTATTTTTAGAGACGTTTAACATAGTAATAATTATAAATTGGAAACTTACCACTGCAATTTCACCTAAATTGCAATCTTAATTATTGTTTTTAAATATTTGCAAAAATTAAGTAAAGTCTACTACTCCACGAAACTTATTGCATTCCTGATACAAGTAACATTAAGGAAGCCGTGAAAAAATCAACAAGACTCCAGATTCCGATGTTATTACTGCAATATGTTATATAAATAATATTGTTAAAGTATTAAAATGAAAAATAAATCATTACATAACCTTACCGTTTGTTTTTAAGTTCGCATTTATAGACTGGGGGAAAAAAAAGACAGACGTATATCACGGCCTGCTGGAGTATAGTAAACACAGAAAACATTTTATAGCAACAATGTTGAAGAAAGATATTTTGGTTTTCCGAAGTTGGCGTCATTAAACAGAAACCAAGATGGAGATTTCATTGCAACTAATTATAAATTCGTCTTTCAGGTATGTAATAAACGATCTTCGCACAAAATAATGTACGATACACGAGCGGTATGTTTGTTTTCATGTTCTCGGAAATTAAAAAAGCTCAACTACGTTTCGCTTTTTCAATCTTTTCCTCGAACATGAAAACGTCAACATACCGCTCTTGTAACGTATATTACTATTAATGTTTTTCTATTCGATATTATTTATTTTTATAATGCCGTTCATTTTTATTAATATCAGTTTATTTTGGTAATGGCGTGTACTTGATTTTCGTCATTTACCTGTATGGAGCCAGTTGTGTAGATCAATTTACCGACAGAGTCGTTGCCCAGGGTGCGCCATTGGAGGCTGGTCTACACTACATCCGCGATGAGATGAGATGGTGGAAATTTGTTGGGATGTTACAAGAAAACCGGAGCTCCCGGATAAAACCCCTGTGTTACCTGGACCACGGGCTTGGCAACACAAATTAAAAATGGGGGTATACCGGGGATCGAACTCGTGTCCACACGATTATAAATCCAGCGCTCTAGCGACCAGACCAGCGTGGCAGGTTTAAGTTAATTAAATTTGTTGAATTTAATTAGCTCGTGTAACTTCTACCACGGTCCCATGTAACATTGTGAAACTCTGTGTTAAATACAACAGTTATGTAGTACTAAACATTGATTCGAGTGTGATTAGTACAGAACTGTTTTGAAGTTATTTATGACCAGATTGTTCCTGATCAGTGGTGTATTTCTAAACAAAAAAGTGTCCTGGCTCTGTCATTTCGGTAGTTGGCCTACCGGCAGTAGTTGAATTCATCATCATTATCATCATCGTCATCATTATTTCCGGGGAAATACTTAGCCTATGGAATGTCAGACGAAAACACATTGATTCGAATTTAGATACAGAGGTTGTTAGGTCCTCGGAGTAGACCTTACTAAAAATAGTTTAAATGTGAATAAAATATGAATTTTTATAAATGCGAAATTTGTGACGATGGTAATGCAGTTTGGGTACCAATTAATAGTCTTAATAATATATAATTGAAAGATGGGCCGGTAGTACCTAGTACTTGCTTATTTACTTACTGGCTTTTAAGGAACCCGAAGGTTCATTGCCGCCCTCACATAAGCCCACCATCGGTCCCTATCCTGAGCAAGATTAATCCATTCTCTATCATCATATCCCACCTCCCTCAAATTCATTTCAATATCATCTTCCCATCTACGTCTCGGCCTCCCCAAAGGTCTTTTTCCCTCCGGTCTCCCAACTAACACTCTATATGCATTTCTGGATTCGCCCATACGTGCTACATGCCCTGCCCATCTCAAACGTGTGGGTTTAATGTTCTTAATTATGTTAGGTGAAGAATGCTGTTAATAATAGAACTCTAGCATTTATATCGACTGTATATGAAAATCACTCTGAGAGAGGAACATAGGTTAAGGGTGTTTGAGAATAAGGTGCTTAGGAAAATATTTGGGGCTAAGCGGGATGAAGTTACAGGAGAATGGAGAAAGTTACACAACACAGAACTGCACGCATTGTATTCTTCACCTGACATAATTAGGAACTTAAAATCCAGACGTTTGAGATGGGCAGGGCATGTAGCACGTATGGGCGAATCCAGAAATGCATATAGAGTGTTAGTTGGGAGACCGGAGGGAAAAAGACCTTTAGGGAGGCCGAGACGTAGATGGGAGGATAATATTAAAATGGATTTGAGGGAGGTGGGGTATGATGATAGAGACTGGATTAATCTTGCACAGGATAGGGACCAATGGCGGGCTTATGTGAGGGCGGCAATGAACCTTCGGGTTCCTTAAAAGCCATTTGTAAGTAAGTATATGAAAATCATAAAAGTGCCATGGCGCCGCCCGACCTCGAAAAGTAGTACTCTGGCGCCGTCAGGGCCCGTCAGGTCTGAAATACACCCCTGTTCTTTATAATTTGTATTTATCACCATAATTTCCCCTCCTCAATTTTTCGTTTCGGAATTTTGAGAAAAAGGGGGAAGTCACGCGAATAAATGAGGTACTATTATTCAGTAGAAATTCTGGAGCAAGTAATGTACTTCCCTTTGTTATTCCAGTATCAATAAAATAACCGATTTATTGCAAATATTCAATTTAAAATAAGATAATCATGAAATAATGTAAACAGTCTATGTAAGGGTTCATTTACAAAAGAAAAGTTTGTTACCTAAATGCTGATGTCTACCGGTGACAATGGAAGCAGTGTTCACAGAGTGCCACTTCGTTTGCAGATCGGTCTGATACAAATCTTCACTTGTCGTCGCACGCTATTCACTCACTGCAAACAGTTAATATCACGGCCACTTTGAAAGCATCCGATACGCGGAGCACAGTTTTCCCACCGCCTCACGCCGCTCCCGCACCCTTTGTACTGGTTTAATTTTAGTCGAGCTTGAAGCCTCCCGCGGTCACGTGGCCCCCCACCTCGCTTGCATCTAACATTCACCAGATTCCTCTTCCGGCCAAATATAAATATTGTGTCGTCCAGGTAGCAGCTGTGCAGGGGGAGCAGTGCAAAAAGCAAGTTTTAGTTTTTGAGTCATCGCCCACATTTAGGGTCGAACACCCAATCGTGATTCACTAAGCGTTCTTCGCTGCCGGATTTATTTCGGGCCCAACCGAAACAATGGAAGACCACTGAGACGCGCGACGGAAGGGTTGAAGAGGGTAGAATCATCTCGCCGCGCCGACTCAGTCGTCGGTGTCTCAACGCACGGGACAGCAACGGAATAATCATTCCTCATATTGTTACGAAAGCTTCTAGAAGAGATTAGTCATCATTTCTCATATTATAGAAGGTTCGAGACGAGTTTAATCACGTCTCATATTATGGAGAGCTCGAGAAGATATTAATCATCGTTTCTAATATTGTTAAGGAAAGCACCTACTAGAACAGGTTAATTATTTCTGGCGTTGTTACGGAAAACACTGTAAGAGATCAGTAATTATTTCTCATATTGTATTGATAAGCATTGGAAGAGGTTAACCATAACCAAATTTGTCATATTATTATGGAAATTATTGGACGAGGTTAATCAGCACTTCTTTCATTGTTATGGAAAGCAGTGGAAGAGAATGATTGTCGTTTCTCATATTGTTATTGGAAAGAACTGGAAGAGGTTAATAATCATTTCTCGTACTGTTATTGAAAGCACTGGAAAAGATTAATCATCATTCCTATTGTTATGGAAAACAAAGGAAGAAGTTAATTATCGGCTGTAATTTTATCATGGAAAGCACTGGAAAAGGTTAAATATTATTTCTCATATTTTTTATGGAAAACTGTGGAAGAGATTATCATTCTCATATTGTTTTGGAAAGCACTGGAAGAGAAGAACAATTATTTCTCGTCTTGTTATGGAAAGCAGTGAAAGAGAAGAGATTGATTGTCATTCCTCATATTGTTGTAGAAAGCAGTGAAAGAGATTATTATTTCTCGTATTATTATGGAAAACACTGGAAAAGGTTAACAATTATATCTTACCTGGAAGAGGTTAATCACCATTTCTCATATTGTTATAGAAATCACTGGAAGATGTTAATCACCATGTTAAAAAGCATGGAAGAAATGAATAATAATGTCTCGTATTGTTATGGAAAGCACTGGAAGAGATTAATTATTTCTTGCCATTGTTATAGAAAACCATGGAAAAGGTTATTCATTATTTCTCGCATTGTTATGGAAATTACTTGAAGAGGTTAATAATAATTTCTCGCATTGTTGTGAAAGCACTGAAAGAGATTAATAATAATTTCTCGTATTGTTGTGGAAAGCACTGGAAGAGGTTAATAATAATTTCTCATATTGTTACAGAAAGCAATTGAAGAGGTTAATAAGTCATTTTTCGCATTGTTGTGGAAATCACTTGAAGAGAAGGTTAATAAATAATTTCTGGTATTGTTATAGAAAGCATTGAAAAAGGTGAATCATTTCTCGCATTGTTACAGAAAGCATTGCAAGAGATTAATAAATAATTTCTCGTTTTGTTATGAAAAGTATGGAAGACGCCAATAAATCATTCCTCGTTTTGTTATGAAAAGCACTGGAAGAGGTCAATAAATCATTTCTCGTTTTGTTATGAAAAGCACTGGAAGAGGCCAATAAATCATTTCTCGTTTTGTTATGAAAATCACTGGAAGAGGGCAATAAATAATTTCTCGTTTTGTTATGAAAAGCACTGGAAGAAGCCAAATCATTTCTCGTTTTGTTATGAAAAGCACTGGAAAAGGCCTATAAATCATTGCTCGTTTCGTTATGAAAAACACTGGAAGAGGTTAGTAATCATTTCTCGTTTTGTTATGAAAAACACTGGAAAAGGCCTATAAATCATTGCTCGTTTCGTTATGAAAAACACTGGAAGAGGTTAGTAATCATTTCTCGTTTTGTTATGAAAAGCACTGGAAAAGGCCTATAAATCATTTCTCGTTTCGTTATGAAAACCACTGGAAGAGGTTAGTAATCATTTCTCGTTTTGTTATGAAAAGCACTGGAAAAGGCCTATAAATCATTTCTCGTTTCGTTATGAAAACCACTGGAAGAGGTTAGTAATCATTTCTCGTTTTGTTATGAAAAGTACTGGAAGAGGTCAATAAATCATTTCTCATTTTGTTATGAAAAGCACTGGAAGAAGCCAATAAATCATTTCTCGTTTTGTTATGAAAAGCACTGGAAGAGGTTAGTAGATCATTTCTTGTCTTGTTATGAAAAGCATAGAAGAGGTTAATAAATCATTTCTCGTTTTGTTATGAAAAGCACTGGAAGAGGTTAGTAGATCATTTCTTGTCTTGTTATGAAAAGCATAGAAGAGGTTAATAAATCATTTCTCGTTTTGTTATGAAAAGCACTGGAAGAGGTTAGTAGATCATTTCTTGTCTTGTTATGAAAAGCATAGAAGAGGTTAATAAATCATTTCTCGTTTTGTTATGAAAAGCACTGGAAGAGGTTAGTAGATCATTCCTGAATAACACAGCAGGACGAAGTACTTATAAATGACGACAAAGAAACTAAGAAAGAATGATTCAAGTTGGACATAACAAGCGGCGCAAAACTGTACTCCTCCTGCCAAATACAAGACTGCGCATTGGCCAAAATGTTGCACAACAATGAATTTATTACAGCTGAGTTCTGCAAAAATCTCTCTTGGCGCTTAAAAGCTACCAGCATTGCACAGAGACACACGTGTGTAGGCTAATAAGCAAGCATACCTTTCCGTGCATAGAGGTGCAGTGTGAACTTGAGTAAGCTTATTGTGTACAAGAAAGAAAAATACTCGTAATCGGCTATTATTTGTAGCTACTTCTTATAGCCTAGACTTATATTTAATTTACTGACTTCAAATAACAGAATTTTGACATTAAAGCGTCTACATTAGACCTAGAAGGCGAGAGAGAGAGAAAAAGAAACGTTTTGATATGAATGGTTTACCACGGCCTCAATCGTTGTACACTGGGCTGCAAAAGAAATACCGATACGAAATTATATCGTTTTCCGAGGACTTTAGTAAACATGGCGAGGTGGAAAGCTACTTTCCTAATTTTAGATTTTTAAAATCATGTCAGTACGACTTTTATAATATGTTCATGTTACTATTAATTAATTAATTTATTTATTTATTTATTTATTTATTTTTTTGTATTTATACTCGCTTTAACATCTCTGGTCATATCATGAGTTAATCTTTTGGGTGAAATCCGAAGGCCTGTGTACTATTGTTGAGACTGGTTGTGTTGTTGTGAACTAGATGGCGTCTGTAGATGTATTACTGATTTGTTATGAATATGATTTTGGTAATAAATGAACCTTAAGGCCCATTCACAATGAAAATTAAACATAACCGTAACATAAAAACAGAAGTTTGCGCCCAGGCTACCAAATGGGATCATTCACAATGATTCACATAAGCACTGACATTAACATTACCGTAGGACGTTAACATGAAAGTTTGCAAACTCCAAAATTTCATGCTTATACTTACGTGATTTGCAAACAGAACAGAATCGTGGAGCGCTGAAGTATACGAGGAAATGGCGTCGTTGTTATGTTTCTATGGTTACCAAGTATGTTTGCTGTTATGTTTATGTTCCCATCGTGAATGATGGTATGACTTCTTGATTTTACCGTAACGTTTATATTCTTAAGTTAGCGCTTATGTTATGTTTAATTTTCATTGTGAATGAGCCTTATGACTTCTTAATTTTAATGTGAAGTTTATATTCTTCAGTTAACGCTTACTTTATGTTTAACTGCTATGACTACTTGAATCTGTAGTTTAAGGATGTTCTACGTACATGTGAGTTATGTTATTGTTACTGGAGCTTCGTGAGTGCGCGCATGTGTGTGTGTGTGTGTGTGTGAAGTGTTCATTCTTAATGTATTTCGATCTTCAATGCATTGCCTAATTATCTTAAAGCTTTGAAGGACAAGAGAGAAGGTTCAGAACAGAATTAACCAAATTTCTCTATACTCATACTTTCTACTCAACTGATAGAATTGTTTGTGCTTGTAAATTAAATAAATCTGCTCCCAATTTTAGTATAACTTTTGACTTGTTGTACACCTCAGAGCTACAATTCTGTTTTAAGATATATGGGATACAGTAAATGAAACGCACAAATAAAACAAGCAAAATGAAAAGAGGCATTGGACCGGAAATTCCGCTGTCAATAGCTCAACAATATTTGAGCGTTGTATAATTTGGGTTCTCTTGTACTTCGCTTTACATCATTAACAGTAATATAATATTATCAAATCGGCAACCTCGAAGACGTGTTCTCTACTTGTGAAACATACAGCAAGCTACAACTAAGTTACGAAATAGTAATATGCGTTACAAGAGCGGCATGTTGACGTTTTCATGTTCGAGGAAAAGATTGAAAAAGCGAAACGTAGTTGAGCTTTTTTAATTTCCGAGAACATGAAAACAAACATACCGCTCGTGTATCGTACATTATTTTGTGCGATGATCGTTTATTACATACCTGAAAGACGAATTTCTAATTAGTTGCAATGAAATCTCCATCTTGGTTTCTGTTTAATGACGGCAACTTTAGAAAACAAAAATATCTATACTCCAGCAGGCCGTGATATACGTCTGTCTTTTTTTCCCCCAAGTCTATAAATGCGAACTTAAAACAAACGGTAAGGTTATGTAATGATTTATTTTTCATTTTAATATTTTAACAATATTATTTATATAACATATTGCAGTAATAACATCGGCATCTGGAGTCTTGTTGATTTTTTCACGGCTTCCTTAATGTTACTTGTATCAGGAATACAATAGTTTTCGTGGAGTAGTAGACTTTACTTAATTTTTGCAAATATTTAAAAACAATAATTATTAACAGTGCAATTTAGGTGAAATTGCAGTGGTAAGTTTCCAATTTATAATTATTACTATGTTAAACGTCTCTAAAAATAATATGTTAAAAGCCTAAAGCAGTAAAATGAATGTCGCGCTTAAGCGGTAAGACGAGGGAAATTGTTATGTGTGTTACGTTGGGAATACTGAATGTGGTATTTCACACTTACCGCGTATTGGTTCTGTGCGGAAAACAAGCAAATACGCACGATCTCGCACAAAAGTAAAAACCTTCAGTTAATGAAGTATGGAATATATTAACATTCATACGTGCGGTTATGAAGAAATTTCACGTACGCAACAAAAAATATGGAATGCGAAAAAAAAGTCTTTGCTACACGAAGTGTAAAAAATTGGGAACTTATAAATTTGCAATATTAAAGTATCTAAGGCCTAATAATTCATTTTATGATTATGATTTATTCAATTCTGATAAAACAGTGTTTCCCGTTATTTGTGTTGCTAGTTAACTATACAATAAAGGTAGCTATTCAATAAAATTTCAGACTTATAAATCTCGCGCTGTTTCTGGGTGGTGTAAGGCGTTACATCTTGGACTAGAGGTGCGCAATGAGCGCTGAATTTAACGAAAATTTGATCATGTGCACCGGGCTGCAAAAGAAATGCCCAGACGAAGTCGCTATCGATTTGAAATATTATCGTGTTACGAGGACTTCGCTGTATGTATGAAATAATCATACAAACACATCTGAATTTTCTAAAGAGTTTTTATTCCATGCAAAGGAGAAATAAGTAAATCAATAAGTGCATAATTAAACACATAAGTAAAACAGTAAGTAAATATTTGCATATGTAAAAGAGTAGGCCTTAAGTAAATAAGTAAGCTACCGGCGTAGGTCAGTCGGCTAAGGCGCTGGTCTGTCGGTCCGGGCGCAGGTTCGATTCCCGCTTAGTCTGATTGGGCTTTTTTTTTTTTTTTTTTCCGAGGTTTTCCTCAACCGTAAGGCTAATGACAGGTAATCTATGGCCATTCCTCGGCCTCATCTCGCCAAATGCTATCTCGCTATCATACCATGAACGCTAAATAACCTAGTAGTTGATACAGCGTCGTTAAATAACCAACAAAAAAGGAAGTAAGTAAATGAATACCGTAAGTAAATAAGTACGTAAGGAAATAAGTAAATAATAAAATACTGTAAGAGATTAATACAGGAACATCATTTTATTTTTACTAACATTTTTAACATTAACCTGGCTATACCCGGAAACACTGTTACCTCCTTCCAGTACAGGAGTTTGGAGTTTGCTAGTGCAATATGTAAACAAATCATTTTACTAGCTATAGGAGGAGAGAAAAGTAGTGTATCCATTTATGTTACAGGGAAATATAGTATTACGATTTTCAGTTTGGTCATTACTTCTACAGTATTTTATCAAAAAACAGTAGAATAGTAACAATCTTTTTCACAAACTCAATTCTTCAGGCGGTTATATACATTATGTAATGTCTACTTTATTCAGCATATTACTAACCTAATTTATTTCTGAGAATTTTGTGAGCTCTTCCGTAAGAAACCCCAATTTCTACAGCTAACTTCTTGACCGACTTATTAGGACCTCGCTACATCCTTTCTCTTAGCATCTTCTACACCATCTTCTGTCACCTTTGTTGTCCATCTTACACTTTTCTTCCTTTCTATACACTCTGTTGCTCTAAATTTATCTACCAGATTAATGACATTTCTACGAAAATATTGTAATGATATAATCAGGAAATTGTGAAAAAAAAAAAAAGAAAAACTGTTGTTCACAATCGGTTATATTGTAATTCCAGTTTCCATCATCGTCCTTCATACCTGCAAACAATAAAACAAAACCCTTGTTTAAACAGTGCTGTTAAGTACCGTACCATATTATAGGGTACCGTACTTTCGGTAACTCTAATCTTCACTTGTGCTCAGTCCACACAGATAAATTCAGTTATGCTACACACCATACCTGTGTGAAAATAAACTTCAATAATATAAGCTTTTTTCCTATAGAAAATGCAACATATTTCTGAAACACACTGTACTCTGTACTGTTTATTTCACTGCTAGCAACAGCAGCCGTAAGTTTGTGTGACTGACGTTAGCAAGGACATTAGTGAAAGGGGTGGGAGTCAAGTACATTTAGAAAGGCAGGTACAATAAAAATTGAAGTAAAAATAAAATGATGTCCCTGTATATTTATCATCCAGGGTCGTCCTAGTACAGGGACATCATTTTATTTTTACTTCAATTTTTATTGTACCTGAATTGTTTAATGTACTTCACTCCCACCCCTTCTACTAGTAAACTTCAAACCGTTCTCCACACAGAACCAAGGCCGCGTATGCGGTCATAGTAAGCAGTACTGAGTATAATACGTTCCAGAAATATGGTCGCGTTTTCCAGTGACGAAAGAGCTTTCAATATTGAATCATATTTTCGCACAGGTACTGTTGCCCGTTTGCCTACGTCGCATACAGGTTTCCCCCACTCGCTTCTGCTCGCCCCTCTGTAAAGGCTAGTGGCTGGGCTGTCTTAGCTCTTTTCTGAAAACATTAATTTCTGTTAGGAACTGGACGTCTACGTAATATTATACAACTGTTTAAAATAACTTAAATAAAAGAGACTCGTTAAGTAATTAACTGTCACGTGATTTCCCCCATTTCTACGACACTGCTACATAACCACTTGGACGGACAGTAGATAGCATGTCTGAGTAATTTTATCTGTGCGGGTCGGGCAGAAGTGAAGATTGAATTTACAGTACATAAGGTACTCTTTTATGGACTAGGTACAGAATTATTGCAACATGAGTTACAAGTACGAAGGACGAAACTGGTAATTGGAATTAGGTACAATTGTCTGTAGTGCAATAATATGCACAAAAGATCTGAAGCCTGTATCGAAATGAACGGCCACCATTTTCAAAAATGTGTTTAAATATCCATATTATGATTATTTTTCAATTTAACTTCGTTCTCTATATTGTACGCTAATGTGCTGTAGACAGTATAGTATAATACTGCATAATGAATACGTCCGAATGGACAGCTCAGTTCGTGAGTAAAAACACTTATTCTTAATACAGTACTGTATACTGATTAACAAAAAACCTATTGAAAATTATCTATAGTAATGTCACGAGAGGTCTGAGATCTGCCGATAAATCCATGAGCGAAGCGAGTGGATTTATCTGGGAAATCTCAGACCACGAGTGACATTTATTAGGACTATTTCGTGAATAAAATAAAAATGTAAATAATATATCCGTAAAATTCGATTACAAAATATTAATAATTGTATATTTACGAATACTTAACCTATTCAGACACTGTGAAGTTGAAATAGATTAATATCGATTACTGCAATAAAAAAATTCGATGTTATTATTCAGTAATGCCAATTGCGAAAAGCGAAATACAGGTTTAACAATGTTAATTACATGTACTGCACTTTTATTCTTATTATTATAATATAAATACATTTTCATTATCTGATGAAATCATGATTTAATTTAAAATTTTATAATATAATTACAGTAACTTGATTAATACATTAATTAAATGAAGAATGGTTGAAAACGCAGTTATCTAATCTGAATGAAGGAATGTAATTCTTATCAGATAGCCTACAATGGACATGAAATTGGAAGATGAAGATGTATTTTATAGGCTACAGTTATAGATTAGATTATCTGTGTGAGCAGGACCAGTGTCAGCTGTGCCTTATTTCGACCGTTACTACGTGCTACAGGAAAGCATTTTTTATAGCTCGACAAACTCATTCTCGCTGTAGTGTTAACGGAACTAAAGCTGCATCTACACGGTTCAATATTCTAATCGCGTATGCATGCAATCTGGGAAGAATATTGAAAGAATCAAGTTTAAATCGTACATTAAATTAAGATGCATGAAGATTTTATGTCTACATGGAGCGCCGTTTTGAACGTCGTCTTCACTGCGTAAATATATTAATTAATATTAAATATTAATCTTTGCATTCATTGCTTTAAAGTTGAAAGAAAAGTTTAACCGTGTAGTTGCATCTTAATGTATTCATGATCATCGATTTACGGGGGAACAGTTGGCGACAATGACTAAACAAAAGAACGACCATGCGATAAATTGATAGCGATAAATCTAGCTGCAAAAATTATCGCAAAGCGTGACTGTAATTGATTGGAATTCAAAATTTCATTACACTTCATTGGTCGAAAATGCAATGACGTCATATAAACGAAATAGTGAAACTCAAAATCACGATATTTTCTAGTTTACGTAAATGGTTGAAGTGCTTTTGTTCCGTTCTATACCTAGTAAAGTGATTTGTTTGTATTTTATGCCAGTATCATCGAACTCCAGTCGTGGAAGGGGGTACCAAACAGTGTTTCCGGTTCTCAACCGTTAATCCAAAGGTATAGACAGGTTAATATTAGTAATGTTAGTAAAAGTAAAATTATGTCCCTGTATAACGAAGAATTGCAGAATAGTTTCTGGGACTAGCTATATACTTCAAATTTATTTCTTTATGGATGGGCAGACTTCTCTAATTAACACGTTGCTGCCCCGCAATGGGGAGGTTCCAAGCTCGACGCCCACCTGTTGCAGTACAAGCTTGACAAGCCTGTGACATTGCACCGTAACCCGCGAGGAAATAATTAGCATTTAGTGCAAAGAGAAAGCTGTCGGGGCGAATAAATTGACTAATTTAACAGCAAGCGTGGCTCCGGTAAACATGTTTACATTATCTCGCAAGATATGGCGACCCGCCAACCTTTAACAAATGAGTTGCGTACGTTATCGCAGTATAAACGGAAAGAGACAACTGTTTGGCTCACTAAAATCACATTTAATCCAAGTTTCAAACATTGTATCAAAAATTTCCGTTCACTAGCACTGAAATAGTGGGCCAAGACCTACTTCCACTCCAATTAAACTTAGAAGGATCACAGATTTTGATGATAATGTTTCGTTTACTTTGTCGGAGAGCGAGGAATGGCAAAATCAAAGGCTGTAGATGTCGAGACATCGTCGAAGCAAGTCGCGGTCCACCGCCTTCTACTGTCTCGTTAGGGGGAAGTATTGTGCTGCCGGAAAACAATCGAATTCGAAATTCACACGGAAATACACTTTTAACGATCACTGATAAAGAAAAATTGATTTTGGACGTGACATCTGCGTATAGCAATAAATGTCTCCTTAACTATTTGTTAGATTTTCTGAATATTCAATTATTTTGAAAGCCATTTTATCGTCCATGATCGATAAACATGAACTATAGAGTGAGTCAAACCTAGGTTACCGGCATTCTTACCGCGCCACGAGATTGCTTTCTACGGGCGACTCGTTGGATTGTCCCGGTTAGTTGTTCCCTTTAAGCCCGGCGCAAAACACAGTCAATCTCCGTTAGTGAGTTGTCTAAACTGTATTGAGAAAAATATATGTTCAAACATAGAGTAGGTACACAGTGCAATGAAATAATGAGTATATATACAAATATACACGTTTCCAACATCAATGTCGGTAAATCTAACCCAATTTTGAAAATCATTAATTCATATTAAAAATGAACTTAATTTTGTCAAAGCTAGCCTCAATTTCGGAAATGTAAATTCAACATCGGAAATGAGATTACATCAGAAAAAAATGAAGTCAATTTAGGATTTTGAAGGTTTTCTCATTTTTATCAGCTATATAGTAACACTATATAAATACTTTTATTATATACATGTTGAAATAAAATTGATTCTCCATATTGTCTCAAGAGAACAGAAATATTGTAGCTACAAACAGCTATTCAACGAATAACCTTTATTGAGAATATTCGTTTCCATGGCAACAAGAATCGTTGCAACTACATCTAATTTAATACAATATTATTGAAAACTAATTTTCCCCATTTAGTTTACTTCTACCAATCACAGCACACTAATCTCGCAAAATGGTGTCTCCAATCACATATCATCAATCTTACAACATGGTTTCTTAAACAACATGGCACCTCTTGTCGTACAAAGTGCTTCATAAAACTTAAATTTTGTACCTTTCCTATGCCTTTCTTTGAACTTTTTTCTTTTCAAATGCAGTGCAAGTTCAGCTTTTGTTTTATTTAAAGATATTTTCCAGATCTACATGAAAAAATATGTGAAATTTACTGCTTAAGCGTGCTTTTTTCTTTAGAAAAATGACTTATTTCGGTATAACAAAAATTTAATTATAATGAAGTAATTTCAGAGGTTTCTAGGATTTCGTTACACTTATACTGTAACGAAAAAAAAAAATCGACGAAATATCGTGATTTCGCGCTATCCTTAGCATAAATTTGATAATTTTAACAATTTACGTTATTTCACAAAAAAAAACTTAATTTCGGTTTATTAACATAATTACATAAATCCTAAAAACAGTTTCCCAAGCATTTTCGAATATATTTAATAGAGGTCGGCTGTACCGCGAATGCGAGAAACGCGGGTCCCTATCATTGGGATGACAAATTCTGGAGTGAGACGAATGGCCAACAAACTCGGGAGCTCACATTGTAGTCATTCCATTCCGAGACCCCTTTCAATCCTTGCTAATTCGCACGTACGTATCTTCACTCTCCCCTAACTTTCCCTCTTGTCGTTGCCATTCATTGTCATTCAACTGGCCTATGTCTACTGCATTATGAAGAGGTCTAGACGGATGAAAAAATCCAGAATGAGATTAACTTAGACTCCGAGAAACAAAGACGCATCGTTGCCAAAACAAAAACGCTCACTTTCTCTTGGTAACTACAGAATACTCACAAGTTCTGCGATCTGTTCAGTACACAGCACACTGGCCTTCAGCTTCTCAAGTGTTAGATGCGTACTACTTGAAGACAGAATAAGGTTTCCATTAAAGTGACTATTTTCTGTAGATGGAATTAAGGGAAGGACCGTTCTTAAACGTTTTCTTAAATTTCTCGTAAATTTTCTAGAAAATAGTTTTGTTGATTAATCTGTCAAATTCTTACGATAATTTCATGCTAACTTTTTTCAGCCAATCACTAGTCTTATTGATGTTCAATTGACCAATGACAATTGAATTACATTGACTATTATATTGTATTACGTCCTATTACTTTTGATCAATGAAACGGTACCAATCATGGCTGTTTATCGCTACAATTTTATCACTTCTCTAGCATTCGTTTGTTTTTATCACTTCCGTAGCATTTGTTTCTTTGTTTGTCAACATTTCAAAATGCAAATTCTTTACGGTACTATAAAACATGCTTTGCGATAGTCATTTGCTTTCCGCATAGTCAACTGAAAATGGCGGCTCCGTTCAAACGTTTTGGTGAAGCTAATATTAGTGAAACAGAATTTTAGTAAGTCAGTTAATGCCTATCTTACTGTAATAGAGTACTTTATTTCTTCTGATCTTTATATTGGTACTTTCTTTTGTTTTTATCACTTTCCTACCATTTGTTTCTTTATTTGCCAACATTTCAAACTGAAAATTCTTTACGATACTATAAAACATGCTTTGCGTTCATCATTTGTTTACCGCATATATAGTCAACTGAAAATGGCGGCTCCGTTCAAACGTTTTGGTGAAGATAACATTAGTGAAATATAATTTTAGTAAGTCAATTAATATTTTATTGTATTAGAGTACTTTATTTCTCCTAATATTTATATATCATCATCATCATCCTTCACGAATTAGGCCTCTGTAGACCTGTTTCGGCCCCATCTAGCAGTCTTCTTAACGGTCTTCCTGGTCGACGATGTCCTCTAGGTTTATATTGCATCATAATTTTTGGGATTCTTGAATTTTCCATAATAATATTTATATACTTTCTTCTAATCGTGTAATTGTCAATTAAATCCCACTCGACTTGATTTTCTCTAGATAAATCAAAACCTCTAATGAGATTATTGTTGATAGTTTCGCAGTGGAATTTCCCGTGAATCTCGTCGCTTTTACTCAACTCTAGTGTTACAAAATTTACATACTATACAAAAGTTTTCGATCACCTATCACAACTGTGGATTTGTGGTAAAACAGGAATTTCGTTTTGAGTATTCTATCATATCATAATGCTAGAGAGAGAAAATATTTATTTTGTTGGTCTATTTAGTTTTTCCGATGTGTTTGTACATTGAAATAAAATACATAGTTCGTGAACAGAAAACCACAATCTAAGTCACACGGAGTTAGTGTGCACTCGAAGTTGGTTGCTTGACGGTTGTCAGCCCACTTTGAGGTCTGTGGATATAGAGGGAAAAATTGTGTCGGTGTCGGTTAGAGTTCCCGAGTAGCTCAGTGGTAGAGCGTTGGTACGTTAAACCAAAGGTCCCGGGTTCGATACCCGGCTCCGGAACAATTTTTCCCTCGAAATTATTCAAAGTACATAGTTGTTTTCATAGCTGATCGAAAACTTTTGACCGGTGATGTATATCGTTCATCATCGTTCAACGTTGCCACGGTGCCACCCTTTGCTGGATCTAGTTCTCTCATGTAATTTGCCCTCTAACGATTTATCAGACTTTTACTCTTAAAATAATCTTCAAAACTGACACAAAAGTATCTGTTTCTATGCCCTTAACTTTTTCCAACCAGCAGAGCTACATAGGCCTATTGTAGTCAAGGACTGCTATCCTACTTGTTTCGTCCGTAAATAACTTCAGCATTTATTAGAAATAATACAAATTAAACAGATCTCATTATGCAATAATTGTGAACTTGCGAACAGGAAGTGGTTTGCAGGAAGTGGGCAATTCTTTTGACACGATTCTGCTGCCTGCTTTCGCTGCACATTCTTTCTTAATTCGGACTTCGTCTCCATTCATCCATGTGAAATGACTTCATACATCTGAAATAAGACCTGACTCATTTACTCCAAGTAAACGACGTGACCATTTCTCTCTGTTTGCACAACAGTTCCGCAAACAGCTTCAAATTAGTCTGCCAGTTGTACATTAGGTTGACCATGAACACATCCCAACACTCCCAATGTGGAGTTCATATGCTACAATGCATCTAGTTGCTGCTTTTCGGTTTTCGTACGCAATTATTATTATTATTATTATTATTATTATTATTATTATTATTATTATTATTGAGACTACCTGGCGAGATAAGATAACAGCAGCGATGACATCAAGAAAATTCGAAGATGGTAGATGGCAGGTAGATGGTTGGTTAGATAGCTAGATAGGTAGCTAGATAGCTAGTTAGGTAGATAGGTATACTCCATTTTATTTCAAGGAGTGCAGTTCGGTGGCTCCTTTGAACACCCATTTACAGATTTATGACTTCCTACACAAACACCTCTGACAATTCCATCCTGTCCCCCGTCCCAACATTGCACAGTTGCCACAATCCTGGTGACCCTCGAAATGAGACAGTGAGACTGACGGGATTCTTTGAATTCGGAAAAGATGCGGCAACTCTGCCTCCAGGTGGATTTGACGGGAGCCTGTCAATTCTTCTGAACGAGGGTTGTGATTGGTTACTGACAGGAGAAGACAAGATTTTCGTCAGAGCAAGGCAGACATTTATTTATGACAACCAATTAGTAGGGGGCAGTGGAAGGTCTGTAGGCAATGTCCTTTCTATGAAACTGCACTCAATGAAATAAAATACAGTATAGCTAGATAAGTAGGTAGATAGCTAGATATATAGATAGATGGGTAGCTAGATAGCTAGATGGGTACGTAGATAGGTAGATGGGTAGGTAGACAGGTAGATGGGTAGGTAGATAGTTAGATGGGTAGGTAGATAGGTAGATGGGTACGTATATAGTTAGATGGGTAGGTAGATAGGTAGATGGGTACGTAGATAGGTAGATGGGTAGGTAGATGGGTAGGTAGATAGTTAGATGGGTAGGTAAATGGATAGGTAGATAGGTAGATGGGTACGTATATAGGTAGATGGGTAGGTAGATGGGTAGGTAAATAGGTAGCTAGATATGTAGATAGGTAAATTAGTAAAGAAAGAAGGAAATAAATAAATAAATAAATAAATAAATAAATAAAGTGATGGCATATTAACCTAAATAAACGTAGCACAGGAAAATGTTTATATTGATGGAAAGATAAAATTAATCTCGAAACTCAAGAAGATAAGGGCCGCATTCATAGACATTTTTAGCGCGGGTTTCCGGTGGATGATCAGCGTTTTTCGTATTCATAAACCAGTGTTAGCGATATGATATGATTTGAATTCTGTACTAGTAACCAGTGGATAGCCGGGGCTAGCTTAGTACGCTCGTAGCGCGTGCTGCGAAATGTCTATGAATAGCACCCTTAATGACCTGACTAGTGATGATGATGATGATGATGATGATGATGATGATAACTTCATGCTTCTCAACTTTTATTTTTACACTTCACTTTGGAGTATTACTTTTTCTGCACAGTAAACACTGTGGTATTTATTGTCGTGTTTCCGACTGCAATATGGAAGTGATGATCAACTGACGCAGTCTTCCTAGAGGGCGTGCCTCGTCAACAGTTCGTTACACCTGCGTAATGAGCTTCCGGATGCGAGACAAGTCGTCAACCTCCGGAATTGGAACTAGCATTATGTGGTTCACGGGTGCCGGCGTTACACCACTGCACGCATTCTGAGTATACAAACTTTATATGCCATTTTATAAAGTAACTATATTTTTTTAATTATACAGAAAATCTACATTCTCAACCGTTTTGAATGGCTTAGCACGGTGTCTTCAACAGGAAAAATTTCTCTAATGAAAAATGCTGATTTTGAATGTTTCGGGGAATACCCTGAATTCTGGTATTAGACTCCCGGTATATTAATTTGTATTACCTAACAGTAGAGGCTTTGCTTTCATTTTAATTTCACATTTAGTTGGCCTGACTTATGGTGTGCCTCAAGGATCAGTGTTGGGTCCTATTCTGTTTTTAATAATGGTTAATGATTTGATGTGCAATATCTCTGCTTATTATGCAGTATTCGCTGATGATGCCACTTGTTTGACAAGTCATAGTGATATTAATGAATTGAAAACTCTTACTAATTCAGTTTTTAATGAAGGCAAAAATGATTTAGTTCCATTAAATTTCTTTTAAATGAAAGTAAAACTGCATCCCTGTCATTTAGTAGTACAGTCATGGAAAATAACTTTAAATTTCTTGATATTACTGTGGACACCACACTTACCTGGGCTGACCATATTGATTTTGTTTGTAAAAAATTGTCAAGAGTAATATTTCTTCTGCGAAATTTGAAAATGTTGGCCTACGTTCCGAAGAATTACATTAGAGTTGTCTATTTTTCTTATTTTCATAGTATACTTTCTTACGGACTACTTTTATGGGGTAATAGTACTCATATTAATAAGGTTCTTATGTTACAAAAAAAAGCTATTAGAATTATAAGAAATTCATCAATGAATTATTTGTGAATGAAAAAATAATGACTGTAACATCACTGTATATTTATCATGCCCTAAATTCTGTCAAAGATAATTCACAAATGTTGACACATAGGAATGATTAATTTCGAGGGAAAAATTGTTCCGGAGCCGGGTATCGGGACCTTTGGTTTAACGTATCAACGCTCTACCACTGAGCTACCCGGGAACTCTAACCGACACCGATCCAACTTTTTCCCTCTATATCCACAGACCTCAAAGTGGGCTGACAACCGTCAAGCAACCAACTTCGAGTGCACACTAACTCCGTGTGACTTAAATTGTGGTTTTCTGTTAACGAACAGTGACGTGTATTATGCAACTCAAGATTTCAGGTATAACTCCCTGTAAAGTTGATTTGAATAATTTCGAGGAAAAAATTGTTCCGGGGCCGGGTATCGAACCCGGGACCTTTGTTAGAGTTTCCGGGTAACTCAGTGGTAGAGCGTTGGTACGTTAAACCAAAGGTCCCGGGTTCGATACCCGGCTCCGGAACAATTTTTCCTTCGAAATTATTCAAATGAACTTTACAGGGAGTTATACCTGAAATCTTGATTTACATAGGAATAATGTTCACCTTTACAACACCAGAAACCGTGACCTTTTTGATATACCTAAGTGTAGGCTAACCAAAATAATGAATAATCATTTTATTATGTCTTTAAAAATTGCAAATAAATTTCCGACACAAGTTTTCAATCTGGAAAGGAAGTCTTAATATACTTGTCTCTGATTGGTTGATCAACAAACCCTTTTATGATATTAATGAGTTTTTAATGTTAATATTGTTGAGTGTTTCTGATACAATTTTATTTTTTATGTCTCTGTTGTTTATTTTATATGTATTATTTGACTTTGTCAATTGCAGAAATTTGTGTTCGCTGACTGTACGATACTCAATATACTCATTGTGCCCAATATACAGGGTGTTTCATAAGTGGAGGTAACAAATTTAGGGATGAGAATTAAAAACGAAAAGAAGCGAAAAATTTCCAGTAGACATGGGTCCGCAAATTAACCGTTACGAGATAATGGCATTTTTTTTCTAGCTTGGGGCCACCAGTGTACCGAACACTTGGATACGGTAGAGCGGCAACATTCATGCTTCGTATGTATGCCGCACTCTCTCCATCCCATTTCCTTCTAAGTGTGAGACGATATGGTGGGCAGTGGATAGGTAGAGGAGGATCTGTACCTAGATTGTAGGGTTTAAGGGGTTAGGTACAGCTTACAGCAGTAAAATTTTGGAAATATTCAACATTTTTTCTCCATTACTGTATCTTGTACAATAATGAAAATTGGTATGTTTAAAACACTGTCCTTCTGCTATATGAATTTTTTTTTTTTTCAAAATTCAGTTCACTGTGTAGTGATGAAGCGTTTCTCACATAACTAAAAAACTATCCAATATTCTGTGATGAAATTTTCTCTATGTATTTATACATGCAATATCAACAATATGATGCAAGATCACTCCTCTACCTATGATAGATTGTCTGATAAAAAATAAATTCATTATAAAAATGGTCAAATATCAGTATTTTCTTCTAACACAAAATAAAAAAATATATATATACTAGTGGCTTGTGCAGCAAATGCTGCTGCAAACTAAGTTCGTTAGACGTTCAAATAAAAATTTTTCACATTTATTTTCAATGAAGAATACTTGTCTTTTTGATAGTTATTTACTTCCATGATAATGAAACATACTCCCTCTGAATGGATTTTTTTAGGCCAAATACTTTTTCTTGAATCTATCCAACTTCAGTTTTTGAGTTTCAACGCGAAAACGCAAGTATCAATGTCAGGACGATAGCAGTAGTAGTGTCAGTATTTCAGGTCATTGTGGATTGTAGGCAAAAGTTAAAAAAATGTCAGGTTTGCTAAGCTTTCGAACAATAGCATTTTCATATAGCTGCTGCATGTAGAACTTGAAATGTAGAGCATAAAATCATTTTATCCTACTAAGAGATCTTGCTGAAATGATCTGGAGACTACATTTTCTAGGCCTCTTATTTTATCAGTAAGTAATACCTTTTTATCTGTCCTTAGGAACTGTAATTTTTGCGCTCTCTCGAGCCAATACTGAAGACAATGACACATATCAATATCTACACTACACCGCCATTAAGTATATGAAAAGGACCCAACCCCACTGGGTTAATAAGTATAAAAATTATTGATTTTTAATAACAATATTATTATCTTACTTAAGTTTTGTAGTTATATATAGCAGTCACTCAGTAAATTATAGAAATGAAGATCTAAATTAAGATATTCTCTACATTTACTTACATAACCTCAAAACGTTTCACTTTCATATCATCAATATAGCATCAATATTATGTACAATTAATGAAAAATAGACGCATCATGATATTAACTATAATAATATTTAATTTCTAATGGTAATAATGTCATCAAACCACCTCAAGTTTCGTAGATTTGGATATCCAATACACAGCTGTACTCAGAAAATTATACACTGCAGAATCAGTTTTTAATAACAAATTGAATTGAGCTCTAAATATGTCGGCAATCCTGCAGGTCATAGCCTTCGTGTAATAGCCTATTGTTTATTGTAGTGTGTGTTTTGTTCTGAAATTCAATCAAGTCGGCCGTGATTGAATAAAATTAGTTCTCAAAACTGACAACAGATGGATTTTGGAAAATAGGAAAATTATGTAAAAAAATTGACATTTCACTGAAAACTACTACTTTTCCGAAAAACTTTGGGTTCCAAGCTTCAAAATGAGGGGCCATTTATTAAAATCCGTTCAGCCGTTTTCCAGTAATTTCCATTACCAGTTCAAATTATATATATATAGATTATTTATTGAGGAATGTAGTTGAAAGAGCATGATATTGTAAATATGAGTTTCAGCAATAAAACAAAAGAGAGAGAACATGAAAAACTTAACAAATTTATGAGTTATGAGGGAAACGTTTCATCACTGCACAGTGAACTGCCACCATTTTTAATTTTGAAAAAAAAAAGTATTTTTTTTTTAAATCGTAAAAATATATATATATATATTTTTTCATGTAGCAGAAGGACAGTGTTTTACACATATCAATTTTCATTATTTTACAAGATACAGTAATGGAGGAAAAAAATGTTGAATATTTCCAAAAATTTTACTGCTGTAAGCTGTACCTAATCCCTTAAATCCTTTGGATTTTTGAGTATGGAGTTATGCAAAAAGCCTACTTTACACAACAGACATTACCACATCTGAAGAATTCCAGCATCGAATTGCAGAGGCCTTGCAGCAAATGCAAAAATGACCCAGGATTGTTCGAGCGCATGTATTAACCCTTTGCGTTCGAATGAGTCCATTTGGAATCACTAACATTTCTGTAATGCCTGACTCATACTATTTGTCTGATGATTACAATTTGGTATCCTCAGAAGTAGTTTCGTTCTTTACCGATAAATTGTAGCACCCGCCAGTTCCTTGGCTACCTGTTATTAGGAAGAGGATTGCTTTGTTTTTTTGTTTCTCCATGGTGTCTCTATAAAAAAAAATTCAAGTAAGACAGAGTTAAAAATTGCTATGGTAGGAAAACCCGACACCTCAAGACGTTTGGAGTTTTTTGCCAGAAAAGTTCGTCACCATCCTCTGAATGAAATAACCCCGTTGAAAAGTACAGGACTCAGTTCCAAGTTCAGAAGAATTCTCTTTTCAGCGTTTTTACTTTTAAAATCTTAGGTGCGATAGTAATTCATAGAGTGAGACAAATGGTAAACAGGCTTGGAGCTTACTTACAGTGATATTAATTCATCAAAATGTCGTGTTTTCCCGCATAGGCCATAGCCCTCCAGTTAACAATGGAAAGTGCCCAAAGTGTCGCCTTCAAAATGACGGTCCACCGCCATTTCCGTCCTGGTAGCAGACACATATTGCGTGACATGAATAAGAACTTGCCGGGCACACCGTGGCTCCAGTCCTCTTGAGTCATTTAAATGCCGACAGACTCGAAGGTCAACCTGTCCCAAACATGGCGCGTAACAGTTTACCCTCTGCAAGGAATTGATCAAATTGTGACGTCACACGGGAATTGAGAACATAATACATTATCCCCGTCTACAGAGTTAATTGTTTAATTTACATAAAATGTCAGAAGAAACAATTTTAATAAACACAGCTAAAGAACACGAGTCAAATTCCACGAAATGATGACAGTCCAATGTTTGTGCATAAAGTGTGAATAAAAGGAATGAATGGTATAGTCTGGATCAGCTTATTTAATATTGTAAAGATGAAACCTAACCATTTTTCCACCATTACTACATATGTTAGTGGATTATGGTGATTTTCTAGTTTGCAGGTTCAATTTTCTTTTGCCAACTTAGTTTCGAACTTCAGTACTGAGAAATACTACAACTTTTAATGATTTTCTAACTGTTATGTTGGCAGCAATGACAGCAGTTGTACGTAGTGCGAATTGTGAAAATTTACATTGTTGTAGATTTCTGAGCCGATTACTGGAAGCTGGTGAAATTCGAACATAGGCTACTAATAATTAATTAATGTCAGTATTAATATTAATACATACTTAATAGTTGTGGTTACAATAATAATTCACAATCATAGTCAGGTAAGTGTAAATAAATATAACGTACGGTGTGATACATGCACTTGGGTAATCGATAGAAATAGGTCTACCATTTCACTTTTTAATTAATTTCTTTCGTGTTTAGATTTTTATTACAATAATGTCAAAGAGAGGAAATAACATGGTAATGACTATTGCAAAAAAGAAAGCGTGTGTCTTTCAGAGTACGCTTCAGGAATCTATAGTTCATATGTATAATGAACTGAATAAAGAAGATAATGAAGAAGGAATTATGCGCACGGAGATAGCAATTATAACAAGAATAACAAAATTATTAGGAGTAAGTATTCTTAAGCATACATTTCAAAGTGACTTTCCGTTTTGGACTCTGTACTATTAATTTGACATGATTAAACAAAATACATTTTTAGGTTAGCTTTCGTGAATCTGTTAGTCTAAGCTATTATAAAAAAAGGAGTTCACTATTCATGTATTATAGTCTTCAATTATCTTAAAGCTTATCTTCGTTCTGAAAAGGAATTTTTAATTGTTACATTTGTTCGGATCAAATTTGCGCACATTTAAAGGACAAAGCTAAAATTCTTTTAATCATTTACTATCATAATACTCTGTTCTCTTAAATTGGCTCAGCATATCTGAAATTAAATCAATGGCTTTCCCAAAACACGCTGTGAAATATTTAATCTAAAAGAGTTTTTATTTCGAAAAGGAAGGAAAAACGAGCAAAATTGTATTAAACTTTTTTGTTTGAAATATCTCAAGGAATAACCCCCTAAAATTCACATTACTTAGACTCACCATATATATTTTAATGACTGTATTATCAGTACATCAGTTATTCATAGATTTCAAAAAGGCATATGACTCGGTTAAAAGAGAAGTATTATATGATATTCTTATTGAATTTGGTATTCCCAAGAAACTAGTTCGATTAATTAAAATGTGTCTCAGTGAAACATTCAGCAGAGTCCGTATAGGTCAGTTTCTATCTGATGCTTTTCCAATTCACTGCGGGCTAAAGCAGGGAGATGCACTATCACCTTTACTTTTTAACTTCGCTCTAGAATATGCCATTAGGAAAGTTCAGGATGACAGGCAGGGTTTGGAATTGAACGGGTTACATCAGCTTCTTGTCTATGCGGATGACGTGAATATGTTAGGAGAAAATACACAAACGGTTAGGGAAAACACGGCAATTTTACTTGAAGCAAGTAAAGCGATCGGTTTGGAAGTAAATCCCGAAAAGACAAAGTATATGATTATGTCTCGTGACCAGAATATTGTACGAAATGGAAATATAAAAATTGGAGATTTATCCTTCGAAGAGGTGGAAAAATTCAAATATCTTGGAGCAACAGTAACAAATATAAATGACACTCGGGAGGAAATTAAACGCAAAATAAATATGGGAAATGCGTGTTATTATTCGGTTGAGAAGCTCTTATCATCCAGTCTGCTGTCCAAAAATCTGAAAGTTAGAATTTATAAAACAGTTATATTACCGGTTGTTCTGTATGGTTGTGAAACTTGGACTCTCACTCTGAGAGAGGAACATAGGTTAAGGGTGTTTGAGAATAAGGTGCTTAGGAAAATATTTGGGGCTAAGCGGGATGAAGTTACAGGAGAATGGAGAAAGTTACACAACGCAGAACTGCACGCATTGTATTCTTCACCTGACATAATTAGGAACTTAAAATCCAGACGTTTGAGATGGGCAGGGCATGTAGCACGTATGGGCGAATCCAGAAATGCATATAGAGTGTTAGTTGGGAGACCGGAGGGAAAAAGACCTTTAGGGAGGCCGAGACGTAGGTGGGAGGATAATATTAAAATGGATTTGAGGGAGGTGGGGTATGATGATAGAGACTGGATTAATCTTGCACAGGATAGGGACCGATGGCGGGCTTATGTGAGGGCGGCAATGAACCTTCGGGTTCCTTAAAAGCCATTTGTAAGTAAGTATTATTATACTCATGTGAAGATCACCTATTGCACTTAGCTTTAAGTTTTTACTAATTTTATCTTTCCGCTCATGTTTATTTTAGCGCTCTCACATAACACCTAGAAGTCTCCTGTCCCAGTTACCAATAAACACAGCATGAATCGACTTACGAAATTGTAATGAAGTGATCTCACCCTTCTTCCGAGTAAAATTTTGCATAAAGATAATGTATGTTCCCTCTCTTCTCCCGCGTATTGCACATAACACGTTCGGGCATTGTTAAAAGAAATCACTAGAGCAAAATGACGCGTCCACCCCCGTACAGAAAGAAGCGTGGGAGCAAGAGCCCCTTCAATCCCTGGAGTCGGTGCCTGTGATCCTACGTTATTGCTTCAATCAAAGCAATCGCTTGCAGATGAATACAATTTCTTTGTTGACATCAGATTTAAAAATACTTTACGAGTATTCTGAATATGGAGAAACTGACGTACTCCGATAAAAATCTGCCCACAGCTAAATGACCTATGGTCGAACAAAGTTTCAACCACATTCTTAGAGTCCATGCCCAGAAAATGTCGGTATTTTTACCTGAAATTCGTCACATATGTCTGAGTGGTCACTTATTTGTCTTCCAGCTTACTCAGCCGGGTCCGTTATATCATGCTGGCTTGAAATATAGCGCATGAATAATGCATTTATCTCTTCAGCGTTCTTCGTCTGTTGTCCTGCGTTGCCTGGCAACGTGTAGCCGTGACGTAATGAAAAGCATCCAGACACACAAAGTTTCATTGCTACGAGCCAAGGCCTAACCATTCCCTCGAAAAGTGCGTGCGCCAGGCAGGGTAGTCTCTGTGACAGTCTGTACTAGAGATGGCCGATATTTCACAAACCGATATTTTGTCACAGGTATTTTTTTGTCACAGATAAACCTGTGACTGATGACGCGAAATATCTGTGACAAAATATCGCTACCGAAATTTGCTTCGTATTCAGTACTCTGTGACTGATATTTTCTCCTCTACGTCGTAGGTTTGCGCGTGCGCTTGATTTAATAACAGCAATCGGGCGGTAGTTTCTCCATCTTATTATAAATGATGTAGTTATTACACGATTTAAATAATAACACCATTGGTTACCAGTACTTAATCTTGTGTAAAATTCTGTCTGAACAACTGTTTTGGTTTGTAATTATTTTCCAATATTTTTCCGAATACTTTAGTTTCATTAATTTTTATTCTATGATTCAATGTTATAATGTTAGTGCATGACTTAAAATAATTTATCTATTATATTATATACAATAAAAAGAATCAATTTTTAAAACGATTAGGATAATAATCATATACCCTCAATTTCTCCATACCCAACTACATTTAAAAATGATCAACTGGTTCAATATCTATAATATAACCTCTTGGTACATGAGATTAACTTTTGACATGTTATTGTTCAGTTAAGTAAGTATTTATTTGTTAATGGTACATGTACATAATTTCTTTGTTGGATTTTCCCATGTAAGTCACTGATGAGTGGTGTGTATAGAGAAATCGTATTCATATTTCACTGCTCTTCAATATTTCCTGCTAATTTTTATCGGTGTGACAAAATATCAGTGTAATTCAAGCTACGTATCGATATAAAATATCGGTGTGACAAAATCACCGATAAAAGTCACAGATATTTAATTGTCACAGTCACAGTTGTCACAGATACTTGAAAATATCGTTTAAGCTCATCTCTAGTCCGTACCGCATGTGTAGTGCTAGCCTGGGCTCTATTCGTGCGTCTATGTGGACAAACTGTTACTATCTAGCGATATGTGAACGCTGATCATTTATGGTGTAGTCATACCCGTAACGCTAACAAGGAAGGTGCCATGACGGTAAGAACTCTTGCCCTAGACCCCTAGAAGCATGTCGAGGCGTGTTGTAACAGTGACTCATTTGAGATAATGATAAGTACAGGAACGCCATCTCGTAACACTGCAAAAATCTCTGTTAACTTAAAAAATGAAAGGGAACAGATCCAGTTAGTTGCGGTAATGTACACTGTATTTAAACCTTTTTACCACAAATTTGATCCATGGTAAAATACTAATTTTATCTCCATTTGTGTTGTAATTTCCCTGGATCAAGGATATCTCTTGTGTGAATCTTGTCACCGAATTCTATCATAATCAGGATATCAATTCTCTCATTTTCTCTTGTTATCAACTAAACTTTCATAATACAATAGCTAACAAATTGTATCGACAGTTAAACTGTTGCCATAGTAACCATAACCATGATTCTTTTGAATAAAACAAATGAAGCGTTGCATAGCGATAAAAAATTTCCTTCAGATTACATTTAAAAACTAAAATACTCTCGATGACTTCTTAACTCGCACAACAATAGTCTCAAAGAAATTTTGTTTCCATAAAAATATTCATTTCTAAATAGAAGGTTTGACGTGTCTGAGCTTTTTGTCCAAAATCCCCCTCATTTAATTTTAATTGCAACCATGCGATACTATTGAAAAACTAGGAGTATTTTAAGCGTTTTCACAAGAATCCAACTTCTTTGTCATGTTCAAATTATTTTACTACTTTTAGTAGCCTATATATTTTTAGACCATGTATTGTGGGTCCCTATCACCACGGCATGGCGCGTCCTCAGGTTGCGGATAGAGGAGACGGCCTCCAGATATGGAGGGTAGCTGCGAATATATTGAATAAGCAGTCGTGGACAGCCGATAAGGGGTGGTCCTCCAGCTTGGGGGTTGGGAGAAGGGCTAACAATCCATCACCGTAAAAAACAGCTTGTTACGTATCCCTATAAATTAAACGCAGAATAAATATGGGAAATGCGTGTTATTATTCGGTTCAGAAGCTCTTATCATCCAGTCTGCTGTCCAAAAATCTGAAAGTTAGAATTTATAAAACAGTTATATTACCGGTTCTTCTGTATGGTTGTGAAACTTGGACTCTCACTCTGAGAGAGGAAAATAGGTTAAGGGTGTTTGAGAATAAGGTGCTAAGGAAAATATTTGGGGCTAAGCGGGATGAAGTTACAGGAGAATGGAGAAAGTTACACAACACAGAACTGCGCGCATTGTATTCTTCACCTGACATAATTAGGAACATTAAATCCAGACGTTTGAGATGGGCAGGGCATGTAGCACGTATGGGCGAATCCAGAAATGCATATAGAGTGTTAGTTGGGAGACCGGGGGGAAAAAGACCTTTAGGGAGGCCGAGACGTAGATGAGAGGATAATATTAAAATGGATTTGAGGGAGGTGGGGTATGATGATAGAGACTGGATTAATCTTGCACAGGATAGGGACCGCTGGCGGGCTTATGTGAGGGCGGCAATGAACCTTCGGGTTCCTTAAAAGCCATTTGTAAGTAAGTAAGTATATATTTTTAGATATATACAGTAATGAAATCATTTACCCATGATGACTTTCTTAGTTATTAGAGCTTGAAATACAAGCAGAATCGTAAACATAAACGAAGTAATAATTCTGTGCTGATTTAAAGAAAAACAGTCCTTCGCTGTGACTCAAGTAGTGCCAGCTCTAGTGTAGAAGAAAGTAAATATCCTTTTCGTGATCCTTATCTTATCCTTGTTGTGATGACTTTGGTGCTTGTCGTAGTCTTCGTGATCCTTATCGAAGTTCTTTTTTTTATCTTTCGTGGTCTTTGTTGTTGTCTTTGTTTTGGTCTTTATCGTGGTTCTTGTATCCTTTGGCATGATTCTTATCGTCTTTGTCATAGTCCTAATAATGAACCCTGTTGTTTTTGTCATAGGCCTTACCGTGGTTGTGGTCCTTGCAGTAGTTCATATCGCCCTGTCGTGGTCTTTGTCGTGGTGCTTGACGTGGTCCTTGTTCACCTTTCGTGGTCCTTGTTGTCTTTGCCGTGGTTTTTATCGTGGTCCTTGTATTCCTTGTCATAGTCCTTATAATGGGCCTTACCGTACTCGTTGACCTGATTGTGGTTCATATCGCCCTGTCGTGGTCTTTGTCATGGTGCTTGACGTGGTCCATGTTGTTGACCTTTTGTGGTCCTTGTTGTCTTTGCCGTGGTTTTTATGGTGGTCTTGTATCGATTGTCATGGTCCTCATCGTCTTTATCATCTTCGTTATAGTTGTTCTTGTGTTTGTCATGGGCTTTACCGTGGTCGTTGACCTTGTCGTTGTGGTGATCTTTGACGTAATGCATGTCGTGATCCTTACTGAAGTCCTTGTCGTTATCCTTGTTATATTTGTCGTAGTATATGTCGTGATCCTTATCGAAGTCCTTGTTATTGACCTGCTCGTGGTCCTTGTAATATTTGTCGTGGTGCATTTCGTGATCCTTATCGAAATCCTTGTCGTAATATTTGTCGCGATGCATGTCGTGATCCTCATCGAAGTCCTTGTCTTAATATTTGTCGTGGTCCATGTCGTGATCCTTGTCGTTGACCTTGTCGTAGTTGTCGTGATAGATGTGATCCTTAACGAAGGCCTTGTCGTTGACCTGGTCATTGTCCTTGTCGTAATATTTATCGTGGTGCATATCGTGATCCTTATCGAAATCCTTGTCGTAATATTTGTCGCGATGCATGTCGTGATTCTTATCGAAGTCCTTGTCTTAATATTTGTCGCGATGCATGTCGTGATCCTTATCGAAGTCCTTGACTTAATATTTGTCGTGGTCCATGTCGTGATCCTTGTCGTTGACCTTGTCGTAGTTGTCGTGATAGATGTGATCCTTAACGAAGTCCTTGTCGTTGACCTGGTCATTGTCCTTGTCGTAATATTTATCGTGGTGCATTTCGTGATCCTTATCGAAATCCTTGTCGTAATATTTGTCGCGTTGCATGTCGTGATCCTTATCGAAGTCCTTGTCTTAATATTTGTCGTGGTCCATGTCGAGATCCTTGTCGTTGACCTTGTTGTAGTTGTCGTGATAGATGTGATCCTTAACGAAGTCCTTGTCGTTGATCTGGTCGTTGTCCTTGTCGTAATATTTATCGTGGTGCATATCGTGATCGTTATCGAAATCCTTGTCGTAATATTTATCGTGGTGCATGTCGTGATCCTTATCGAAGTCCTTGTCGTTGACCTGGTCGTTGTCCTTGTCGTAATATTTATCGTGGTGCATATCATGATCGTTATCGAAATCCTTGTCGTAATATTTATCGTGGTGCATGTCGTGATCCTTATCGAAGTCCTTGTCGTTGACCTGGTCGTTGTCCTTGTCGTAATATTTATCGTGGTGCTTATCGTGATACTTATCGAATTCCTTGTCGTTGTCCTTGTCATAATGTTTGTCGTGGTACATATCGTAATCCTTATCAAAGTTCTTGTCGTTAACTTTGTTGTCTTTGTCGCTGTTTTTATCTTTGTCCTTGTTTTTGTCCTGGGCCTTGCTGTGGTCGTTGTCCTGGTCGTGGTTCTTGCCGTGAATTTTTTCGTGGTCTTTGTCATGTTCCTTGTTATTTCAAGGCAATATTGTTTTTTTTCGTACTTCTGCATTATAAACACTCTTTGTTGCTAGTTATAATCGTTCATAATATGCCACATTAGTGTACCAGTCGGTGCTGTAACTTATATTACCATGCCAAATGTAACGTCTTTACGTCTATTATGACGGAATAGCTGGTGCCATAAAGTTAATATTATTGAACGATTTTCCACTTATATTTGCTGTCATAGGAAGTCATTATTCATAAATGATGAATTCTAACTACCCATAATTACAAATTTGATATGTCATTATTTTATTAATTGTTTTATAATGCTGGTGTACAAAAAGTGACTGACGAAACACCAAACAATGTATTAACATGTAAAACTGAGTCGTGTAATAGACTATAACATTAAAAAATCGGTTTTATAATATACTCTTTTCCCATTTGGTAAGTAGCTTTTATGTCATACGGTATCTATACTAATAATCAGTGACGTAGCGTCAATGTAAGCTAAAAAGCTTAGCTTCCCCAGTTAATAATAATTTCATAATAAACCTGCAGTTTATGAAGAAAATTATTTATTAATTTTAATAGAATTTATATTTACGCATTAAATATTGTGATGCGGCAGCTCAGGATGATTTGTGATGCAGCAGTAAACAAGAAGCCTGCACACACCAGCTTCCAAGCAGACCGGTTTCTTCTGTGTAATCCACCCCGCAGATTTTCCATCCCTTTCTAACTAAGCTACCCTAGTCGCAAGGCTCGCAAAAAGCTAGCTTTAACATTTAAAATAAGTAGTTTCCGAGTTATCCCTTTTCGTCAGTTGTGTTCAGTTGAAGTGTTAGTGTGCATTGTGGCTGATATAATAAATAATGAGCGAAATAACAGTTCCTGACACTAATTTACTTGAATTTTTTTTAGGACAATTGCATTATCAAAACTGACTTACGAACAAATGTGTGATTTAAAAAACAAATGACCGACTCCCTTGCTGTCAATGAAGGACACAACCAAAAGACAGACGCATACTTACGTAATGATACTAATACTGTGATTTCTCTAAGTATGACAGGGAGTGAGCTAATGGTATACGTATACGTGTCTATTTGTTAAGAGATATGTGCAAACCGTGAAATCATATTTTACTACGTATCATTTGAGGTCATGCCTTATCGGTGTTACGATGTTCCAACCAATCTTCGACTGCTGACTTGAAATTGACTACTATTTATTTTAAGACTGTATTTTTGTAATACGTTTTCTCGTATTGCATGAAAGACAACTTGAGGTAGCTTCCCCTGCTCAAAATTTCATGCTACGCCACTGCTAATAATAAATCTGTAGCCGAAATTTTTCTGGTAATTTTCGATTTTCCAAAAATAATTGGTCCTAACATATACAATTAACCACCCTGAAACGGAAAACCGCTTTTTTGACATTTTTGTTTGTATGTCTGTCTGTCTATATATTTGTTACCTTTTCACGCGATAATGGCTGAACCGATTTATATGAAAATTGGAATATAAATTAAGTTCGTTGTAACTTAGATTTTAGGCTATATGGCATTCAAAATACATTATTTAAAAGGGGGGTTATAAGGGGGCCTGAATTAAATAAATCGAAATATCTCGCTTATTATTGATTTTTGTGAAAAATGTTACATAACAAAAGTTTCTTTAAAAATAATTTCCGATACGTTTTATTCCCTGAAAAATTTTGATAGGACTGATATTTAATGTGATAAATGAGTTTTAAAATTAAAATAACTGCCATCTAAGGCCGTGTAATGAATTAAAAAACAAATGACTTCGTCTATAAGGGGCCTTGGACAGCAACAATCGAAAGCTATGAAAGATAGCCTACAGATAATGTTTCTGTGTTTGTATGAAGTAATATCAGAAGCCAAATTAACCGATTTGTATAATTAATTATTAAATCACCATTGGAAAGTGTAGTTTCTCTAGATGGACATAATGCTATAATGTTATTACAGTAACTTCTGAGTGAATCGAGGTCAGGCAAGATTAAAATAGCTTCTTATGCACAGAAAACTTGATAGGCTATTCTGTACATTCGTTTCCTGTATTTCCTAAAATAATTTCCATGACCAAATGAGTGGTCTCCGGATCAAAATGATCGCATTTTAATTATGCAAATACAATTTAAATTAAGTAACATAATAAACGATTTATCCTTATATCAAACACGAATGTTCCCTGGACCAAATGTCCTATTTTAATTATGTAATTATTTTATATTTATTTCTAACGGGTGCAGCGGAGCGCAGGGGTACGGCTAGTAAAAGAATATAATGATGGTGTTTGGGTAAAGGGAGTTAAGTCATAAAAATGAGTTTTGAAAAATAAACTTCGGGTCCTTATTGTAATAAGTTTCTACACAAATAAAATACACCAAATGCTAGTAACTTATTATTTTGTTTTTTTTCACACCTAAATGTAGAATTTAACATGTATATTCATGTATAATATTGATATAATGAAGATAATATTAATTAAATCAAATTTTACCATTAGAGGTTTTGTATTCTATTTAAAGAAATTAATGCTAATAATAATAATAATAATAATAATAATAATAATAATAATAATAATAATAATGGAGGGATGGACAGAAATGGAGCACACAAAACTGAAATCACACAACCTTGAACATAAAGCAAAACTAAATGCTCGTAACTACTGTATGTTGGAAACATTGTTATACATGCGCAACGTTTGTTTTCAACACATTTTAAAAACATGTATTTAATATTCACCGGTCTTCCGTAGGAAATTGTTTTTGTCAACCTATTGCCAAAATGAATGTTAACTGTATTTTTGCACATTTTTGTTCACAAGATACGTTTCTGAGATCAGGTGGTGGCAAAAAAGTTACGCCGTCGTAGATGTGGTTTTCAGATTAATAAATTCCTGTATCAGATTGCTCTGAAACTGTTCTCGAAACGAGATTATGGAAAAAATGTTGTGCAAGTATTATAAGTTTGTATTATCACTCTCATCTGCCTACTTGGAGAACAAAATTCGAATCGCACACAAAAAAAAAAGACTTAACTCCCTTTACCCGAACGCCGTCGAATAAAGATAATTTTAAGAACAGTAATTACCGGTACGAAGCTTTCTATATTATAAGTGACACTCCATACAGTATACAGTCGTTTCACCTAAGCGAAGAGATTTTTCTGCGCGACTCTGTCATAATGGAATAGCTCTGTTCACACCTCTTCCCACATGTGCAGTAACGGAGCTGGCACAGGAAGTGGCTACAGCCTGTTAATGCGTTTTTAATGTTCAAACTTACATTTTAGACTACTTTTTCTTACCGATATGCGTATAAAAACTATGTGCGAGAGCCTAAAACAACTTTTAACTGAAAGTCCTTGAAAGTATCGAGCAATCAATTCGTTATTCGATTGTTAATTTTGTGCAGTAAAAACTGGGAACGTTTCAAGGTCCACGCCCCGCCGTAACTTAGCAACGCTCTTCACTCACACGTGATAGTAAGTGCGACTTGGACTCTGCTGTTTACTTCCATTAGGAAACCGGGTCACTGAGAAAGACAAAAAATCCTAACACATCACGGCAGAGAAGACGTGGCTGAGGTGGAACAAATATGCGCACTACGCCACTTTTTACATTAAATGTTACAGACTCAAACAGTAATTATGTTTGTCCTAATAGATTGTGTTTTACAAAGAAAAAATTGAAGTTCCATAAACCTGGAATTTGTTTTTTTATATTATTTTACGACGCTTTTTCAACTGCTATGGTTGTGTAGCGTCTGAATGAGATGAAGGTGATAATGCCAGCGAAATGAGTCCAGCGTCAATCGCCGAAAGTTATCCAGCATTTGCTCTTAATGGGTTGAGGGAAAACCCCGGAAGAAAACCTCAACCAGGTAACTTGTCCCAACCAGGATTTGAACCCGGACCTGCTCGTTTTTATGGTCAAGAATGCTAACCTTCACTCTATAGCGGCCATTCATTCATTCATTCATTCATTCATTCATTCATTCATTCATTCATTCATTCATTCATTCATTTATAGTGTTCTGTCGTAGGGCAGAGCTTTCACTGTAAATCCAGCATTCTCCAGTCTTTCCTATTTTCTGTCTTCCTCTTTGTCTCCGTATATGATTCTTCTTCTGCCCCGAACTCTTATCCCGTTCACCATTCCTTCCAGTGTATCCTTCAGTAGGCAGTTTCTTCTCAGCCAGTGACCCAACCAATTCCTTTTCCTCGTCCTGATCAGTTTCAGCATCATTATTTCTTCACCCACTCTTTCCAACACAGCTTCATTTATTATTCTGTCTGTCCACTTCACACGCTCCATTCTTCTCCATATACACATTTAAAATACTTTTAATCGCATCTCTTCACTTCGTCGTAAGGTCTATGTTTCTGGCCCATGTAATGCCACACTCCAAACAAAGCACATCACTAGTCTCTTCCTTAGTCTTTTTCCAGAGGTCCACAGAAGTTACTCCTTTTTCTATTAAAAGCTTTTTTTGCCATTGTTATCCTACTTTTGACTTCCTGGTAGAAGTTCATGTTACTACTTATAGTACACTCCAAATATTTGAAGTTATCCACTTGTTCTACTACCTCATTTAGAATTCGCAAGTTTACCTCCTCCATTTTTCTTCCTATGATCATGGTCTTCATCTTATTTGCATTTACCTTCATCCCATACTACTCACAGCTGTCATTTAGCTCCAGTAGCATATCCCTTAGTATCATCTCCTCTTCTGCTAACAACGCCATATCATCAGCAAATCTTATGCACTTTATTCTTCTTCCTCCTACTATCACTCCTCCCATGTTCTGAATATAGTTCTTTACTAAGTACTCCAAGTAGATGTTGAACAGGGTAGGTGATAAAGGGCATCCTTGACGTACTCCTCTCCCTATTTCACTTTCTTCTGACATTTCTTCTCCTATTCCAACTTCGACTCGTTGTTTCATATAAATATTACTGAAAAGCCTCCTCTCTTTTCAATCCGCAACTTTTTTCTTCGGGATCCCTATTAGTTTATTCCAAGCCACTCTGCCATGCCAGCTTTTCTTGGGAAAGGTAAATGCGATAGCTTCCCGTTGCTTTCCGCACATCACTCTCTTTTTCGCATCTTAAAAGATCCCAGGAAGCCTCGGCGTGGAGACTAGGAGAGAGGATTTGACTAATTAGGCCCTCCTGACTTCACCGAAATTCACAGCGAGGGATAAATATCAGTTCTATCAGGGTCTTTGACCGGATCAGAGACCGGGAAATTCAGAAATCCCAATTACTCGTAGTCTTTGCCCCCTCCACAGCGGTGGATCCTGCAAAAAAAAGGGGGGGGGGCAAGTTGTATATTTGCACTTGTTTACAAATGGCTTTTAAGGAACCCGGAGGTTCATTGCCGCCCTCACATAAGCCCGCCATCGGTACCTATCCTGTGCAATATTAATCCAGTCTCTATCATCATATCCCACCTCCCTCAAATACATTTTAATATTATCTTCCCATCTATGTCTCGGTCTGCCCAAAGGTCTTTTTGCCTCCGGTCTCCCAAGTAACAATATACATTTCTGGATTCGCCCATACGTGCTACATGCCCTGCCCATCTCAAACGTCTCGATTTAATGTTCCTAATTACGTCAGGTGAAGAATACAATACGTGCAGTTCTGTGTTGTGTAACTTTCTCCATTCTCCTGTAACTTCATTCCTCTTAGCCCCAAATATTTTCCTAAGAACATTATTCTCAAACAGCCTTAATCTCTGTTCCTCTCTCAAAGTGAGAGTCCAAGTTTCACAACCATACAGAGCAAGAGGTAATATGTATACTTATATCTGTATCAGTGAAGCGAGGTGAGTCAGTGAAGTTATGGTTTTACAGTGCAGTGAACAGTTCCGATCAGTGATAATTTATAGCGTCAATGAAATGTGTTTTATAATGTCAGTGAAATGTGTTACAGAGTGTCAGTGAAATGTGTGCTAAAGTGTCAGTGAAATGCGTCATAGTGCCACTACAGGGAATGAGATGAGAATAAGTGAAAGACTATTGAAACTTATGTAGGGCCTATACATAATTATGTAGGTTGTGTTGTAAAATTAGGTATTTTATTTGTTTTATTATTATTGTGTTAAATTGTATTGTGTATTCTTATTGTATTGTGTATAAAATTGTATATGTGTTGTAAATTGTATTGTGTATTGTACATTTTATTGTGTGTTGCTTATCATTTTATTGTGTATTGTTAATATTGTATATACCACTGCCACCGGGTGCTTGCCCACTTGCAGTGTAAATAAATACATACATGTAATGCCTCTAGACATTTTGATTTTACCGATAAATTTACGGGAAACTTCAGTTACAAGTGAATTCGTGTAGACAAAACCAAAATCTCGAATGCCGGTATTTATTATATTTCGCGGACAAAATAACAGAGTGAAGTGTTTTGGAAGACAAAATAAAAGTTCTGTAACATGAAAGTTGTTACTATTTATGTTTCAGTAATCTGTAAATACATTCTAGAAGAATGGAAGTTTTTCCAGCATTAGACCTCAACGTGTTACCATCGTACACAGCACAGTTCACATCGTAAGGCTTATTTCAGGCATGTGTGTTAATATCTCAAAGGTAATTTTCTCAAAAGCCGAGGATTTGAGATCATCAATATCCCTGGGTCGCTGTGCATAGACATCATTCTTCACAAAACCCCAAACAAAGAAATCTTTTCCTCAATAAGCTGATGCGTCATCGTGCTGGAATATCATGCCCACGTTGTTTCCCTCTTGCAGCTGCAGCTGTAAAACAAATGCGATCCATTTCTGAAGATCGTCATGGCGTAATGCCTAAACACGTTGAATGCGGAAGAGCTAAAATTTCAGGTAACGCCGACAAGTTGTATATGACGTAGCTATCTCTGCGAACAGTTATCTAAGACTCCTCTTTGGACTTGCTGTGACAACAGCGCCAACAAAAATTTCGGTTTCGAGTGCACTCCTATGGTCACCAGTTTATGAGTTGATTCACAAATATTGTAAGTCTTCAGGCCTCCCTACCGGGACAAGAAAAAAATACATAGTGCCTATTGTCGGGCTGTTTGTACTGGCTTACTTCGAATCCATTGGTAACCGCTGGGTCATAGAGGGCGACCACTATCATCCATAGATGGAGAGAGAGATGTCTGCGATGTACCTTGGGATCTTATGACGAGCGGTAGACCTGTTTCTAGGATCACACAGCTGTAAATATTCTCGATTTCTTAAGTGGTGTTGCGTAGAAGTCCGAGCCTCCGTACACGACATGTCCATATAGTAAGCTGACATATGCGACAGTTGGTCCATTCTACTTTCCACATCATGACACCGCTGCACGTCTTCTTCAAGTTCTTGTGTTCTTAACGAATGGAATGCAGAGGACATCAAGACATCAAAGTGTTAACAGCTTTTGCTTTTAAAACAGTTTTTTTTTCGAGATGTGGGAAAATAAGAAAAGAAGGCCACTTGAATCTTAGCAAATGCATACGCTTTTACATGATTCTCGTTTTTGCTGTAAAGCGTCTGTACTCGACCTAGAAGCAGATAAAAATTGTAACGTTGCGACATGGAAGGTTTTTCGGTAAAATAAATTTCCTCGCGGTACCATGGAAACAGTTACTTGTGGTTTTCCACGCGGTCCGCCTCGTTCAATTCTATGTGCGCCTCAAAGCGCAATGTTTCCAGAAAATTACAGACCCTTATCACTTCTACCAGTCTTCTCCAAAATCTTTGAAAAAGTAATGTATAAGAGATTATATCATCATCTAGAATATTACAACATTTTAGTCCCAGAACAATTTGGATTTAGGAAAAATAAAGGCACAGAAAATGCAACGTTTAGTTTAACTGACAAAATTCTGGAGGCAGTTAATAAAAAATTACAAGTTGGAGGGATTTTCTGCGATTTATCCAAAGCATTTGACTGTATAAATCATAAAATGCTGCTAGATAAATTAGATTATTATGGAATTAAAGGTGTTGCACACCAATGGTTTCACACATATCTCATAGATAGGAAACAGAAAGTTGAAATCAATACAACTACGAAATCTACATCGACATGGGGAACTATTAATAATGGAATTCCCCAAGGATCAATATTAGGTCCCCTACTTTTTCTAGTGTTTATAAATGATCTTGCCCGCCTTATAAAAGATGTAGGTCATCCCATATTATTTACAGATGACACAAGTATAGTAATTACAGCCAATAACTCCAACACATTCCAATCTTGAACAGAGGAAATTCTCTTCAAAATATGTGACTGGTTCTCAGTCAATAAATTAGTATTAAATTGTAACAAAACTAACATAATTCAATTTAAATCCTGTCCAAATTCAACGTCGCAAATTTCTAGCGCAATAATTAACAATAGATCCCTATTAGAAACAACAACCAAATTTCTTGGCTTAAAAATCGATAATGTATTAAATTGGAAAAATCATATTAAAGAAATTACCCCCAAACTAAATTCAGCTTGTTTTGCTATTAGATCTATGCAAAAGATAGTAAATATCAATACCTTAAAAGCAATATACTTTGCATACTTCCACTCGGTAATGAGTTTTGGAATAATATGCTGGGGAAATTCCACAGATAGTAACAATATATTTCTATTACAAAAAAGAGTAATTAGAATAATAGTAGGTGCGAAATCTAGGGAGTCGTGTAGGACTATTTAAAAAAAACTACAAATAATGCCCATGACTTGTCAGTATATCTTTTCATTAATAGTCTTCTTCGTATGTAATCGTGAAAACTTTGTAACTAATTCAACAGTTCATAGCATAAATACACGTCAAAAAAATGACTTTCATACTCCATCGGCAAGTCTATCGTGCTATCAAAAAGGAGTGCGTTATATGGCAATAAAATTTTTTAATAGCCTCCCTATCGATATAAAAAATGAAACTCAAAACATAAGATTATTTAGGGCCAAATTAAAGAAGTACCTAATTTCTCACGCCTTCTATTCTGTAGGTGAATTCATGACATTCAATAACACTTCATGAAATTGATACTAAAACTATGTGTTGTACTAGTAGACTTTATTGTAAATCTCGTCTGTACATATTTCATCTAGACTATGACTATAAATTAAGATTTTATAATAGTATTAAGTTTTTTGACTTGTTCCATATTCTAGCTGTAAGCATGTATGAATACCATGGAATGTTAATAAATAGAATACAATAAACATTTTCCAATTCGGGATGACGGAGCTGAACTGGGTTACTGGCGGAATGACTTGATAAGCTACAAGCACTCATCGCTTGTTCGAGGCTCCTGATCAGGTCCCACTTTATCCTATCTTAAACCAGAACCTTACTTCTTACTTACTTACTTACTTATGACTTTTAAGGAACCCGGAGGTTTATTGCCGCCCTCACATCAGCCCGCCAATAATAATAATAATAATAATAATAATAATAATAATAATAATAATAATGTTTATTGTCATTGAATGAAAAACTTCAATAGACATTATCAGTGTTACAATCTTGAATATACAAAACATAAAAATTTAATTATTGTAATGTAGATATTTACAAATTATATACTATAAAGTTAAAAGTACTAGATGAAAGACAGTATCAGGTACTAATTGTCATATGTTTAGTAATTAATTAAGAATACTACAACAGAGGTTAATAATAAATTTAAAAAATGCACATAAAACAGTGCAATTTGCTGTGTTCATTATTACATTTAAATTTAAATATTAATTGATTCACTACTAAGTTTCATTCAAAATCTCACTACTAAAAACCATTAAGAAACAACAACCATACTTCGAAATTTTCTCGGGCTTCCAGCCAGGTCATATGACCTGGCTGGAAGCCCGAAAACATTTCGAATTATACGTCGCCAGGAAAGCTTCAGTAGTTATGACAACCATACTATTTAAAACAGCATTATTTAAAAATGTATGTCAATTTCAAAGAACTTATTGATTGAGTAAAGCGGGTTTTTAATTAACCAACTATACAATGAAACGGTGAAAAACTGAGTGAGACAAGTGGGCAACGGGCCTGGAGCTCACATGTATTCTTATTCATGGTCCCAAATTCCCTTACAAGGAAGTGCGATCGAGAACCTTTTGTTTGTTCAATATTCCCTTCTGTGTTAACCCTTAAAGCTTCATTTCTCACACTAGTTTATTAAACCTTGTCGGACCGTAAAGAAAACAACTATCGCAATGTCCATATTTTTGTGTGTTGTACAGTATTGTAGTATTGTGAAATTTTAATTTTCATACCAATTTTTTTTTCTATTGTTCTATTAAAATTATAGCATATAGCCTGTTAACCTGTTGTATCCTGTAGGATACATTGTCAATTTAAGGGTTAATAGACATAATATTTCAAGATAAATTTTTAAACTGTCAGGTATTCATGCCTCACCCTGTAAAAATAGAATCGTGAGATCGTACAAGGCTTTGAGGTTATGTTTGAACAAGTCTCAAGTCATGAACTCTGCTCAGTGATAGAGAAATACCAATATGGCGGCCATTCTAAGCAGAATGTTACACATGTTGAGGAATGTGCTCGTGCAGAGGGAGGGTGATGGCTTCACATCGCCCGACCATGTCGCAACCCACTGGATCACAGCGATGTGGGAAAACAGAAGACGCTCTTAATCATTTTTTGTTTGTAGGTCGCTCCCGAGCGTAATTAGTATCCAGCCTTACGAATCAAGAGGCCTTGGGAGCCGTATTGTTCGCTGCGAGTACGTGCGACCCACATCTGTGTCCAGAAAGTGAAAACACCTCGAGAAATCCGCAATCAAACAAAGTGGAAAACTGCGTGCTACATTGCAAGCCGTGCGTCTGGCCACATGCTTCCGCCTGCTAACTCCTGAGATGTTTTGTTACAAAATTACTGTGTGTTACAGATTCCCTGGAAAAAATACTTTCTCCACGAATCTCCTTTTATAATTCCATGTCATATATATATATATACGATTTAATCAGCTGTTGTAGATACAGTTGGGAGGAGTGCATAACAAGAATGGAGGCGGCCATGATTGCTGACCATACTCCCCAAAACGAGAAAGCTGAGTGGAGTTAACAAGCTAAAGAATATTTTACACTGCGATTTGCCATGGAGCCTGTATTTATTATTATTATTATTATTATTATTATTATTATTATTATTATTATTATTATACTTACTTACAAATGGCTTTTAAGGAACCCGAAGGTTCATTGCCGCCCTCACATAAGCCCGCCATCGGTCCCTATCCTGTGCAAGATTAATCCAGTCTCTATCATCATACCCCACCTCCCTCAAATCCATTTTAATATTATCCTCCCATCTACGTCTCGGCCTTCCTAAAGGTCTTTTTCCCCTCCGGTCTCCCAACTAACACTCTATATGCATTTCTGGATTCGCCCATACGTGCTACATGCCCTGCCCATCTCAAACGTCTGGATTTAATGTTCCTAATTATGTCAGGTGAAGAATACAATGCGTGCAGTTCTGTGTTGTGTAACTTTCTCCATTCTCCTGTAACTTCATCCCGCTTAGCCCCAAATATTTTCCTAAGCACCTTATTCTCAAACACCCTTAACCTATGTTCCTCTCTCAGAGTGAGAGTCCAAGTTTCACAACCATAAAGAACAATCGGTAATATAACTGTTTTATAAATTCTTACTTTCAGATTTTTGGACAGCAGACTGGATGATAAGAGCTTCTCAACCGAATAATAACACGCATTTCCCATATTTATTCTGCGTTTATTTTCCTCCCGAGTGTCATTTATATTTGTTACTGTTGCTCCAAGATATTTGAATTTTTCCACCTCTTCGAAGGATAAATCTCCAATTTTTATATTTCCATTTCGTACAATATTCTAGTCACGAGACATAATCATATACTTTGTCTTTTCGGCATTTACTTCCAAACCAATCGCTCTACTTGCTTCAAGTAAAATTTCCTTGTTTTCCCTAATCGTTTGTGTATTTTCTCCTAACATATTCACGTCATCCGCATAGACAAGAAGCTGATGTATTATTATTATTAATTATTATTATTATTATTATTATTATTATTATTATTATTATTACCATCTTTATTTTTTATAAAATCAATTACAGGTTTCATTCTTAATGTATCTTGATGTCTTATAAACTTACGGATATCTTTATGTTTATAAAATCCATTCAAAATTTTTAGCGAATACTGTTCACATAACTCAGTTAGTCTGTCTCCATTATCATATAAAATTTCTTCACCAAAGGACCCGCAACTTAACTGATTAATATTTGACCTGTTCTTCCATTAAAATAGCCAGCAGAAACATGGCAGATGAATAAAAATATGATTTTGAAACAGCTTAGTACAGAAATAGACCTTTCAACGCTTCAGAAGACATTCTAAATTAAAAAAAAAAATGAAATGAAATGAAATGAGGCAATAAGAAGAGAAATGAAAGTTCAAAATTCAGTTTTGGATTTTGTTAAATATAAGCAGTTACAATAGATGAACTATCATCTTTACTTTTCAACTTTGCTCCAGAATATGCCATTAGGAAAGTCCAGGATAACAGAGGGTTTGGAATTGAACGGGTTACATCAGCTGCTTGTCTATGCGGATGACGTGAATATGTTAGGAGAAAATCCACAAACGATTAGGGAAAAGACGGGAATTTTACTTGAAGCAAGTAATGAGATAGGCTTAGAAATAAATGCATAAAAGACGAATTGTATGATTATGTCTCGTGACCAGAATATTGTACGATATAGAAATATAAAAGTTGTAAATTTATCTTTTGAAGAGGAGGAAAAATTGAAATGTCATGTAGGAACAATAACAAATATGAATGAAACTCTGGAGGAAATTAAACGCAGAATAAATATGGGAAATTCCTGTTATTATTCGGTTGAGAAGCTTTTCTCATCCAGTTTGCTTTCAAAAACTGGAAGTTGGAATTTATAAAATAGTTATTTACCGGTTGTTCTGTATGGTTGTGAAACTTGGACTCTCACTTTGAGAGAGGAACAGAGATTAAGGATGTTCGAGAATAAGGTGGAGAAAGTTACACAACTCAGTCAATCTGTCTCCATTATCATTTAAAATTTCTTCACCAAAAGAACCTAAAACTTCACAGTTTAATTTCCTAACTGTCCTTCCATGAAAATCGCCTGTAGAAGCATAGCAGTTGAATGAAAATATAATTTTGAAACTGCTAGTACAGAAATTGTCTATTTAAAATGCTCCACAAGACATTATACATTGGAAAAAAAAATAGAAATTAGGCAATGAGAACTGAAATGAAAGTTCAAAATTCAATTTTGGATTTTGTGAAATATAAGTAGGGCATGTTCGACGAATGTCAAATCAGCGGCTACCGAGATAGATTCTAGTACTGCATACCACCTGGAAGAGGAAAGAGAGGTCGTCCAGAAGCACTTATGTGGATAAGAGAAAAATATTTAGAAGAAATAGTCTGGGAAGAAAGAACAGAATGGAGAAAGAAAATAGAAGTGGAATAAATTTTGGACACATGTTCATGATGATGATGATGATGATTATTATTATTATTACTGTCCATCACTGTGGTGTAACGGTTAGCATGCCTGGCAGTGAAACGATCGAGTCGAGGTTCAAATCCTGGTTGGGACAAGTTAACTGGTTGAGGTTTTTTCCGGGGTTTTCACTCAACCCATTATGAGGAAATGCTGGGTAACTGGACCCTAGACTCATCTCGCTGGCATTAGCACCTTCGTCTCATTCAGACGCTAGGTAACCATAGCAGTTGCTAAAGTGTCGTAAAATAAAGGTAAAGGTATCCCCGTAACATGCCATGAAGGCACTTGGGGGGGCATGGAGGTAGAGCCCTGGAATGAAGTGGTGTGGTCGGCACCACGCTCTGACCGCCTTTTACCCCCGGGAAACGACACGGTACTCAATTTTATATAAGGCTGAGTGAACCTCGGGGCCGTTCTGAAAGTTTGGCAACAAGAAAAAATCCTGTCACCACCTGGGACCGAACCCCGGACTTTCCAGTCCGTAGCCAGCTGCTCTACCAACTGAGCTACCCGACCGCCTAACCCCGTAAAATGACCAATTAAAAATCATTATTGCTTTTTATTATGATCATTGTCGTCGTCATCATCATCATCATCATCAGGTTGCTAACCAGTACTATCATTAATATAGGAAAATGTCGAGGTTAACGCAAGGCCATATTTTATGTTATATTATTGGCTAAGACCACACCGTAGCCTACACGGGCCTGGCTCTTAAGGTAGTGGCTAGAAACATTTTTGTTTTATAAATTTAATTTGTATAAATGAAATAAATAAATCAATTAAATTAAATTGAAACAAAACAGAAGAAAAGCAAAGGGAGGGACACACATTGTACCTACGGAGGAGGGAGAAATCTCCGCTTCATTACCGGAGATCGAAATCTGGTCCTCTGAATTTGTACGCAGTAACTCTTTCCGTTGTGGGAATATTCCCAAGTCTGTCTGAACCAAGTTGTTGCGCACCTTCAGTAACTGCTTTCAAGCCTCAAGAAAGGAACTGACAAATGTGATGACGTGGCTTACATTGCAATGCAACGAAACCTCGTGTTTCAATGGACGGCACTTCCGTTCACGGACACCTGTCTCAAATATTAACAACGCCTTCGAATATCAATGTTGGGACCGAGACTTGCTCGTAAACATAATGCACTCGTAATGTAAATCTGCTCGCATTTGAACTGCAGTTTCTTAAAAAGTTTCAGTCATAATTTTGATGTAATTTTGCAGCGTTATAATCAATTTTTATTATTTTTTATTTTAGTTGGTTATTTAACGACGCTGTATCAACTACTAGGTTATTTAGCGTCGATGAGATTGGTGATAGCGAGATGATATTTGGCGAGATGAGGCCGAGGATATGCCATAGATTACCTTGCATTCACATTACGGTTGGGGAAAACCTCGGAAAAAACCCAACCAGGTAATCAGCCCAAGCGGGGATCGAATCCGCGCCCGAACGCAACTTCAGACCGGCAGGCAAGCGCCTTAACCGACTGAGCCACGCCGGTGGCTTATAATCAATCATTTAGGCATATTTTGAGTGGTGAGACGTAAATTTTAAGTGTGTAATACTTTCTTCACTCACTATTGCAGGCTATTAAAATATTTTCGTTTGTATGTAACAGTGTAAGTCCACACATCTCAAAAACAAATTAGAATACTGTAAAGGAGCTCGATTTTTTACTGGTAGTTCTTAAGAAGATTATATTTAAAATGTACTATTGTAATAGTGCTCCTATGATTAGTTAAAAAAAGAAAACATTTTTCATTTCATTATCAAAAATATAATATTAATAATTTCTGTGAAAATACGCTACTTTGAATTCTTACATTCATGTCATAATAATAGTCTACATATAACATACGTGATGTGGAAATCTGCACAAAATTTCAGCTTGTTAACATACTGTGTTTTTGAAATATGTTTATTATATGCAAATTTAAGAATGTTTTATGAATTATTGTAATCGCTCGAATGTATTTCAATTTTTTAAGTCATAAGGGAAGTTGTGTTGGTAACTGGTAACTAGGAGACCAAAATTGAGAGAATTAAAAATTCGTTACAATATTAGTATGAAAAAATTCCTTCAAATTATAAGAAGGGTTATTAACTAACCATTTATATAACACATTTCTAAATGTACGAGTATGTATATCTATAGTTTTGGGTCTCAACAGGAAGTTTGATGAACATATCCATATTTATGGAATCATACCACTCTGGTTTTATTTGAACGTACAAAATAATGGAAACTTGTAGGATAATGATGCACATCCGAATGTAGGCTATACAATATTTATTTAAATTCTTTTTTCATTTTAAACAAATGTTTGAAAAACACACACATAACTTGAATAATTTCGAGGGAAAAATTGTTCCGGAGCCGGGTATCGATCCCGGGACCTTTGGTTTAACGTACCAACGCTCTACCACTGAGCTACTCGGGAACTCTAACCGACACCGATCCAATTTTTCCCTCTATATCCACAGACCTCAAAGTGGACTGACAATCGTCAAGCAACCAACTTCGAGTGCACACTAACTCCGTGTGACTTAAATTGTGGTTTTCTGTTAACGAACAGTGACACAATTTAAGAACAGAAGCGTTAAGATATGAAGAGCCTTCGTTTGTCACACAAGAACATTATCAATATCTGCACCATTACCCCAGATATGAATTCCGCGTTAATGAAAATAATATATGTGATGTTCTCACATAGAATGTGGTCACGAAAAAACTACGCGCCTGATAGTTATGCATCACACCTTATAATATTCGTAAACGAGCCATTATAACTTACTTACAAAGGGTTTTTAGAGAACCAGAAGGTTCATTGTCACCCTCACAAAAGCCTGACATCGGTTCCTATCCTGAGCAAGATTAATCCAGTTGCTATCATCATATCCCACCTCCCTCAAATCTACAAACAGTGTCCTACTGCTTAAGAAAGTTAATTTTAAACTCCAAGATATTAAATTTTTGTTTTTATGTTTGAAATTTTCAAAAAGTAAAATGGCATTTTTCCTTAATGGTATAAGATAGGGAAAAACGGTTTTAATAGCTTGTTCTGTGTTCTTTTAGGGGTAAGATAGTGAAAGAAATTTTGTTCTAACATAAATACTGTGGGCCAAGGACTAAAACAAACAAATTTCAGTTTTCGCTTTAAAAAATCCCTCCCTGCCCTCCCAAAAATATTTGAGTTCATTTTGTGTGGAAATCCGTAATTATGTGCCAAGTAATCATGGAAAAGAATTTTTAAATTTGGATAAAAGGTGCAAATTTTTCTCCCAAGCGTAGATAACTTAATGTCAATGTACTTGATCTTTCCTGTTGACCACTGCGTAGTGATACATTAGGTTCGTTCCAACAAGCGATTCATGGATCAGTTCTGTTGTGGGATTGAAACTGGACTGGACGCTTTTGGAACGCTTTCGCGGATCGTTATGTACTAAATCCAGAGATGCTGTAACTGTGATCATCTTTGCTAAGAACGGGATGCTTATTATTATCGTTTCGCAGCTAATTCTAATTGTATAAAATATAATTTCGATCCTTTTCTATAAAAAGATTACAAAAAATATGGAAGGCAAGAATTCCGCCAATTCAATGTCGTATAGGCTACTGGAGGACTCTCATCTAAAAATAGTTCTTTTTTAATTATTAATTTATGCACGTTATTTATTATACTTTTAATCAAAGCTGCATGTTGAAATTGTAATTAACTATTTCACTACCCAAATAATTTCAATTCCCTTTCTTTTTGGCGAAAATTTAAATTAAATCTCTAGTTTTATTATCCGTCTGCACTGTCACTTTTCATCTTAACCTCATTGATGTGAACAGTCGACCATGTCTTTCTTCAGTATCCAGGAGACGTTGGTGAGCTAATACGCATGCGCGTCTCGCGTACTCTTCCGTACATGCCTCAATCCGCGGACTACTTCTGACCGTTCCGAACCCGTGTCAAAAGCTTGTTGGAACGCCCGACTGCAGTACATGTTTCCGGTTCAGGACTGGTTCGGATTGTGTTGGAACGCTTTTTCTGTATTGCGCATGCTCACGATGGTTACGGACGGTTCCTGACTGCTGTTGGAACGAGCCTATTAGTATGGTTCTTCGCTTGGATAGATAAAAGAGCAGGCTCAGTATCCCTGCCTAAGGTTTTCCGTGGTTTTCCTAAGGCGCTAAGACAAATGTCGGGATGAGCCCTAAAAGAAATGGGCCACGGACCTGCACTTATATCCCCATGAATCTCCCTAATTACTCTAAATTAATTAACAATTACACCTCTCCCCCCTCTTCGTAATTGAGCCATCATATAGCCAAATGGCTGTTCTGAAAATTGAGACGATTCAACAAGGCTCATGACAACAATCACCTCCTACATAATAGCCAAATTGGCTAGTCTCTTATATATGAGAACTCATTCTGCCTAAGGTATTCCGTGGTTTTCCTAAGGCGTAAGACAAATGTCGGGATGAGCCCTATAAGAAATGGGCCACGGACCTATATGCCCTTCCCCATATATATTCCCCTTTAATATAAACGACGTATGCCCTAGTTCAGAACCTATAAATTGTCTTTTAAATATACGAGGTCACTCAATTAGTCGCAATTTGAAAGGACAGGGACCTCTCAAATTGCAGATTTAGATTTCACGGCGCTTCTTCCGACGGGTCCACGCCTGTGGAGTAACGGTTAGCACGTCTAGCCGCGAAATCAGGTGGCCCGGGTTCGATTCCCGGTCGGGACAAGTTACCTGGTTGAGGTTTTTTCCGGGGTTTTCCCTCAACCCAATATGAGCAAATGCTGGGTAACTTACGGTGTTGGACCCCGGACTCATTTCACCGGCATTATCACCTTCATCTCATTCAGACGCTAAATAACCAAAGCTGTTGATAAAGCGTCGTAAAAGAACCTAATAAAATAAAAAAAAAATAAATCTTTCGACGGTCTTCACATGCTTTGTCATCGAACGCCAGATGACAGCGTCTCGCCATCCAAACGGCAAACACCAGCCATCTCCTCCTCGCCCCGTTGCGTGATCACTTGATCAAATCTCAGTCCCCCTCGCGTATGTGGTACCTAAGAGGTTACGTCCAATTTCGGCTTCCCCTTCAAAATTTTCTAGAGCTCCTTCAGTGGAGCAGCGTAACCCGGAGTGAGACTAGTGGCCAACAGGCTTGGAGCTCACATACTTAGTTTTGTACAGCCCCCAACCCCTTGCAAGGACGCGTTTTGCGTACCTTTTAAATTTGTCCTCCCAATTCTCTTTCGATTTTTCGATTTTTTTCCCAACCCAAAGAGGCAGCTGATGGTATCTTCTGCATCATCGTGGTTTAGACACAATGCAGTGGTTAAAACACTCGACACAAAGCTCGTAACCAACTTGCTCCGTCAGCTGATGGCTTCGATCGCCGGCCGCATACTCTATGAGGACAGGTTTCCGTGTCCCTCGCACGTGCCTCGCACATCGATTGACCGTCAGCGCTGTCCCCGTCGCATCTTGATCTGTCGGTCTACGTCAGCATCAGCGGTTTGTTTTGTGGGCGATCCGTGAGATGGCACATTACCCGAATGGACGTGACGTCACAGCTAATTATCCCGAAGTGATGCATCCCGCACCACCCACTTCGCGCACTCAACCCACTGTTTGCCATTACGCGGACCGCATTTGCAACGTTCTGAGAAGAGGTTTGCAAGCAAGATTTATTTTATCAGATTCATAGTGTAAATAGCGGGTACTGTAAAAATAGCATACAGCTGACATTAGTCATTTTAATCTTACCAGGGTGTCTTTTATCGTATCTAGCATTTTCTATCTTCGCTCACTAAACAAACACAGTCTTTATGGGTAAGTATAGGGCAAAATTCTGTGACTTCCACCGGATGTGAACAGTCTCTTGATAAGCAGTTTGTGCTTGTGGAAATAAATTATTACTAGTGGCTTGTGCATCAAATGCTGCTGCAAACTAAGTTCGTTAGATGTTCAAATAAAATTTTTTCACATTTATTTTCAATGAAGAATACTTGTCTTTTTGATAGTTATTTACTTCCATGATAATGAAACATACTCCCTCTGAATGGATTTTTTTAGGCCAAATAATTTTTCTTGAACCTATCCAACTTCAGTTTTTGTGTTTCAACGCGAAAACGCAAGTATCAATGTCAGGACGATAGCAGTAGCTATTTCAGGTCATTGTGGATTGTAGGCAAAAGTTAAAAAAATGTCTGGTTTACTAAGCTTTCGAACAATAGCATTTTCGTATAGCTGCTGCATGTAGAACTTGAAATGTAGAGCGTAAAATTATTTTATCCTACTAAGAGATCTTGCTGAAATGATCTGGAGACTACAAAATTTTCTAGGCCTCTTATTTTATCAGTAAGTAATATATTTTTATCTTTCCTTAGGAACTGTAATTTTTGCGCTCTCTCGAGCCAATACTGAAGACAATGACACATATCAATATCTACACTACACCACCATTAAGTATATGAAAAAGACCCAACCCCACTGGGTTAATAAGTATAAAAATATTTGATTTTTAATAACAATATTATTATCTTACTTAAGTTTTGTAGTTATATATAGCAGTCACTCAGTAAATTATAGAAATGAAGATCTAAATTAAGATATTCTCTACATTTACTTACATAACCTCAAAACGTTTCACTTTCATGTCATCAATATAGCATCAATATTATGTACAATTAATTAAGAATAGACGCATCATGATATTAACTATAATAATATTTAATTTCTAATGGTAATAATGTCATCAAACCACGTCAAGTTTCGTAGATTTGAATATCCAATACACAGCTGTACTCAGAAAATTATACACTGCAGAATCAGTTTTTAATAACAAATTGAATTGAGCTCTAAATATGTCGGCAATCCTGCAGGTCATGGCCTTCGTGTAATAGCCTATTGTTTATTGTAGTGTGTGTTTTGTTCTGAAAGTCAATCAAGTAGGCCGTGATTGTATAAAATTAGTTCTCAAAACTGACAACAGATGGATTTTGGAAAATAGGAAAATTATGTAGGAAAATTGACATTTCACTGAAAACTACTACTTTTCCGAAAAACTTTGGGTTCCAAGCTTCTAAATGAGGGGCCATTTATTAAAATCCGTTCAGCCGTTTTCCCGTAATTTCCATTACCAGTTCAAATTATATATATATATAGATTTTTTCTCTGGACACAAGTAAATGGACTTATTCGTTCTCGCTGCTACAACGGTTAATCCTAGCCGTTGTGTCTAAATTACATGGGTTCATATCCAGCCAAGTGCGATAAAATCATTTTCATGGAAGGAAAATAAATCTCTAGCACGTAAAAAGAACCGTATCCCTGAGAGTGTGTTCCAGGTAAATTTGCTGGAAATTTCTCCTAGTTTTTATACGATACTATTAATTCATTTTTAATATAAACATGAATGCATTATTTCTTATCATTTATCAACGTCTAATCTCTATGTTCCATAAAAAGAATATCCTCAGCAAATATAATTATATGCGGGAGATTTTTTCCGACTTCATTGCATGAGTTTATGTTAACTTTTGGTGTGTCTTATTTTTTCTAACGACTTTTCTCTTCCTTTCCAGAAGCTGGTACTGATAAAACAACGTTTCAAAGAGATTAAAATAACAAAGTAAACTATTTATGAAACAAATTAGTTGCTATAGTAACAGAATGCTAATATTAACATTTTCATATCTACGTCCACTGCTTTGGAGTAGTGGTCAGCGTGCCTGGCTGCGAAACTAGCTGTTCCGGATCGAATCCCGGGTTAGCAGAATGTTACTCCATTACGTTTTCGTCCATTCGTAATTTAGTCCTAATTTTACGTTTGTCCAGTTATATGTTTGTCCTGCATCAAATTTTGTTCACAAATCTTTCGTCCATGTCATTTTAGTATTATGTGAAATTTCGTCCTATATATATTTTGTCCTTACCTCAGTTAATCCAAGTTTATTTACTTCAAATTTTCGTAGCTGTGTTTATTACACAAAAAGAATCACTGAAATAAAACATGAAATTTATTTTCAGTCATTACAAAGAACAAAAATCGTGCATTCCTTGCAGCTGCTTCTTAGAAACTGTAATTTCCTTCTTTAATTTCCATCTTCGGGGTCTTGCGGGTTGCTGTGTAATTTCATTACAGGCTGACCGATTCTCACATTGCCAATATATCCTGGTTCGATTCTTATTATAAGAGTGGTGTTGATAGCAGTAGCCGTCTTTTATGAGCAGGGGTTTGTTCCTTTTCGAAGTAATTACTTTGGGATTCATACCTGATAATTTTAAGTAAAACTAATGTAGGCCTATGCATTTCTCTAGCAACACCTGTCCATTTTAGTTGGTATTACATATTGTTGGCATCTGTTTAAAATGTGCTTCTAGTATCTGAATATCCAAAATAAATCACGATTGGACAATATGTATATTGGATTAAATTTTTTGGACTAAAATTTCTGGACGAAATTCACTCTTGAACGAAAATGCTATGGACTTATTCCACTGGACTTAAATGTGTTCGTCATGGAAATTTGGATGAAATGAGCTGTTCAGAGCAGAAGTGGTGTAAGTCAAAATTGGGTAATGAGGTTTAAAATAAAAATTCTGTAAAATACAGCGCAAAGTAGCAATTAATATGTCCCTCATGCTTTCCACTGACTACTAATAGTTTAAATAAATTGAATATTAATTGCTACTTTGCTCTGTATTTTACAGAATGTTTACTTTAACCCTCATTACCCATTTTTAACTTACACCGCTTCTGCTGTGAATGGCTCAAATGTTGTATTGGACGAAAATGTTTGGACAAACATTACTGAAAGCGAATCCCGTACAATGAATTCCATTAATTCCGTCACATTTTGAAACTCTTCTGTGTCCTGTTGTCACATATGGCTGTGGAAGCTGGACTCTAACAAAAATGCAAGAAAATAGCCTCAAGAGACAGTATTAAGGGGAATTTTTGGTCCAGTATGTGCAAATAGTGACTGGCGAATTAAATATAGTGGCGGACTATATGAGGTTTGTGGTGACACTGAGGTTAATTAAAACATGCAGAATTAGGTGGCTGGGACATCTATATAGGGAAAAGGAGACAGATCCATGCTGTAAAGTATCATTAGCAAAAATGAATGGTAAGAGAAGAGTTCGACGTCCTAACAGCATTAACCTCCTGAATCCTGGGGAAAATTTTGGGATTCAGATATTTACGAAATTTTATTATATTGTTACAAATACACTGTGTATTGATGAAAAAAATTAGGAAAAAAATATTCAAGTAATGAAACTAACTCAAAATTGATTTATCCTGTAGGAGACCTTGGAACTCAGTGTATTGTAGACTAAATTAATTACATTAATTCTGATTAAATATTCAGTTTTATTCTGCAGTATACTATGTGACACACAAAATAACAATTTTTACTTTAAAATCTAGAAACCTGACGCCTCCCATAGGAACACAATGTACAGTAGTGCCAAAAAAAACCGGACCGACCTTTGTAGCTGATTTTAGAGCCTTGTTCACTCCAGAGCACGATAGACTGGTAACTAAGACTTTCGTGGTTCGAATCCTGCCTGGGAAGGAAACATTTTTTTTTGTTCCGTATTCAAATGTATTCCCAATACTTTTCGATTGCAGCGATATTTTACAACTTAATTAACTTATTATTCCCAGAACATGAATTTTACCAGCAATCGAAAAGTATTGGGAATAAATTTGAATAAGGAACAAAAAAAAAAAGTTTCCTTCCCAGGCAGGATTCGAACCACGATAGTCTTAGTTACCAGTCTATCGTGCTCTGGAGTGAACAAGGCTCTGAAATCAGCTACAAAGTTCGGTCCGGTGTTTTTTTTTTTGCCACTACTGTACATTTCAATTTTAGTAAGATGTACAAATTTTAAGGCACGAATCTGTATGCCATCAAACAGAAAAATGTTTTATTTAACCCATTAAATATAATATTTATTCAATTTTTTAATATTATCAACAAACCAGTGACTTACCTATATGCATACGTTCCATTTCCTTCTTTCCAGCCATCTTGAAGCGTGTGTGCCCGATATGTAAATTAATTAATTTGGTTGAATTCTGGTACTACCATCTCTTCTAAACTTCCATCCTCCACTACTTTCAAGAAAATTTAAAACATTCTTCTTGAGATGGCGATATTTTAAAAAAAGAACTGTTTAATGTAATTATCCCATAAGAGACGCTAGGACTGAGGAGATTAAACAGGATTTGAAAGTACTGGAAGTACAAATGTGGAAGAAGAAAGGGGAAGATAGGAACGAACGAGGCGCATTGTAGGGGGCGGTCAAGGCCTGCAATAGGCTCTAGCACCGATGATGATGGTAAGGCATATGTCAGGTAATCTATGGGGAATCCTCGGCCTCATCTCGCCAAATACCATCTCGTTATAACCAATTCCAGCGACGCTAAATAACGGAGTAGTTAATACAGCGTCGTTAAATAACTAACTAAAAATGGAACTACAAAAATCACACAAGACTAACGATGGTTCATGGATGTCGAAAACTGTTCCTTAAACCCTTCAGGTCATCGCCGCACATTCTGTCCACGATTTGGCGCCCTCTAGCGACAGAGAGCGATAATTTCGGACGTGAGCATATTGTTTAAAAATTACTGCCTTGACCCCCATCTATTATCTCACAGAATTCATCGGTCGGATTTTTCTGCATCTTGTGTAACGCAGTACAAACATAAAGGCCGAAAAAACTGAAGTATTTCTCGGAAAACAAACAACGAGTCAGGTCGAACAGATTACAAACTGAACTGTGCATTGGCGAAGAAGAGTAAACGAAGCGTGCAAATATACCATTTCAATCACACAGGTTTTCCACAGTTGCTGGAATCACGTTGCAGACTTTCACCCGCATCAATCTGCGTTTCGATGCTTGAACGACTCCAGAGGTCGGTGTGTAATTACAGAAATGCGTGCTCGGTCTGACATTTCAACACATGTTCACTGTTCGAGCCTCGGGCACTTTCTCTTGCCTCCAGCCAGAGGCACCGCGCCCTGTATGTGAAGCTGAACGCATCTACGGTTTTATATTGCTACGTACTAGCGTTAGACCATCTGGCAGGCGCGTGTTCGATATGGAAGGCGAGGCACTGTTGTTTTAGTCTAACTTCAAACGATTATTTGCTTGAAATTCCAGAAATGTGGGACCTATTCCACCATTTAACTTTGCAACTTCGTTGACATTTCACTTTTCATCTTTTGAAAAATGGAAAGACTTTCTGTCCCTCCATAAGTCAGAGATTGCTTTTCACTTTTCATTTTATTCTGCAAAGTCCTTGCATATCAGTTGTCATGGCAACTCCGTGTTGTTGAGCTTCATATCGTAGCGAATGAAGACGATAAACTACTTCTTGTTTTTTTGGAGGTTTTTAATAATATAACGAAATTGGATTCATTAAGGAATTGTAGAGAAATGAAAACTTTTTTTTGGGAACAGAAAGAGTATATCTGATTAAACACAAGAGAAGCGAGAGAAGGATTAGTCTCGTGGAGATTAGGTGTTTGGAGACTCAAAAATAGAAGAGGTAATGTGGGTAAGGATATTTTGTTCCCTATGCGGGTGTTTGGAAGACGCAATACATATACTATTAAAATGTACAACGACCATTGACCTAAGAATTAGCGGGATAGACAATACATTTTTGAAGATAAACGAGAAGATAGCCTTCACAAAACTAAGTGGGCCGTTAAGGCTCATTCACAATGAAAATTAAACATAACGTAAACTTTAACTTAACGTTACAGTAAAATCAAGAAGTCATACCACCATTCACGATGGAAACAAACATAACAGCAAACATACTTGGTAACCATGGAAACATAACAACGACGCCATTTTCTCATATTCTGTCGTATACTTCAGCGCTCCACGATTGTGTTCTGTTTGCAAATCACGTAAGCATAAGCATGAAAGTTTGGAGTTTGCAAACTTTCATGTTAACGTCTTACGGTAATGTTTATGTCAATGCTTATGTGAATCATTGTGAATGATCCCATTTGGTAGCCTGGGCGTAAACTTCTGTGTTTATGTTACGGTTATATTTAATTTTCATTGTGAATGGGCCTTTAGACATTAAGAAGCTTTAATAACTTAGGTAAATTTCTGTTCAGAGTCAAAATCAGATGGAAAAAAATAAATAAATAAATAAAAGAACTAGTTGAAGACAGATTATAATGTGAGAGAATCCTTGTACAAAAGATATTAGTGAAGGAGTAACCAGATTAATAATTTGTTAACAGTTTAATAAACAAGTGGAAAGATGAAATAGAATAATAATAGTAAAACATTTAGGAATGGTAAATATAGTGGAGTTTATTATGATATTATATTATTTTTATATGATGATTATTGCTGCATTTGTGTTGTATAGTATAGTATGGTAGATATACAATATAAAATAGTACTATACTGTTATTAGCATAGCTAGAAAATTAAACAGTTCATAGGCTAGTACTGGTGAAACTATTATGTTATATTTGCTTTGTATTTAATATGGGAAGGACGGATTTGAACTGGAATGCATCAAATCCGCAATGTCCAGACAAGATTGTTGTGAAATAAAAGTACATACATACATGATTCTTGTTTTTGGTTTTAAAATAGGCCCAGTTCTTTCAAGAACATAATCTGCTTGAGTTAGCGCAATTCGAAAACATCCACAGAATTGAAACAAATGTAAATTATAGAAATTTAACCCGCTTTACATGTCCTTTTTTGGGGGAGATCTTTCATCACTTGAATCACTTATTAGTAGATTTTCTCTTCTTATCAAATATCTTCTCTCAATTATTTTGAGTCCAAAGCGAATGTATACTAAATATAATTCATTTAAAATTAATGGCAAAGAGACTTGATTCGCTGTAAAGCTCCCATTCACTTTTCAGCATATGACTTTGCACCTTTCAAAATTGCTGTAATGGTGGAACAATAGTAATTAATAGCATAAGAAAGTAAAATTAGATTTTATGCGCGAGTAGAAAGTTTAACACCCGAGGGTGATAATTTCCAGAGCGTATAAAATCTGTTTGCTATCGTGTGCTATAAAATATTTTATCTGTTACTGGTATATACAATTTATTCATTATTTGTATCTAAATTTCATTATTGGTATCTAAATTCAATTTTAACCCTAGAATGCATGGCGTCTTGGACTTACATCAATGCATAATGGGGGCCTCAAAGGCCCCCATTATAAATTCAATGGATATTCTCATCTTTTACGTTAAATTTCTATGTTGTGGTATTTTTATTAAATTAGTTATTCAATATAGTGCTATAATAGAATAATTATACACTAAGTATATGTTTTGAGTAGCTAAATAAAGATAAAAATTTCTCTATATGCACAAGTCCTGAAATTATAGTTCCATTATATAAAGTGGTCCTGCTCTCTGTCGTCGTGGTCTAAGGCATCCTGCTTAGGACTCGCGTTACGAAATGCTCGCTGTTTCGATTCCTCATGAGGGAAGAAATTTTCTCTTGAAATTTCGGCCAGTGTATGGGACCGATGCCCACCCAGCATTGTGATGCACTTGGGGAGATATGATAGGTAGCGAAATCCAGTTATGAAAGCCAGGTGTAACGGCTGGGGAAATCATCGTGCTAACCCCACGATAACGCCATTCTGGTTGGATGATCGTACACCTCTTCTTCGGTATAAGGACGTGAGTTCAGCAGCCTGCTGGTCGGTCATGGTGCTTCAAGGACTGTCATGCCTCGGATTATTATTATATAAAATGAAGTCCAATGCCCTTTTACTGAAAACAGTCTTCCCAAACAAGAATACTTTGCTCATTGCACACCTTCTTAGAACATTTTGAACAACACTGAGCAATTTTTCTTTCTAAGTCACGTAGGCCCATGTATTGTGGGTCCCTATCACCACGGCATGGCGCGTCCTCAGGTTGCGGATAGAGGAGACGGCCTCCAGATATGGAGGGTAGCTGCGAATATATTGAATAAGCAGTCGTGGACAGCCGATAAGGGGTGGTCCTCCAGCTTGGGAGTTGGGCGAAGGGCTAACAACCCATCACCGTAAAAAACAGCTTGTTACGTATCCCTATAATAAGCCTCGGAATAGGACTGATTCTCTGGCACGACCACAGCAAAGGAATAAGGATTTGAGATTTGGCACTTGGAACGTAACTAGTCTTTATAGAACAGGAGGGGTAACATTAGTAGCAAAAGAACTAGCTAGATAGAGAATAGACTTCGTAGGAGTACAAGAGGTTAGGTTAGATGGGAATCGCATATCACAAATAGGAGATTACTTGTTGTATTATGGGGAAGGAAACAATAATCACCAATTAGGAACAGGATTCTTTGTTCATAAAAGAATAAAATCAGCAGTAAAAAAGGTCGAATTTATCAGTGACAGGTTATCATATTTAGTACTTAAGGGTAGATGGTGCGACATCATAGTTATAAATGCTCACGCCCCTACAGAAGAGAAAGACGACCATATAAAGAATAGCTTCTATGAGGAATTGGAACATACTTTTGATCAGTTCCCTAGATATCACATGAAAATTTTATTGGGGGATTTCAATGCTAGAGTAGGACGGGAGGATATTTTTAGACCAACTATTGGAAAAGAGAGCCTACACGCAATTAGTAGTGACAATGGAGTTAGATTAGTCAACTTTGCCACATCGAAAAATTTAATTGTCAAAAGTACAACATTCCCCCATAAGGATATACATAAATATACTTGGACTTCTCCAGATGGATTGACACACAACCAAATAGATCACATCTTGATAGATAAACGGAGACATACTAGTATAGTAGATATTCGAACTTTCAGGGGTGCAGACTGTAAAATCTGAAAGTTAGAATTTATAAAACAGTTATATTACCGGTTCTTCTGTATGGTTGTGAAACTTGGACTCTCACTCTGAGAGAGGAACATAGGTTCAGGGTGTTTGAGAATAAGGTGCTAAGGAAAATATTTGGGGCTAAGCGGGATGAAGTTACAGGAGAATGGAGAATGTTACACAACACAGAACTGCACGCATTGTATTCTTCACCTGACATAATTAGGAACATTAAATCCAGACGTTTGAGATGGGCAGGGCATGTAGCACGTATGGGCGAATCCAGAAATGCATATAGAGTGTTAGTTGGGAGACCGGAGGGAAAAAGACCTTTAGGGAGGCCGAGACGTAGATGGGAGGATAATATTAAAATGGATTTGAGGGAGGTGGGGTATGATGATAGAGACTGGATTAATCTTGCCCAGGATAGGGACCGCTGGCGGGCTTATGTGAGGGCGGCAATGAACCTTCGGGTTCCTTAAAAGCCATTTGTAAGTAAGTAAGTAGGTCACGTAGGCACAAAAAGCACCTTCTTTTTGGCATTATTCTTGGATGAAATCCATATCCACCTCCTGGGGCCGTTTGACTCCACACCGGGCAAATGCTTGAAGGACATTCATGTTCAAGTTTGGAGTGGGTTCCTTTGCTGGGTCACCAAATACCGTTCTTTGAGATATCCATGGAGGCCGGCCGAGAGCGTCAGGAATATCGAAGGGCCGCCGCAGGCGTGATCTGAAGGCCAAGAAAGACAACCGGAATGATAAGGAAAGGATGATGAGGAGGGGGAAAGGAAGTGGCGAGAATGGAGTTCCATACGCCTGATAAAGTTACCTAATATTCATCCATAGGAGTGAGGGAAACCCCCCGAAAAACCTCACACAGGTAACTCGTCTCAAGGGGGGAATCGAACCCCGGCCCAATGAGTTCGAGAGCGAACACATTACCACGAGACTACAGCGGTGGATATTATTTCTATTGGTAAGACACAAAAAACACAATTAGAATAATAAAAATACTTGCATTTCACAGCACTGAGAACAGCAGCTTAATCTGCCAATGTTAAATCCAAAAAATGGTTATAAAATTAAAACGTTGCAACAATGCCATTAGGATACATATGTCAGAAGTGTCAACATTCACATATTAGCAGTAAAACATACAATTGTATGGCTGCATATTGAATAAAGCAGGACAGGCCTGAGAGGCCTCCGCTGTGCATTATACGTGGAGAATTAACAAACATTAATTTTAAACAGTTTATCTTAATGTATCTCCTTAAATGATCATACAACATGTTCTTAGATATATTTTAGAAGATTACATGAAGTTTGGTGCAATTTCATAATATTTTAACACTTTTAAGAGAGTAATAAAATTGATGAAAGGCCTCAAAGATCCCCGCCATGCATCCTAGGGTTAAATTGTAAGCCGTTTCTTTGTAATGTGTTGTTTGTGAAGAAGTTTATTAATGAACTAGCTGTACCCGTGCGCTCCGCTGCACCCTTTAGAAATAAATATAAAGTAATTACATAATTAAAATAAGACATTGGGTCAAGGGAACATTCGTGTTTGATAGAAGAATAAATCGTTTAGTATGTTATTTAATTAAAATTGTATTTAAAAAAAATAAATTGCGATCATTTTGATCCAGAGACCACTCATTTGATGCAATGACAATTCCTTTAACTTGTTTCTTAATTGTTATTACATGCAACCATAGTTTAATGATGACTGACATATCATTTAGTTTTAATGTGTATACTTTATATTACTTGCTATATGGTTCCATTGAATTATGGTAATAATTATACAAATGTTTAATTAGCTTTCGATATTACTTCATACAAACACAGAAACATTCTCTGTAGGCTATGTTTAATAGATTTCGATTGTTGTTGTCCAAGGCCCCTTATAGACGAAGTCATTTGTTTCTGTTTCATTACAGGCCAATAGGTGGCATCGTTATTTTAATTTTAAAACTCATTTATCTCATTAAATATCAGTCCTATCAAACTTTTTTTAGAATACGACTTATCGGAAATCATTTTTAAAGAAACTTTTGTTATGTAACATTTTTCACGAAAATCAATGATAAGGGAGATATTTCGATTTATTTAATTCAAGTCCCCTTATAACACCCTTTTAAATAAAGTATTTTGAATGTACTATAGCCTAAAATCTAAGTTACAACGAACTTAATTTATATTCCAATTTTCATATAAATCGGTTCAGCCATTATCGCGTGAAAAGGTAACAAACATCCAGACAGACAGACAGACATACAAACAAAAATTTCAAAAAAGCGATTTTCGGTTTCAGGATGGTTAATTATAATTGTTAGGACCAATTATTTTTGGAAAAGCGAAAATTACCAGAAAAATTTTGGCTACAGATTTATTATTAGTATAGATGAATGTATGAATTTTATGGTTGCTAATGTGTTAGTTGTCATGGAGATAAAGATTTAATTCACTGCTGTGGATTAAAAACTTTTAGTTCACTGGTGTGAATAAAGCTATTGTTTAGGTCATTAAGGACGCTGAAATAAAGACCAGTTTGGATACCAGTTACGAATAAAAGTAATAATATATTTGAAAAGTTTCCTCTGTACTTTCACTTTTCACTTTGCGAACATGTTTTGAAAAGTGATAGTAGAATAGAAACTGCAATGAAAAAGTGCAAACTATGAGGTAAAAATTTGAAGATTTCAGTGATGGAATAGGCCTGTGGTCACACTTTCTGTTAATACGGCAACGTTATTAATGGCAGTAGGCCTTGGATATCTGAAATTATCTGTTTAAAACAAAGTACGTCTGAATCCAGCCAACCATGATAAACTAACAATATAACTAACCAAACTTTATCACAGATGCTCAAAAAGAGAACAATTCACATTTATGGCCTACTCAACACGATTTCACATACTTATTTGTCTCAAATTTAAAATCCACGAAACAAGTTTAATAAATAGTTAAGAGACAAGAAACGGGAGAATGGGTAAAGTTTCTGCGTATTCATACGTAAAATTTAATGAAGATAAGGAATATATAAATTTTAATATAGGGTACCATTAAAAAAAATTAGTTTACTGTCACAGTCTGTGTGAGCCACCGGCGTGGCTCAGTCGGTTAAGACACTTGCCTACCGGCCTGAAGTTGCGCTCGGGCGCGGGTTCGATCCCCGCTTGGGCTGATTACCTGGTTGGATTTTTTTCGAGTTTTCCCCAACCGTAAGGTGAATGCCAGGCAATCTATGGCGAATCCTCGGCCTCATCTCGCCAAATACCATCTCGCTATCACCAATCTCATCGACGCTAAATAATCTCGTAGTTGATACAGCGTCGTTAAATAACCAACTAAATAAACACTCTGTATGAATAATTGTTTTCGAACACTGGCATAATATTGTATGGTTTATCTGCAATAGTTTTGTATAAAACTTTTTTTTTTGTAAAATTAAAATTTAAGACGTTATTAACAATATTCCATACTTATTGTTCATCCTGTATTTATATTATTGCTAATGAACGCCAGTGTATAGCAACTTCTCAATGCACCATAACTATTGCAGTGATTTATCATTATGATCGTACTGATAAGTTGTGCCATACTGTACAAGAAATTGCTACCAATTTAATTAAGCATAATGTGGGTCGTTTGGGCGGATATGACGCTATTACTGGAGCAAGGTGAAAATAATAACGCAGCAGAGAGGTGACGTAACAGCATCCGGTCCTGCATGCTGCCTGGGTAACCGCTTGTTCACACACGGTGTTTGCATAGAAGCATTGCATCTGGACTAGCCATACAACTAACAGTTCATTAATATATTCTGTTCCCTTGCCGCTGCAATGCAACTATTTAGGTCTCCCGTGTTACGTCACACGTATCTCATTAGCACTGTTGGATAAGCACGTTTTCTCAACTGGAATTCTTGTTTTACATTCGTGCAAAGCATAAAAACCGAGATTCAACTCTTCTTTGTCTGCAATGCAATTATTTATAATGTATTGAATTTCTGCATGTTAATAATACCACTCTATAGAGGTTTTCTCTTAAGTTGTGCCTTTTGGTAGCACTTGCGAGGTGCAACAAGCTGTGAGAGAGTCCCGCGCAGTAGCGTCGTGGTCCAAGGCATTCTGCATAGGACTCGCCCAGTGTATAGGACCGGTGCCCACCCAGCATCGTGATGCACTTGTGGAGCAACGATAGGTAGCCAAGTACTCTTACGGGTGCGGGGGATCATAATGCTAACTACTCGATACCTCCATTCTGGTAGGATGATCGTCCACTTCTGCGTCGGTATGTGGACGTGAGGCCACCAGTTGGCTGGGCCCTTGAGAGGCTGTAGCGCCACGGATGATGATGATGATAATAATAATAATAATAATAATAATAATAATAATAATAATAATAATAAACCACAGGCGTATCAGTTTGTTAAGGCGCTTGCCTGCCGGTCTGAAGTTGTGCTCGGGCGCGGGTTCGATTCCCGCTTGGCCTGATTACCCGGTTGGGATTTTTTCGAGGTTTTCCCCACCGTAAGGTGAATGCCAGGTAATCTGTGGCGAATCCTCGCCCTCATCTCGTCAAATACCATCTCAATATCACCAATCTCATAGACGTTAAATAACCTAGTAATTGATACAGCGTCGTTAAATAACCAACTAAAAAATAATAGTAATCATAACAGTAATAAAAACTATTAGGGAAAACACGGGAGTTTCACTTCAAGCAAATAATGAGATAGGTTTGGAAGTAATCCCGAAAAGACAAAGTATATGTTATGTCTCGTGACCAGAATATAGTACGAAATGGAAATATACAAATAGAAAATTTATCCTTTGAAGAGGTGGAAAAATTCAAATACCTTGGAGCAATAGCAAAAAGTATAAATGACACTCGGCAGGAAATTAAACTCTACACCTGTGGAGTAACGGTTACCACGTCTGGCCGCAAAACCAGGTGGCCCGGATTCGATTTTCGGTCGGAGCAAGTTACCTGGTTGAGGTTTTTTCCGGAGTTTTCCCTCAACCCATTACGAGCAAATGCTGGGTAACTTTCGGTGCTGGACCATGGACTCATTTCACCGGCATTATCACCTTCATCTTATTCAGACGCTAAATAACCTAAGATGTTGATAAAGCGTAGTAAAATAACCTACTAAAAAAAATTAAACGCAAAATAAATATGGAAAACTCCTGTTATTGTTCGGTTGAGAAGCATTTCTCATCCAGTCTGCTTTCAAAAAACTGAAAGCAAGAATTTATAAAACAGTTATACTACCGGTTATTCTGTATGGTTGTGAAACTTTGACTCTCACTTTGAGAAACAGAGGCTAAGTGTGTTCGAGAATAAGGTGCTTAGAAAAAATATTTGGGGCTAAGAGGGGTGAAGTTACAGCAGAATGGAGAAAGTTACACAACGCAAAACTGCACGCATTGTATTCTTCACCTGACATAATTAGGAACATTAAATCCAGACGTTTGAGATGGGCAGGGCATGTAGCACGTATGGGCGAATCCAGATATCCATATAGAGTGTTAGTTGAAAGACCTGAGGGAAAAAGACCTTCGGGCAGGCAGATATGTAGATGGTAGGATAATATTAAAATGGATTTGAGGGAGGTGGGATGTGATGGTAAGGACTGAATTAATCTTGCTCAGGATAGGGACCGATGGCGGGCTTATGTGAGGGCGGCAATGAACCTCCGGGTTCTTTAAGAGCCATCTGTGTGTAGGTAAGTAGTAATATAATGATAATAATAATAATAATAATAATAATAATAATAATAATAATAATAATAATACTTACTGGCTTTTAAGGAACCCGGAGGTTCATTGCCGTCCTCACCTAAGCCCGCCATTGGTCCCTATCCTGAGCAAGATTAATCCAGTCTCTATCATCATATTTCATCTCCCTCAAATCCATTTTAATATTATCTTCCCATCTACGTCTCGACCTTCGCAAAGGTCTTTTTCCCTCCGGCCTCCCAAACTAATACTCTATATACATTTCTGGATTCGCCCATACGTGCTACATGCCCTGCCAATCTCAAACGTCTGGATTTAGTGTTCCTAATTATGTCAGGTGAAGAATACAATGCGTGGAGTTCTGCGTTGTGTAACTTTCTCCATTCTCCTGTAACTTCATCCCTCTTAGCCCCAAATATTTTCCTAAGCACCTTATTCTCAAATACCCTTAACCTATTTTCCTCTCTCAAAGTGAGAGTCCAAGTTTCGCAAAAATAAAGAACAACCGGTTGTTTTATAAATTCTAACTTTCAGATTTCTTGACAGCAGACTGGATGATAAAAGCTTCTCAACCGAATAATAACAGGCATTTCCCATATTTATTCTGTGTTTAATTTCCTCCGAGTGTCATTTATATTTGTTACTGTTGCTCCAAGATATTTGAATTTTTCCACCTTTTCGAAGGATAAATCTCCAATTTTTATATTTCCATTTCGTACAATATTCTGGTCACGAGTCATAATCGCATACTTAGTCTTTTCGGGATTTACTTCCAACCCTATCGCTTTACTTGCTTCAAGTAGAATTTCCGCGTTTTCCCTAATCGTTTGTGGATTTTCTCCTAACATAATAATAATTATTAAAAAATATAACCTCTGCAATGCGGTTTGAAGCTATGAACCGCAGTGTCTGGATGAAGTTTGTCGAGTCCAAAATAATTACCGGTTTTACCATGAACGTATTTCTTTAAAACTGGGTAATTTCGCTTTAGAGATGTTCGTTTAATAGTATGGCTTTGCATATTTCTTTTCACAGTTGCGTCATGAGTAAATGTACACTCTCGAACCTTCCGCGAACATGTGCGTGACATCAAAGCGGCAACTGAGGGATAATGAAGCAGGAAGACGGCGCATTATTGTGTGCAGCTTACGAAACAAGCTAAATCGCAATCAGCGCTCGAATGAAATTGAGTTTGCTATAAACTGGAGATGGGTAAAAAATAACACAACAGTTATTTTGGAACTATTCCGGTCTCGGAACTGTTGCAAAAATGAACAGTAGGTCGGAACCTCCTGTTCCGAAATAACAGTGTTCCGACTCCGAGCTGCTCACTTGCCCAGCTGTTGCGGGCTCGCAGTACCGCGTTGCACAAGGTATGTTCCGACTCCCTCGGAACTGTTGCAAAAATGAACAGTAGGTCGGAACCTCCTGTTCCGAAATAACAGTGTTCCGACTCCGAGCTGCTCACTTGCCCAGCTGTTGCGAGCTCGCAGTACCGCGTTGCACAAGGTATGTTCCGACTCCCTCGGAACTGTTGCAAAAATGAACAGTAGGTCGGAACCTCCTGTTCCGAAATAACAGTGTTCCGACTCCGAGCTGCTCACTTGCCCAGCTGTTGCGGGCTCGCAGTACCGCGTTGCACAGGGTATGTTCCGACTCCGAGATAACAGTCGGAACGTCGGAGCTTGTTCCGATGAACCAACGACAGCAGCAGTTACACTGTTCTCGTTGTTCTGTATGTTGTACTTGGAACTTCGTTGGATGAAGTTGGTATTTGAAACTCTCACGTGGTTGGAGGGGGGCGCAAGGAAATTGAAATCCTTGCGGTGGCGCGAACTTTAATATCAACATTTGTAAGACTGGCCAATCATCTGTAATGTTATAGTAAGTATTTAATAATCTGTAATATTCATTCCCGCTTTATGGTTTATTTCACCATTAGTTGACTAATTCTGTTTTATAAACATTCTACAAAGTCATAAAGTACGCATACTATTATTAATTCATTGATCAGCTGATTCTATACAAAGGTTAAAGTCGTAAATGGTAATGAGTGGTTTAGTTACAATGTCTGTATGTCGTTTGTTGAGGTTAAGTCTGACAAGCACAAGTTTTTGTGCTATCTTCTCTGTTATCAAAGAACGACAAAAATGTTGTAGCATTATTTGTTGGAAACTACCCATATAAGTACTGATTTGGAGAGCGAGGTTTAATGCGAAGTTTAAATTACACTTTGGTAAAGATGCGATTCCAACATTTTACTAACCCACTGCGGGGTTTCCAGGTTTCTGTACTGCCAATATATATCTTTTTTATTTATGAAATTGTAATATTTATTATTATTATTATTATTATTATTATTATTATTATTATTATTATTATTATTATTATTATAACTGCATTAAGAAAAGTAAAAATAAAAATTAATGATTTGTTTTTTTTTTATTATGTAATAGAGAGAACAGAAATTACATACCATATGTTTTAAATGTTATGTTATTTTTTTTAGTTGGCTACCATGTCTTTATAACTTTATGTACGGAAACAAAGTATTGTATTCTGTCCTTGTAGTCAACAGCTGTGTAATTACTAACATTAAGCTTTTGAGTTCTGTCCGCATGCACAGCAATTTTCCAAAATCGATTCGAATGTGCATTGCAGTGCCATCTATAGATAAGAATGTGTACTATGTCATGCCTATGAGTGCTCCAGTGTGAGCTGCATGGTGTTATTTGTCTATGGTGAAGAGGGAGGGTACTGTACCGTTCGTTTGAACGACTCAACGACTCCGACTCATCACCACTGGTGACTGTTATTTCGGAACTGTTATTTGGAACATAGTATTTTTTCGGAACCGGAACCGTCGGAACTGTTCCGGGAAAAGAACAACTTCGCCCATCACTACTATAAACTGTCGATGGAATTGTACTGAAATCTGTTCGTGGCAGTGAAGGAGGCTGTTTAACGTTGGTGGGTAAACAAGTGTTAAAACAAAATAAACAGATATCCTAAGAGTATTTCGAAATGCATCCGCTATAAAGACGTCAGTCTCAGTATACAGACAGAGCAGGAAGTGATAAAATTATGCCAGTATATCCTCTAAAACTACCATTAATAAAACAATTTTTTTCATATTTTACGAGTTGGCATACATCTCCGTGTCCTTACAACGTGAGGAACTGAGATGGGGTCGGAAATTAATTGGCAGCGGGCTATCAACATCATCATTTACGCGTTACGAAATACTTTTGTCAGAAGTAATTTACATGCATCGTTCTGTCAGTTGTTTTCTTGGAGGTCCGATTCTTCTCCTTATTAGTGTTGTTGTTTGCTAGTACCAAATACCAGCGAATAGGGATTATAAAGAATGGACACTGAGCGAATTTTCCTGTGTTTTGTTTCTCTGTGCGCCGACGTTTAGTTCCACTTTCAAGCGCTAGAGGTTAGTGTAATCGAGCATACGCTAAGATAATAATTGGGTATAGAGTTGAGACACAGGATCCAAACATCGCCTACCTTATTGCATAATCCAGTAACGCTTTGCTTCAAATAAATTCAAGTTAACAGCTTTTCCTTATTTCACAGTGACAAACTAGTTGTAATAATATTTTTTTTATATTTAAGATATTATAAATTTTATTATAAAATAATATAATACATTATAAAATTAAGTATCAAATTCGTTTAATATTTGTATATAATATAATATAGGTATATGGTTTTACTTCTCATAAGAGTTTTGTTTTTCCATTTTCACTACTATCAAATCATTACATATTTTAATTGTTGTTGGGTCAACGTCTCAACTCTCATTATAAAGGAACTCTAGAGTCTAGACATTACAGTTAATGACGGATTTATTATTTTATGGATCCAATTTATTTTATTTGAGTACATAATGTACCTAGATGTATTAATTATATGTGTTATATTTCTGCTATGTCGACTGCTAGCTGGTGTGATGTCAGCGCCAACTCTAGGGAGAAAGCAGAATCTCACGCTCAAACTGGTTTGAAGGTCATTTAAATCAGTCCGGCTACATCAAAGGTACCGACGCGAAGTGTCCATTCTTTATAATCCCTATTCGCTGCAAATACCTCATCTTTTTCTTTGGTGGGCTTCTCCACTCTTCAGGGGTTGCCCTGAATTCCCTTCCGCCATCCTTCTCGATCCCGCCAATCCTCCTCCTGCATATGTCGGTCCTTCATCATTTGCATGACACCGGCTTTCCATGTTTTTCTTGGTCTCGCAGCTTCCTCCTTCCCCGAGGTGACCATTCCAAAATGATCTTTGACCATCTTTCTTCTTCCATCCTTTTTACGTGGCCATACCATTGAAGGGTTCGCTTCTCGATTCTTTCAATTACCGACTCTTCCATCTCCATCATTTGTCTCACATCCTCATTCCTTCTCCTTTCCAATCTGGATACTCTAGCAGCTCTTTTTATTCCCTCCATCTCCGTCGCTTGTATCCTACATTTCTGAAGTTCAACAAGTGCCCATCCCTCTGCCCCGTATGTTAGTATAGATTCAACTATAGTTTGTAGAATTCTTTTCTTCATTTGTTTGGAAATGAACCTACTCCACAGTACCCCATTCAGCATCTTTATTGCCCTTCTTGCCTGTTGCACTCTGTGATCTACATCTGCTTCACAGCTCCCAGACTCGTGGATAATAGATCCCAAATACTTAAAATGTCTCACAGATTTAATTGTTCCTTGCGGTAGGATAATATCTCTTCCACTATTGCCCACAACCAGGTATTCAGTTTTATTCATATTGTGACAGCGACGTGAGATTCGAACTCACGACCAGCGTCCCGCAAGAAAGAGGATCGCGCGGAGCACGGAGGGACGACGCGCGGCGGAGAGTAAGGGGAAAGGGCCTACGCGGCGGGAGAGCGGAGAGGGAGTTTGCGCGCGCATCTGGTGCTGGTAGAGAGGAGAGGGCTCTGGATTTTTCTGGAGTGCCATCTCTACAGACGCGTGGAACTTTCGAGGCTACGTCGCTGTGGTTATAAATTACGGACGCGAAGGAACGAGAGTAGAGTTTTCAGTTATTCAGTCAGTGAGTAAGCCAGAGCAAGCAAGCCAGACTTGTGTGCCGGAGTTCGACTCGAGTGTGCGTCCGCATCTGCGTCAGCATCCGAAGGCCTGAGTTCGAGTGCAGTGGACCGCAGTTGGAGGGACCTGAGTTCGAGTGCAGTGGACCGCAGTTGGAGGGACCTGAGTTCGAGTACAGTGAACTGTCTCTGAAGGTCTGTGGTTCGAGATACTGTGAACTCGAGTGACTGATCTAGAAGAACTGTGAACTGAGAACTGATAGTTCTGATTTGTAAATAGTGCTTTGTAAATATTAGTTAAGATTAACAGTTCATTGTTGTTCGTACTAGTCCAAGTAAATTGTCATTGTCGTCGGTGGAGTGCTATAACGAATACTGTGTTGAGTGAAAATCCAATTGTTGACGAGAGCGTTTAAGGTGAATTGTAGAAAGAAATTATTGTTGGAAAAATAAAATCCTCTTGTTGAGTTGAAATAAGTTCACAATATTAATACAAAGACCACCTATATCAAAGGCTTCCATCAGCTTCCTCAACATGAACTTAGCATCTTCACGGCACTGAGCAATTAATACCTGGTCGACTGCAAATAGGAGAGAATGTATTGTTTCATGTCCAACTGGAACTCCCATACCTTTACACGATCGATTCCATCTTTCTAAGCCTTGCTGAATAACTTACTACCTTACTATAACAATACCGGACAGCTAGCAGTTCTGTGCGTGAACGACGCTGGTGCTGCTACCTAGGCGGCCGGTGTGGAGATACTCGCGAAACAAGCTGTAATCAACTGCAATGTATATTGTTGCTGGGCTAGTTAATAGTTTTATTAATTAGTGCTGTGTTAAAATGTCAGGGTGTATATGTGCTATTTATAATTGCTACAAAATTACAACATTACAAATTGCTCCAAATCGTACTTTAGATTTCCGAGGGATCAGAAAACGTGAGTCAACAACATTCTTTTGTAAGCCTAATTCCTTCGTCTTTCTGTTGATAGAAATATACAAACTAATTTTTTTTTATTTAGGCCTAATAAATGAACAGAAGTTAAAATGTATTGAAAATTTTAAGGTTTTATCAAATTAAGTTTTATTGTTGTCCACATCCCTTTACTAATTATTACAAGCATCAGATTACTATCAATTTTATCTTTGCAATTGTCAGCAATGGGTATATAAAGCGTTATTGTAAATTCATTCCTAATGTCAGAATTGATTTTGTGCGAGATCGTGCGTATTTGCTTGTTTTCCGCACAGAACCAATACGCGGTAAGTGTGAAATACCACATTCAGTATTCCCAACGTAACACACATAACAATTTCCCTCTTCTTACCGCTTAAGCGCGACATTCATTTTACTGCTTTAGGCTTTTAACATATTATTTTTAGAGACGTTTAACATAGTAATAATTATAAATTGGAAACTTACCACTGCAATTTCACCTAAATTGCAATGTTAATTATTGTTTTTAAATATATGCAAAAATTAAGTAAAGTCTACTACTCCACGAAACTTATTGCATTCCTGATACAAGTAACATTAAGGAAGCCGTGAAAAAATCAACAAGATTCCAGATGCCGATGTTATTACTGCAATATGTTATATAAATAATATTGTTAAAATATTAAAAACAAAAAATATTAAAATGAAAAATAAATCATTACATAACTTTACCGTTTGTTTTAAGTTCGTATTTATAGACTGGGGGGAAAAAAAAGACAGACGTAATATATCACGGCCTGCTGGAGTATAGTAAACACAGAAAACATTTTATAGTAAGCAATGTTGAAGAAAGATATTTTGGCTTTCCGAAGTGCATTATAAGAATGTAAGTTTTAATTTTAATGCTCATTTTTCACAAGTTTGATTTTTTTTATTCAAAAGAAATATTTTCTCAACTTTTCGTATAGAAAAGTGAAATTTTCAGGTATAGGCCTATTTATTTAGTAGCCTTACAGAATGTTTTTGTAAATCTAATATACCGTATATACGTAGTACTGAAGATAGTGTATTGAAAATTTTGAAAATATTCGCATGGAAATTGTTAGTAAGGAAATGAATTAACAAAGCAACTACTGTTACATCATAAGCAAAAGATACGTGCCCACGTGTTGTAAAAACGTCAGCTCTATAGCTTCGGCAGATTTCGAGAAAATAATTTAATTTTCTGATGATAGGAAGTTGCTCACAAATATCACCTTAAAAGCATAATGCGATAAGAGTTTTGTTATGTAATATTAGTTACACTTAAAACAGATACAGTACCTAGGTAACTTTGCTTTGTACTGTAATATTGTTTTGATTAGTTTATTGATTATTTTTGTAAGGCTAAAGGTACCATCAATATAAATTCCAACTTATCATGTCATACTCAATCTCTTTCTTTGGAATATCACTTTCTTTATGAATGATGTGTTTCATCCACTTAAAACAGTATAATATTATACTACTATGAAATTTAAGTAAATATTCCTTCTTAAGTCTCTATTATGTTATTAAGATTTAAAACACAAGTGCAATATTAAGAAATATGTGTTAGTACTTTTGTTTTACAGACAGAAAGAAGCCATATAAAAATAACGACATAAAATTTCACGTTCCGTTTGAACTTTGTGCACCACTGTTTTCTTAATCCAACAGGTTGCTTATTCATATACACAAGCCTTCCTCTTTCCATACTTAGCGCTTGCTGCCCGCGCACGACGTCAAGGTCAGAAAAATGCGCTTGCTTTGACATCACTGTGGTAGCTAGTAGATTACGTCCATTTCCTTCAAAATCCTCCAAATGACAAACGATAAACGACACACGATAAACAATCTCCTAACAACGCAATGTTTTGATCGCGAACAAAAGCGCAACGAACTTATGCATAAACCTATATGTATGTGTAGACATTTTATACTAAAAAGTAGCAACTACATAGTCTACCTTTTCATATTATTAAATTTATTACTAGGTATTTCAGTGTCGTTAAAATTACGGGCAGTTAGCCTATACATCATACAAACATATATCTATGTGTCATTTATAAACATTGACTCATTGCACGTGTTAACAGCCGCTGTTGAAGATAGGCGAGGGTATGTTTTTAATAGATTAGTCATCGGTTCATCTAGGTATGATTATTGCTTGTGACTTGTACTCCTGCCAGGATTTCAGAGCTGGAATGCGGACGGTAGTGTAATTGTGTGTGTGTCTAATGCCTACCCACTTCACTTGCGTGATTCGGGTTATGTGTTGCTAAAAGTATTGGCGCCTTCCGACTGCGTATGACAAACTGTTCTCTTTTTGCGGTTAATTCATTGCTCAGTCATTTTTATACACATTGAACTTTATCTTCTACACTTCACCGTGTAGATAGGCTAGTCTGCCTGCTGTAGTAGTAATATTTTATATAACTTAATGATGTTTTAACTACAGAGGTTTTCTGCGTCGAAATTTAACATGAGCGAGAAATATAATATAAAATAGGCCTAGTTTGTTTTATTTTCAGTCTATCACTTATCAAGTTATGGCAGCAGAAGTAGATTCTGTTACATCAATTACGATATATTAATATGCATCACTAATATTTTCGACTTTTTTATGTAAGTCATCTTCAGGTGATGTAATTTACTAACAAACAAGTACAATTGAACGTAGGTGAAAAGATATAAAGATAAAAACACACATAAAACACAAGTAAACATTTTATCTTGCTTGCTCATTTTAAAGGGGTTAAATAGCGTCAAACATAGTATTAAATTAAAACATTCAGATAAAATGTTCCAGTAAATATGGTTGTAATTAGAAACAGTATATTTAAATGACAAAAAATGTGCCGAAGTTGAAGAATGAAAATGGTTTAAAATTATTTTAAACTGAAGGCTGAGGCGTGTTCATTTGTAATACAGTGTTCAATATGTTGCAATTCTGTAGGAAGTAGATGTAAGATTATTCTCAGTCTTTCTCCGTAAGGAGAGGTATTAACATGAAAAGTGTGCAGTAGAGGCTTTCAGAAGTTGTAGCCTTCTCATCTTGGCGTTACATGGTAGACTGAGCAAGCAAGGTAAAATGTTTACTTTATCTTTAAATCTTTTCACATACGTTCAATTCTACTTGTTTGTTAGTAAATTACATCACCTGAAGATGGCTTACATAAAAAGTCGAAAATATTCGTGATGCATATTAATATATTGTAATTGATGTAACAGAATCTACTTCTGCTGCCATAATTTGATAAGTGATAGACTGAAAATAAAACAAACTACATGATATTATAATTCACGAACTTATCTGAACTCTCAATATGACATTTAAATGAGCGAGAAATATTAGAGAAGAAAATTACCACAATTTGTATAGGTTCACGAAAGGAAAATGTGGAGTGGCTTACATCTTACTTCTTGGAAGAAAGTAATTAAACACGACGAAGTGCCTTAACTAAAAACAAAATATGCAAATTTGTCTTATGTTTTTAGTGATCCTGGCTATCAAATGATTGTGGATAAAGAGATTTGTGCACAACAGTAAAAAATCGAAGATGAGTAGCCTTCTCATCTTGCATTATTTTCTGAATAACTAAAATTAGTTAAATTATTATCACTCAAAATACAGTAACTAAATTATTATTAATATTTCTTAAATGAAAATTGAGGTTATATAAATCTCATAGTCACTGTTGATTGTTTTAAAAAATCATGCCCAGCGTTAAGTAACACTGTTACAGTATTTAATCATAATAGTAATTTAGACCCAAGAATATATAAAAAAATTATGTTTAAATATCCTAATCTTGTCAATTCTAATAGTTCTAGTATCAAATTTAAAAAGTTATGTGTGGATTTTATAAAAATTGAAAAATTGTAAATTTAAATTTATATATTCTTATTGTGTAGTAGACATGAAACAAATTGTATTATATATTTATTAATTTCAATTCAGGAATCCGCCCCTGAGCAAGAGTTCTACTCTTTCAGGGGTGAGCTAAAGTGTTATTCTGAATATAATAATAATAATAATAATAATAATAATAATAATAATAATAATAGTAATAGTAATAGTAATAATAGTAGCAATAATAATAATAATAATAATAATGGCTTTATTTAACCTGGCAGAGTTAAGGCCTTAAGGCCTTCTCTTACACTCAACCAGGATTAAAACTTGCTTACACAGTTGATCATAAAACTTGATCAGAATTAAGTATTACATACAGATTATATAATGAGATCAAAAGAGGTAGTTACATAAAATTTACCTCATAAAATAAAAATAAACATAGTGAAATACATATTAATTTGTTAGAATCAAATGCGAATCACATAAAAACAGAAGCCGATAATTCAATTAAAAAAAAAAGAAAAATGTACACAGTAAAAATAAAAAATAAACACATTAGTATACATATTAGTATTAGATTACAATTGTATCTTATGTTACAATTATTAGCAAAATAGGTAGATAAATAAATAAATAAATAAATAAATAAATAAATAAATAAATAAAGAAAGAAAGAAAAAAAAAAAAATAAATAAATAAATAAATAAATTAAGAAATAAATAAATAAATAAATAAATAAATAAAGAGAAAGAAAGAAAGAAAGAAATAAGTAAATAAAGAAATAAATAAATGAGTGAATAAATAAATAAATCACTGTCGATAATTGTAAAAACCATGGTCCACGATATGTAATTTGTACAGTTGAATAGGAGAAGTTACTGCACTTTGTCCAATATTGACTTCTAAGCACTAGTAAAAGATTATTCACACAAAATTAAGAAGAAGCTAGTACTTATATCAACTAGCAATTACTAGTACTAGCAGTCTGGGTACTCCCCCCTTACTACCTTCTCCTTTGCTGTGTATTGCAGACTGCATTTTATATGACATAATCTTTGCTGACCAATGATATAGAGTCGGGAGATCAGAGGAAAAGAGACCTTCGGAGAGGCCGAGACGTTGATGGGAGGATAATATTAAAATGGATTTGAGGGGGGTGGGATATGATGCTAGGAACTGAATTAATCTTGCTCAGGATAGGGACCGATGGAGGGCTTATATGAGAGCGGCAATGAACTTCCGGCTTTTCTAAAGGCCATTTGTAACTGTCCCCTAATGAGAAGAGAACCCCTTCTCTTTCTTCTCTCTTCTCGTTTCCCGTCGTCTTCCTAACCACCTCTCTGGAAAGCAAACGTGTTCAAAATCTGTTGTTCTCGCTTGGGTTTGAACCCGTGAATGACAGGCAAACATGGCAGCCAGTCGTCCGTGCCGGTATGCCACCTGGTCGATGCGAAGGTAACAGGATACGAAGCAAAAAGTACAACGGGAAGAACCAGCCGAGCGTCTCTGACCTCAACGGCGCCCGCGAGGTAGGCAACACATGCAACCCAACAAGAATCACGTTCGTCTGAGGAATTCGCACTCACACACGAAGCATCCAGGCAGTCAGCTGACGGATGTTCGATTCGCAGAATATTTTTGCAAAGTCTGCATTTTCCCATCCATTCTCGCGCTACCGTTTCTCTTTTAAGCCACGTGGAAGCATATTATGGACAGTTAACTGCGATTTTTCGCTGGGAATGAGGGGAATATTCCTTCCACTGTAAAAAAAAATACTATTCCTGCTTATACACTACTTATTCCAGCCAGAGATAATTCCCCCATCCGTTTCACATTATGATTATAAATAAACTAGGTATTTAAAGATGTCACCTAGGCTGCTAACATTTCTAGAGAAATCATCATTAGGCCTACTCCATTCAGAGGATATGTTTTTGATTGTAAGCACCTTTTTTCGAACACCGTTAATCTCTCTTCCTCTCTCAAAGTGAGAGTCCAAATTTCACAGCCATAAAGAATAACTGGTAGCATAACTGTTTTATAAATTCTAACTTTCAGCTTTAAATATCTACACCACACCGCCAATAAATATATGGAAAAGACCCATACCACTTGATTAATAACTATAAAAATATTTCATTTTTAATAACAGTATTTTACGTAAGTTTTGTATAAACTACTATATAGCCGTCACTCAGTAAATATTATAGAAATGAAGATCTAACTTCAGACATTCTATAAGCCTACTTATATAACTGCAAAAGGTTTCACTTTCATATCATCAATAAAGCATTAATCTGTGTAATTAGTGACAAATACATCATGACATTCACTATAATAATATTTCATTTTTAATGGTAAAAATGTCATTAAACATTCTTAAGTTTTGTAGTTTTTAATATACAATAGGCCTACACAGACAACTGTATTCAGAAAATTACACACCAGAGAATCTGACCTGTAAATTCATTTTAGTAAGTCTTGAAGTTTTTAATAACCAATATTACATAAACGTTCTGAAAAAGTTACAGAAATGAAGATCGACATATTGACATTATGATGTCAGAGAATCTGAGCCATCTGAATCCTGCAGGTCGTAGCCTTCGTGTGATATTGTTTATTGTGGTTTGTGTTTTGTTTGTTTTTTTTTTTTTTCTGAAAAGACATTATTTCTCGAAACTGACGACAAATTGATTTTGGAGAATAGGAAAATTGTGTAGGGAAATTGACATTTCACTGAAAACTACTATTTTTCTGAAAAACTTTGGGTTCCAAGCTTCAAAATGAGGGGTCATTTATTAAAATCCGTTCAGCCGTTTTCCCGTAATTTCCATTACCAGTTCAAATTATATAGATAAAACGTTGTTTATATTTCAGAATAATGATCGTTAGTTTATGTTTACTATAGTTGTTTCCATCGTCTCAGTTTACCTCGTTAATCCTGTCTCATTATTCCACCGATTCCTTGCAACCAAACAAGTTTCAGCCTGCCCTGTTTCCGTCTTCCTGCTGGATATAATTTCATAATCTGCCCCCTTCCATCCTCTTGGCATGTCCATACTATTTCAATTGTTTTGTTTTAATATCGTCCAAAATGATCTAGCTACGTTCATTTTTTTGTTTACCGCATTTACTCGCCTATTAGATCCCCCCGAATATAAGGCTCCCCTCTACTTTAAGAGTGAAATGTAAAAAAATACAGTATACATAATTATATAATAATTAAATCTTCCTCAGTTTGGTGAGGTTGCCAAAGACGAAGAATGTTAAACAGTAACATTTAAAATTACATTAAAAATGTCTTACAAGAAATTTGTTTACAAGAAACTAAAATTTGCAGTAGATAATATTTCACATAATGAAAATTTATAAAAAAAAAAACACAGATAAAAGAAATAGACTGAGAAAATTCAACTGTAATTTGAATTGAAATACAAATGTCGCCGTAAAATCTGCAGAGAACCCTTCAAAGCTACAGACGTGGACAAATTATTAGCAAAATTGAAGATTTTTATTACATATTTTTACAAAATATGATTCTTCAGCTTAGACTACAGTTGACATTTTTGCGTATTTCGAAATTTTTAGCAAAATTTAAGATTTGTACTGTATATTTTTTTTTACAAAATTTGACTCTTCAATTTGGACTACATTTGATATTTTTGCATATTTACAAATTATTAGCAAAACAAGATTTTTATTATATATTTTTACAAAATTTGACTCTTCAATTTGGACTACAGTTTACATTTTGGATATTTCCAAATTATTAGCAAAACTGAAGATATTTATTTTATATTTTTACAAAATTTGACTCTTCAATTTAAACTGCAGTTGACATTTTTGCATATTTACAAATTATTAGCAAAATATGAAGATTTTTATTATATATCTTTACAAAATTTGACTCTTCAATTTAAACTACAGTTGACATTTTTGCATATTTCTATCTATTGTAATGATAGAAATATTCAAAATTGTCAACTGTAGTCTAAATTGAAAAGTCAAATTTTGTAAATAGATTTGTCATAAAAAATCGTCAATTTTGTTAATAATTTGTCCACGTCTGTATAATAGAAATTTCCTTAATTGTTGTTGTTGGGACTCCAAATTTATGACAGAATGACACAAATTGTTTTGTTATGGTCCCTCTAGCGCCCACCATTAATCCGATGACTTCTATATCCCTGAGTTTATATGATGTTTTGTAATAAGGGATAGTGGGTTCATAAATTCTCCTTTTCTCTAGATTAACCTCCTCCAGGTTGATTCTGATGCGTGTCGAATCTGATGGTCGGATCCAGAATATAACCTTTTGTCTCTCCAGATTTAAATGTTATAATATCAATACGCCGATGACTTCCAGTATCCGCTATTCCATGGACTTCTTCATAGGTAGTGTAGCCGTTGGACTGAAGGCATGTTGCGATTACAGACCTGATTTTGTGATGTCTGTTGTTACGAAGAGTTTAGCCAAATGGGCATGAACCCAAGACATGAGCCAAAGTTTCAACCTCACTGTAGCATCGCCTACAGTGGTTATTATCTGCTTATTATACTTCTTCGACAAATATACAATGCATGGATCTAGGTTCTGAATTCCATTCTGAGACTTCAGTAGAGTAGTGTACATTATCTATCACAAATCATCATGAAAAGATTGCAAGGTAAAACCCACTTCTGAAACTATCCTCTGTCCCGTTACTTCTCCAATTGCTTCCGAAGAGGAACAACATCTCTCTTTGTTTATCCTCAAACTACCTACCGTAGGCCTACTCTCTGTTCCGTTACTTCTTTCATTGTCACTGCACAGACAGAGAGAAAAATTCTCTTTCTTCTTCTACTGATGGTGTCGGTTTTCAAATACCGTAATTTCGAAGTCAATCATTCAGAGAAAGAGAGAAAGAAAGAAAGAAAGAAAGAAAGAAAGAAAGAAAGAAAGAAAGAAAGAAAGAGAGTCCAATAAGCGAGTAAATATGGTAATTATTCTATTTTTAATTTTGTCCTTCCTAGAAATCCTAGCTGACAGTCGCCAAAACTCAATTTCGGTTGAGTTTAATTTTGCCACATTTGCCTTTAAATTCCATGTTTCTCTGCATATGTAATTCTACGTTTAACTATAGTATGTTAAAATGAGTCTTGCTTTTGGGAAGTCACAGTCCAATCCCACAATTTACTGTCTAGTTTTGATATAGCTGCTTTTTATGTTTATATTTATTTAAAATTCATAATTATGTGGTCTTAAATTGAAACATAACTTATGGTGAAAAATAGAATTTGTTGTGAACACTGTAAGTTTCCACGTACGAACGGAAACTGTTTCAGGTATAAAAGCAATGGTAATCTATGGTAACCAAGTCGGGACTGTATGGTGATTGGTCGAACAAGTTTACGGTCACCGGAAAACATTTCAAAGCGTTTTAAATTCATATTTCTCCCTAAAAACTGCAGTAAAATTAAATATTCTGCTGAAACAATAAAACAAATTTGAATATTTTATTCAGGTTAAACATTGTTTCGTGTTTTTTTATAAAATGTCTAACAAATACAAAACGGTTCTAAACTTTAGTTATTAAAACGCTAAAACTCGCAAATCATGTAATACTACTCCATACGCATACTGAGAATCAACTCACAATATCAGTCACGTAGATTTATCCGTTTGTGACTGACTACCGCTACAAATAGCACATTTGTCTCATTTTTTTACGTAAAGACAAAGGTACGTTCAATTTTTGGTATGCACTGTACTTCAATAGCAATAGAAAAGTTGAAGCTACATAACTTACAAATATTACAGAGTGCTCCAAATACTTACCGATTACTTGCAGGCGTTCCACTCGTCGGTAAAGCAGCTATCTGAAATACAAAACACACATTAAGATTTCAGGCTTTCGTCATGATTGGGCTGTGAACAATACAACAGCAACACGTGATGTTTAATTCGTCACTGGTTAGATATTCTTGAAACAGACATTTTTATAATTTCTAAAGTTCTAGAGCTCTATGCTTCAAACTTGGTACGTTTATTAAAAGCGACTTACAGTATTTTATTTTACATATTTTTTTCACAACTTTAATTTATTCTTCTTTTTTCTTGCTCGTGTGTGTTATTTATTGGTTTGAATTAAGTTACTTGCTGTATTTAGTAAACTGTCCTTGTAAATTTTATGTTATATTATTGACTAAGACCACATCGTACACGAGCCTGGCTCTTACGGTGCTGGCTAGAAACATTTTTGTTTTATAATTTTAATTTGTACCCATTAGCCAGCTAGCAAGTTAGTTAAATAAATAAATTAAATGAATAAAATTTAGTTTCATTTTTATCAGAGTATCTAACGTAAAAATGGCTTTCATTTCCACCCAAATTTTCGAAAAACTACATTTCATATACATCTGGTATTTGTCATAGTTGTTAAACATCTTCAAAATGATTGTGTTAGATTTATGTGTTTGTTTGTTCATGGTTGTATTTGGTTTTATGAAAATACATAACGTAAGCTTTTTTTGTAACGAAAAGAATTAACATAGCCTATATTTAACCTTTTTTCTCCCCGTACTTCTAGAGACACTTTTCCACTCAAGCTTGTACCCACAAAGTTCTTAATTCGAATTATACATAACTACAATATGTCTAAACTTAATTAAATTCAACAATTTATCAGTTATTAAATCGGCCAGTTTTAAACTATAAAAGAGATAACAATGTTATTAAATAAATAATTGAAGGAACAACATTACAGATATCGTAGAAAAGAAAGGTAAAGTTGCCTTATTATAATTATTAACTTAAGTTTTTCTGTTTAGAATCAAATCATTAGCTTCGATCATTCATGAAACGTATAAGCTTATTTTAAATTTCACGTATCCCCGGTTGAACACCGCTATTTTAGGTCACCAAAGCTATACCGTAGCTTGTTATTAAATTTTGAAATCAGCGTCATGTTTATTAATGTCTAAAATAGCTGAGTATAAAATGTCACTGTTTCACAATAAGTAGTTGCTTAGAAAAAATGGGTGTAACAAATTGAAAATGTAAGCTACGGAGATGGTCGATTAAAGATACAAACTTCCTGCTATAAGGAGATGTTGTGGCATTACAATTTTAAGAGCACTTAGGGACATAAAAGAATCAAAATATTTTATGATATGATAAATAACACCTCGTACAATTTTTAAGACCATAAAATATTTCCATTTTTTTATATTTTTTTTCGTCTGGTTCCTCCTTAAATGACCTACGCAATTTTAGGGGTTTCACGAATCCCCTACCATCTGTCATATGTATTTTCAACAATTAAAGTTAGGACGATACTTACCAAAAAAAAAGTATCATTATACTGAGTGGTCCAAAAGTTATTTGACAATTATGAATCACTTGATTTTGTATTTTAAAACGGTATCAGGAAGCAGTGACGTGCGGTGCAATTTTATGTGAGGGAAGCAATAATATAAATTTTTATATGTATAGTCAAGTACAAAATTAATAGCACCTAACTTACCTAAATATATTTGAAGACCTACGCAATTTCTCCTTTAAGATTAGAGAATAATTCATAGTTCTCACGATTAAAATATAATTTCTGCAATAAATTTCTTCTTTTTCGATTTATGAACAGGGAAAGCAATGCTTCACTTGCCTTCCATATACGGCACGCCACTATAAAGAAGCAGTGATAATTTTGTCGTGATAGATTGTACTATCTCGAGAATAGTCTCCTGATTATTCATTTGTTTCATTAATGCGGAAGGAAAGCATTTCGAACATAACGCATAAAAGTAATCACAGTTTTGCAGTGTAAAGTTGCTTTGACTACACCCGGTATTTTATTCGCCGGACTATGTATTATTTACAACGTAGACACATTCTGTACTTCAACTGAAGAATGGAGAATTATCGCAATAAATTTCTTCTTTTTCGATGTATGAACAGGAGAAGCACTGTTTACCTTGTCTTCCATATACGGCACTTCACTGTCAGGAAGTAGTGATAATTTTGTCATGACAGATTGTACTGTCTGGAGAATAGTTTGCTGATTATTTGTTTCATTAATGCGGAAGGAAAGCATTTTGAATATAACGCATAAAAGTAAATACAGTTTTGTAGTGTAAAGTTGCTTTGGCCACACCCGGTATTTTATTCGCCGGACTATGTATTATTCACAACATAGACACATTCTGTACTTCAACTGAAGAATGGAGAATTGTAGCAATAAATTTCTTCTTTTCCGATTTATGAATAGGAGAAGCAATGCTTCCCTTGCTTTCCATATACGGCACTCCACTGTCAGGGAGTAATGTTAATTTTGTCGTGATAGATTTTACTGTCTCGAGAATAGTCAGCTGATTATTCATTTGTTTCATTAATGCGGAAGAAAACATTTCGAACATAACGCATAAAAGTAAACACAGTTTTATAGTGTAAAGTTGCTTTGGCTACACCCGGTATTTTATTCGCCAGACTATGACATAGACACATTCTGTACTTCAACTGAAAAATGGAGAATTGTCACATAAGAGGAAACGTTCAGTTTTGAGTAATGCCACTCCACTCCACGTGATGGAAACCACGAACCAGCCTCCAGCTGGTGTGGGGGGGGGGGCAATGCGACCCACGCACATGTTCCGCTTGGCGAGTCGCATCTGTTCTACCCCAGTTAAACACGAAAACAGGGAAAGTAATCTCTCTGGCTTGACGTATGAGTATTGCCATTATTGAGGCCAATACAATCAGCCGCTTCAATTTGTTGATCCTAATTAGAGGGCACGGCTCTTCGTGGTGCTTTCCAACATGTTTACAGCAATCAAAAGGAAACTCCTCCTCAATGACAAGCTGCAACTGTATCTATTTTAAAACTAAATTTAACTCTTGTCCCTTAACGTTGAAGACTATCTCTAGTAAAGCAGGGGTTCTTAACATTTTTGGCCAACGCCCAAAGTCAGCTAGGTTATCAATTTGCTCTGCCTTGAAGTTATAGTGTTAATATAATTATATCGCATTAACAAATGTTTTAAATTAATTATCACTATACACAGTGAACCGTAAGTAATGTCCTTAATTTCAGGAGATTATTCTTTGAGATATTTCAAACAAAAAAGTTTAATATAATTTTACTCGTTTTTGCTTCCTTTTCGAAATAAAAATAGTTTCATAGCGCGTTTCGGGAAAGCCATTGATTTAATTCCCAATATGCTCAGTCAAGCTGTGAGCAGTATGGACTGAAGATAAATGCAAACAAGACTAACGGTCTTACTAATACAAACTCTATATACAGGGGTTCTCTTAAAACCACCAACACACCAACACCAGCACATACAAATAACATCTTCATTTTATATACTTCAATAAACGTGATGACACGTAATAGGATGTCAAATTAGAGTAGTCACCAATCGTCAAACAACATCCATTTCAAAAGCCAATGATCTCTCCAAAACATCTTCATTTTATATACTTCAATAAACGTGATGACACGTAATAGGATGTCAAATTAGAGTAGTCACCAATCGTCAAACAACATCCATTTCAAAAGCCAACGATCTCTCCAAATGAAACAATTACAAAATACACGAACATCAGCTACGCAAACTATCTTGTAACTCACGACAATTCTCAGCTATGATTACTCTAAAATATTTTATTATCATCATTATAAATTTTAAATTTTAACATCATTGACAAATTTTAACCATTGTATATTTAATTGTAACATGAGCTATATGTATAAAATATTTGTCTAGTGTAATTTTAAAATTCAAAGATTATCTCTATATTCATCCTGCTTTATGTCATATTTACATATAGCTCATGAATCTTATGTATTACATATATTGTTTTCTATTCTTTGTCATTTGCATAATTTACTGTTATAGGTCCAGATTATATGTTTTTTGTTATATCTGAAGATGCCCTAAACGGCGAAAACGTTCATATTGTTATTACATAGCAAATAAACATTTGCAAGTTGATATGTCTTAAGATTGAAATTTATTATATACTTATTTAATATATACAGACGTTTAACTGTCTTATACTTATACAATGAGTAGCTCGTTTATAAGTCGTGTGTAAATTCCTTACTAATAATCACTACATACGTCGTGTATAACAGCAAAACTGTTACACAGCTACGTCATAGTTTCGTCGTTACTTCATTCCGAAAGGTAATAGAATATCTCAGGTTCTCTATTGCATCCGGTAGAGCGCTCTAGTGTGCCGTGTTAAGTATCGATAGTACAACTGGCTATGATCGATTACCACACTATATTTTGGTCAAAGAGTACATGCTACAGCAATATTATTCTTATTATTCTGTGCTCTTTGGTTTGTTCTTCTGTGGTTACAAGGCAACCATCATTAAAAAATGACAGTCGTTACGAACAGCTGTTAGAGGAGCGGCCATTTTTTCTCTATATACATCGCTTAAACAAGGGTTTTCGTGTATATAACTACTGCAAAGCAATTCCCATTGTATAGTTACAGATTGTTTATACATCCATCGCTTATGCATGGTTTATTAGTAACGTTTTCTGTCCCAACTCTGCATAAGGCTCGTATAAAAACTATACACGGTTTATTAGTAAGACCGCAAGACTATGGTCGTAGGAAGAAAAATAAAGGAAGTAAACTTGCGAATTCTAAATGAAACAGTAGACCAAGTGGACAGCTTCAAATACTTGGGATATACTATAAGCAGTAACATGAGCTGCTGCCAGGAAGTCAAAAGGAGGATAGCAATGGCCAAGGAAGCTTTTAATAGAAAAGGAGCATCTTCTGCGGACCTCTGGAAAAAGAACCCAGGAAGAGACTAGTGAAGTGCTTTGTGTGGAGTGTGGCATTGTATGGGGCAGAAACATTGGTCATTACGACGAAGTAAAGAGAAGCGAATAGAAGCATTTGAAATGTGGATATGGAGAAGAATGGAGCGTGTGAAGTGGACAGACAGAATAAAAAACGAAGCTGTGTTGGAAAGAGTGGGTGAAGAAAGGATGATGCTGAAACTGATCAGAAAGAGAGAAAGGAATTGGTTAGGTCACTGGCTAAGAAGAACTGCCTACTGAAGGATGCACTGGAAGGAATGGTGAACGGGAAAAGAGTTCGGAGCAGAAGAAGATATCAGATGATAGACGACATTAAAATAAGTGGATCATATGCGGAGACAAAGAGGAAGGCAGAAAATAAGAAAGATTTGAGAAAGCTGGGTTTGTTGCAGTGAAAGACCTGGCCTTGGGCAGAACATGGATGTATGTATGTATGTATGTATGTATGTATGTATGTATGTGTGTACCTACACTGCAAGTGGGCAAACATTCTGTGGTAGTGGTAATTTAATTACACACAATAAAATAATACGCAATACAATTAAAATACACAATAATTACATTAATAATAATACATAAAATACCTTAATTAATAAGTGAATCTAATTTTCTATTACAACCCACATATGAAGAGTCCACTGCAAGAATGATGGATGTCATTTGGAATGCATTTTGCAGGGGAAGCAGTTGAAAGTTTGAAATGCTTAGCGCTCAAAGCTTAACTGTGATTTTCTGATCATTATTGGACAATGACTATCAGTGTTAATGCCATATAACTCTGTATGTACATTCAATATGTCTTAAGCTATGCATTGACAGTCTTGGTTCATTTTCGACAAGAAAGTGACATCCATCATTCTTGCAGTGGACGTTTCATATGTATAGGCCAGGCGTCTCAAGGCCAACGCATAAAAGTTGTCACAGAGAGCAAGTGTAGATAGCGTAGTCAGCTGAAGAGATGAGCGCAGTACCCGAAGATAGCCGATCGCTGATTAATGTCACACGCATGAGCGAGCTAAGTTGTAACTGTCGCGGGAGAAATGCCACGAAGCTGCACTTTTGAGTTGTACTGTCACAATAGACGGTTGTTTTCGGAAGGAATTTCTTAAGTAGTTTTCAATAACAATAATAATAATAATAATAATAATAATAATAATAAAACTAGAAATATACTTGTTGGTTGTTAAAGTAAGTATTCTTACGTTACTCTAATATTAATATATTAATTACAATAATAGTTAAATAATATATTTCGTAATGTTTTCAAAAATTAAAAATAACCTAAACATCTTAGAAATTCACAAGCAATTTTTTAAAATTAGAACTATTCAAATCTTAAATCTGGTCTGAAATTCTTTTCTCAAGTCCTTGAGTATTTCATTATATTTGTTACACTGGTCTTGATTCAAATCAGGTAACAATTTTAGATCAGTAAAGTGGTAACAGTTACCCACTGAAACTTGCGTCTCCCACAATTTCGCTTCCCCTATGAAAGTTTTTATTTCTTCATACATTTGCGGTATGGACACAATGACTGACTGTTACATCGTAGCGGTTGCAGATGTATATTCAAACGTCGCGGTCAATGACATCATCCGGAGATACACGAACTGCTCCTGCATCTTGTTCCACTCTTACATTGAAAAAGAGAAAGAGGAGGAAGTGCTCTGAGAAGGCCCTATTGAGACGTCTGGTATAGGCCCTACATAAGTTTCATATCGGTACTGATAGATAACCTTTCATCTCACTCACTGCACTGGCGCTATGACATATTTCACTGACACTATAGAACACACTATAAATGATCACTGATCGAAACTATTCATTGCCACTGTAAACCGTAACTTCACTGACTCACCACGCTTCACTGATACAACAGTTCAAATAAGACAAATAATAATTACACCCTTATTCATACTTATAAACAGAACTACATTAAACTGAACATCTGTAGTCTAAGACCCTCTTACAAGCTATTTTAAAATAAAATAATTGAAACTAAGTCAGCTGTTGAAACAACGTCGATTTCGCCGTGATTTTAATATTGATGGATAACACTAAGTTTCTTTCGAGGAACTCGCTATTGATTTAGTTTAATGTTATAGGCAGTGTAAAAATTCTTTATTTGTTTATGACGGTCGTTCATTTCGCACCTCAGATGTTGAAATAGTGAGGTTCGCTCTGAGCTATGTAACGAAGCCCCACAATCCTGCATTACGACATGCAGGGGTCTCTCGCTTATCTAACAGGACCGTTAGTCGCATATTGTAAGAAGATTTACGATTCCGTCCGTAAAACACTGGAAACTAAAATGTCGGGCCAGTCGATTTCAATCAACGAGCACAGAAGACATAGAGTAGACACTAGCATCTTAATACCATTGGACGGAGTGAAGCCGGTTTGATGGACCTGACGCCATCTTGTTGCTACCAAAACATTGCAAAATAGCTATTACGTTATAGACGATCTTATGATAATAAAAATTCCATATGTTCCTAATTTCCTGGAGGACTCACACTTTCTTGTTTGTTTCGTAATACAGAATCGCTAGGCACGTATTTTTAGCAAAAATCACAAAACTGTCATCGATAAATCACATATATACAGGTTATTTAAATTGACAGCTCTTCAAATTGCAGTAAGGTACTCTGGAAGGTTAAACAAACAATAATGATAAAAAAGGAAGATAACAGTTTGACCTTATTTTGCTACTAGTCCAATAAAAATGCTACCCTATAATAATTACTTTTATAGGTTGATCCATTTGCTTAGATTTAACAATGCAACTTGCTTCTTAACGCAAATTATCATTCTCTTCCTTTTGCCAGTATTTCGTATAGATGTCCCGATTTTGTTTAGAGAAAAAGTGGAATGCTCTTAACCGTATAATATTTGATAGGCTCTTCGTTTATAGTATATAATTAGATTATAACTTACTTACTTACTTACAAATGGCTTTTAAGGAACCCGAAGGTTCATTGCCGCCCTCACATAAGCCCGCCATCGGTCCCTATCCTGTGCAAGATTAATCCAGTCTCTATCATCATACCCCACCTCCCTCAAATCCATTTTAATATTATCCTCCCATCTACGTCTCGGCCTCCCTAAAGGTCTTTTTCCCTCCGGTCTCCCAACTAACACTCTATATGCATTTCTGGATTCGCCCATACGTGCTACATGCCCTGCCCATCTCAAACGTCTGGATTTAATGTTCCTAATTATGTCAGGTGAAGAATACAATGCGTGCAGTTCTGTGTTGTGTAACTTTCTCCATTCTCCTGTAACTTCATCCCGCTTAGCCCCAAATATTTTCCTAAGCACCTTATTCTCAAACACCCTGAACCTATGTTCCTCTCTCAGAGTGAGAGTCCAAGTTTCACAACCATACAGAAGAACCGGTAATATAACTGTTTTATAAATTCTTTCAGATTTTTGGACAGCAGACTGGATGATAAGAGCTTCTCAACCGAATAATAACACGCATTTCCCATATTTATTCTGCGTTTAATTTCCTCCCGAGTGTCATTTATATTTGTTACTGTTGCTCCAAGATATTTGAATTTTTCCACCTCTTCGAAGGATAAATCTCCAATTTTTATATTTCCATTTCGTACAATAGTCTGGTCACGAGACATAATCTGCGAACAAAAGTCAAGTTTTATTACCAAGTGGGTCAAGTTAGTTCACGACCGAGTTAATGAAGCTACTAAGTCTGCAAAGCATAAGTCTGATTTCGTGATTATAAAAATTAATTACAATAATATTAATACACTATTTCTTTTTCATCAAACGAATACGTGCATTCGGTTGAAGAGAAACCTCGGTACACCCATTTTCTATAGCAAGCGTCATAAACTTCCAACTTGGGTTGTTAGGTTAGTTTCGCTCGTAAATGCTAAGTTTTTTTTATTTTTATTTTTTTTTTATTTTAGTAGGTTATTTTACGACGCTTTATCAACATCTAAGGTTATTTAGCGTCTGAATGAGATGAAGGTGATAATGCTGATGAAATGAGTCCGGGGTCCAACACCGAAAGTTACCCAGCATTTGCTCATATTGGGTTGAGGAAAAACCCCGGAAAAAACCTCAACCAGGTAACTTGCCCCGACCGGGAATCGAACCCGGGCCACCTGGTTTCGCGGCCAGACGCGCTGACCGTTACTCCACAGGTGTGGACAAATGCTAAGTTTACAAAGCGTAAGTCTGATTTAGTGATTATAAAAATTAATTACAATAATATCAATACACTAATCCTTTCTCTTAATCAATCAAATACGTGAACAATACGAATCTAACCGACTAACCTAGGCTAAATCATTCATTACCTACCGGTAATAAGTACATTTCATACATGCATATTTACCTGTGAAAGTTATTCCAGCAATTTTTTTGAAAACCTGTTTGTGCAGCCATACGCAGTACATGTAGGCATATTGAAATTAGTTCATTTATTAATTAAAACAACGATGCAACATCACAATCAACTGCCCATGTGCTAACCGGGAGCCCAATGTTTTGGTAGCGTCATAATGGCGACGGTCTACAAAAGCGGCTTCACCTGCAAGCTGTTCATGTCTACTCTATGCATTCTGTACTCGTTGATTTCAATAGTATTCAGTGCCGTTCTTCAAGAAAATGAACCTGCGTTGAAAGATATATGTAGAATGAGGCATATTTTCGCTTAGGAGTCTTCGTCAATAAGCAAAAATGTTCAGTACTGCAGTCAAGCAAATCCTAAGATACTGCATGACTGACCAATACATACGCTTCTACTTCATCGCTCCCGAGCTAAGTTGCAAGCATGTGACAGCGCTCATACCTTTTAGATTTTCTCCCTTCCAACGTATTAGCATTCAGCAAATGAGGCGATTTAGCTCTTGCTCAGTTGCGCTCATAATTTAACAGACTTTCACGACACGCATCAATGCCGATATGGGGAAGAAAATGTGATTTCAGAACTTGTCGGCAATTTATTTCATACAGAATGACTTCCGGAAAGCAACGTTTCCTACATTTTTCTTTGTGTGTTACACTACACGAGATCGATCATAACAACACGGAATACCGTTAAGGATAGAGTAATTCCGCTGAATAAAAAAGGCTACATTTGTGTCAACCCGACAGTGCCATCAAAACGACAACTTCTCGTACCGGTAAGTTTTTCTACATTGTGACATAATTTGGTTTCTCATGGTATCAACCCATCTGTTATATTTCCGGCCACGTTACACAGCCACATTATTAAATTATGATTAGGGATCGGATTTTCAGGTTAAAAAAAACATTTTAGGTTTTTGGAAAAGGTGAAATAAGATTTTTTTAGATTCTATATCCAACCTGTGAAAGGGGCCGCAAAAACTGTCAGATCGTTAAAAATGTATCCTTACAGTTATTCTTAAAAATAAAGGTTGCGGCAAAACATCCTCCCTAATTTAGAATTTAAATAAAAAACATATGGATCAAAATAAGGAAACTGTATTAATATGAATGGTATCTAAACAGTGGGAAATTTAGGTCTAAATGCGTGAATCGTCAAAATTTCCGATATTGAAGTGGACAGAACCCTCGTGAATTTCATGAAAAACCTCTACATAACGACCGTGTTACTGTATGGTGCGCGGTTGCAAGAGTCGGGATACTTGGTCCTTACTTTTTTGAAGAGGATGGTGCTACTGTGACAGTGAACTCTGAGTGGTACTCTTTTATGATCAACAATTTTTCGGCACCAAGACCCAATGCGCTGCAGATTGACCAGGTATGGTTTCAGCTGGACGGAGCCACCTCTCACAAAGCTCAGATTTCTCTCCAAGTCCTGAGACAGATGTTTCCCGGACGCTTAATTTCTTCACGTGGCGACGTCCCCTGGCCAGCACGATCACCAGACCTTGCACCCTGCGCTTTTTTTTCTATGGGGACAACTTAAGGACGAGGTGTTCAAACATCGGCCGAGGTCTTTGCCAGACCTAAGAAATGCAATACAGAAAGAAATTGGCTCAATCCTCAATAAATGCTAGTTAGAGTGATTCAGAATTTCCGAAGTCGCATTCAACAATGCATTGATAGTGAAGGACACCACTTCAGAGACACGTTATTCAAAAAATGAAAAATTCCCACTGTTAAGATACCATTCATATTAATAAAGTTTCCTATTCAATTCTTGTTTTGCGCATGTCATTTGATATCGCTATGGCAACGAATGTAAACCTAAATGTCCCACTTTTTAGATACAATTCATATTAATACAGTTTCCTTATTTTGATCCATCTGTTTTTTATTTAAACTTTAAATTAGGGAGGATGTTTTGCCGCACCATTTATATATTAAGCAACATAGACCACGAAACTGACGTTTTCAAGAACCAAACTATTTATGAAAATTTATAAGATTCGAAATTTTTGTTCCTTCCCCTTTAGCATTATTTGTAGTTTGAATAAATTATTGTAACAATTAGCATTTTATCTAATATAATTCGCCTTGATATAACTACATAAATTTCAATTTTCAATAGACAAAAAATACAGTACACACACAAGTTTTGAATTAAATTTGTTCAAACTTGATCAAGAATTATTTAAAAAGAGTAACAAACAAACAAACCAAATTATTTACTGGTACTGTTGCTGGTTGCAATATACTGTATGACCAAATACTTTTCAAGATTCTCAACTGTTATGGTACCTCTAGCACAGGGCTGGGCATCGGGAGCGGAACTAGTTTCTGAACGGGGAAGCTTACTATTCATCCGTTACTGAATCAACGCTGCGCGGTGTTCGGCGGGGAAGAAAGGAGATGAAGAGAAATCGTATGGCTCCCCGTGAGAGAGCAGAATCCGCTCTTGCTGCTCAGCCCTGGTCTAGTACGAAAAAGGAGTATAAATTGATAGTATTCATATATTATGAAAAACATTGTTCCTACACTGCTAAATAATGTTCCTAAATATGAGTTCTATAAAACAAGTTTCTAGTTTTAGTATTCTAAATTATGAGGTACACTAATAATTAGGCTGCTAGTTTTATGAAACAGGCCCCAGATGAGTATATCGATGGCTAAGAAGTAATATTTCGTATCTATAAAAATGATCATTTAGTTTAACTACATTATTATTTAGATTAACTACGTTATTATTATATTCATAAATTGAAAAGATAACTAATATTTTGTCCTCGAGTAGAAGATCTTGCAAAGCAGAAGCATATATAAAACGTTTGTCTATTTTGAGAAAATAGTAATTTATGTAACTAGTGTATCATCTTGGTAATTATGGCACAACTATATGTTTAGCGCGTGAGCGTAAGCGAGCACGCTGATTTTCACGAGTGTCTGTAATGAAGATTATACACGTGTTACACACATTTCATACATATCCTAGCATTAAAATATGTAAAAAACTATTATAAATTAGAACTATTATAAATTTACAAAATGTAATGTTATAACGTAGTAGAGACATGAGTAGGCCTACTGGATACCACATAATATATTGCATGGTTGCTAAGTAACCGTTTATAAGACATTGTTATTTTGTTGTTGATTTGAAGCTTTTTCTTACAGGTACGTTGTATAAAATTATGTTGTGAAGGTGGTGATGACGTCATGGAATACTAGTTGCTAGGTAACCTTTTCTGGCACCAGTGTCAGAATTGTGCACGATTTATAGCGTCATAACAAGCGTGTTTTAATGCTAGGATTGCATAATAGTACATTATGCAACGAGCATATAATGAAAGTAATGAAGAAGTGAGTATGGATATTTATGAAACGAGTGCAAGCGACTTTCATACGACTTTTTATGCTCGACCATATTTCTAACTTGATATTATTAATTTTATTGTATCTGACCTGGAGCAATATCCCGTATGTTGTGAGATGTGCGCAGACGCGAAAGTATTGATTTTTTCCGAGGAACAGATATCCACAGTGACCTTGCTAGGTCATAAGAACCTACAGAGATAACATTGAAATAAAATTAGACATTGAAAAACGAGATGACAAATTGAATTTATTTGAATATTGTTTACAATTAACGCTAATTATTATAGTAACAGAACATAACCTTCTGCGACAGTATTGGATTTCCAGCCTCCGTAACTTTTCGCTAATTCTCTTTCGATTGCATATCCCAGAATAATCGATACTCGCGATTTTATAACGGTAGAGAGCTGACCTGTCATTGGCTGAACAGTTGTAACCTGAGTCGTCATTGGCTGAAAGACCTGACCTTTAATGAGTAGGTGTACTTTAATGACATGCATTAAAGATCTGCTACCAGGTGTATAATTACTACATTTCGGCATGGTCGAGCATAAATTAATTTTTAAAACAGTATTTTTTTTTTTCAGTGTTTTCCCGAAAAGACAAAGTATATGATTATGTCTCGTGACCAGAATATTGTACGAAATGGAAATATAAAAATTGGAGATTTATCCTTCGAAGAGGTGGAAAAATTCAAATATCTTGGAGCAACAGTAACAAATATAAATGACACTCGGGAGGAAATTAAACGCAGAATAAATATGGGAAATGCGTGTTATTATTCAGTTGAGAAGCTCTTATCATCCAGTCTGCTGTCCAAAAATCTGAAAGTTAGAATTTATAAAACAGTTATATTACCGGTTCTTCTGTATGGTTGTGAAACTTGGACTCTCACTCTGAGAGAGGAACATAGGTTAAGGGTGTTTGAGAATAAGGTGCTAAGGAAAATATTTGGGGCTAAGCGGGATGAAGTTACAGGAGAATGGAAAAAGTTACACAACACAGAACTGCACGCATTGTATTCTTCACCTGACATAATTAGGAACATTAAATCCAGACGTTTGAGATGGGCAGGGCATGTAGCACGTATGGGCGAATCCAGAAATGCATATAGAGTGTTAGTTGGGAGACCGGAGGGAAAAAGACCTTTAGGGAGGCCGAGACGTAGATGGGAGGATAATATTAAAATGGATTTGAGGGAGGTGGGGTATGATGATAGAGACTGGATTAATCTTGCACAGGATAGGGACCGCTGGCGGGCTTATGTGAGGGCGGCAATGAACCTTCGGGTTCCTTAAAAGCCATTTGTAAGTAAGTAAGTAAGTAAGTAATTTTTTTTTTTCATGTACCTGCATATTTACTGATACAAGTATCACTTCTTAGCTATTTAGGCCTATATATGTGTTTCATGGGTTCTATTTCCACTTGGGTTCATTAGCTGGTTTAGTTTTACCGAGGTTTTTCCAACCGTAAGGCGAATGTCAGGTAAACTATGGCGAATCCTCGGCCTCATATCTCCAAATACCATCTTTATCGAGGCTAATAACCTAGCAGTAGATGCAGCGTCGTTAAGTAATCAAGTAAAAAAAGTCGTCTGTTTTACAGTGACATTGTTTATTTTTTTCTGAGTCGGAAGAAGTGCAAGTGAAACCCGCACAAGATTTAAATGAGGTGTGCAGGTTACCTATCAGGTGCCACCGGCTGGGTGTGCAAGTGGATACTGGGCCACATGCGGTAGCCAGCCTTGACATTATCGTCCACCAGTCCACAGTAGCAAACAAATGAAAGTTGCTCTTTCAAGCACGAGGATGGTCGTGGGTCGAGAAGAGACCTGGACTAGCGCCTCTGTGTGTCACTCTGAACTTTTCTTACAAGGTTCCACGACAGCTGTCTGCCTGGAATTCAGGTTCGTCATGGATTTCGCATTGAGGATTGAATTCCTCTGCAGCAGTAAGATTATTTTATACGCCGATGACGTAATTTAGCGCTCTTTACTTGTTACTATACGAAGTATAGAAGAATAAGTTAAGATGCTGCTATAAAACCGGTTGCGTTCTTTTCGCGTTACACGGTTTCAGCGTACCGAGAAAAAAAAAAAGACAAGGGATTTAGGAAAATCCCAAATGATTGAGGGAAACGTCTATACTGGAATAAAATTGAGGTAATAAAATACATTATGTAGACTACTGTCATTAATTTCAAGGGATTAGTTGGTTTGGCTAGCGCAGTCGGTATAGCGCTGGTCTTCTGTGCTTGAGGTTGCCAGTTCGATCCCGGTCCAGGTCGATGCATTTAAGAGTACTTAAATGCGACAGGCTCATGTCAGTAGATTTACTGGCATGTAAAAGAACTCCTGCGGGACAAAATTCCGGCACACCGGCGACGCTGATATAACCTCGGCAGTTGTGAGCGTCGTTAAATAAACCATAATTTAAAATTAAAATTTTCAAGGGTTATTCTTTGAGATGTTTCAAACAGAAAAGTTTAATACAACTTTAACAAACAAACGTAGATAATATTCAGTCATATGACTTATTTTTAATATAATATAATGCAGTTGTCACTTTAAATTATATTATTATTATTAATAATAATAAAATTAATAATAATAATAATATAATGTAAAGTGACAACTGCATTGTTTTGTATTAAAATGAGTCATATGACTGAATATTATCTAGGCTACTTTTGATTGTTGATAGTTGACTTCTTGGAACTTATTAAAATGAATTCAAAGTTAATATAATTTTGCTGGTTTTTTTATTCTTTTTCGATATAAAAATTGTTTTATATGAAACATTTCATAGCTGTTTTGGGAAAGCCATTGATTTAATTCTCAATATGCACAACTAATTGAAGAGAACATTTATGATAACAAATGATTGAATGAATTTTAGTTTTGTCATTTAAATGTACAGAAATTTGATCCGAATATTGTAAAATTCCATTGCAGAACCAAAACTTACTTTTGTTTCATTCGATTAAAATAACATGGGGGTTATATTGAAGTTTTACTGGTATTATAATAGGAAAAACAGCAATTTTGTCTTTGATCAACGATCCCTTTTTCTATTTCATTGTCCTGCACTTTTTTAATCAATCCAAAATTCGCAGAAATATTAAACAATTTGGGGAAATTTTCACCGGCTTGGCTGGAGCAATTTTCGGGTTTAAGCTGGCAACACTGCTGAACAATTAAACTAGCATCGCACGAGTACCCGCAACATCATAGACAGCTACTACCGCTGCAGCCCTCAGCATCCCCCGCTCACAGACAGGATGTGGAAAACACCCGGACACATCTATATATATAATTTGAACTGGTAATGGAAATTACGGGAAAACGGCTGAACGGATTTTAATGAGTGACCCCTCATTTTCATGCCTGGCATCCAAAGTTTTTCGGAAAAGTAGTAGTTTTCAGTGAAATATCAATTTTCCTACATAATTTTCCTATTTTCCAAAATCCATCTGCTGTCAGTTTTGTGAACTAATTTTTTTGAATCACGGCCGACTTGATTGAATTTCAGAACAAAACACACACTACAATAAACAATAGGCTATTACATGAAGGCCATGACCTGCAGGATTGCCGACATATTTAGGGCTCAATTCAATTTGTTATTAAAAACTGATTCTGCAGTGTATAATTTTCTGAGTACAACTGTGTATTGGATATTCAAATCTACGAAACTTGAGATGGTTTGATGACATTATTACCATTAGAAATTAAATATTATTATAGTTAATATCATGATGCGTCTATTTTTCATTAATTGTACATAATATTGTTGCTATAGTGATGACATGAAAGTGAAACGTTTTGAGGTTATGTAAGTAAATGTTGAGAATATCTTAATTTAGATCTTCAATTCTATAATTTACTGAGTGGCTGCTATATATAACTACACAACTTAAGTAAGATAATAATATTATTAAAAATCAAATATTTTTATACTTATTAACCCAATGGGGTTGGGTCTTTTTCATATACTTAATGGCGGTGTAATGTAGATATTGATCTGTGTCATTGTCTTCAGTATTGGCTCGAGAGAGCGCAAAAATTAGTTCCTAAGGAAAGATCAAAAGGTATTACTTACTGATAAAATAAGAGGCCTAGAAAATTTTGTAGTCTCCAGATCATTTCAGCAAGATCTCTTAGTAGGATAAAATAATTTTAGGCTCTTCATTTCAAGTTCTACATGCAGCAGCTATACGAAAATGCTATTGTTCGAAACCTTAGCAAACCGGACATTTTTTTTTCTTTTGCCTACAATCCACAATGACCTGAAATAGCTACTGCTATCGTCCTGACATTGATACTTGCGTTTTCGCGTTGAAACTCAAAAACTGAAGTTGGATAGGTTCAAGAAAAAATTTTTGGCCTAAAAAAAATCCATTCAGAGGGAGTATGTTTCATTATTATGGAAGGAAATAACTATCAAAAAGATAAGTATTCTTCATTGAAAATAAATCTGAAAATTTTTTATTTGAACGTCTAACGAACTTAGTTTGCAGCAGCATTTGCTGCACAAGGCACTAGTTTAATAGAAATAAGAGTGAGACGGACAGCGTATAAAACTACTTACATTTGTTTCCATGGTAACAAGAATGATGTCACTGTATTGTAAGGAAATAAGACGATTTTTATCCGTATAGGGTTCCGCTTAAACGTTTCACGGTAAAATACGAGAGCCATAATGTTGCAGGTTGCCATACCCGGTATGTAAATTTAATTAGAAGCGTAGTAGCTTGACGACAGACAGCTGGCTGCTGACATGGAGAGGCAGTTTCCCAATCACATTCCTCGGCAGAATCGCTCTGCTTTCTAAACATAAAGTAAAAATATGCATTTCCAACTCCTATTTGTGCCAGAACTCAACGATGTAATAAGGTGATTCATCTAGGATTTATACGTTAGCACGCAGAGCTTCATCCTTATGACCGCGAGGCTTCTTGCGTCATTTCTTTCGCACACCTCAGTTATTGTAGAATTCTTATCACGCGCAGAACCCCGGGGAGCTTCTGTGTCTACACACGAGCATATCGCACGAAGTAAGCTGCGAAATAAACACAAAGTTCCATTTATTGTTTTAATTATAGGTCTTCAATTTATTTTCTCGGCTAGGCGGACTTGTTTGGCTAGCCAGTCGTAAACCTAAAACTTGAGCCAAGAATGAGTAACTCTTACTGTGGCATACTGCAATATTACTGCGCATTACTTTTTAGGAAAAATCTCTGTTTAGATTAGAATAATATTTACATTGAGTTTAAGGTGAGGTTAGAAGTCAAGTTAAAAAAAATCATTTTGTGCGAGATCGTGCGTATTTGCTTGTTTTCCGCACAGAACCAATACGCGGTAAGTGTGAATTCAGTATTCCCAACCTAACACACATAACAATTTCCCTCTTCTTACCGCTTAAGCGCGACATTCGTTTTACTGCTTTAGGCTTTTAACATATCATTTTTAGAGACGTTTAACATAGTAATAATTATAAATTGGAAACTTACCACTGCAATTTCACCTAAATTGCAATGTTAATTATTGTTTTTAAATATTTGCAAAAATTAAGTAAAGTCTACTACTCCACGAAACTTATTGCATTACTGATACAAGTAACATTAAGGAAGCCGTGAAAAAATCAACAAGATTCCAGATGCCGATGTTATTACTGCAATATGTTATATAAATAATATTGTTAAAATATTAAAATGAAAAATAAACCATTACATAACCTTACCGTTTGTTTTAAGTTCGCATTTATAGACTGGGGGGGGGGGAAGACAGACGTATATCACGGCCTGCTGGTGTATAGTAAACACAGGAAACATTTTATAGCAAGAATGTTGAAGAAAGATATTTTGGTTTTCCGAAGTTGCCGTCATTAAACAGAAACCAAGATGGAGATTTCATTGCAACTAATTAAAAATTCGTCTTTCAGGTATGTAATAAACGATCTTCGCACAAAATAATGTACGATACACGAGCGGTGAGTTTGTTTTCATGTTCTCGGAAATTAAAAAAGCTCAACTACGTTTCGCTTTTTCAATCTTTTCCTCGAACATGAAAACGTCAACATACCGCTCTTGTAACATATATTACTATTTTTTGCGCCAAATAATTATTTGGAATTTTGTACGTAAAATATTTGGGAAATTCTAATTGTAAGTGATTTTAAATACATAATACGTTTTATATGCCAAAATACTTCATTTTTCCTCATCCCGCGCTTACAAATGGCTATTAAGGAACCCGAATGTTCATTGCCGCCCTCACATAAGCCCGCCATCGGTCCCTATCCTGAGCAAGATTAATCCAGTTTCTACCATCACATCCGATCTCCCTCAAATCCATTTTAATATTATCCTCCCATCTACGTCTCGACCTCCCTAAAGGTCTTTTTCCCTCCGGCCTCCCAACTAACACACTATAGCCATTTCTGACTTTCCCCCCCCCCATACGTGCTACATTTCCTGCCCATCTCAGATGTCTGCATTTAATATTCCTAATTATGTCAGGTGAAGAATACAACGCGTGTAGTTCTATGTTTCTAAGTTCTGTAACTTTCTCCATTCTCCTATAACTTCATCCCTCTTAGCTCTAAATATTTTCCTAAACATCTTATTCTCGAACACCCTTAGCCTCTGTTCCGCCCTCAAAGTGACCGTCAAAGTTTCACAACCATACAGAACTATCGGTAATATAACTGTTTTATAAATTCTAACTTTCAGATTTTTTCGAGAGCAGACTGGATGGCAAAAGCTTCTCAACCGAATAATAACAGGCATTTCCCATATTTATTCTGCGTTTAATTTCCTTCCGAGTGTCATTTATATTTGTTACTGTTGCTCCAAGATATTTGAACTTTTCGACCTTTTCAAAGGATAAATTTACAATTTTTATATTTGCATTTCGTGCAATGTTTTGGTCACAAGGCATAATCATATACTTCCAAACCTAACTCTTTAATTGCTTCAAATAAAATTTTCGTGTTTTCCCTAATCGTTTGTGGATTTTCTCCTAACCTATTCACATCCTATTGCATAAAATTATTATAAGTTATATGTTGTGTTTTGTAGGTGAATGTTTTATAGATTGGAAGCATTGTTGAAGAATGTAATGACTGACTTCGTTATGAATTTTTAAAACAAGTTTAGTATTCTGTGTTTTTTGAAAATGTAGTTTTTCTAATGTTTACCTTGTCGCTCATTTTCTTGGAAGTCAAAAATTCATAACATATTATGTACCATTTTCTCAGAAGCTAAGTGTTCCGAAATATAGTACATTGATGTTTTCTACTCGTAAAACTTAAAATTAGTAATCTGAAATACAACTAATATTTTTGAAATGTAAGTCGTTAATCTGAAATGCAATGTATGTTTTCCGAAATAAAAGTTGCTAATCTGAAATATAGTTGATTATATCTGGTATTAATTTTTTTTTTTGTGAAATACAACTGGAAAAATGTATCCTAAATTGGGATGTACTGATTTGCATAGACGTTGGTTCGAGTATATTGCACAGCTTTAGAATATATCTATTCCAATTTAAATTTTGCTTTACTTTTATAGATGATCAGTATTTGTAGCATGATAATCTTCAGTATTCAATAACCAATATTAAACATTATTGGCGAAAATTATTACATGAAAATAACTACATAAAATACAAAAATTAGGTATTTTTGGGATATATCCTGTTTTAAGTTAAATCTGCATAAAACAAGTGATCCTTTTAAGTCTTTTTCTGAACACAGTCACAGTGGAAGACCTCATAAATGTAGTTTCTATTTAAAAGAATGAAACATTTACCATTTTGTACGATGTTAGTAGGTACAAATTCTGTCAAGGACAACATGAATGGTATCTGGTATGTTATGTGGCTTTGCCCAGCAGCTATGTGTACTGATCCACCAGTCGTCCTCGATATTTAGTGGTTGCCATGACATATTTCCGCAACTTAGGGTTCTTAAAGAAAATAAACGAGATAACGCGTTCAGTTGTTTCGAAAGCACTTCCGGTAATATAGCTGAAACAATGGGACAACGATCGCTTTTTGCGCTTTCAGCTGTTTTGAGGGTACATTCAGTAATATAGTTGAAACAATAGAATAACATGACATTTTATGTTCTAGACTCTTCAGTAAAAGTCAGTTACTACGCCGCAATAAATCAAGCTATAAGGTTATTCAAAAGGCAGGAAATATTAATTTATTTTAAAAAATGTTTCAATTGTTTCACTATCGTTGCTATGGCAAATAAAGTAAATAAACAGCCATTCGAGATATACTTGAGCGGGTTAATAAATGTTTGCAAACTCATATCAGAAAATAATGTTTTTTTTTATTCTAAAAATGTAAATTGCCTTTATTCAATTTTTTTAGTAGGTTATTTTACGACGCTTTATCAACAGCTTAGGTTATTTAGCGTCTGAATGAGATGAAGGTGATAATGCCGGTGAAATGAGTCCGGGGTCCAGCACCGAAAGTTACCCAGCATTTGCTCATATTGGGTTGAGGGAAAACCCCGGAAAAAACCTCAACCAGGTAACTTGCCCCGACCGGGAATCGAACCCGGGCCAGACGGCCAGACGCGCTGACCGTTACTCCACAGGTGTGGACAGCTTTATTCAATGTTACTATGAATGTAATAAACATTGTTCTAGAAGATTCAGAACTATAAAAGGATTGTGGTATGGACTCTTCAATTTGTCATAATTGTGGAAGATTTTAAAATATTTCAATATAATCCACAAGATTTTTTCTGAATGTTAGAAGAGTAGTAGTAGTAGTAGTAGTAGTAGTAGTAGTATTTATTTATTTATTTAACCTGGTAGAGATAAGGCCGTCAGGCCTTCTCTGCCCCTCTACCAGGAGATTCCAACTACAATATCAACAATAAAATTACAATTAGTATTAAATTTACAATTACAATTACAAACAATATTACAATTAGTATTAAATTTACAATTACAATAAAATCAAAGTACGAAAAGATTACCTGAATAATTAAAGCTAGATAATTTATCATAGAGAAACAAAGAATATTTTATATTTACTGAATTACAAATTAAATCTAGAATAACAAAATTGTATAGTGATGAAATTACTGAATATTGAAATATTTTGTGATAGATTAAATAAACTATTTACAAGTAATCAATTACTGACCAAGTGCCTAGTAAGTTTTCGTTTGAATTCAATTTTATTTCGACAGTCCCTGATGCTAGCAGGTAGCGAATTCCAGAGTCTTGGCAGGGCTATTGTGAAAGAAGATGAGTATGAGGAGGTGCGATGGGAAGAGAGGCTAGTAATGATACAGGAGAAAAATGGCGACAGTATCTGAAAATGTTTATAATTCGTTTATGTCTGAATAAACCCCATTTTTTACGAACAGAATCGTAAATTATTATTATTATTATTATTATTATTATTATTATTATTATTATTATTATTATTATTATTATTTCTCTTTAAACTTGCTCATGAACAAAAGCAGAGACTTTCGAAGTTCTTTTAATAACACTATACATTACGCATCCGAGTATGTAAGTTTTTATTTATTTTACTCGTATTCTCTAAGGCAGTGGTCGTCAGCACTCGCTGAAATGTGCAATTGGTACGCGGTGCCGTCCCGTGTGCACTGTCGTGCAACAGGGAGACATAGAGAGCATACCCCTAGCAGCTACGGTAGCACTATAGTGCACAGCGTTTTCCTCGGGTAAGAGAGGCTAGCCCCAGCGTGCTCTATGCTGACGACCCCTGCTCTAAGGTCTAAGACAATGTTGAAGATTGGCAATTTGAACACTGCCAAGGCTACCGGTGTAGCTAAGGTGGTAGCGCGTTTGCCTACTGATCTAGGACTGCATTCCGCCGCTTAAATTGGTTATTTCGTTAGATTTTTCCGAGGTTTTCTTCAACTGTAAGATGAATATCAGGTAATCACATAAGGAATCCTCGGCCTCATCTCGCCAAATGCTATATTGCTATCACCAATATCATTGGCGCTAAATAGCCGAGCAGTTGATACAGCGTCGTTAAATAATCTATTGAAAACATTGTTGAAATGATGAATCAGAATATGTAAAGTTATTTAAATACTTCTAAAGTTCTCTGTTGATGTCTATGTAAAGTCGGTTTCCTATGTAATAAAATATTTCTCCTCTTATGTAATTCATAAAATTTTGAAATAACCGTAACAAGTTTAAAAACTTAATAAAAGTGTAAAGTTTTTTCTTTTTAATTTTGTTGTTCGTAGTTTCACTTTCGAATGGATTTTAACGTGAAAAGAAGTTAAATGTACGCTCATCAGTATATTCCGTCCCTTTAAAACTTGAGAACAGACATTATACAATTTATTTCAGAAGCTTCTAAGAAGACATGGTCCGTAGACTCGGTTACAATGATAAAATACGACTAAAAGAGAATACAGACTTGTCTTCCACACCCAATGACGCGCCGGTTTGTACGCGTTGCGTAATATTTCCATCAAATTCTGGAGCGTGTCCAAGAAGGGTCAATGTCGCCAGCTCCAAACCAAAACAATTCTCGTGTACTGATCGAAGCCTTATTTCAGAGAAACTAAAGAAATGTGTTCGTCTGAATTCGAGTTGATTCACTTGGGTGCCGTGGCCGATTTCCACGTTTACGCAGTAATCCGTATGCAGTGGCGTATCGAATATTTCTTCTTTTACCACATTCTATACAGAGTGGAAGTGAAATAGCCTTGCAGATTTCCAGAGTCAATAGTTCATGTTGTATGTAACAAAAAACCATATCATCATATTGGTGGAAAGGTAATAGTTTTTAAAGAAAAGAATGTTTTTTTTTTTTTCCCTCAAATGCAAAAAAACAAAAAAAAAAAAACAAAACAAAACAATTCTAACATATTTATATTATTGTACTTGAATAATTTCAAGGGAAAAATTGTTCCGGGGCCGGGTATTGATCCCGGGACCTCTGGTTGAAGCTTTACCTGAAAGACTAGATTTGGATAATATATACGTCACTGTGTACGCTAACAGAAAACCACAATTCCAAGTCACACAGTTTGTGTGCACTCGATGTGGGTCTCTGGCGTTTCGTCAGCCCACGCGAGTTGTGTGGATATAAAGGGAAAAGTTGAGACGGTGTCGGGTGGAGTTCCCGGGTAGCTCAGTTGGCAGAGCACTGGTACGTTCAACCAGAGGTCCCGGGATCGATACCCGGCCCCGGAACAATTTTTCCCTTGAAATTATTCAAATCTGCTTCACAGGAAGCTTTACCTGAAAGACTAGATTTGGATATTATTGTACTTGTTGATATTTATTGCAGTTTGCATAGGCCTATTTTCTTTTAAAATATCAACTTTGTTTTTTTTTCTTGCTTTAGTAACATTTTACTTTATACATTACAGTTATTATTGCAACAATAACTACTGTATAATAATAATAATAATAATAATAATACTTACAAATGGCTTTTAAGGAACCCGCAGGTTCATTGTCGCCCTCACACAAGCCCGCCATCGGTCTCTATCCTGTGCAAAATTAATCCAGTTCCTATCATCATATCCCGTCTCGATCTCCCCAAAGGTCTTTTTCCCTCCGGCCTCCCAACTAACACTCCATATGCATTATTTCTGGATTCGCCCATACGTGCTACATGCCCTGCCCATCTCAAACGTCTGGATTTAATGTTCCGAATTATGTCAGGTGAAGAATACAATGCGTGCAGTTCTGGGTTGTGTAACTTTCTCCATTCTCCTGTAACTTCATCCCGCTTAGCCCCAAATATTTTTCTAAGTACCTTATTCTCAAAGACCCTTAATCTCTGTGCCTCTCTCAAAGTGAGAGTCCAAGTTTCACAACCATACAGAACAGCCGGTAATATAACTGTTTTATAAATTCTAACTTTCAGATTTTTTGACAGCAGGCTAGATGGCAAAAGCTTCTCAACCGAATAATAACAGGCATTACCCATATTTATTCTGCGTTTAGTTTCCTTCCGAGTGTCATTAATAATAATAATAATAATAATAATAATAATAATAATAATAATAATTTATTTTGAATATTATAATTGCAATGCTATTTGGGGATACGAAGACAAAAAAATATATTTTAGGATATGCTAGCATAAAGGATTAAATACCACTGCTGTACAACAAACTAATAGTTTCGGTGTTATTTTGAAACACCTCTGTATAGAAATAAATACCGGAAGCTCCCATTACAAATTTAAAACTAATGTTAGTTGATTATAATAAACTAGTGGCTTGTGCAGCAAATGCTGCTGCAAACTAAGTTCGTTAGACGTTCAAATATAAATTTTTCAGATTTATTTTCAATGAAGAATAATTGTCTTTTTGATAGTTATTTGCTTCCATAATAATAATAATGAAACATACTCCGAATGGATTTTTTTGGCCAAATACTTTTTCTTGAACCTATCCAACTTCAGTTTTTGAGTTTCAACGCGAAAACGCAAGTATCAATGTCAGGACGATAGCAGTAGCTATTTCAGATCATTGTGGATTGTAGGCAAAAGTTAAAAAAATGTCAGGTTTGCTAAGCTTTCGAACAATAGCATTTTTCTCTTCTCGGGTTCTCAGCCAGGTGAGTTGGAGATTAGCTTCCAAGCTTTCGACGGCTAGCTCTGCCATCTTCTTCAGGAACGAAGTGAAGAAGATGGCAGAGCTAGCCGTCGAAAGCTTGGAAGCTAATCTCCAACTCACCTGGCTGAGAACCCGAGAAGAGTTATTCTACATCAAACGCCGGGAAAGCCTCAAGTCATACAATAGCATTTTTGTATAGCTGCTGCATGTAGAACTTGAAATGTAGAATCATTTTATCCTACTAAGAAATCTTGCTGAAATGATCTGGAGAATACAAAATTTTCTAGGCCTCTTATTTTGTCAGTAAGTAATACTTTTTTTTATTTTTCCTTAGGAACTGTAATTTTTGCGCTCTCTCGGGCCAATACTGAAGACAATGACATTTGATTTTTAATAACAATATTATTATCTTACTTAAGTTTTGTAGTTATATATAGCAGTCACTCAGTAAATTATAGAAATGAAGATCTAAATTAAGATATTCTCTACATTTACTTACATAACCTCAAAACGTTTCACTTTCATGTCATCAATATAGCATCAATATTATGTACAATTAATGAAAAATAGATGCATCATGATATTAACTATAATAATATTTAATTTCTAATGGTAATAATGTCATCAAACCACCTCAAGTTTCGTAGATTTGGATATCCAATACACAGCTGTACTCAGAAAATTATACACTGCAGAATCAGTTTTTGATAACAAATTGAATTGAGCTCTAAATATGTCGGCAATCCTGCAGGTCATGGCCTTCGTGTAATAGCCTATTGTTTGTTGTAGTGTGTGTTTTGTTCTGAAATTCAATCAAGTCGGCCGTGATTAAGTAAAATTAGTTCTCAAAACTGACAACAGATGGATTTTGGAAAATAGGAAAATTATGTAGGAAAATTGACATTTCACTGAAAACTACTACTTTTCCGAAAAACTTTGGATGCCAGGCAAGAAAATGAGGGGTCACTCATTAAAATCCGTTCAGCCGTTTTCCCGTAATTTCCATTACCAGTTCAAATTATATATATAGATGTGACTTCTTCATTCCTGGCACGGGGAATACTGCACATTGCGTGAAATCTTGATAACGAAAGAGACAGGTGACAAAGGAAATAAGTGGAAGTAAGATGTCGCCTTTGAAGTTCCTTCGGAGGTCATGATCTTGTTACCACCTCGACACTGGCTGACCTCTGCAGCTATAAACGTTGTTAAATAAAAGAGAGCTCGCTAGTGCAATGCATGAGCCGGCCAAGTCAGCGTCGCTGTAGGCCTAGTACCGACCTTGCTATCAGAATAAATCCACAGCCTAACGATAGCAGACAAGTTCACTGCCAATTAGACCGGCTCGATCCTGTTATAGAATCTGCACATCGATCACCTTGCCCCAAAGTCGGGGGCAGTGTGTCTTCATTTTTATTTTTTTCATTATAGCTACAAAATGTACAGGGTGCGTCAGAAAGAACGGATGGATTTCACATGGCAAGAAAATTGTAAAGATTCATCAAATCAAAAATTTATTGTTATCAACATATTCACCAATACATGCAGTTTATTTATGTAAAACAACATTATCCATATGATGTCCTTGGCTTTCAATACAGGTATCGAGGCGTTTTCTGATGTTCGCCATCACTTTCACAGTCATAGCTGGTGCAATTGCCACGATTTCTTCACGAATCGCTGTCTTCAGTTCGTCCAGTGTATGTGATCGATGTTTACAAATTTACACCTTCAAATGGTCCCAAAGAAAGAAGTCGCAGGGCGCGAGATCTTACCGTAGCCTCGGACAATCTCAGTGCAATAGAATTTCGTCCAGGTGATTTCTTCTTTAATGTTCAACCTGTGATACGAAATGAAGCCTCCCACCGCAAAATTGTATTCCGAGTTGGAATCCTAGCGTGACATCCGATGTCGAAATGAGTCCTGAGTGGCGATCACAGACTCTTCATTTTTCAAAAATGTCTCTACGATGAAAGCACGTTGTACGCCAGACCAACACCATGTTCTCAACTGAAACTGCATTCTATGGCTGACCCAACAGTCGTGGTCCCCCTCACTATATCTCTCTCCTCGTTGCGTATCGATAGTTTGAAATCCATCCGTTCTTTCTGACGCAGCCTTTATAAGAAAATCGGTTTCGAGAGATTTTCGCAAAAATACACATTTTCAACATCTGCCTGTGTAAAGCAATATTTCTTAAACCATTGAGAGGATTTTGTTCATTCAGGGATCACAGATCATTTTATCTGGGGAGTAATGCACATGAAATAAAGTCTTCTTCTTTTTCCCTTTGCAGTTCTGGTAACTAATGTCCGTTCTGCGTCTACAAAAATTGATAGGTTCATCGGCCTATGTTTCGGATTGCTTTTGATAATTTTCTAGGTAAGAATTTCATATTCACTAACCATAAATATGTGCATGTGAACCATTATTTTAATATCAGTTATTATTGGATCTATTGGTGGATTAAATCAAATTTCAATCCGACAAATTCTGACATACTCTTCAATCAATCATATTTATATTCTTCTCTATTATATTCATATTATTTAATTCTATAAATTATTTCTCACATATTCCAGTTAAATTACTAACAGAAAAAATTAATATAAAAATTATAAATTGAAAATGATAAGTAATCTATTTTCAGTATTTGACCCGGTTAACTGGCATTCTCTGAAAGTGATGACTCCATTTGGACTGGTATTTTTTTATTTCTGTTGCCATTTCTTCGACATAATATCTTTTTCATCATCATCATGGATTAAGCCTTATAAGGCTCGTTCCGGTCTCATTTTTTTAACACTGTTGAGCCCATCTTGTTTTCGGTCTACCAACATTTCTTCTACCTATTGGGTAGAATTTAATTAATTAATTTCAGTCATTCATTCATTCATTCATTCATTCATTGCTCTGCCCAAGGGCAGGTCTTTCACTGCAAACCTAGCTTTCTCGAATCTTTCTATTTTGTGCCTTCCTCTTTGTCTCCTCAGGAAGCTTTTAATAGAAAAGGAGCATCTTCTGCGGACATCTGGAAAAAGAACTAAGGAAGAGACTAGTGAAGTGCTTTGTGTGGAGTATAGCATTGCATGTGGCAGAAACATAAACATTACGACGAAGTAAAGAGAAGCTACTAGAAACTTTTGAAATGTGGATATGGAGAAGAATGGAGCGTGTGAAGTGGACAGACAGAATAAGAAAAGTAGCTGTGTTGGAAAGAGTGGATGAAGAAAGAACGATTTGAAACTGATCAGAAAGAGGAAAAGGAATTGGCTGGATCACTGGCAGAGGAGAAACTAGTTACTGAAGAATGCACTGGAAGGAATGGTGAACGGGAGAAGAGTTCGGGGCAAAAGATATCAGATGATAGACGACATTAAGATGTATAGATCATATGAGGAGACAAAGAGGAAGGCAGAAGATAGGAAAGACTGGAGAATGCTGTGAAAGACCTGCCCTTGGGCAGAACACTATGAATGCATGATCCATATATTTATCTATCATCTGATATCTTCTTCTGCCCCAAACTCTTCTCCCGTTCACCATTCCTTCCATTGCATCCTTCAGTAGGCAGTTTCTTCTCAGCCAGTGACCCAGCCAATTCCTTTTCCTCTTTCTGATCAGTTTCAGCATCGTTCTTTCTTCACCCACTCTGGCCAACACAGCTTCATTTCTTATTCTGTCTGTCCACTTCACACGTTCCATTTTTCTCCACCTCTAATTTTCTCACTTCTAATCCTATTTCGTAAAGTCACTATATAAAGTCATTGTAATAGAGATATTTAGTAAGTTTTTATTTGAAGTAAAAGATATAAAATCAACATAATTTGACTCGAAAATAAGAAAGAGAGAAAGGTTTTTAAAATATACAAGCTATACAACTGTAAAATGGACAAAGGAAATGTTAAAAGAAGTGCTGATATCAAACGCGGAGAATCAAAGTATGTTTCGTCTTAAGAAGCCTCATGTAATACGTACCACTTTTCCGGATGAACGAGCTTTTGAAGAAAAAACACTATTAATGGAAAAAATATTGAAGACGTCAAAAAAGTTCTCAAATATTTAAGTGAAGAGGAAAAGTCGTCTATCAATGACACCATTCTGAATTAGCCAACTACAACACAGGGTGATGCAAGAGAAAAGTTTTTCGTGGCAAAAATGAAAATAAGAGACATATTTCCATGTTTATCACTATTTTGTACATTTATTGTTCATTAAAGCAATGATTTGTAATATGCTCACTTTCTGAACTCTCATTGTTCCTGTGTTTGATTATTTAGGAAGAGCACAAATCCCCCCCCCAAAAAACATAGAAACAATCCTTTACATTTAAAAAATCTGAAACTCGTGTGTAAAGTGTATTTTAGTATCGTTCCCAATATACAATACAAAGAATTGAAAAAATCTGTAATTTAAATAGTTTTTTTGTGTCCTGTAAAACTGGGAAAATGAGACTTGTACCCTTTCTAAAATAAACGATTAAAATAAAAAGGGTGCGGTAAAACATCCTCTCTAATTTGAAGTTTAAATAAATAACAGATAGATCAAAATGAGGAAACTGTATTAATATGAACTATATCTAAACAGTGGGAAATTTAAATTTACATGCGTTGCCATACTTACTTACAAATGGCTCTTAAGGAACCCGGAGGTTCATTGCCGCCCTTACATAAGCCCGCCATCGGTCCCTATCCTGTGCAAGATTAATCCAGTCTCTATCATCATACCCCACCTCCCTCAAATCCATTTTAATATTATCCTCCCATCTACGTCTCGGTCTCCCTAAAGGTCTTTTTCCCTCCGGTCTCCCAACTAACACTCTATATGCATTTCTGGATTCGCCCATACGTGCTACATGCCCTGCCCATCTCAAACGTCTGGATTTTAAGTTCCTAATTATGTCAGGTAAAGAATACAATGCGTGCAGTTCTGTGTTGTGTAACTTTCTCCATTCTCCTGTAACTTCATCCCGCTTAGCCCCAAATATTTTCCTAAGCACCTTATTCTCAAACACCCTTAACCTATGTTCCTCTCTCAGAGTGAGAGTCCAAGTTTCACAACCATACAGAACAACTGGTAATATAACTGTTTTATAAATTCTAACTTTCAGATTTTTGGACAGCAGACTGGATGATAAGAGCTTCTCACCCGAATAATAACACGCATTTCCCATATTTATTCTGCGTTTAATTTCCTCCCGAGTGTCATTTATATTTGTTACTGTTGCTCCAAGATATTTGAATTTTTCCACCTCTTCGAAGGATAAATCTCCAATTTTTATATTTCCATTTCGTACAATATTCTGGTCACGAGACATATTCATATACTTTGTCTTTTCGGGATTTACTTCCAAACCGATCGCTTTACTTGCTTCCAGTAAAATTTCCGTGTTTTCCCTAATCGTTTGTATATTTTCTCCTAACATATTCACGTCATCTGCATAGACAAGAAGCTGATGTAACCCGTTCAATTCCAAACCCTGCCTGTTATCCTGAACTTTCCTAATGGCATATTCTAGAGCGAAGTTAAAAAGTAAAGGTGATAGTGCATCTCCCTGCTTTAGCCCGCAGTGAATTGGAAAAGCATCAGATAGAAACTGACCTATACGGACTCTGCTGTATGTTTCACTGAGACACATTTTAATTAATCGAACTAGTTTCTTGGGAATACCAAATTCAATAAGAATATCATATAATACTTCCCTCTTAACCGAGTCATATGCCTTTTTGAAATCTATGAATAACTGATGTACTGTACCCTTATACTCCCATTTTTTCTCCATTATCTGTCGAATACAAAAAATCTGATCAATAGTCGATCTATTACGCCGAAAACCGCACTGATGATCCCCAATAATTTCATCTACATACGGAGTTAATCTTCTCAAAAGAATATTGAACAAAATTTTGTACGACGTCAACAAAAGTGATATTCCTCGAAAGTTACCACAGTTGGTTTTGTCCCCCTACATAGCGATATCAAATGACATGCGCGAAACAACAAGAATTGAATAGGACATTGAATACACGGAATTGACATTCAATTAGTGCAAATTGTAATCTGTAACGAATTCCAACTATGCCGTGGACGGGTGAAGAACGTGCTTACGCTGTGGTATCTTTTCTTGTAATTGGTAATTCAGTTGTCGCTGCTCAGACGTTTCCCGGACGCTTAATTTCTTCACGTGGCCAGCACGATCACAAGACCTTGCACCCTGCGATTTTTTTCTATGGGAACATCTTAAGGCTGAGGTGTTCAAACATCGTCCGAGGACTTTGCGAGACCTAAGAAATGAAATACAGGAAGAAATTGGCCTCATTCCTCACGAAATGCTAGTTAGAGTGATTCAGAATTTCCAAAGTCGCATTCAACAATGCATTGATAGTGAAGGACACTACTTGAGAGACACGTTATTCAAAAAATGAAAAATTCCCACTGTTAAGATACTTACTTACTGGCTTTTAAGGAACCCGTAGGTTCATTGCCGCCCTCACGTAAGCCCGCCATTGGTCCCTATCCTGAGCAAGATTAATCCAGTCTCTACCATCATATCCCACCTCCCTCAAATCCATTTTAATATTATCTTCCCATCTACGTCTCGGCCTCCCCAAAGGTCTTTTTCTCTCCGGCCTCCCAACTAACACTGTTAAGATACCATTCATATTAATAAAGTTTCCTTATTTTGATCCATCTGTCTTTTATTTAAACTTTAAATTAGGGAGGATGTTTTGCCGCACCTTTTACACTTTGGGCATTCAAGCGTGTCCTGAAATTTAAAATCTCCAACGTTCAGAACTACCTACAAGTTCCATCATCACGAAATGCTAGTTAGAGTGATTCAGAATTTCCAAAGTCGCATTCAACAATGCATTGATAGTGAAGAACACTACTTAAGAGATACGCTATTCAAAAAATGAAAAATTCCCACTTTTAAGATACCATTCATATTAATAAAGTTTCCTTATTTTGAGCCATCTGTCTTTTATTTAAACTTTAAATTAGGGAGGATGTTTTGCCGCACCTTTTACACTTTGGGCATTCAAGTGTGTCCTGAAATTTAAAATCTCCAACGTTCAGAACTACCTACAGTTTCCATCATCACGAAATGCTAGTTAGAGTGATTCAGAATTTCCAAAGTCGCATTCAACAATGCATTGATAGTGAAGAACACTACTTAAGAGACACGCTATTCAAAAAATGAAAAATTCCCACTTTTAAGATACCATTCATATTAATAAAGTTTCCTTATTTTGAGCCATCTGTCTTTTATTTAAACTTTAAATTGGGGAGGATGTTTTGTCGCACCTTTTACACTTTGGGCATTCAAGCGTGTCCTGAAATTTAAAAACTGCAACGTTCAGAACTACCTACAGGTTCCATCATCACGAAAACGCGTGATCAGGGGCTCAAAGTTAGGCCTGAAGGTGGCACAATGAGCCAGTTTGATGGGTTAAGTGCATGTCAGATTGCGCCATGCTCCATCCAAACATCATAGCTATTTTTGTTTTTGTTAGCAGTAGTCATATTACACACTTGAGTGACTTTGTTTGGTTTATGTGTACACAATGGCACCGTAAGTAGCCGAATATACGACTGACGGCCGCCGGCGGATGTGTGTAGGACCGCTTGTAAACACACGGCTACAGCGCCGCGGGCAAGGTGGCCTCGTGACGTGTCTGGTTCTGCACGCGCGTCTACAAAGCGTTCTCAACATACAGAATCCTATTGCGCTGCCCAGCGTTTCATTGCGTAGATACAAATTGGTTCTGGCTCCAAAGCAATAGAAGCGTATTCTAATAACTTCCGATGGCTCTTACTTCCGTCCATTTTCATGTACAGTCAACTCCGGATATAGTGAACCTCTGCGGACTTGCATATGTCGTTCACTATATCCGAGGTTCATTAAATCCGAAGTGTCTCTCCCGTAACTTAAATGACAGGAATGAATGAAATTGTGAACAAGAAAATAAAATACCATACGGGCTATTCCATATGAAATCGATCAGTAAAAAACCTCGCATTTTTTTTATACTCTAATTTTTTCCCTATTTATACAAGGTGCTGAGGAGAGTGCATTTTCAAAAATATACTATCGAAAGTCAAACGGTTTTCGTACTATTGAGCGGCAAATTTAGCGTATTTTATAAAAACTAGTCTCCTTCAGCGCTCAGAACTCTGGAACCATTTACTGCAGAACATTGAACGGGAGCTTATTTTGAAGCTGACATTTGGTAAGTTATGTTAAGAAGTAATCCTTATTTTTATTGTATACAGAGAGACAGATAATCTGATTTTACTTACTTTTAGGCTTTTTGACAATTTGTAAAAATGTAAAAAAAAAAATTAGAAAAAACATTGCATTATTAAAAGGGATTCGGCATTGTTTGCTTAGTGGTATGGCAATAAGTTTCGAGGGTATTAAATAGATTAATTTCTCACGCCTGGACTTGAACGGCGCAGTACCGTACGCACTGGCCGAGAGCTGAAGATAAGCGAGCGTTGGGCATCATTTTACTCCTGTGTTTATGAAAACTTGTGATAAAGCTAGCCTAGCTATGCGATACTAGATGAAACATCACGTGTTTGTCTCCTGGCCTTGCTTGTCTCGGCTAGCTCCCGTCTCACAGTCAGCTGGTTAGTTCACTCGCGTACTATTTATTTTTTTTATTTGATATTTTCAATACTTTCTTATCAACATACCATCAGTAAAAAAATGTGTGTTTATTTGTACTTTCAATGCGGAATCTAACCATATATTTTAAAAATATTTTTTTCAGTGGCAAAGCCGTCTTAATGAGGAAAAATCTAAATTTTTCCATTTCCATAAAAAGTAAGAAAATCTGTTTATATGTCAATATAAATTTTAATATCTCAGCATCAAAATAAACCATGATTTTGATCATTGGGTGAAAGGGTTTCGGGGCTACAACAGTTTAAAGTTGCTAATTTTATGAAAAAATGCGATAAATTTAAATACTTTTAATTTAAACACTATGAAGTTCTGATGCCTCAAACTTCGCACAAAGCATTGTATCACAGTTCTCTACGTACAAAAAAGTTTATTGTATTTAGAAATTGTAAGGTCAATTTTCTCTATATTTCGGTCGATTTGAGATGGAATAGCTCATACAGTACCGGTAATTAAAATATTTCATTTTTATGGAATGTATTACACTGCAGCTATACTGTTGCTCACAGTTGATTTACTTAAACTATGCTATAGACCTACGTCCGCATGCCAAAGACCACGTTCAATGTCACTTATAATATTCGCCTTCTATTTCAAAGAAAACACTTTACGCTTCGACGTTCACTGTTCGAACACTAGAAACAGACTGATCAGGTAGAAATGACAAACGCTGTCATGGTGTGGCTGCGGACTCAGCCTTGAAATTTCCTGGGTCACTTAATGGAAACTGGGAGGAGGTTGATGAAGTTTGAAAGCCATCGGAATCTTACTTTCAGTCGGCCTGGTTGGCGCAGTTGGAATAGCGCTGGCCTAGGGCAGCACCCTCCATGCGTCGCCAGCCGACGTTCGGGGAATGCTACGGAATGATAACGAAATGGAGAAATGGTGACGGAATGATGTAAATGGCTAATTTATAGAAAAACGGGAGAACCCCGGGAAAAACCCCAACCGGGAATCGAACCCGGGCCGCCTGCGTGACAGTCTGAAGGTCTGACCATTCAGCCACCGCAGAGGTCATGCTTAGTCTGTTATTTGACTCTTAATCAGGAAGAAGCCGGATTTTACTTCTTTCCCGAACGAAAGCATGTTAAGGATTTTCAACGGCTCTTAAAAAATCCATCGCCCTTTTCCGGGTTTGAACTCGTGAACTTACGATCCAGTGGTAATCACTAGACCACCGCCTACTACTCGTTAGCATTATAAGAGCAATGCAATTTTCATGTCTGTGCTAAAGATGGAGACTTACGGCTTCAGCCATTCATTAGCGTCTGCTGTTCAACGTCTTCTCTACTAACAATGCCACATTTGAAAGAACTCTTCTTGGTCCTCGTGCGGACTGGACCACACAACACTTCGCGTTACTTTCCTTCTATTAACACGGTGTTCAAGACCGCATAATGGCCAGAGCGACCGAGAAATGTACCCGGGCAGACTTCAGTCTGCGATAGAGGAATGTCCAAGATTGAAGTGTTTATAGACATGAAACTAGTGTCGACCTTCAATCAGCTTCAAAGACATGTCTACTATAAACTAGAGCGCGGTATCCGTGCAGTCTAGCTTACAGAATGACATCATAGTTTTCCTGTGCCGCCCACATCCCTTAGCAATGCCCTTCAAAACACAGCAAAAGCGGTTAGTCATCCATCACTGATGGGCTGTGTGCTAAACTTGAAACGTGTGGTTTTATAAACAATCACAAGTTCCACGAAAACGACTTACTGGATTTAGATTTCTTCAAAGTTTACTATTATGTCAGAGTATGCTTGGCTCATGTCATTTGCTCCAGATATTGAAGCTATGTTTGAGTCGTCTTACGTAAGTGAAGAAAAAGAAAAGATTAAGTGAAGATAGACATTTAGCGAACATCTGCTCCTACAGTAAAAAAAGGCCAGTTGTGTATTGACTTCATATTTAATATAGGCCTAGTGTGGTAAAACTTAGTAAAAAAGTGGAAGAAGAATAATGGATTAGAAACATTTTTCCAATGCTACCAGGTTGTCATTTGACATTTCTGATCTCTCCTGGCAATGGCTTATTTGTAACCCACTTCTGAGGTTGGGGCGCCTGGAAGGCGGAGTTACGCTGCCCCGATGATATTATGGTAAGATGATTATGAAGTGCCAGGAGAGTTCTTAAATCTAAGCCTAACCTAATTTCCAGACCATGGACGAAAACAGGAACATTTACCTTTAAGGAAAAACTCCTGTGTTTTAACTGGGAATCGACCGGGACCTCATGAACTGTAGTCAGAACTTCTGACCACTAGCCCATGAGGCTGGTCTATTTTACACATATGAAGTTTCGCGACTGTATGTATTAAACTGTGCTTTTATTACAACCAATAAATCATGTATGTATGTATTTATTCACACTGCAGTGGGTATATACCCCGTGGCAGTGGTAACTAATTACACTCAATAATGACAATAATAAACTTATTAATTAAAAATACAATTAATAATACTAATAATTAATACTAACAATAATAATTAATAATAATAATAATAATAATAATAATAATAATAATAATAATAACAGGGAATATACTAAATTAAATGAAACGATCACTTAAAATAACATTTGAAATAAATCTAATTTGTATCTTAAAACTAAGATCGAACTAAAACCCACGAGTATGATATGTTCATATCTGCACAAGTACCTTTCAAATTACACTCATTTCGCTGTCAACTCACTCACTGCACTGGAACTACGACACATTTCACTGATTCTATCCTGATTTCACTAACACTTCAGAAACATTTCACTGTTCAAATACTTTGCACTGCCACTATAAACTATAAAGCTTCACTGACAGGAACACGTTTCACTTACACAGCACACTTCACTGACACGACATACTTCTTCACTGATGCAACACACTTCACTGACACAACATAATTCTTCACTGATACAACACTTCAATAACAACATATCATTTACACCCTTTAAATACTGTGTATAATTACCGTCTATTAGTAAGGTCCTTAAGCCTATTTTTAAATACATTTTTGGTTGTTGGTAAAGCCTTTAGTAAGTCTGCAGGTAAAGCATTCCAGTCCCTGATAGTACGATTGAGAAAAGAAAACTTTCCAATGTCCGTCCTCTGCCTTCTTTCCCTCAATTTATATGATATATATATATATATATATATATATATATATATATGTATAATAGATTTACAAATCACCGTACAAACTTCGTTCGTGCACCAATTTTCACGAGTGTCATAGTAAGATTATCCACGAGTTGAATACAACACTTTATGGCATCTTATCATTATAAATTGTAGGAAATAAATCACGAAATAATTCGGAATCCACAGCTGACAAAGTCTTGATATGTTCGTATCGATTAGTTGTGTCTGGAATTGCCTTGGAATAAAGAGAAATGGAGTCATACCTTAGGTATCAAATTTTATGTTATAAATGTTCCTTTACTTTGTTAATACAGTTTCTCTGAACCACAGAACTTGTTTTATGTGATATTACGAAAGTGATACAAAATTGTTGAAGATTGGAAATAAATGATGCGTTACCTTAAGCGTTCCGGTATTACGTCATTGCTGTTATTGGTACTCGTGCCATAATAAGCCTATTACGCACGATATTGGATGAAGTAACAACCTGTTTATAATGCTAGGATGGCATAAAAATATAAATTATCATAAAATATAAACATACTTGTATATAAGTTAGCTGTTTTCTGTGTATTTATGGAACACTTCATTAAATAAATTCAAATAGTAACTATAGTAAATAGTTAAAAATCATCCTTAGCTCATTTGTACCCAAAAAACTTTTATTGTAAATGATTTCCTATGTTTTCGTATCATTTATCTTAGTTTTTTTCTCCCCTTTCAAATTGTCACACAATTGGTTTTAATGATTATTCTTTATGAATTGATTAGTAGGCCGATCTATTCGAATCCTTATTTAGGACGGCTTTTTTTTTGTTATCCTGTTTAATTAAACACGCCTAAAGAAAGCAATCAATTATTACAGTGAAACCTCTCCTTACGGACACCTCCAAGGTACGGACACTCCTCATATACGGACAGATTTTTATGTCCCAACTAAAATAATATAGAAATAATGATAAATTAAACTCTCGTTTACGGACACTCTCAGACACGGACACGGACAGCTGTTTCACAGTCCTATAGCTTGCTTTACCTGCTGACTCGGACAGAACTTGGATTTCAAGACCTAATGTGTTACAAAAATGGAAAATTTAATTTTGAGAACTGTACAGAAATTCCTTAACATGAAACATAACATAAGGGTCTTGTAGGCTCCAGTAGCCCAGCTGTTTACCCCTTGTTAGCTGGAAGCGGGTGGATAAACAAAATCATAAAATTCAATCTGTCTGATGGGTCCAAGGTTTCCGCGATCGTGAAATTGTATTCGACACATGGTAGGGTTAGTAGGATTATTCTCTTCACTTCAATCAGTTGTTCTGTTTCGAGAGACATGGCACCTGAACGTAAAGGTTAAGTTGAAAACTGTAAATTACAGTATTGCATAACTATAGACTTAGAATAGAATTGCCTTGCACAGTACTGTATTTTCCATCTTCAGTTTTATGTACTGAAGTTCAAAGTTTCAAAGAATTTACTGTAGTACATTATACTGTATTTAGAATTAAACTACAGTAATAAATTTCATTTATAGCGTGAAGGGATACATAATGCATATTATAAATTTACTGTTAGATTGGGGAGCCTCCCTCCCATTAAAGGACACCTCCCAGATGCGGACAGATTGTTACGTCCCTTCGATGTCCGTAAATGAGAGGTTTCACTGTATTGGTATTTGAGCATAGAAACGTTTATTGTTAATTATGACCCTGGGAGCGACACTTGAAGATTTTTCGTTATAAATTTCGTTAGTGGTACGTCATTGAAAAAAGGCTGAGAATCGCTGTTGTAGCGCATACAAATGCTACGGTTTTCTCTACACAGGTTTGGACTGTTCAGATCACCTGAGCGTGTGTAGGACCCTTTATAATTATACAGAATGGAGTGAGACGGACCTCGTTGAGAACAACGAAATATCTGGAATGTTGCATGTAAAACTCGGGTAAAAATTGCAGATATTTGTTTCTTATGTAGAAATAAATGGAAAACAATCGTAAGTACAATAAAATACAGCAGTGGTCTGTTGGTCAGCATGCTGGCCTACGGATCAGGAGGTCCCGGGTTCGGCTCTTCGGTGAATTTTTCTTGAAGAAGAAGAATTCCCTGGGTGTCTAGAGTCTGGAAATTTGTATGAATGTGATTGTGTGTGTGTGTCGGGTTAATATTAATTAACCAATCATCACAAATATAAAAATACATCAGGACTGTCGCTGGGCAGTAACCTGAACACACGTTTCAGCGTCACATTGTTGACAAGTAACTCCATCTGTTAGCACAACCATAAAGCATCTAATAGATGCTATAGAGTTACCAACAACGAGAAAATAAAATACAATACAGATTATTAGACAGCTTTATTTTCAGATTTTACGCAGATTTGTAATATCATTAGTATCCATTCCTAGTAATCAACAGTTGAAGGCATCTTGGCGCTGGATTTCACACTTAAATTTGAAGTAACACTGAATAATTTCAAAAGGAAGATTTTTCCAGGCCCGGGTATCCAACCCAGGATCTTTGGCTGAGTGCGCCAAATCTCTACCGACTGAGTTATCCAGGAATTGTACCAGACCCCGGCTCAATTATTCCTCTTATACCCACATACTTCAAGTGGGATGACAGAACGTTAGGACCCAGAATTGAGTGCACACTTTCTTTGTGACTTAAATTTGTGGTTTTCTGCTAACAGTAACGTGTATTATACAAATCTGGCTTTCAGGTATAGCTCCCTGTAAAGCTGACTTGATTAATTTCAGCTGTTTTCCGTGCATTTACGTATTTAGGTCAAAAGAAACAAAAATCCATCTCCGTGGCCAACAATTATTTGGGCCCAAACATTTCAGTTAGTGCACGTCCGAGGACTCTAGTGTCTCGAGTTGAACACCTGATATGAGCACGAAGAATGTTGCTAGCTTCTAGTTGTGGAATTTGTCACATATTATTACAATGGAGAAGTGTTCAAGGTTTAATTAATGCGCAAAGAAGATAAGATTCTTTTGCAGCTATGAATAAATCAAGTACATATTTGCGCATACCGCAGATATCTGCGCAGTGAAGTGCTTGTGGGCAGAGTAATTGAAAGGATTTGGAGGACTCTCGAACTGCAAATAAGATAAGTGAAGTTCTGCCATTTTATCTCCAGATGTTTGAGATAAGGAGGCACTCGCTATCTTTGCTCTTCGTGTCAAGATCGCACAGCTGCGAGAAACGATTCGAGAAGTAATCCAGCCAGCTGCTTTTATACCGCTGTTTAAAATTGCAGATTAATAATAATAATAATAATAATAATAATAAAAAGGTAAAGGTAAAGGTATCCCCGTAACATGCCATGAAGGCACTTGGGGGGCATGGAGGTAGAGCCCCATGCTTTCCATGACCTCGGCACTAGAATGAGGTGGTGTGGTCGGCACCACGCTCTGACCGCCTTTTACCCCCGGGAAAGACCCGGTACTCAATTTTATAGGAGGCTGAGTTAACCTCGGGGCCGTTCAATAATAATAATAATAATAATAATAATAATAATAATAATAATAATAATAATAATAATAATAAAAAGGTAAAGGTAAAGGTATCCCCGTAACATGCCATGAAGGCACTTTGGGGACATGGAGGTAGAGCCCCATGCTTTCCATGACCTCGGCACTAGATGAGGTGGTGTGGTCGGCACCACGCTCTGACCGCCTTTTACCCCCGGGAAAGACCCGGTACTCAATTTTATAGGAGGCTGAGTTAACCTCGGGGCCGTTCAATAATAATAATAATAATAATAATAATAATAATAATAATAATAATAATAATAATAATAATAATAATAAAAAGGTAAAGGTAAAGGTATCCCCGTAACATGCCATGAAGGCACTTTGGGGACATGGAGGTAGAGCCCCATGCTTTCCATGACCTCGGCACTAGATGAGGTGGTGTGGTCGGCACCACGCTCTGACCGCCTTTTACCCCCGGGAAAGACCCGGTACTCAATTTTATAGGAGGCTGAGTTAACCTCGGGGCCGTTCAATAATAATAATAATAATAATAATAATAATAATAATAATAATAAAAAGGTAAAGGTAAAGGTATCCCCGTAACATGCCATGAAGGCACTTGGGGGGCATGGAGGTAGAGCCCCATGCTTTCCATGACCTCGGCACTAGAATGAGGTGGTGTGGTCGGCACCACGCTCTGACCGCCTTTTACCCCCGGGAAAGACCCGGTACTCAATTTTATAGGAGGCTGAGTTAACCTCGGGGCCGTTCAATAATAATAATAATAATAATAATAATAATAATAATAATAATGATTTAGGGCGCGAAACCATGAAAAACTCAAGTCACGATAGCTGGTCCTCGGGATCGAACCCCAGACAAGGCAAGCAAGATAACCACTACACCAACATACATACGAGTACTTACTTACGGTTTTTAAGGAATTCGGAGGTTCATTGCCGCCCTCACATAAGCCCGCCATCGGTCCTTATCTTGTGTAAGATCAATCCAGTTTCTACCATCATATCCCACCTCCCTGAAATCCATTTTAGTATTATCCTCCCATCTACATCTAGACCTCCCCAAAGGTCTTTTTCTCTCCGGCCTCCCAACTAACACTCTATATGCATTTCTGGATTCGCCCATACGTGCTATATGCCTTGCCCATTTCAAAGTCTGGAGTTAATGTTCCTAATTACGTCAGGTGAAGAACACAATGCGTTCAGTTCTGCGTTGTGTAAATTTCTCCATTCTCCAGTAACTTCATCCCTCTTAGCCCCATATATTTTCCTAAGAACCTTAATCTGAAACACCCTTAATCTCTGTTCCTCTCTCAAAATGAGAGTCCAAGTTTCACAATCATTCAGAACAACCGGTAATATAACTGTTTTATAAATTCTAACTTTCAGATTTTTTGAGAGCAGACTGGATGACAAAAGCTTCTCAATCGAATAATAAAAGCCATTTCCCATACTTGTTCTGCGTTTAATTTCCTCCCGAGTATCATTTATATATTTTGTTACTGTTGCTCCAAGATATTTGAATTTTTTCACTACTACACCAACATACTCGGTATAATAATAATAATAATAATAATAATAATAATAATAATAATAATATGTGCAATATCACGAATAAGCCAACACGTACAATACGTCACCAAGTTATGGAATTACGGAACGAAACTACAGTTTTGCTGGTTTGAATGTTTTACTTTTGTTTCGGTTTACAGATAAAGGATATGTTTTTTTTTTTTTATTTTAGTGTTAAGATGTTGTATTAAAAGATTAAAAGTAGGTACCAGGTCTCTTGGATCCTTGTCTTTTACAAAAATATAATTATACAAATTTAAATATAAATACTGTAGGTAATACAAAATAAAACTGATTAATAAGACAATCAATGACGAAGGTATAGAGTATGGGGTCTATGATAATATAAGTAATGAAGAATACGAAATATATTTTATCTTCATATGAAACGACATTCCGAAATTAGACCCAGCTCACAATAAATGTTTCACAATGGGTCAATCAAAGTTCATCGTTCGTGTCTGAACACATACGTAGATCTGTAGCTGTTCTCGATGCAGAAATATTACTGAGAGAGTTTTCGCGGCACGGTTAATGTACGCAAATTCGGTGCCCCCATAACAATAGCGAGGGGAGGTGACGTCATTGAGCGTAGTCGCATTGCTTCGCGGTGTAACTACAACTGGCATTAGCATTCCTCTGTAATTCATAGTGTTGGTACAGTAAGCAATTGAAATAATTGTCAAATTTTATTTAACCATGGATCCCGAAACGGGAACCTACACAAAATAATATACGAAGTAATGTCAAGAAGATGTGAATTAAAGTCATGGTCCATGTATATAATGCCTGAAAATAGCTATTGATCCTTTGCGTGTTTGTTTTTAAAATAATGTGTTTAATCTGTAACTATAGTCAGTGTATTGTTATTAGAATCTCTTTGTTGTTGCCTATTGCTTTAAAAAGAATGTGTTTAACTTGTAATTTTAAGTCAATTTTTCTACTATTCCTTTACTGTTTACATTTGTTTTTAAATCTTTTGTATTGCCCCTACTATTATATATTGCCCTTCAAGAATTTCGTTATTCTTTTGTTGTAAGTCATTACTTGTCTTATTATTTTAATTATTGTACTTGTTCCTGAATCACGTATGTAACTTGTAATCGTAAATCATTACTTGTAATATCCCTTCATTACTCTTTAAGTGTTCCATTGTTCATGAATTAAGTATTAATTTGAAAGTGAAAGTCAAATTTTGTTATATTAATGTACTATTGATTATCTTTTTAAGGTCGTGTATTTACTCTGAAACGGTTAGACATTCTTGTATATCTTTTGGATTGATTATTCCTCAAACATCTCATTAATCTTTAACAGGATCCATTCTTTCATTAAGGTGCATTCTTATACATAATTCATGTGAATTGTAGGGGAAAGTCGGGTAGTATAGGACATCGGGTAATATCGGACAGTGCGTTTCTTTCATCTACAACCATATGGTAGTACCTGAATGACATGGTTACGTTTCTCTATGCAACATCACAGAAACGCAACCATGTCAATCAGGTACTATCATCGTGTGGTAGATGAAAGAAACTCACTGTCCGATATTACCCGCTGTCCGATACTACCCGACTCTCCCCTAACTGTGACCACTATTTTATATTATATCTTTACTATTGTTTATTGGTTATAAAATATGAATTTTGATGCCAACTATAACCCTAATATACCTCAGGGTGAAATAGGGTTTATTAAATTGGATAAAAAACCGGGTACCTATACTTGGTGCGGGGAAAGACGTATTGTACATCAAAACTACTATAAAATTGGCCGACCCCGGGATTTGAACCCGGGAGTCTAGTGTTTTATCACTGAGCCGACTCGCTAGGTGTTTAATTTCTTTCCCAGCTTATTTGTTTGTAATTAATGTCACGAAATTTAAACTGTTCTTTGCTACTATGTCAGGGTTATTGGATGACACGGTTTATCAATATTTATTGGCCGATTCCAAAGTACTGTTGCTTGTCCTAGTTCTCAAAGCTGATGTTTATGCCATTTATCTAGTTCCAATTTTATTTCAACGATTTCACAAGTAGGCATATTGGGTGTTCGTGTTGTTATCGAGATAAAATAATGTCATTATCGTTATTTGATGTCATGTATGCTTGTACATCTTTACATCTTTTGTGAAAATTTGGACGCGTTTTTCTCCTCTTGTTACAGGTTCTACTAGAAGTGTAAGGACACTCCTTCGAAACAGATGTTGCAATTCTGTTCTAAAAACTTATGTGAAATCCCCTGATGATTATAAAGGGACCAAATGCCTGTGAGAAATGACGTCTTTTTTACTGAAAACCCAGTGAAAAGTGGCATCTTTTTTACTGAAAACCCAATAAAAATGGCATCTTTTTTTACTGAAAACCCAGTAAAAAATGGCATCTTTTTTTACTGAAAACCCAGTAAAAAATGGCATCTTTTTTAGTGAAAACCAAGTGAAAAATGGCATCTTTTTTACTGAAAACCCAGTAAAAAATGGCATCTTTTTTCTGAAAACCCCGTGAAAATGGCATCTTTTTTTTACTGAAAAGCCAGTGAAAAATGACGTCTTTTTTATGAAAACCCAGTGAAAAATGGCATCTTTTTTACTGAAAACCCAGTAAAAATGGCATCTTTTTACTGAAAACCCAGTAAAAAATGGCATCCTTTTTTACTGAAAACCCAGTAAAAATGGCATCTTTTTTACTGAAAACCCAGTGAAAAATGGCATCTTTTTTACTGAAAACCCAGTGAAACATGGCATCTTTATTTCTGAAAACCCAGTGAAAATGGCATATTTTTTTACTGAAAAGCCAGTGAAAAATTATATCTTTTTTTACTGAAAACCCAGTGAAAAATGGCATCTTTTTTGCTGTAAACCCAGTGAAAATGGCATCTTTTTTTTACTGAAAACCCAGTGAAAATGGCATCTTTTTTTACTGAAAACCCAGTGAAAAATAGCATCTTTTTTTTACTGAAAACCCAGTGAAAAATGGCACCTTTTTTACTGAAAACTAAAAATGAACAAAACTAACTGCCGCTCTCGCTCGCTGTGTTCGTTGCATTTGTCTTTCGAGTCTCGTCTCGTCTCGTCATTCTCGTGCGCTTCGAGTCTCGCTCATCATTCTCAAAATAGCATTTGGTCGGCGTGGAAAGATTTCGTAACTCATACCTGTTTAAGAGAATGTTTAAAATTATAACAAATGTTCAAAATGAGAACCATACCTCTTGTTGATTTCTCTTCCTGTCACCATAACCAACCATCATTACGATGTCTAGTCTTTCTCTTTCTGAAATCATTGCAATGATGAACAGCAGAGGTCTGCATCGGACGTTTTCCCTCGAGCGCCAAGTAGTTCATAGCATAATCCGATAGGTAGCGCACATGCATGATGGGTAAAATTGTCGCGAGCGATAAATCCTCGAACGGTATAAGCCGAGCGTTAGACATTCGTTCTTGTTACAGTGATGAACTGTGTAGTAACATCATATATGTTTATCATTTCAAAACTTTGCAGTGTTTAACTAACCTCTCCATAGTACAACTACAAAACTTGCTTTAAAATGTAATATAAATGTTGTAGGTAAATGTTTTTTTCCACACAGGAGTGATTTTATTTTTGCCACATCTGATAGATGTTACTGGATGTAAATGTAATTATTATAAACGGAGAACACAATCACAATAATGCAAGAAATGTATCAAGTTTTCTAGTAATAATAATAATAGTAATAATAATAATAATAATAATAATAATAATAATAATCTCTAATAATTAGTGTATCAATCTTTGCGTCTGTAACAGTTGTGCAGCATGATTATTCGTTTTATTATATTTTCTGTGACGTTATCTCTGTACTAATATTGTTATTAATCTACTGCTATATCAATAATATTTTGTAAAATGTTTCTACATTGTCGCAGTACATAGGCGGAACACTATGTATGGACCTATCATATTATATATGTGGTAAATCAAATATTGAATAATTATTAATTAGCAATAATAACTGTATATCGAAGTTTTTCATACTATTTTATTTATAACTTCATGTTCCTGTTTTGGTACGTTCCATTGACTGTTCCATTAAACGTTTGTCATAAACGCAGAAAATAAAGCCTTATTTTTACCGTGTGAGCAAAACATATGTGCATCTTATCTGTCGCCTTCCATACAAGATAAGTCATGTCGGTGAGATGACCTTGTACTGTGCTTCTATTTATTACGAGCGTATCACGACCGATCGTATCTCACTCGAGGGTGCGACACTCGACCGAGTGCAAGCGAGCGATTTAACTCCAATGCAGCACTCTGATGAACAGTTTTAAACTCAGGAATGAAAAGGAGTCATTGTTGATTTATGTTATTGTTTTGTTTGTTTCATGGCCTACTCCATATGAATGCACACATTTGTTCTGTGTTATATATCAAAGCATTTGAAAGAACCATAACATTTACAAGAGAGTATTAATCTTATATGCTGAGTCAGACTTCCATTTGTGTGTAAAATTGAATGGAGATTTAAAATACGTAAAATTTAATACAGGATTCCATTTAAAAAAAAGTGTTACATTTTTGCCATCTCCAACAACTTTTCTTTTTGGTATTTTTTCATAAAATGAATATATAGTTATTAGCAATATTCCATACTTAATTAACACACTGTATATTACTTTCACGTGTTAATTTGAACCAGGCTTAAAAATATCTACTTATAATATTATAAACTCGCTGGTGGTTAGCACGATAAATTAATGAATGAATAAATAAATAAATAAATGAGTAAGTAAATAAATAAATGAGTAAGTAAATAAATAAATAATGAGTAAGTAAATAAATAAATGAGTAAGTAAGTAAATAAATAAATAAATGAGTAAGTAAATAAATAAATAAATGAGTAAGTAAATAAATAAATAAGTGAGTAAATAAATAAATAAATAAATGAGTAAATAAATAAATAAATAAATAAATGAGTAAGTAAATAAATAAATAAGTGAGTAAGTAAATAAATAAATAAATGAGTAAGTAAATAAATAAATAAGTGAGTAAGTAAATAAATAAATAAGTGAGTAAGTAAATAAATAAACGAGTAAGTAAATAAATAAATAAATAAATAAATAAATAAATAAATAAATGAGTAAGTAAATAAATAAATATGTGAGTAAGTAAATACATAAATAAGTAAGTAAATAAATAAATAAATGAGTAAGTAAATAAATAAATGAGTAAGTAAATAAATAAATAAATGAGTAAGTAAATAAATAAATAAATAAATAAATAAATGAGTAAGTAAATAAATAAATAAGTGAGTAAGTAAATAAATAAATAAATGAGTAAGTAAATAAATAAATGAGTAAGTAAATAAATAAATAAGTGAGTAAGTAAATAAATAAACGAGTAAGTAAATAAATAAATAAATGAGTAAGTAAATAAATAAATATGTGAGTAAGTAAATACATAAATAAGTAAGTAAATAAATAAATAAATGAGTAAGTAAATAAATAAATGAGTAAATAAATAAATAAATAAATGAGTAAGTAAATAAATAAATAAATAAATGAGTAAGTAAATAAGTAAATGAGTAAGTAAATAAATAAATAAGTGAGTAAGTAAATAAATAAATGAGTAAATAAATAAATGAGTGAGTAAACAAATAAATAAATGAGTAAGTAAATAAATAAATGAGTAAATAAATAAATACATAAATAAGTAAATAAATAAATGAGTGAATAAATAAATAACTGAGAGTAAATAAATAAATACAGTAGCTGATGTGCTGCTTACACAGTTACCGCAACCTGTTTTGCACTTGGCAGTTTGTGTGGTAACATGGCCGATTTGTTCTGCAGATTAATACAGGCGTTGGGAAGTATGACGAAGCTTGCGCAACGACGACAATGACGGGAAACTCTCAGTCAGAAAGATTCAAGGCATGCTCTCGAATGTCTCCGCTGTTTCAAAACGCAGTCACGTGACGCAACATTCACGCACAGTCATTTGTTTCTCTCAGCGGGGCTCGATCCAACACCAAACTGGGACATCGTCTTGAGGTATGTGATTCATTCGGAGAAGCAATCATGTCGCAGTACGTGGGTTGTGACGTCATGCAAGTTACATTTGCCAACTCTTGCGAAATCATTTCGTAGCGAGAATTTTATTTTATTTCTGATTAAAGCTCAAACGAGTAATGAATTCAAGACGCAATCCAGAGGCAATTTCCTCCACCTCGTCGTTAAATTGATCCTCCTCCCACCATACGGTGTAAATGTACGTACTGAATGAACCTTGCTATTTGTAGAGGCCATCAATAAACCGCTCATACACTAGATATTTAAAGTTACGGCATAAGGTGGGCCATGTTATGAATTCAGAAGACTTAGGAAAACAACAGAACATCATTTCATTATAGTTATCCTCAATTTTATTGTACAGGCTTCCGCAGAATGATTTCCCCGATTAGAAACACAAATAGCAAGAGCAACATAGATCCAATTCAAAATTGTATTTTATCATTTACAGAAGAATCTACCTAAAGATTAATTTTTGGTCCTACAGAATTTATCTGTTATGGTAACAACGGTTATTAGAGGAAAAAAATTCACTCCGGCGCCGGGGATCGAATCCGGGTCCTTGGTTCTACGTACCAAGTGCTCTAACCATTGAGCTACGCCGAAGTTCAATCCACAGCACCGGATCGAATCCCCTTCCTCTAGTGTTTTTCCCTTTGTGACTTTACTCTATGTTCGACATACTGTACTCCAACCACGAGAAAGCCTTTGGGGACTGAGATGAAGCGGGGTAATGCTGTGAATGAATGTTGACGTCATAAGATGTCATAAGATCACACACGTGGGTACTCGTATCTGTATTGGCTAGCTCTCACAGCACAAACAGTAACATTGATACACACATATTGATACTACCCTAGTTACAAAATTAGATCACTGTTAATCTCCTGGTCTTTTAATCTCTTCATACAGGAAATAACAAATGCAGGAGAGCGCATGGTTTTTAAACTGACGTTATAACGGTAATATTATCTATCTACTTCGCTCCAATAGATGACGCAATAGTAAGCACATTCCTTTCACGGTTGATCTCCTGGTTGGAGAACAGTATATGTTGACATAGGCGTATATTAAGTCAACTGCCATTATACAAGGAGGGCACTCAATTAAGTGACTTGGTGGCCGGGATTCCACAGTATATGCAATGTTGGGCGAAGAATCTACGTAAAGATTAATTTTTGGTCCTACAGAATTTCTCTGTTATGGGTAACAATGGTTATTACATTATTACTGTTATTATTTCTTTCTTATGACGCAACACACAGGTCGCTCACTAGCCAAACAACCAAGGACAGGGGCCAATAACGTTGAATCGAGCTGTAAGTATATCCATGGCGACCAGTGTAATTTCCATTCCACAAAATCCTTTCTTTTGTTCTATAAATGCAAGTAGAATATAGACATCGGTAGAAAAACTAAATTCTGTTTTATGAGGTACTTACTTACTTACTTACTGGCTTTTAAGGAACCCGGAGGTTCATTGCCGCCCTCACATAAGCCCGCCATTGGTCCCTATCCTGAGCAAGATTAATCCATTCTCTATCATCATATCCCACCTCCCTCAAATCCATTTTAATATTACCTTCCCATCTACGTCTCGGTCTCCCTAAAGGTCTTTTTCCCTCCGGCCTCCCAACTAACACTCTGTATGCATTTCTGGATTCGCCCATACGTACTACATGCCCTACCCATCTCATACGTCTGGATTTAATGTTCCTAATTATGTCAGGTGAAGAATACAATGTGTGCAGTTCTGTGTTGTATAACTTTCTCCATTCTCCTGTAACTTCATACCCTTTTAGCCCCAAATATTTTCCTAAGCACCTTATTCTCAAACACCCTTAACCTATGTTTATGAAGTACATAACCTAAAATTAACCAAAACGATCAAACATTAGACAATTTAAAGAATGGTTGTATTGTTCTGGGTAGTACTGGCTCAGCCTACTAAATTCATAAAGACCCACCAAATAAACCATACCTCTAAAACATTTTAAATGGATACGTTGTCTCAAAGGCTATATTCTACTCAGAAAAATGAATGGTAGCCTATATCTGTAATGCATGTATATTTACTTATTTGTCTTAAATGCATAATCAAATTAGTTTTCGTTGTTTAATTTTACAATGATGTATTACTCTAGTAGTGAAAGAAAAAGAAAAAGTATCCTGGAATTGTGGTGAAGAGATTTTGAAGGAGAGCTGACAATAGAAAAACAAACTGATTACCGGCACAGATTAATGTAGCCATCTGTTCTGAACCGGAGCGGTTGTGGTATCGAATCTCGGTAGAACCGATTACCAGGTTTGGTTTTCTCTTATGTTTTCCTCAACTGTCTTGCAGTTTGCATCGGCAACATTGTAGATCATTAAGTCGTGTGCTGCAAGCTCTCAAGAGGCTTTCGACCTGATATTATGCAAGACTGTCTCTTAAGACAAATGAAGATGCAAGTCCAGATCTACCAACTCTCCCACATTATGTGGGAGTCACCGTATTTTAAGTAACTCTTCCGCTCTCTCGCATTAGTATTCAAATCTTACGCATTTGGTTCTCTGAACAGGCCTGTATACTTATATAGATATTAACTAGCATTTGGCGAAGAAAATTGTTCAATTTCTCTATCATGACTATTGGACTTTTATTGGAAAGGTAAAATTAAAACACCTTCATTATTCGTTGTTCGCAATTACAGTATAAAATGAAAATGATCTTAATACTTTAAAATTGCTGAATAGTTTAACTTAAACGATGTGGAATTATTTGAATTCTCAGATATCTACAGAGTGTCGCAGGAGGAATGTAAAATACTTCGAGATAATGTACTTTCGGTTAACCTACATCGATTTAACCTCATATACCTATATCCGAAATTTAACGGTTGGAAAGGAATTAAGGGGAGAAATATTGTAACGTCTTGCAATTCCGTCTACTATATTTGACGTGTTATGTCAGATCTTTTGCACATGGCAGCATCTGAGCACAGCAACGTCAGCGCAACACACACAACTAAATACACGTTCACTTGACAATTAATTCGTATATTTGGATAGTGAAAATGCAGACATGTTTTTTGTCTATGGATTTTTTTTATGGCAAAAGCATTGACTGTTGTTGAGGAATACAAACGACGTTTTCCCAATCGAAGGGTTTCATCTATCTTTGTGTTTTCCTTTTTTACCGGATGTTATCTGAAACTGGCAAGCTAGCAAGTGTTTCATTGAAGTCGGAAAGAGAACCGGTACCGGTACCTGATATGAATTTACACTTCATGAAATCCATAAGAAGGGCAAACTTAGGAATTTTTCTTGTGTGATTATTTTATTTTCTTACCCACTTTGTACTAAATTATGAAATAAACTTATTGGACCAACACAAGATGCAGCATTTTCAATAATGTATTATATCACAATGTTCGAAAACGTAGAAATACGTCTATAATGTCTCTCTCCATTTAAAAGTTCGCCCATTAATAACTTCCCAACCTTAACATTTCGGATATAGGTATATCAGGTTAAATCTGTGTAGATTAACTCAAACTACATTATCCTGAAATATTTTACATTCTCCCTGAGACACCATGTATAAGTGGGATAACATGATTTGAACACATCCATAACTTATTTATTTATTTACTAATATTTTATTGTGCTGTACAATAGCCAGCGGCCAATAATAATTCAGCACAAAATGACAATAATTACAAATAATGATGATAATAATATAATAAAAGTAGGCCTACATGAATATAAATTGATAGACAGAAGTGAAATAAAGGATAAGTAATTAAGAACAATAAAACAAAACATAAGTTGGAATTAAATGAGAATCCAATATTAATAAAACAACAACAAAAATATCCACTCTATACATTAAAAGAATATAATTTCATACCATATAAATTGGCAAGTTTTATGCATCTGGCAACCGGTGGAAGAGATTTAGACTTACCGGCATAATTTTGTTTTTGAAATCTTAATCCTTTAGAAGGAATCCGCAGGTAGATATTGCTTATGATGGATTCACAAAGAATGTAAACCTTTATAGCCTTACAAAAGAATAAATAATCAAATCAAGACGTCTGGCATAAAGACTAGAACAGTTAAAATAATTACAGATTAGCTCATAATTAAAAACAGAGGAATTTGGTAAAAATCTAAAAGCACATAAAGAAATAAATTTTCTTTGAATATTTTCCAATCATCAGAAGTAATAGAATTCCAGACAACAGATACATATTCAAGTTTGGATCTGACTAATGTATAGTATGAAACTAGCAGAGTAGCAGGAGTAGAAAAAGAATAAGTTATAAACCTTATAAGTCCACACATTCTTATAGAATGGTTATATACTGTATATGTTGAACATGATTATGGAAAAGTAATTTGGAATCAAGTATAACTCCAAGGTCTCTAATACAGTCTTTCCTAATTGTGTTGACATTAAGAGAATAATTAAATTTTAAAGAAGTAGTTTTTCTTCAGAAGAAAATGACAAAAGTTCTAGATTAATTAATTTTCATTCCATTATCAGCAGATCAGAGCGCAATAGCGTGTATATCATTTTCCAAATTTGATAACCAGCCGGACTATTTAATTTGCGAAAGATTTTCATATCATTGGCAAATAAAAGGCAGTTTGAACTTATTCCTTTACAAATATCACCTATAAATAATATAAATAGTAGAAGCCCCAATGTAGAACCTTGGGGAACTCCACATAAAGTAATATATTGATCCGAAAGAGAATTTCCTAGTCGAACACAGGATTGTCTATAAATAGTTACAATAAAAAATGTTTTTTTTTGGTCATTTTTCTTTTGTGATGGGGGATTTTACTATTACAATAATGAACATTCACTTATAATCAGTGTTTTCATTTTCTTCTTCCCAGAGAAAATTGAATTTAAAACTGGATCAAACTACCGTTAAAGTTTTCTCTTGGAATTAAAATGTTTAGTTGGAATGCAGTATGTAAACAAAAGGGAAATTTCATTCTAGAATACTACTAAAATGAAAGACTTGGCTGCGATTCTTAAATCATTAAACTCGGTAATGAAAGAGCACCATCAAAGCGTTGGGTTGAGAGCACATTGCTCAAAAGGATTTCTTAGAGAACTCAACTTCTGATGAAAGAGTGAGTCTACGCGAAGAAAGTGAAGACCAAACAATGGAAATTCACAGAAATAAAAAAAGAATTGAGATCTATTCTCTTTCACATTATTTTTTGCTCCCGTCTGTAAGTTACAAATCCGTTGCTATGGATACTATTTACATGCACAAAGCTTTCACGTAAAGCATCGTATCTTAATCCAGTGTCGCAGCATAACAACCCACATGCTATTGAATCGAGAACAAACTACTTAAATGTCAATCTGCAAGTAAAAAATTCCTGAGAGTTACCTTTCATATTAAGAATCTAAATCTGCAAAGAAAAGATAGTTGAAAATACCGCATCTGATATGGAATAGTATATTATACAACTTCCAGAAGTGCTGAATTGGATCGGCTTGGAATATAACTGCAGGGATTTCCAAGATCCACGAATGCTATAAAGCTACGTACTTTTGTAATTAGTCGTATTTGGTGTTTAATCTACACGTCGTGTAGTAGATTTCCAAAGATTATGTAAATAAATTCTTAATAATATTGATAAAAATTAGTTTCTTTGTATAGTACAGAATGCCACGTTACCATTTCCCACCAACCTCATTACAGCAACTTAAAATCAACAAGCACTGTTAGTATCAGTGGCGTAGCGTCAATGTAAGCTAAAAAGCTTAGCTTCCCCAGTTAATAATAATTTCATAATAAACCTGCAGTTTATGCAGAAAATTATTTATTAGTTTTAATAGAATTTATATTTACGCATTAAATATTGTGATGCGGCAGCTCAGGATGATTTGTGATGCAGCAGTAAACAAGAAGCCTGCACTCACCAGCTTCCAAGCAGACCGGTTTCTTCTGTGTAATCCACCCCGCAGATTTTCCATCCCTTCCTAAGCTACCCTAGTCGCAAGGCTCGCAAAAAGCTAGCTTTAACATTTAAAATAAGTAGTTTCCGCGTTTTCCCTTTTCGTCAGTTGTGTTCAGTTGAAGTGTTAGTGTGCATTGTGGCTGATATAATAAATAATGAGCGAAATAAGTTCCTGACTCTAATTTATACTTGAATTTTTTTAGGACAATTGTATTATCAAAACTGACTTACGAACAAAAGTGTGATTTAAAAAACAAATGACCGACTCCCTTGCTGTCAATAAAGGACACAACCAAAAGACAGACGCATACTTACGTAATGATACTAATATTGTGATTTCTCTAAGTATGACAGGGAGTGAGCTAATGTTATACGTATAGGTGTCTATTTGTTAGAGATATGTGTAAACCGTGAAATCATATTTTACTACGTATCATTTGAGGTCATGCCTTATTGGTGTTACTTACGATGTTCCAACCAATCTTCGACTGCTGACTTGACATTGACTACTATTTATTTTAAGACTGTATTTTTGTAATACGTTTTCTCATATTGCATGAAAGACAACTTGAGTTAGCTTCCCCTACTCAAAATTTCATGCTACGCCACTGGTTAGTATTAGTATTTATTTAGTATTTATTTATTTAACCTGGTAGAGATAAGGCCGTCAGGCCTTCTCTGCCCCTCTACCAGGAGATTCCAACTACAATATCAACAATAAAATTACAATTAGTATTAAATTTACAATTACAATTACAAATAACATTACAATTAGTATTAAATTTACAATTACAATAAAATCAAAGTACGAAAAGATTACCTGAATAATTAAAGCTAGATAATTTATCATAGAGAAACAAAGAATATTTTATATTTACTGAATTACAAATTAAATCTAGAATAACAAAATTGTATAGTGATGAAATTACTGAATATTGAAATATTTTGTGATAGATTAAAGAAACTATTTACAAGTAATCAATTACTGACCAAGTGCCTAGTAAGTTTTCGTTTGAATTCAATTTTATTTCGACAGTCCCTGATGCTAGCAGGTAGCGAATTCCAAAGTCTTGGCAGGGCTATTGTGAAAGAAGATGAGTATGAGGAGGTGCGATGGGATGGTATTGTTAGTATTGTCTCATGACGAGAGCGTGTGTTCAGATTATGGTGGGAAGAAAGGTAAGTGAAGCGAGACGACAGGTACCATTTGAATGGCGTGCATAATGTAATAAGAAAATAAGATAAATAGTAAGTAGGTAGGCGAATAAGTAGGTAAGTAAATAAGTGAATAAACAAGTGAGTAAATAAATAAGTAAATATGTAAATAAATAAGTAAAACAGTCAAGTAAGTAAATAAGTAATTGGGTGAATGAATGAATGAATGAATGAATGAATGAATGAATGAATGAATGAATAAATAAGAAGATAAGTAATGATTCTTCATCACATATTTAAAAATTATACATATTACGTATGGGCGAATCCAGAAATGCATATAGAGTGTTAGTTGGGAGGCCAGAGGGAAAAAGAGCTTTGGGGATGCCGAGACGTAGATGGAAAGATAATATTAAAATGGATTTGAGGGAGGTGGGATATGATGATAGAGACTGGATTAATCTTGCTCAGGATAGGGACCAATGGCGGGCTTATGTGAGGGCGGTAATGAACTTCCGGGTTCCTTAAAAGCCAGTAAGTAAATATATTACATACCATCAACTGTGACACCGTCCAAGTCAGGAATGCAATATAAAAATTATGACCGGCTTAGCCTGCAGTAGGCTACATTCGACACGCAACTCATTCCATCATGAGTGCACAAAAGCTACTTTGGGTTGAAGTGCTCATGTATGCTTGAGGGGTTAGGTACAGCTTATAGCAGTAAAATTTTGGAAATATTCAACATTTTTTTCTCCATTACTGTATAATGTACAATAATGAAAATTGGTATATTTAAAACACTGTCCTTCTGCTATATGAAAAAAATACTTTTACGATTTAAAAAAGTATTTACATTTTTTTTTTTTTCAAAATTCAGTTCACTGTGCAGTGATGAAGCGTTTCCCACATAACTAAAAACTATTCAACATTCTGTGGTGAAATTTGTTGTGTGTGTATTTATACACGTCATATCAACAATATGATGCAAGATCACTCCTCTACCTTCGATAGATTGTCTGATAAAAAATAAATTCGTTTTAAAAAAAAATATGTATATAATATAAGTATATTCTGCAAATCTAGTCTTTCAGGTGAAGCTCCCTGTAAAGCAGATTTGAATAATTTCAAGGGAAAAAATTGTTCCGGGGCCGGGTATCGCTCCCGGGACCTCTGGTTGAACGTACCAGCGCTCTACCACTGAGCTACCCGGGAACTCCACCCGACAGCATCTCAACTTTTCCCTTTATATCCACACAACTCGCGTGGGCTGACGAAACGCCAGAGACCCACAACGAGTGCACACAATCTCTGTGTGACTTGAAATTGTGGTTTTCTGTTAACGTACACAGTAACGTATATATTATCAAATCTAGTCTTTCAGGTGAAGCTCCCTGTAAAGCAGATTTGAATAATTTCAAGGGAAAAATTGTTCCGGGGCCGGGTATTATTCAAATCTGCTTTACAGGGAGCTTCACCTGAAAGACTAGATTTGAATAATATATACGTTACTGTGTACGTTAACAGAAAACCACAATTTCAACTCACACAGAGATTGTGTGCACTCGTTGTGGGTCTCTGGCGTTTCGTCAGCCCACGCTAGTTGTGTGGATATAAAGGGAAAAGTTGAGACGGTGTCGGGTGGAGTTCCCGGGTAGCTCAGTGGTAGAGCTCTGGTACGTTCACCCAGAGGTCCCGGGATCGATACCCGGCCCTGGGAACAATTTTTCCCTTGAAATTATTCAAATCTGCTTTACAGGGAGCTTCACCTGAAAGACTAGATTTGCATAATATATACGTTACTGTGTACGTTAACAGAAAACCACAATTTCAAGTCACACAGAGATTGTGTGCACTCGTGAGTCTCTGGCGTTTCGTCAGCCCACGCGAGTTGTGTGGATATAAAGGGAAAAGTTGAGACGGTGTCGGGTGGAGTTCCCGGGTAGCTCAGTGGTACAGCGCTGGTACGTTCAACTAGAGGTCCCGGGATCGATACCCGGCCCCGGAACAATTTTTCTCTTGAAATTATTCATAAGTATATTCTTCTAACACAAAAAAAAATATTTATTAAGGAATGTAGTTGAAAGAGCATGGTATTGTAAATATGAGTTTCAGCAATGAAATAAAAGAGAGAGAACATGAAAAAGTTAACAAGTTTATGAGTTATGAGGGAAACGCTTCATCACTGCACAGTGAACTGCCACCATTTTTAATTAAAAAAAAATATATAAATATATTTTTAAATCGTAAAAATATTTTTTTCATATAGCAGAAGGACAGTGTTTTGTACATACCAAATTTCATTATTGTACAAGATACAGTAATGGAGGAAAAAAATGTTGAATATTTCCTAAAAATTTTACTGCTGTAAGCTGTACCTAACCCCTTAATTCCCAGTCCGATAAGAAGCGGTACAGCTTTATGATGCGTTACAAATACCCAAAAGTGAAGCGTCACAATTTCCTGACATTTCATGGGAAAAATTATTGAACACGAGAAAATAAGTAAAAGAATAGAGATTGAAATAGGTTCTCTCACATATTGGCCCATGTTATACGTTAGGCCTAGCTGAGTTGCTGCAATCGAGTACTTACGAAGTTATTTTTGGAGAAATGGTTGATGGCCTAAACCTGAGCCCATAACAGAGGTGGGTTTGAGTCTCCCTTCCAAACCTTATAATTTTAAAGTCTAGCGTTTCCACATCGCTACTTTCCCTTGCAAGTTTTACTACCTTTCAAGCGCGTATCCATTTGTGCAGGCTGATTTCTTGGTTGAAATAATTAACTTTACTTCCATATCACCATTTTCTATTTGGATTAATATGAAAATGGTGAGACTGAAAAAGAAGTAACACTATCTGGCAATGCTCCCGCAAAAGATAAAATATAATATACGTGGCGTGTTCTTTAATCCTCAAATATGCGCATGCGTCATCTCAAGGGAGTAACTGGAAGGTAAACACATTGAATAAACAACAGTTATGCCTTTATGTCTTCTGGAATGTTTTGCGCCATACTGCATTAGTTCTCCGTATCTCTCATTTAATTTTTATAGCTAGTATCATCATCATCATCATCATCATCATCATCGGCCACCTATGTGGCTCAGGGCTAGAGATGGACTCTTGCCTCAAGGCTGCGTTCGTGCGTAGGTTCGAGTCCCGCTTGGTTGGTTTATTCCGAGGTTTTTCCAACTGTAAGGCTCATTCCAGGTAATACCATGGTGAATTATGGCACTCACCCCACCAAATACTGTACCTTCTCAGCATAATCAATTCCACTGAAGCTAGAAGCTGCGCAATTGATACATCGTTGTTAAAAACCTAATAAAGTCATCATCTTGCAGGGTGTAAACAATAAAGCTGTCCAATCTTGTACAAGCGGTAGCTACATCACGGACTATAGCCTATTCGAGGTATGAGAGAAAAAAATTGTATTGTTTTTACACGAAAGGTTTAGACTATTCTGATATCACTCATGGTACCATCAGTAAATACAGTCACGAAGCTCAATACGTAGTAAATATGCATCCATAGATAGTTGCTAACCACTAAGATCGCTAATATCGTCTCATCAATGTGAAATAGTACCAGCACAGTCTATTGTTCCTAGCACCCTCACAACTCAAGCTTCGTGACTGTAAATATTTGACTGTGGTACCATGGTAACAGTAGTGTAAGAGAAACTTCGTACTTCGCTGCCTTCCACTAGGTACGTCTCGCGTCATCCTCAATATAGGCTTACTTTGAGGTTTTCCACACGATCCTCTCCCTCATGTGCTAGCTGTTAGGTTATGTTCATTTTCCGCTTTCCCTCTTCAAAATTAGCCTAAGTTTTTAAAGAAAAAGAAGTCAACACATGACAAAGGCGTAATGTGTACAAAACTTTTAATATTGGAGTTAAATGACAGCTGAGAGCAATATGGAATGCAGATAAATACAGACAAGACGAAAACCATGGTTATCGGAAGAAAAATAAAGAAGGTCAACGTGGGAATTCGAAATGATACAGTGGAGAAAGTGGACAGCTTCAAACACTTGGGGTGTACTATAAGGAGTAACATGATCTGCTGCCAGGAAGTCAAAAGGAGGATAGCAATGGCAAAGGAAGCTTTTAATAGAAAAAGGAGTGTTGTCTGCGGACATTTGGAAAAAGAACGAAGGACGAGACTTGTGAAGTGCTTTGTATGGAGTGTGGCAATGTAGGGGGCAGAAACGTGGGCATTGCGACCAACTGAAGAGAAACGACTAGAAGCATTTGAAATGTGGCTATGGAGAAGAATGAAGCATATAAAATTGACAGGCAAAATAAGAAATGAAGAGTGGGTGAAGAAAGAATGGTACTGCTGAAAATAATCTGAAAGAGAAAAAGAAATTTTCTGGGTCACTGGCTAAGAAGAAACTGCCTACTGAAGGATGTACTGAAAGGAATGGTGAACGGGAGAAGAGTTCGGGGAAGAAAATATCAAATGATAGAGAACATTAAGATATGTGGATCATATGCGGAGACTAAGAGTAAAGATTAGAGAATGCTGGGTTTGCAGTAAAATACCTGTTTTGGGCAGAAAACTATGAACAAACGAACGAATGAATGAAGGAAACTAATGAACGAACGAACGAATGAGTGAATGAATGAATGAATAGAAATATAGTGTAATGCTTGGTATCGTGATAAAAAATGAAAAAATATAATGGAAAAACTGTCGCCTCGTCCAATCTGAATAACATCACTCGCTTGAATACGACCTTGCTACAATCAAACCCCGAACTTCGCAGTATGCAGTCGACCATGAATCTCGGACTGATAGTTCCAGAGCAGGGTTGGGCGTGGTTGCTTACTGTTTACGTTTCGGATATTTAATCTATATCAGTACCTGAAATTGCGACCAGACTTGATTGCTCACGTACGTCGTGATCGCTGAGCTGGCCGCCCGCCAAGTCTGGGATGCTGTAAAAACTTGATTAGCACATTTCCACTTAGCACACAATTTTAATCTTTCGGATCTGATTCCTGCCTGTTCGATCGTCCATTAACGTGTCCCTGCATCCCTTTCGCGAACTTCTCTTTTACTGAATTGGATATATTGTCATCTTTTTTAAATTATGTACATTCAGCTTCGAGTGTGAAAAAAAATGATTTTTTATTTTGTTGTAGCAATTTAATATGAACTTTTAGCTTTATATTTGTGAAATAAATTTTAAGATATACTTAAAATTGACAAAGTTATGGATTAAAATGTTCTCCAATGCAAACACAATACCGGTCAGCTTTATGTATCGCTTAGTTTGTGAAACACCTTCGAGTGTGAAAAAAAAATTGATTTTTCATTTTGTTGAGGTAATTTAATATGAACTTTCAGATTTGTATATGTGAAAGAAATTTTAAGATATACTTAAAATTGACAAAGTTATGCATTAAAATGTTCTCCAATGCAAACACAATACCAGTCAGCTTTCTGTGTCGCTTAGTTTGTGAAACACCTTCGAGTGTGAAAAAAAAAATTGATTTTTCATTTTGTTGAGGTAATTTAATATGAACTTTCAGATTTGTATATCTCAAAGAAATTTTAAGATATACTTAAAATTGACAAAGTTATGCATTAAAATGTTCTCCAAAGCAAACACAATACCGGTCAGCTTTCTGTGTCGCTTAGTTTGTGAAACACCTTCGAGTGTGAAAAAAAAAATTGATTTTTCATTTTGTTGAGGTAATTTAATATGAACTTTCAGATTTGTATATGTCAAAGAAATTTTAAGATATACTTAAAATTGACAAAGTTATGCATTAAAATGTTCTCCAATGCAAACACAATACCGGTCAGCTTTCTGTGTCGCTTAGTTTGTGAAACACCTTCGAGTGTGAAAAAAAAAAAATTGATTTTTCATTTTGTTGAGGTAATTTAATATGAACTTTTAGCTTTATATTTGTGAAAGAAATTTTAAGATATACTTAAAATTGACAAAGTTATGCATTAAAATGTTCTCCAATGCAAACACAATACCGGTCAGCTTTCTGTGTCGCTTAGTTTGTGAAACACCTTCGAGTGTGAAAAAAAAAAATTGATTTTTCATTTTGTTGAGGTAATTTAATATGAACTTTCAGATTTGTATATGTGAAAGAAATTTTAAGATATACTTAAAATTGACAAAGTTATGCATTAAAATGTTCTCCAATGCAAACACAATACCGGTCAGCTTTCTGTATCGCTTAGTTTGTGAAACACCTTCGAGTGTGAAAAAAAAAAAAATTGATTTTTCATTTTGTTGAGGTAATTTAATATGAACTTTCAGATTTGTATATGTGAAAGAAATTTTAAGATATACTTAAAATTGACAAAGTTATGCATTAAAATGTTCTCCAATGCAAACACAATACCAGTCAGCTTTCTGTGTCGCTTAGTTTGTGAAACACCTTCGAGTGTGAAAAAAAAAATTGATTTTTCATTTTGTTGAGGTAATTTAATATGAACTTTCAGATTTGTATATCTCAAAGAAATTTTAAGATATACTTAAAATTGACAAAGTTATGCATTAAAATGTTCTCCAAAGCAAACACAATACCGGTCAGCTTTCTGTGTCGCTTAGTTTGTGAAACACCTTCGAGTGTGAAAAAAAAAATTGATTTTTCATTTTGTTGAGGTAATTTAATATGAACTTTCAGATTTGTATATGTCAAAGAAATTTTAAGATATACTTAAAATTGACAAAGTTATGCATTAAAATGTTCTCCAATGCAAACACAATACCGGTCAGCTTTCTGTGTCGCTTAGTTTGTGAAACACCTTCGAGTGTGAAAAAAAAAAAAAATTGATTTTTCATTTTGTTGAGGTAATTTAATATGAACTTTTAGCTTTATATTTGTGAAAGAAATTTTAAGATATACTTAAAATTGACGAAGTTATGCATTAAAATGTTCTCCAATGCAAACACAATACCGGTCAGCGTTCTGTATCGCTTAGTTTGTGAAACACCTTCGAGTGTGAAAAAAAAAATTGATTTTTCATTTTGTTGAGGTAATTTAATATGAACTTTCAGATTGTATATGTGAAAGAAATTTTAAGATATCTATAAAATTGATCAAGTTATGCATTAAATTGTTCTCCAATGCAAACATAATACCAGCCAGTAATCTATATCGCTTATTTTGCCAAACATAGCTTCAAGTGTAAAAAAATTGGTTTTTCATTTTGTTGTGGTAATTTAATTCTAACTTTCAGCTTTGTATATGTAAAAGAAATTTTAAGATATTTCTAAAATTTACCAAGTTATGCATTAAAATGTTATCCAATGCAAACACTACACCAGTCAACAATGTGTATCGCTCATTTTGTCAAACATAAAGCTTCGAGTGTGAAAAAAAATTGATTTTTAATTTTGTTGTGGTGATTTAATATAAACTTTTAGCTTTATATCTGTAATAGTAATATGCATTACAAGAGCGGTATGTTGATGTTTTCATGTTGGAGGAAAAGATTGAAAAAGCGAAAAGTAGTTGAGCTTTTTTAATTTCCGAGAACATGAAAACAAACATACCGCTCGTGTATCGTACATTATTTTGTGCGAAGATCGTTTATTACATACCTGAAAGACGAATTTCTAATTAGTTGCAATGAAATCTCCATCTTGGTTTCTGTTCAATGACGGCAACTTTTAAAAACTAAAATATCTATCTTCAACACTGTTGCTATAAAATGTTTTCTGTGTTTACTATATTCCAGCAGGCCGTGATATACGTCTGTCTTTTTTTTCCCCCAGTCTATAAATGCGAACTTAAAACAAACGGTAAGGTTATGTAATGATTTATTGTTAATTTTAATATTTCAACAATATTATATATATATAACATATTGCAGTAATAACATCGGCATCTGGAATCTTGTTGATTTTTTCACGGCTTCCTTAATGTTACTTGTATTAGGAATGCAGTAAGTTTCGTGGAGTAGTAGACTTTACTTAATTTTTGCAAATATTTAAAAACAATAATTAACAGTGCAATTTAGGTGAAATTGCAGTGGTAAGTTTCCAATTTATAATTATTACTATGTTAAACGTCTCTAGAAATAATATGTTAAAAGCCTAAAGCAGTAAAATGAATGTCGCGCTTAAGCGGTAAGAAGAGGGAAATTGTTATGTGTGTTACGGTGGGAATATTGAATGTGGTATTTCACACTTACCGCGTATTGGTTCTGTGTGGAAAACAAGCAAATACGCACGATCTCGCACAAAATAAATTGTAAGATATCTATAAAATTGACCAAGTTATACACTAAAATGTTGTCCATGGAAACACAATACCAGCCGGCTTTCTGTATCGCTTGTTTTGTGGAACATACACCTTCGAGTGTGAAAAAAAAAAAATTTATTTTGTAGTGGCAATTTAATATAAACTTTCAGCTTTATATCTGTAAAAGAAATTTTAAGATAATTCTAAAATTGACCAAGTTATGCATTAAATTGTTCTCCAATGCAAACACAATACCAGCCAGCAATCTGTATCGCTCATTTTGTGAAACATACAGCTTCGAGTGTAAAAAAATTGATTTTTCATTTTGTTATGGCAATTTAATATGAATTTTTAGCTTTATACCTTTAAAATAAATTTTAAGATATCTATAAAATTGACCAAGTTATTCTCCCATACAAACACAATACCAGCCAGTAATATGTACTTTTTCGCTCTCTTTCTCAAAACTGCTGAAATCATATCTTCCACAATTTTTCAGTCAATTTCATCGCTCTTTTTCTTTGTAATATCAACAAACTGTAGGTAAATCTTTATCCTATATTTAAAAGAAATAAAAAAACAATTATGAAACATTGTTTAAGTAAATAGTATAGAAGATACAATTTTTTCTTCATTTCGAAATGCTGATATTCTAATCATTGAGCTTGATCCTGTTAACATGAATTTTATCTTTCAGATAAAAAAAAAATAATTACTGAAATACATTAAAAATCTTGAAAGTAATTTCTAAACAGCTGTTTGGTATAAATCAAAATAAAAATTTTGAGAATTCACAATTTCAAAAACGTCTTATGTGTGCAAATATATTGCCTTTTAGATCGCAGAGCAATTTTTAAGCGTTAAAATTTCACCAAAACGATATGGAGGAACAAAATTTACGAAATGTATACATTTTTAAAGGTCAAAGGTGTATGCACCCCCCTTAAGTACACCGGAATTTTTTATTAATAATATAACTGCATTTAATTTTTGTTTAACATTATTAAGAAGAAAGTACTTTCCCTTTCCTTGCCTTTCTATAATGCTACAATAATTATTAATTAATTCGTCTACTAGAGTTAAGGCCTTCAGGCCTTCTCTTCCACTCAACCAGAACTAACTACTACTAACTAATATAATAAATTAAAATAGATGCTATGAAATGATTTCACAAGACAGTAAAGGGATAAAAAGATTCAAGTAATGAGTTTAGTCTAAATATATACGCTACATTAAGAAGTAGACAAATCATATTTTACATGTACTGTGATTATAGTGAGGTAAATCCACAAACTATTAGGGGAGAACACGGCAATTTTACCTCAAGCAAGTAATGAGATAGGTTTGGAAGTAATTCCCCCCCCCCAAAAGAAACAAAGTATATGATTATGTCTCGTGACCAGAACATAGTACGAAATGGAAATATAAAAATTGGAAATTTTTTCTTTGAAAAGATGGAAACATTCAAATACCTTGAAGCAATAGTAATAAAATATAGACACTCGAGAGGAAATTAAATGCAGAACAAATATGGGAAATGCCTACTATTATTCAGTTGAGAAGCTTATATCATTCAGTCTGCTCTCAAAAGAGCTGAAAGTTAGAATTTATAAAACAGTTATATTACCGGTTGTTCTGTATGGTTGTGAAACTTGGACTCTCACTTCGAGAGAAAAACAAATGTTAAGGATGTTTGAGAATAAGGTGCTTAGGAAAATATTTGGGGCTAAGAGGGATGAAGTTACAGGAGAATGGAGAAAGTTACACAACGCAGAACTGCACGCATTGTATTCTTCACCTGACATAATTAGGAATATTCGTGGGTAGAGCATGTAGCACGTATGAACGAATCCAGACGTGCGTATAGAGTGTTAGTTGGAAGACCTGAGGGAAAAAGACCTTTAAGGAGACCGAGACGTAGATGGGAGTGTAATTGTTCAAGTGAATTTGAGAGAGGTGGGATGTGATGTTAGAGACTGGATTAATCTTGCTCACGATAAGGACCGATGGCGGGCTTATGTGAGGGCGGCAATGAACCTCCGGGTTCTCTAAAAGCCATAAGTAAGTGAGGTGTAGCGAGGTGTTTGATGGTATAATAGATGGATTTTCATTTTTTTTTTATTTTTTATAGCTCCTGGCAATCTTTGATAACAAAAATGGGACGGAATTGCGATCTTTAGTAAATAACACTGTGAAAGATAAAGAGTATACAAGTGTAGTATAGTATGAAGGACAGGGCATTGTTGGGAATGGGTGTGAAAGTTGTGAAAACCAGAAAGCCAGTAGAAACGATTTGATAAATATCTTGGTTAGGATGTATTCAATATATTAAACATGAGGGTCTGGAAATGAAAGGTTCTTCGCTCATTCAGTCGAAACCATGGTAACATTTTCAGGGAAAATGTTACATGATCAGAAAGACGAATGTTGTTGGTGAAACCCACACACATAATATTATGAACATGGTGGAGTCTGTGAGATGGATACTTATGTCAGTAAGCAAAGAATCACAATGATCAAAATGGGGAATAACGAGCCTTTGCACGAGTAGTTTTTTATTAGTAAAGGCTGGTTCACAATAAACCGGGAACGGAAATATGGTTAAAATAAACGTATTTAAATGTGAGCATTCACAATTAACGGGAAGCTTGCCGGGAACGGGAACGTGCAAGTTAATTGTGAATGCTCACATTTAAATACATTCATTTTAACAATATTTCCGTTCTCGTTCTCGTTGTCATTTCCTTTCCCGGTTTATTGTGGACCAGCCTTTACTTGTAAGTTTTCAAACATAAAATTATTCGGAAATAAAGTTGGCCTGACGTCCTTACGTTACCCTTGTGTGTATTTCCTCATTAACTGTAAACCCAGAAATGTAAACGAATTTACAAGAAAGATTTCGTGATCCGAACTGGCTCTTTGACCTCCTGCACAGGAAGCCTTGACTGCGTTTCCATGGCAACTAGTGTAAACATCTGGAATTCAGACTCATTTTACAAGATGGCCTTGACTGCACAAATGAAACCAGTATCAGGAAAAATTTCCACGAACAGAATAATTAATTAGTCATATTAATAACACAACAAATATGGCAAGGAAACTTTTAGAGCTATATGAAGAGTGAAGACTTGAAGTAAATACGATAAAAATATATATACTAGAGATAGGAAGAGACGCCAAAGTTAACCAGTAAAATGAGAAAATGGGTGAAAAATGAATCCCTACTATCAATATAAATGTTTAGGAACGCTAATTCATGAAACGGGATGCCAAACAAATAAAATAAATAATAGGATGAGTCCTGTAGAGCAATAAATACCATGAATTCCATATTATGGTATGCGAGAATTACAAAAAAGTAGAAAATTGCAAGTATATGAAGCGATAACAAAAGAATCTACGTAGTCTATCAGGAGTTTGGCAAATTCGAGCTAGAATGAAAGGTATGATACTAGCACAGAAATAGACTTACTGGGAGATCATCTAGAATATTACTTGCGTTAAAGACAAAAATAGCCCAGCTAAAGAATTGATGGTTTTTGAAAAAAAAAACGCATTTTTTATTTATTTTATTGGGTTATTTAACGACGCTGTATCAACATCTAGGTTATTTAGCGTCTGAATGATATGAAGGTGATAATGCCGGTGAAATGAGTCCGGGGTCCAGCACCGAAAGTTACCCAGCATTGCTCGTATTGGGTTGAGGGAAAACCCCGGAAAAAACCTCAACCAGGTAACTTGCCCCGACCGGGATTCGAACCCGGGCCACCTGGTTTCGCGGCCAGACGCGCTGACCGTTACTCCACAAGTGTGGACAAAAAAAAAACACATAAAATAATACATTATATTTACAATTGAGTTCATATGATCATGTTTAACGGATGCCCGAGGAATAGTCGGGACAACAAATTATGAGATGAGAGTAACGGAAGAGATAGATGATGTCCGAAAAGAAGATTACGACATATAAAATACGATCCCCAATACACAGCAAAATGGAAGATAGGAGGGGGAGATACCCAAACTTCTTAAAATTGAATGGACAAGTGATGGCTAAGGGGAGGGAGATTATGCCTTACCCCTCCGTCCTTCTTCTGTATTAAGGGGTTGCCAACGGCTATTAGGAAACATTTCTCTGTAACAGAAATTTGTTATTTTGCTTCATTTAAAAATATCCTCTCATATTTCTATAAGAGTGACCATGTTCTAGTGGTCAGAGGTTCTGGCTATAGTTCATGAGGTCCCGGTTAGAGAACAGACATTTTTCCTTAAAGGGGATTATTCCCGTGTTTGTCCATGGTCTGGAATTTAGGTTAAGTTTAGATTTAAGACCTCTCCTGGCACCACATTATCATAATCATCCTATCATATCATCGGGGCAATGTAACTCCGCCTTCCAGGCGCTCCAACCCCAGAAGTGGGTTACAACTAAGCCAATACCAGGAGAGAAGAGCAGAAATGTCGAAAAGACCACCTGGTGGCAATGGTAAAAAAAATTCTATAAAAGTAGGCTACCTCTAAAATTTATTCTTAAAATGTAAACATTCATCTTAAAATTTTGAAAGCCCATCTTAAAATTATGTTTCAGACGTGTTTTTAGGAGTAAAATGTCAAAGCGATTTTGAATTTATCTTTAAAAATTGCTGAGATAATATATAAATTTCAGTGAATTACTGTAGACTGGTACTTTTTCTCAAAATATGGGACTTTTTTTTTTTTTAAACTAATCTTGAATTAAAGTGTTGCAGCGATGATATTTCTATATAAAAATTTGCATCAATTAGGAAAACTTTTTAAAATCATATCATACCTTGCCCTTAAATCATGATATGAAAAAGAATAAGGAAATGCATTCGTATTAATATTTAATATTTATTTATCTAATTCCCAAATTTACATTGGAGATGCACAGAAAACTAAAGGTTTCTGAAAAGACTCTTCAGACAATTGCATCAACCATTTTAAAATCATCATTGAACATCATCACTCACCATCTCTATTCATCTTTATAATATTCAATGTATATTATTTAATTTCAATAAATTTTTATCGTTTTGATAGCTACCACATCTTATCGCAGAATATTACTTTTTCAAAATTTCTTTATGTATTTTTCTAACATTAATTTACATTTTCTTTTTGTTCATTTGAATTGATTAGGATGCCAATATTTTAAATCCAGGATTTGGACGGGTGTCATTTCGATATATTTATTTATTTATTTATTTACGTACTTAGTTATTAATTAATTTATTTATTTATTTATTTATTTATTTATTTATTTATTTATCCTGGTAGAGATAAGGTCATCAGGCCTTCTCTTCCCCCCTACCAGGGGAGAAAGTAAAAACATCAGAAACTGAGCCCATGATGTGTAACATTTGTTTGGTTCAGTGAATTTACATTACTTTCAATGCAATAAAACAAGTAATTTTGAATCGTACACATTTTTTGCAGTTGCTACGCTACCTCACAAATTGAAGCATTGAGATGAAAAACAATTGCAGTTCAGTAATGAAAATGCGAGCATAACGTTAACTCAGCGTTTCTAATCGCGCCCGGCTGCGTGTTGGCTCACTCTCACTCGATTGTTTTTCTCATTGAGGAAGCTGTGAACTGGACCGATCTTGTGAGAACCACGCTCTTTGTTAGCACTGCGCCAATTAGTGACACGTCATGCCACAGTGTCCTCGATTCCAGTTTCCGTGTCTATTACTGAAGTGTCATTTGCGTGTTTTGATTTGGCAGGCACGTCGCTGCGTGCATGGAAGCCACAGTCTCGGCTTCGATTACGTGTTTGAGTGTTGATACTCGAGCTGAATGCACAGCGCCAAGGCCACCCATAGGAATCGTGTCCCAATTATTATTAATATTTATTTTTAAACGTTTTTGTTAAAATTTGAAAAGGAATAAACATAGAGAGAGAGAAAAAAATTAAATATATTAAGAATTTTAACAGTGTAACATAATATAGGCTGTGATTGAAAAGAATTTATCAGGGCTCTCCAAACACTCCGATGTTTTAATTAGTTTATTTTACAACGCTTTATCAACTTCGACGGTTATTTAGCGTCTGAATGAGATGAAGGTGATAATGTCAGTGAAATGAGTCCAGGGTTCAGTGCCGAAAGTTATCCAGCATTTGCTCTTAATATGTTGAGTGAAAATCTCAGAAAAAAAATCTCAATTAGATAACTTGTCCTAACCAGGATTTGAACCAGGGCCCGCTTGTCTCACGGTCAGACATGCTAACCGTTACTCCATAGCGGTGGACGCCAATATTTTTAAATACTTACTTACTGGCTTTAAAAGGAACTCGGACGTTCATTGCCGCTCTCACATAAGCCCGCCATAGGTCCCTATTCTGAGCAAGATTAATCCATTCTCTATCATCATACCCCACCTCCCTCAAATCCATTTTAATATTATCTTCCCATCTACGTCTCGGCCTTCCCAAAGGTCTATTTCCCTCCGGCCTCCCAACTGACACTCTATATGCATTTCTGGATTCACCCATACGTGCTACATGCCCTGCCCATCGCAAGCGTCTGGATTTAATGTTCCTAATTATGTCAGGTGAAGAATACAATGCGTGCAGTTGTGATGTGTAACTTTCTCCATTCTCTTGTAACTTCATCCCTCTTAGCCCCAAATATTTTCCTAAGCACCTTATTCTCAAACACCCTTAACCGATGTTCCTCTCTCAAAGTGAGAGTCCAAGTTTCACAACCATAAAGAACAACCGGTAATATAAATGTTTTACAAATTCTAACTTTCAGATTATTTGACACCAGACTGGATGATAAAAACTTCTCAACCGAATAATAATAGGCATTTCCCATATTTATTCTGTGTTTAATTTCCTCCCCAGCATCATTTATATTTGTTACTGTAATATTTTTAAATAAATGTTGAAATTGTATAACTTAACCCTACATTACTCAGGTGGGGTGTGGTAAACCCCGGTGCGTATATTTCAACGAAAATCTAAGAGATGGAGCTAGTGTGTCCTCTGTGCATCTGTATACCTTTCAATCACATCCAGAAGAGTTCACTTAAGAAATTGTTTAAGTGAACTAAGAATAGTATATTTAATTTCGTTTATCTGATTTCTGAAACTTGCGGAAAAATATATTAGTTATTTAAAATGGGGTTTGTGAAACCCCACCTGAGCAATGGTGAGAATATTTATAACATGAGTAACGCAGGGTTGAATACAGCCGCCATTGTGGGCTAGTGGCTAGAGAGCTGGATTTGTAATCCTATGGACCCGGGTTCGATCCCCGGCGTACCCCCGATTTATAACTTGTGTTGGGCACGCCCATAGACCAGGTAACATAGGGGTTTTCTCCAGGGGCCCCGCTTCACCTGTGACATCCCGAGAAATCTCCATATCTCATCTCATGGCTGGCGTAGCGTAGACAAGCCTCGTATTGCGTAACCAGGGTAACGACTTTATCGGTAAATTGTTGTACACAACTGGGATAATATGGTGAATGAAGAACAGTCAAATACCCGCCATTAATTAAAAAAAAAAATAAATACAGTACTAAGATAACAGGTTAAGAAAATTTTATTACAACGTCCCCATAAAGGAAATGGGCCCATCCCTTCAATAGTATATAGCATACTACTTAAAACTTGTTTTACACATAATCACTATTTCAGTAATAATGTGGTTTAACAGAATTCTTATTTCATTAAAACAATTGTGTCTTCCTCTTCCCCCCCCCCCCAAAAATAGCTAAGAATCGGGCCGGGGCTCTCTGTCGCCCGGCCCCCCCCCCACCACTTGAATGGTGTACCCCACATGGGGGGCCCTGTTAGCTATAAAGAACTCAGGCTGTTCTTATATGATTAGGGATTATTGCTATTATTATTATTATTATTATTATTATTATTATTATTATTATTATTATTATTATTATTATTATTATTGACCTTTGGGGAGGCCGAGACGTAGATGGCAGGATAATATTAAAATGAATTTGAAGGAGGTGAGATATGATGATAGAGACTGGATTAATCTTGCTCAGGATAGGGACCGATGGCGGGCTTATGTGAGGGCGGCAATGAACCTGCGGGTTCTTTAAAAGTAATTAGTAAGTAATGTAATTATTATTATTATTGCTATTATTATTATTATTATTATTATTATTATTATTTTATTTTATTTTTTATTTTAGTTGGTTATTTAACGACGCTGTATCAACTACTAGGTTATTTAGCGTCGATGAGATTGGTGATAGCGAGATGGTATTTGGAGAGATGAGGCCGAGGATTCGCCATAGATTACCTGGCATTCACCTTACGGTTGGGAGAAACCTCGGAAAAACCCAACCAGGTAATCAGCCGAAGCGGGGATCGTACCCGCGCCCGAGCGCAACTTCAGATCGGCAGGCAAACGCCTTAACCGACTGAGCCACGCCGGTGGCTATTATTATTATTATCATATTATTATTATTATTATTATTATTATTATTATTATTGTTGTTTTCTTGGTTATTATCGACGAAGTAACAACTCTCAGTTATTTAGGGTCGATGAGATTGGTGATAGCGAGATGGTATTTGGCGAGATGAGGCGGACGATTTACCTTGGATTACCTGATAGTTGCCTTACAGTTAGGAAAAACCTAGCAAAAAACCTAACCTGGTAATAGGCCCAAGCGGGAATCGAAACTACGCCCGAGCGGAACTCCGGACCGACGGGCAAGCGCCTCAGCCGACTGAGGTATGTCCGTGGCTTATTATTATTATTATTATTATTATTATTATTATTAATATTAATATTATTATTATTATTATTAATATTAATATTATTATTATTATTAATATTAATATTATTATTATTATTATTAATATTATTATTATTAATAATATTATTATCATTAATATTATTATCATTAATATTATTATTATTAATATTATTCTTATTATTAGTATTATTATTATTAATATTATTATTATTATTAATATTATTATTATTATTAATAATATTATTATTATTAGTATTATTATTATTAATATTATTATTATTATTAATATTATTATTATTATTAATATTATTATTATTATTATTATTAATATTATTATTATTATTATTAGTATTATTATTATTAATATTATTATTATTATTAGTATTATTATTATTAATATTATTATTATTAATAATATTATTATTATCATTAATATTATTATTATCATTAATATTATTATTATCATTAATATTATTATTAATAAGTATTATTATTATTATTATTATTATTATTATTATTATCATTAATATTATTATTAATATTATTATTATTATTAGTATTATTATTATTAATATTATTATTATTAATATTATTATTATTATTATTAATATTATTATTATTATTATTATTATTATTATTATTATTATTATTATTATTATTGTTGTTTTCTTGGTTATTATCGACGAAGTAACAACTATCAGTTATTTAGGGCCGATGAGATTGGTGATAGCGAGATGGTATTTGGCGAGATGAGGCGGACGATTTACCTTGGATTACCTGATAGTTGCCTTACAGTTAGGAAAAACCTAGCAAAAAACCTAACCTGGTAATAAGCCCAAGCGGGAATCGAAACTACGCCCGAACGGAACTCCGGACCGACGGGCAAGCGCCTCAGCCGACTGAGGTATGTCCGTGGCTTATTATTATTATTATTATTATTATTATTATTATTATTATTATTATTATTATTATTGTTGTTGTTTTCTTGGTTATTATCGACGAAGTAACAACTATCAGTTATTTAGGGTCGATGAGACTGGTGATAGCGAGATGGCATTTGGCGAGATGAGGCGGACGATTTACCTTGGATTACCTGATAGTTGCCTTACAGTTAGGAAAAACCTAGCAAAAAACCTAACCTGGTAATAGGCCCAAGCGGGAATCGAAACTACGCCCGAGAGGAACTCCGGACCGACGGGCAAGCGCCTCAGCCGACTGAGGTATGTCCGTGGCTTATTATTATTATTATTATTATTATTATTATTATTATTATTATTATTATTATTACAATTGACATATAGTCCGACATCAGGAACAATGAATTTGAGATAATGCTCCTACGATAACATTGTCTACTGTACTGTTATGTAATCATAAATGTCTGCTGTGATGTACTGTCCGCATTGTACCATTCTGACTACACTAAAACATTAAGCAATTTCCTGCTGAGTGCTAACGTAACCTTGTGTCAAATATATAGCATTGCATTGCTACTATGGTTCTAGTATTGCCATTACCGGGCTGGAACTTTGCAAGAAACAACATTATGATGATTATTTTTATAAAATACCTTTATTGGATTAATCATTTTTATATCCGACAAGACTATGAATGAAACTGCATTTAGAATCATTAACCAGGTCTTTCCGGTCACAGAAGTCCAAAAACAAACAAGAATCAAGTTATACAAGATTCTGGCAAGACGAATCCTCGGTTATGGTAGTGAATTGTGGGCTATTCGAAGCCGAGCTACTGGCTGCAGTATTTTACTTACTTTACTTTTGAGGGCCTCTCCACTTTTCAGTGGTTACCGTTTATTCCCATTTTCCATCTGCGTCTGTCATTCCAATCCTGCTCATTTAGTCCCTTATCATTCATCATCCTCAATATTCCAGCCCTCCATGAATTTCTAGGCCTTCCTCGTTTCTTTCTACCAGCTGGAGACTACTGAAGTAGCACGTTTGGCCACCTCCCCTCATCCATCCTCCTTACATGACCATACCACTGAAGTTGTCTACTCTCAATTCTTGCAATCACCGATTCTTCCATGTTCATTATCCTTCTAACATCTCGTTTCTTCTCTTTTCCAGCCTGGATATTCTAGCACCTCTCCTTATGCCGTCCATTTCAACTGCCTGTATCTTACTTTTTTGGCCTTCCGATAGACTCCAGCCTTCAGCACCATATGTCAATATACTTTCCACTATAGCCTCAAGAATTCTCTTTTTTGTTTGCATTGTTATTGTCCTGCTCCATAGCACTCCATTCAACATCTTTATTGCTCCTCTACCCTGCATTATCCTATAATCTATATCCGCTTTACAGTTTCCAGTCTCATGCAAAACCGACCCCAAATATTTAAACTCCTTCACTATTTTATTTATTCCTTGGGGCAACTTTATATTTCGTCCATCTCCACCTATCACCAGGTATTCGGTTTTACTCATATTAACTTTCAGTCCCCCTGCTTCAAATGCTTCAAGGAGTTTCCTTACCATAAATTTTGCATCTTCTCGACATTGCGCAATGATCACCTGATCGTCTGCAAATAGCAGCGAGTGCACTGTCTCATTTCCAACTGGAATTCCCATTCCTCGACATGAATTATTCCACTGCTTCAGTATCTGCTGGATATATATTTTAAACAAGGTAGGGGATATGCTACAGCCTTGTCTCAAGCCTTTGGTTGTATAGAAGGCAGCTGATAACCTTTTTCCTATCTTAACAGCAGCTTGACTGTCTTTATATAGCCTCTGAATTAATGCTATTAGGGGTAAACTAACACCAATACATTTTATTTCTTCCCACAGCTGCTTTATAGGAACCGAGTCGTATGCTTTCTCTAAGTCAATGAATACTAAATGTGTTTCCTTTCCTTTAGCATACATTTTTTCACTTATCTGTCTCAAATTAAATATATTATCCATACAACTCCTTCCTGTAGTAAAGCCTGCCTGATCTTCCGATATCTTCCCTTCTATTTCTTCCTCTAATCTATTCTTGATGATACTATTAAAAATCCTGCTAATGGAAGGCATGACACTTATTCCCCTGTAGTTGTTGGGGTCCTTCTTATCCCCTTTTTTATGGATAGCGGAAATATATGATATTTTCCAGTCTTCTGGAATTTCATCTCCTTCAAGAATTTGGTTGAACATCTTAGTAATAAGCAGGGAACGGATTTATATGGACTAAAAATATATGAAATATGTAAATATATATGTAGTTATTTTTACCAAAATATGGAATTAAATATGGATTTTTACCAAAATATGGAATTAAATATGGACTTAAAATTATAAAAAAATGACTATGTACGTTAAATATTGGTACATTTTAATCAAACTAAACAAAAAATATAATGGACGTACCTTATCTTCCAATGTAGTTTCAACAAAACACAATTTTTATTGTCTGTTACCATAACAATAGGTTACAAACATTTCTTTCAAGTGCTGAAAAGTGAATCTTCTTCTATTGTCTCTGAGGATAGATTTATACTGACTAAAAGAGCGTTCGACGTCACAAGAAGTAACTGGTACATAATTCAATTTCACAATGTCTGCTGGGGATAAGTCCAAGTTAATCTTCACTGTTGATTCACCACTCATCACAGCAACAACCTTTTGTAGTTCTTCATATCCAGGGTTTTTTGAAAGTACAGTGTCCACCTTAGCTCTTACTGCATCTGCAACTTTACCTCTACACGATTCAGTTGTTCCACAGTACTATTTATAATTTCAAAACTTTCAGATAGTGAAAGGTGCCTATTTTGGAGACTTTTGAGCGTTTTTATGATGCATGAAAATGTATGCTGAATGTGAGCTAAGTCATTCTTCACACTTATGTCACAGGTAACTGTTTTCGCAGTATCAATTGAGACTGCATCTTCAGAGTCCAATGCAAGGAGAACATTGTTAATAGAGTCTATATGTTCGGCATAATATTCAACTGCTTCTAGCCATGTACCCCATCTAGTTAAAATTGGCTTTGGTGGCAATGGAATTTCAGGGTACATTTCTTTCAACACGTTAACTCTACTGGGAGCTTTGAGAAATACTTTTTTCACTGATGAAATCAACAAATCTACTTTAGGGAAATTGTCTCTGACCACTTCTGCCACACGATGAAATGCATGCGCCACACAAGTAAAATGAGTCAATTTAGGATATACAACAGATAATGCTTGTCCAGCTTTGACCATATAAGGGGCAGCATCGCTAATAAAGAATAACACATTATCGTACATAATACCCTTTGGCCACAGGATACCCATAGCTTCGTTGAACAGTTTAACTATAGTTTTGTTATTGCACTTTTCTAGAACATCACAATGTAAAAGAATTCGTTCAGAATATTGTTCACTTAACAAACCGATAACTACATTACCAACAAGTCTACCTTCTTTGTCGGGAGTCTCATCAATGGAAACCCAAATTGAACTACCTTTAATTTCATCTCTTATCTTCTGTATTGTCTCATCGTAGATGGATGGAGCATACGTCTTCCTAAGTGTTGACTCATCCGGGATTGTATGTTGAGTAGGCTATATTTTTCAAGGAATTCCCTGAAGACCTTATTCTTTAGTTTGTAGAGAGGAATATCAGCAGAGATGAGAGAACGGCACAGGTCGATGTTAAACTCAGATCTTACATTCGATGTTGTTGGTTGTGTTAAAAACAATTGTCTCTGCTTGGAATTTAGTTGTTTGTTGGCCTGATGTTTACTAGTTGTAATGTGTTGTTGCACCAGGAACTTTTGTGTAGATGATACTGCACACTGACACAAATTACAAAATAATATTTTATTGTCAGTTGATAAACCATCTTCTTTAAATTCTGAAATGTAACTTGTTAGTTTTGATTTTAAATTGACTGAATGACGTACTTTTGGCATATTTACCGTCTTTATAGTATGATTTACAAAACTGAACCTATGTGTACTCTGACTGGCATTTAACTGTTGAGCTGCACAACTGAAGTCTGTTAAAAATTTTAAATTAAATTAATACAGTTTTGTAACTTACTTTCCCATTGTTGATAGGACTGCTAATTTTCAAATAACTCTGATGTTAAAGGGATTACTGAACATGTGTTTAAATCTCTATTGTTGAAATGTATTTTTAAAAGTTAATGGAATTTTGTTTTGTTTTATTGTTAAACCTAATATAATATGGACTGTTTTATATGAAATATGGAAAATATATGGAAATTAACGAAAATATGTACTAAACTCTAAAATATGGAAAAATATGGAAAATAAAAGTAGGATTTTTCAACCCTACACATTGTGAAACATAAAGATAATGCAAAATATAAATTATATTAGCTTTATAAGTAAATATGTATTTACATATAAATCCTTTCCCTGGTAATAAGCCTTACTAACAGAGGAGGTCCATATTTCCATAACTCTGCTGTAACACCACCAGGTCCACTAGCCTTACCACTCTTGCTTTTCTTCAATGCCTCTCTAACTTCTTCCTCTGAGATCGGCTCCACTCCATTCCTAATAGTTATATCTTGTTATAGTTATAGTTATATGCAGTATTTTAAGATTATAATACCAGGTGGGGATCCGAATCGTCATTCGTCTGTAAGGGGCCTTGGACAGCAACAATCGAAAGCTATAATATTCCGTTCGATCGTTGGGTTTCTTCATTCAGTGATTCGTTACTTCGTCCAGTCATTCATACAACCAGTCTGAAGTCGAAGTGTAGCCTTACTACACTAAATTATATTTAATTTCCTTAATGAAATTGGACCTCGAATTTTGGGCTACTTCGCGTTTCGTGTTAATGTGAAGTTGAAGCCTTACGGTAGGAAAATCTTAACACGGAAATGCTCGCGGGGAGGATTGGCGTGTTAGTCCCGGGGCAAGGCCAGATCTTCATGGCATGGTGCACATGAGAACAGCTGCGCTTGCAGGGCGAGGCGATCGTAAATGGTTAATGGCACGTTAAGGAAGAAAAGCCATTTCCTGGCTTCCGGTTGTGATGAAATATAGTGGAAGCCATACGAGGGGCGGGCGTGGGTCCACAGAAACCGCGACCTTGTTGGGATTCTCACTTGTAGGAGCTCTCCAGCTCCTTGGTGTCGATCCCACGTTAGCAGGGACGCAGCGGTCAGTATTCTCCTGACTCATACTTGTTTCCGAATTTCTCGCCAAGTAACGTTCAGAAAGGAAGGCGAAGGTACTTTTCGTTCTGCAAGGGAATTTTACAATGCTATATTTGTTCGGATCAAATTTCTGCATATTTAAAGGAGTTAGTTAGTTAGTTAGTGGGGTTTAAAAGGCGCGTCAGCTACTATGACTATTTGCGCCCTTATCTAAAATTTTTCACAAAACGAAAACACAATACAATAACCAGAAAGCTAAAATTATTAATAAGTATTTAATGAATTTCAATCTTAAGGCATGTAAACTTGTTTTTTTTATTCAATATTTCAATATCCTCATCTGAGAATTGCGTATCAGTTAAGTTGACAAATCTGTTATTGTTCATCGGTTTTTGGGTATTACTTGATGATTGTGACAAATTGGACCTGAGTTTTTGCAATTTATTATTCAATGTTTTATAATTATTCTCCATTAAAATCTTTATTTTGTTATTTATTATTTGATCTAAAATAGGCCATGCAGTAGTTGAAGATTTTGAATTTTGTAAATGAAGTTCGTATAACTTAGTATTCATGACATCTTTTTTCTTGTGTAAGAATTTAATTTCGTTTCTGATCCAAATTGTTTGAGCCATAGTTTTTGTTCTCTTAGCTGATTGGGTTTTGTTTTTAATTTTGATTTTTGCATAATTGGGTTTATATGCCTTAAGATTGAAATTCATTAAATACTTATTAATAATTTACCATGCATATTGATATATTAAAATGAATTGTAAATTTCAGAATGCTAAAGTCCACACCTGTGGAGTAACGGTCAGCGCGTCTGGCTGTGAAACCAGGTGGCCCGGGTTCGAATCCCGGTCGAGGCAAATTACCTGATTGAGGTTTTTTTTCCGGGGTTTTCCCTCAATCCATCAGGAGCAAATGCTGGGTAACTTTCGGTGCTGGACCCCGGACTCATTTCACCGGCATTATCACCTTCATATCATTCAGACGCTAAATAACCTAATGTTGATACAGCGTCGTAAAATAACCCAATAAAATAAATAAAAAAATAAAAAGAATGCTAAAAAGAATTAAAAAGCATTGTCACGGGACACATTTAAAGGACAAAACTTCTTTCATTAATTTATTATCATCATTTCATTATCATTTTTGATTTTTTAAATTTAATTTGTACTCACTAGCTAGCTAATTAAATAAATAAAATCAGAGACCGGAATTGTAGGCATTATGAATAATTAAAATAGGCAGGAGCAAATCCATCAAGAGCAAATGCTGGGTAACTTTCGGTGCTGGACCCCGGACTCATTTCACCGGCGTTATCACCTTCATATCATTCAGACGCTAAATAACCTAGATGTTGATACAGCGTCGTAAAATAACCCAATAAAATAAATAAAAAATAAAAAGAATGCTAAAAAGAATTAAAATGCATTGTCACGGGACACATTTAAAGGACAAAACTTCTTTCATTCATTTATTATCATAATTTCATTATCATTTTTGATTTTTTAAATTTAATTTGTACTCACTAGCTAGCTAATTAAATAAATAAAATCAGAGACCGGAATTGAGGCATTATGAATCATTAAAATAGGCAGATAAAAAGGCATCATAAATAGCTAAAATAGGCAGGCAAAAAAGCATTATAAATAGTTAAAATACGCAATAAAAGGCAATTACAAAAATCTTGCACTAGACCCACCAACCTTGCACTTTCCACAAAAGGATTTCGGCAGCAAGAAAAGCTTTACATAAGTCGAATGGAAATTGAGATTTTCGACTCAATGTTGCAATTACTGTTGGAAGCAAAGAAATCTTCTTCCCAGTAGCCTTGGAAAGTGCATTTTTGTGTTTGGTTGTACTGATATGTTGCGATATGAAATATTTAGCTAGCTACAACAACGTCGCAATGAAAACTGAAAGAAAAATAACGTTAGACCCGCACTCATTGTTGCCTTGTCAAATAAACACAAGCGATAATTAAAACGCTTACTGTTATACATTTTTGCACGGCAGCACTCATTGTTGCAAAGAGAATATGAACTGACTGAAAGACAATAATATACATTCGGTGAAGTCACTTTCATTGTAGCGGTTATAGAAATAAATTAAAATACTGTATATCTGTAGGCAATTTTTAATAATAAATGAATGAATAATAGATAAATAATCGAGTAAAGAAAAAAAAAACATTTATTTTATAAATTAGGCATTTATATTAAAAAAAACAGAAAACGGCAACATAAAACTGTGACGTTTCAATCACAAAGGCATAAGCCTAGCCGTCCACTGGCACCGTGAACGGACGGATATTTGTTAGGCCGTATACGGCCGAATACCGGACGACCGGCAAAAGAGCCGATCGATCGTCCACTGGAGCCGACACTTCGGCCGTCAATTACCAGTTGTATGTCCTCGTGGTGCTACATACATACAGTAGCGTGCAAATTAATCCGAACACGACATATTTTTACATTTTCTGTCATTGTTGGCCTCACAGCTGCTCATACCGCTTTAACTGACATCTGTAGTACGTGTAATACCATTGTTGAAGGTCTGTCGTTATTATTTTTTATAATACGTGACATTTTGCCTGTCATTTTGTACTTATAAGCATTTCAGTTGTGTTGAAGACTTAATACTGCAATCCTGTGTACATTCTGTCATCTTCACAAAATGGATACAGCTCCACGAAAACGGTCTAAAATTATAACATTAGCAGAGCATTCTTCTATGACATAGAGGCAAATTGCTGCAGAATGTCACATCGGTTAGGCTACTGTTAATTCGGTCATAAAACGATACAGGGAGACTGGATCCATCACACCCCAGAAAAAAGGAGACTGTGGCCGGAAAAGGAAGACTTCACCTGCAGATGATCGTTTAATTGTCAGGAAAAGTAAATTAAATCCTAGACTAACTGCTGTCGACTTAACCCGCGAGTTAGTGGCTACCACTGGGGCGAATATTCACGTCACAACAGTGCGGCGTAGGCTTTTGGAAGCTGGACGAAGGGCTCGTAAGCCTATTAAGAAGCAACTGCTAACCCCTGTTATGTGCAAAAAACGCTTAATGTGGGCAAAATTACATTAACACTGGACAGTGAATGACTGGAAGAATATACGTTTTTCCGATGAGTCTCATTTCGAGGTCCACGGCCACCGTGTTTCTTACGTACGGAAAGGATCCGAAAAAGTAAAAGCAGCTCATCTCTAACAAGCACCCAAATACCCCCCTAAAGTAATGTTTTGGGGTTGTTTTACACATGAAGGGCCTGGAGCGTTAATACCTATCAAGGGAATTATGAATTCTGACAAATATATTCACTTATTGGAAACCAGAATCGTACCCCAGCTGCAAAAATCATTTCCGGATGGCAGAGGTGTGTTCCAACAAGACCTGGCACCATGCCATGCGTCTCGAAAAACTACAGAATTCTTCAACAAGAAGAATATTCAGGTACTCCTCTGGCCAGGCAACTCACCCGACATCAACCCCATTGAGAACTTGTGGTCAATTTGCAAAAGAAGCATGCAAAAAATGGATTGTTCTACAAAAGAGAAGATGATTTCTGCCCTCATTGGTGTATGGTTTCGCGATGAAGAAATGAAGAATATTTGTGGGAAATTAGTGGAATCCATGCCAAATCGTCTCAGAGCTGTTATTAGGAACAAGGGAGGCCACACAGATTACTCGAGGTATGTCTTAGATCCTTTTTTTTTAATCCCGTTTGCGTGTTTTTGCATAAGTAATTACGTTGTTCGGATTAATTTGCACGCTACTGTACATACATACATACACCGGTGTGGCTCAGTCGGTTAAGGCGCTTGCCTGCCGGTCTGAAGTTGCGCTCGGGCGCGGGTTCGATCCTCGCTTAATCTGATTACCTGGTTGGGCTTTTTGCGAGATTTTCCCCAACCGTAAGTTGAATGCCAGGTAATCTATGGCGAAACCTCGGCTTATCTCGCCAAATATCATCTCGCTATCACCAATCTCATCGACGCTAAATAACCTCGTAGTTGATACAGCGTCGTTAAATAACCAACTAAAAAAGTACATACATATATACAAATGGCTTTTAAGGGATCCACAGGTTCATTGTCGCTATCACATAAGCCCGCCATCGGTCTCTATCCTGTGCAAGATTAATCCAGTCTCTATCATCATATCCCACCTCCCTCAAATCCTTTAATACTCGTATTATTCTCCTATTTACGTCTCGGCCTCCCTAAAGGTCTTTTTCCCTCCGGCCTCCCAACTAACACTCTATATCCATTTCTGGATTCGCCCATACGTGGTACATGCCCTGCCCATCTCAAACGTCTGGATTTAATGTTCCTAATTATGTCAGGTAAGGAATACAGCGTGCAGTTCTGTTTTGTGTAACTATCTCCATGGGTAAGTTTCATCATCTACACCTACACAATAAACTTCTAGAAGATAGTGCTAAGTTTTTCGATTACTATCGCATGAATATTGATACATTTCAATATATATTTAAATGTAATTCGTCATCAATATCAAAATGGTCAAATTTCAAAGAAGTTGTACCACCTGAGAAACGTTTGTCAGTGATATTAAAGTAAGTAGTACATGAATAATAATAATTTGTTAAGCCTTAAAAGTTTTAGTTCACTTGTTTAATGAAAAAAAAATACAAGAACTAATTATGCAAATCAAGATTTCAGGTATAACTCCCTGTAAAGTTGATTTGAATAATTTCGAGGGAAAAATTGTTCCGGAGCCGGGTATCGAACCCGGGACCTTTGGTTTAACGTACCAACGCTCTACCACTGAGCTAACCGACACCGATCCAATTCTTCCCTCTATATCCACAGACCTCAAAGTGGGCTGACAACCGTCAAGCAACCAACTTCGAGTGCACACTAACTCCGTGTGACTTAAATTGTGGTTTTCTGTTAACGAACAGTGACGTGTATTATGCAAATCAAGATTTCAGGTATAACTCCCTGTAAAGTTGATTTGAATAATTTCGAGGGAAAAATTGTTCCGGAGCCGCGTATCGAACCCGGGACCTTTGGTTTAACATACCAACGCTCTACCACTGAGCTACCCGGGAACTCTAACCGACACCGATCCAATTCTTCCCTCTATATCCACAGACCTCAAAGTGGGCTGACAACCGTCAAGCAACCAATTTCGAGTGCACACTAACTCCGTGTGACTTAAATTGTGGTTTTCTGTTAACGAACAGTGACGTGTATTATGCAAATCAAGATTTCAGGTATAACTCCCTGTAAAGTTTATTTGAATAATTTCGAGGGTAGAGCGTTGGTACGTTAAACCAAAGGTCCCGGGTTCGATACCCGGCTCCGGAACAATTTTTCCCTCGAAATTATTCAAGAACTAATTAATTTTTCGGCGTTTATGGTGAAATTTATGGAAACAGTGACCACGTGTTGCTCTGTTCGGCCGAATGAGACCGGAAAATCCCATCTGAATTGGATCCAATCGCCATTCGGCCGTCTTCGGTCGCAAACGGCCGAATAGGGCGAGTGTAATGGACGCGCGCCAATGCATTCTCTTGTTGTGGGATCATTCGGCCGTGTACGACCGTAAACGGCCGAGTTGTTATTCCGCCGAATTCGGTTCCAGTGGACGGCCAGCCTAATTCGTACAGATTTACTTTCAAAATGAAGATAGATTTAACACATTTAAAAAGACATTCTGCCAAAGTTCCGGTCTCTGAATATCATAATACACTGCTCTCTTGAACTGTCTGAGCATATTGGGAATTAAATCAATGGCTTTCCCAAAATACGCTATGAAATATTTCATATAAAACAATTTTTATCTCGAAAGGAAGCAATGGAAGTACAAGTAGTAGGAAGTATTAAACTTTTTTTTTTAGATATTTCACAGTGTAACACCCTGAAATTAATGACATCACTTACGGCTCATTCTGTATTACTTCCGGTCTTACTAATAAAAACTCTATATACAGACGTTTAACTGTCTTATACTTATACAATGAGTAGCTCGTTTATAAGTCGTGTGTAAATTCCTTACCAATAATCACTACATACGTCGTGTATAACAGTATAACTGTTACACAGATACGTCATAGTTTCGTCATTACTTCATTACGAAAGGTAATAGAATATCTGAGGTTCTCTATTGCATCCGGCAGAGCGCTGTAGTGTGGCGTTTTAAATATCGAAGTATAACTGGCTCTAATCGATTACCACACTACATTTTGGTCAAAGAGTACAAGCTACAGCAATATTATTCTAATAATTCTATGATCTTTGGTTTGTTCTTCTGTGGTTACAATGTAACCATCATCATAAAATGACAGTCGATACGATCAGCTGTTAGAGGGGCGGCCATTTTTTTCGCTATATACAACGTTTAAACAAGGGGTTTCGTGTATATAACTACTGCAAAGCAATTCCCATTGTATAGTTACAGCCTGTTTATACGTCCATAGCTTATTCACGGTTTATTAGTAACGTTTTCTGTCTCAACTCTGGATAAGTCTGATATAAAAACTATACACGGTTTATTAGTAAGACTGTTCGTGTAATGAGAAATTAAAATAAATATTAAATGAAAAATAAGAAAGAAATAATCGCTGAATAGTAGAGCATGGAGTGTAATTACATTCGATATAAGCAGCAGATACTTGAATTGCCCATGTTCGCAGCAATTATACTCTAATTCTTCAACCTTATCTTAATCTATTTTTGCTAGAGATGTATGTTGCAACAGCGTCCTTGACGGCCATCTGATAACAGCCACTACATAGAGTTCTGACTTTTTACACAAAAGAGATCATTTATAGACGACGAGGTTCCTGCAGCAAATGCAGATAAAGCCGTCGGCGAGCAGAGCTGTGTTACGATCATGTGGGGGGACGTTCACAATCCATTAAATTAATTTTATGTGGGCGATGCCCCTGCTTGTGGACAGTGGGTACAGCGCTGCCTGTCGCCGCATTGGACTACTTCCATGCTGTAAATACGTCTGGGGAACAAGACTGTTCCAAGTTGGTTGGTACCTTCCGCCTCTCGTGACGATGAACTTTCGCCCCATTAGTAAACTAACAACTCGTTTTAGGCCGAGGTGGAGGGATCCTCGAGTGCACTTAGACCATACATACAGGGACATCATTTTATTTTTACTTCAATTTTTATTGTACCTGAGTTTTTCAATGTACTTCACTCCCACCCCTTCTACTAATGAAGTTCAACCGTTCTCCACACTAATCCAAGACCGCATATACAGTCATAGTAGCCTTACCGTCACAGTACGTTCCAAAAATATGTTCGCGTTTTCCAATGACGAAAGAGCTTTCAATATTGCATCATTTTCGCACAGGTACTGTCGTCCATTTGCCTATGTCGCATTCCGGTTTCCCCCACCAGCTTCTATTCGCCTCTGTCTAAAGGCTAGTGGCTGGGCTGTCTCAGCTCTTTTCTGAGAACATTAATTTCTGTTAGGAATTGGATATCTACGTAATATTATACCCATAAAACTGTTTAAAATAACTTAAAAATAAAAGGGCCTCGTTAAGTAATTAACTGTCACGTGATTTCCCTCCTTTCTACGATCCTGCGACATAACCACTTGGACGGACAGTAGATAGCATGTCTGAGTAATTTTATCTTTTCGGATCGAGCGGAAGTGAAGATTGAATTTACAGTACGTAAGGTACTCTTTTATAGAGTAGGTACAGAATTATTTCAACATGAGTTACTAGTACGAAGGACGAAACTGGTAATTGGAATTACACACATTAGAACTGAAGCCTGTATCGAAATGAACCGCCACCATTTTCAAAAATGTGTTTAAATACCCATATTATGATTATTTTTCAATTTAACTTCATTCTCTATAGTGTACGCTAATGTGCTGTAGACAGTATAATATACACTGCATAATGAATACGTCCGCATGGACAGCTCAGTTCGTGAGTAAAAACACTCATTGTTAATACTGTACTCTATTCTGATTAAACAAAAACCTAATGAAAATTATCAAACTCAAAAGCGTGATATTTCATGCTTTACGTAAATGGATGAACTACTTTTCTTCCTTCCTATACCTAGTAAAGTGATTTGTTTGTATTTTACGCCATCGAACTCCAGTCGTGGAAGGGAGTAGCAACCGTTGATCCAAAGGTATAGCCAGGTTAATATCAGAAATGTTAGTAAAAATAAAATGATGTCCCTGTACAAGCCTGCCATATAGCCTACTATCGTTCACTAGAATTCTTCGGAGAATTTTATAACCAAAGAGCAATCTAGAATGGTATGTGTATAGGAGAAACTAAGATTTGGACCCATTGAGTAAATAATAATAATAATAATAATAATAATAATAATAATAATAATAGTAGTAGTAGTAGTAGTAGTAGCAGTAGCAGTAGCAGTAGCAGTAGCAGTAGCAGCAGCAGCAGCAGCAGCAGCAGCAGCAGCAGCAGCAGCATTATTAATAATAATACTAGCAGCAGCAATAATAATAATTTCTTAATCCTGTGGACCCGGGTTCGATCTCCGGTGTACCCCCGATTTATAACTTGTGTTGGGCAAGCCCATAGACCAGGTAACACAGGAGTTTTCTCTAGGGACCCCGCTGCATCTGTGACATTTCAAGAAATCCCCACATCTCATCTCATCGCTGGCGTAGCGTAGACAAGCCTCGTATGGCGTAACCAGGGTAACGACTTTATCGGTAAATTGGTGTACACAACTGGCATCGTATGGGTGAATGAAGAACAGTCAAATACCCGCCATTAGTTAAACAAATTAAATACAGTACTAAGATAACATACTTACTTACAAATGGCTTTTAAGGAACCCGAAGGTTCATTGCCGCCCTCACATAAGCCCGCCATCGGTCCCTATCCTGTGCAAGATTAATCCAGTCTCTATCATCATATCCCACCTCCCTCAAATCCATTTTAATATTATCTTCCCATCTACGTCTCGGCCTCCCCAAAGGTCTTTTTCCCTCCGGTCTCCCAACTAACACTCTATATGCATTTCTTGATTCGCCCATACGTGCTACATGCCCTGCCCATCTCAAACGTCTGGATTTAATGTTCCTAATTATGTCAGGTGAAGAATACAATGCGTGCAGTTCTGTGTTGTGTAACTTTCTCCATTCTCCTGTAACTTCATCCCGCTTAGCCCCAAATATTTTCCTAAGCACCTTATTCTCAAACACCCTTAACCTATGTTCCTCTCTCAGAGTGAGAGTCCAAGTTTCACAACCATATAGAAAAACCGGTAATATAACTGTTTTATAAATTCTAACTTTCAGATTTTTTGACAGCAGACTGGATGATAAAAGCTTCTCAACCGAATAATAACACGCATTTCCCATATAACAGGTTAAGAAAATTTTATTACAACGTCCTCATAAAGGAAATGGGCCCATCCCTTCAATAGTACATTAGCATACTACTTAAAACCTGTTGTACACATAATCACTATTTCAGTAATAATGTGGTTTAACAGAATTCTTATTTTGTTAAAACAATTGTGAATGTTTTGTGTCTTCCTCTTCCCCCCAAAAAATAGTTAAGAAACGGGCCGGGACTCTCTGTCGCCCGGCCCCCCCCCCACCATTTGAATGGTGTACCCCACATGGGGGACCCTGTTAGCTATAAAGAACTCAAGCTGTTCTTATATGATTAGGGATTATTGTTGTTATTATTATTATCATTATTATTATTATTATTATTATTATTATTGACCTTTGGGGAGGCCGACACGTAGATGGGAGGATAATATTAAAATGGATTTGAAGGAGGTGAGATATGATGATAGAGAGTGGATTAATCTTCCACAGGATAGGGACCGATGGCGGGCGTATGTGAGGGCGGCAATGAACCTGCGGTTTCTTTAAAAGTCGTTAGTAAGTAATGTATGTATTGTTATTACTATTTATTTTATTTGGTTATTTAACGACAATGTATCAACTACGAGGTTATTTAGCGTCGAGGATACTGGTGATAGCGAAATGATATTTGGAGAGATGAGGCCGAGCATTCGCCATAGATTACCTGGCATTCACCTTACGGTTGGGGAAAACCTCGGAAAAAACCCAACCAGGTAATCAGCCCAAGGGGGGATCGAACCCGCGCCCTAGTGCAACTTCAGATCTGCAGGCAAACCCCTTAACCGACTGACCCACGCCGATGGCTACTACTACTACAACTACTACTACTACTACTACTACTACTATTATTATTATTATTATTATTATTATTATTATTATTATTATTATTATTATTATTATTATATTATCTTGGTTGCGACCTTGTCAGCCACAAGTATCACTATGGAATCCCAGACCTGACCGGGAATCGAACCCGGAACGCCTGCGTGACAATCCGAAGTACCGCAGAGGTATGCATTTATAACGATCAATTCTCGAGTACCCCCCCACCCCCCGAGATCTTGTAATGAAAAAGACTTAGGTAGTGCTGTGTCAAAGCCCAACCAGGTAATCGGTCCATGCCGAGTCCAGTCGTGACTCCGAAGCTACGCCGGTGTCCTCCCTTTTCTTGCGAGATATGCCACGTTACGGATCACTATATCTCACAGCTCTAGGCCGGGTTTGAAGGCGTGACCACTACACCACCGAGCACAACTCGGTCGGAGCAGAGCTTGTTCCTCGCCAGAGTGCGTGCAGTGCCGGTGCGTTCACACGCGCTCCCAGCACAAGCGTTGCCTCGCGATTAATCCGACAGTGCCGCCCTAAAAATACCCGTGATGCTATGCGCGGCGCCCAAGGCCTGACGGCGCGACGCGGGCCTAATTAAGAAGCGAGGGCTGCCCAGAGCGACTGAGTCACTCCCCGCCGAAATAGGACACGAACTCCTGACCTTCCGATACTCGAGAGACGTGGTCTCCTGGGGTACTGGTGTTTGTCCTTTGTCAGCGCTCGTCAGATATTGTCGACCCCTGAAACCACACATCATCTCGACGCCCTCCGTACTCCCACTAGGGTAATTAAGCCCACGTGAATACACTGGCCTACAAAAAGAAACTTTTTGTCTGCTACTGAGGAAATTTCAAGTGTTTTATACTGAAATTGATGCGCTGATTCCACATCTATAATCAGATTTATCATAGCACGTCAGGTTTTTTAGTTATGGGACTGTAACATTAACTCTCAATCTTACTATTCATTATACTGGGTGTTCAGTTCAAAATGTGTCATGGCTCGCTGTATGCCGTCATGTGGCTAGCCGATGAGCCTAGAGAATTCAATCTTCCTACACTTCCGCAGAAAAGCTGCCTAGCAAGTATGGCGTTCATTCTGAAGAGTACGTACCGATACGTACGGTAACGCCGGTAGTGGCAGGAATGTGAACTGTTTGGAAATACGTACTGTCGGGATATGGGGAGAGGGTTAAGACGATTACTTACGTATTTGTTGACATTAACTTCGACGGTCAACATGGACACTGAGCATTTGATTTGTGTTGTGGAATGTTACCGTACGCAACCGATGATAACAAATACCCTGCGTACGACTTGCCGGCGCAAAACACAGTTCGAAAGAGGTTATGGTAGCACACAGACCGTACAGACCGCCATCTGTTGCTACGACGTTCAAGTTATACCGTACACGTTCTCAAGTTCAGATTGAAGAACGCCTTAAATAATAGGCAACTTCTCTAACATATAAGCTGAAACTCGCTTCAAATCGGTGACCCAACAACAGTGACGTCATGACACACTTTGAAATGAACACCCAGTATACCTGTGCCGTAAAGTCAGAGATATAAATTGAACTTAGTTTATATATTCTTTGCAAATTGTTATATTATCTTATTTTAAATACATTTATACGAAGTCTAGTGGCTTGTGCAGCAAACTAAGTAAATTAGACGTTCAAATAAAAATTTTTCAGATGTATTTTCAATAAAGAATACCAGATATTTTGAAAGTTATATTCTTCCATAATAATGAATGTTTTTTTATGCCAAAAACTTTTTCTTGAATCTATCCACCTTCAGGTTTTGAGTTTCAACGCGAAAACACAAGTAATAATGTCAGAACGATCACCGGGTTTTTCATGTAGGACTAAATAATAGCTAATTTAGATCATTGTGAATTGTGCGCGAATGTTAAAAAAAATGTCAGGTTAGCAATGCTTTCGAACAATAAACATAGAATCTTGGTATATCTGGAGCATGGAGAGCTTGAAATGTAGAGGGTAAAATCATTTCATCCTACTAAGAGATCTTGCTGAAATGATCGGGAGACTACAAAATTTTCTAGGTCTCTTATTTTATCAGTAAGTAATATCTTTTGGTTTTTCCTTAGGAACTGTAATTTTTGCGCTCTCTCGAGCCAATACTGAAAAGAATGGCGCATATAAATATGTACACCACAGCGCCATTAAGTATATGAAAAAGGCTCAACCCCACTTGATTAATAACTATAAAAATATTTCATTTTTAATAACAATATTATTATCTTACGTAAGTTTTGTATTACATACTACATAGCCGCCATTTAGTAAATTATAGAAATGGTCTAATTTCATCCTACATCTACTTATAGAACCCCAAAAGTTTCACTTTCATATCATCAATATAGCATTAATACGTACTACATAATTAATGAAAAATAGTCGCATCATGGCATTAATTATAATAATATTTAATTTCTAATGGTAATAATATCATCAAACAATCTCCATTTTTGTAGATTTTAATATCCAATACACAACTGTACTCAGAAAATTACACACTGCAGAATCAGACCTGTAAATTATTTTTAGCAAGCCTTGAAGTGTTTAATAACCAATTGAATTTGAGCTCTAAATATGTCAGCAATCCTGCAGATTATGGCCTTCGTGTAATATTAATAATTATTTAATGAATTTCAATCTTAAGGCATATAAACTTGCAAATGTTTATTTGCTATTTAATAACAATATATGAACGTTTTCGCCGTTCGTTTCTTGTAACTTACGACAACTTTCAGCCATGATTACTTTAAATATTTTATTATCATCATTGTAAATTTTAAAAATAACATCATTGACAAATTTTAAACATTGTATATTAATTGTAACATGAGCTATATGTATAAAATAAAACATTCGTCCAGTCTAAGTTCAAATTCAAAGATTATCTCAATATTCATCCTGTATCATGTTATATCTACATAAAGCTCATGAATTTCATGTATCACATATATTGTTCTCTATTTTCCTTGTTATTTGCATAATATACTATTATAGGTCCAGATAACATGTTTTGTTGTATCTGAAGATGCCCTAAACGGCGAAAACGTTCATATATTGTTATTAAATAGCAAATAAACATTTGCAAGTTTATATGCCTTAAGATTGAAATTCATTAAATACTTATTAATAATTTACCAGGCATATTGATATATTAAAATGAATTGTAAATTACTTCGTGTAATGGCCTATTGTTTATTGTAGGCTAGTGTGTGTTTTGTTTTATTCTGAAATGTTGCAATTAGTTCTCAAAACTGACGAAAGATGGATTTCGGAAAATATGAAAATTATGTAGGAAAACTAACGCTTCACTGAAAGTTACTATTTTTCTGAAAAACTTCGAGATCTAAGCTTCAAAATGAGGGGTCATTTATTAAAATCCGTGCAGCCATTTTCCCGTAATTTCCATTACCAGTTCAAATTATATAGATGTATACACTTGCAATATGTAGTAAGCACTAAAAACTCTGTTAAAAGTGCTTGAGACCTTTGTTTTTCCGCTTATGTTGTCATGTGGTTGATAGTTGTAGGGACAAGCAGAAATCATCCATCATGCTCGGACCGTATTGACCCTGGTACCTGGATTCCGTCGTTGATACGTCCTGACGGAACTCTCACCATGTTCGTCACTTACATCGCCGAGATTTAATGAAAAAAAGTCAAGGTGTGAATGAAGAAAGTGCATTTTTAAAGCCATGCGACAACCTAGATTATGAAATGCTCTTAAGCATGTTATATACTAGCTCAGCATAATTATCAGCTCGATAATTTCCTAAAAACCTAGTTGATACTAGTACAAATGTGTCCCAAGCTTCGAGTTCAAGAGCACTCAGTTTTGACCTGAACATAGTGTCACACATCATAATTAAAAATTAAAAATGTTATTTTAAAATTGTGACGTGATAGAAAAAAGGACTACAGATATGTAATCAGTACAATTAAATTATGGTTGGTACACTAGTTTTTTTTTCACTAGCAGAATCATAATAAAAAAAATAAAATGGATCTAAAATGTAAAAATTAAAAAAACCTCAACCAGGTAACTTGTCCCAAACAGGATTTGAACCCGGGCCCGCTCGTTTCACGGTCAGACGTGCTAACCATTATTCCACAGCAGAGGACTAACTGATATTTAATATTTTAATTAATTTTAATGACCATTCAAAAAAACAAACAGTATGCAATACAAATATGTAAGTGCATTTTTTAGTAGGTTATTTTACGACGCTTTATCAACATCTTAGGTTATTTACCGTCTGAATGAGATAAAGGTGATAATGACGGTGAAATGAGTCCGGGCTCCAGCACCGAAAGTTATCCAGCATTTGCTCATATTGGGTTGAGGGAAAACCCCGGAAAAAACCTCAACCAGGTAACTTGCCCCGACCGGGAATCGAACCCGGGATGCAAGTGCTTTAAGAGAAACTCGGAAACAGAAAAAACTCGACTTCACTCGTTTTTTTAAGCTTTTCCTCGGTTGTGTAATAATGCATTTACAACACTTGTATCGTAATGTACTATATCAATATCTACCGACACTATCTAAATCCCTTGTCGCTGAGACACTACATACGAAAAGGATGAGAGAGGATTTCAGTTAGGTTAGTGTTTATGATACAGATTTGTACCTCAACCTGGCAACACCTATCGGAGTGGACGCTGTGCTGAATCTATTTCAGCGATAATGAGTAGGTGCATCATGGCCAAGCTAAATATTTGCGGGTACGTAGCCCAGAGCGTTACGAAATGTTGCAGGTTGCAAAGAAACCGGGCGCCGGGACCAGCTCTCCATTCCAACAATGATGATCGTCCATTAGTCGCGTCCAACGATCGGTTAAAACGTGGACTCTTCTAAATCAGTAAATCATCTTGGACCAGCATAGCCAAAATGTTAATAACAGTTGAACATCAGTATGTACGTGCGTGCCAAGAAATTGTACAACTTACGTAGTCTGGATGTCAGCCTTATTGTGTGTGAGGTCGCCAGACATCTACCTGGAAATAAAGAGAAAACATTATTATTATTTTTATTATTATTATGGCGGCCGGGTAGCTCAGTTGGTAGAGCAGCTGGCCACGGACTGGAAGGTCCGGGGTTCGATCCCAGGTGGTGACAGGATTTTTTTCTCGTTGCCAAACTTTCAGAACGGCCCCAAGGTTCACTCAGCCTTCTATAAAATTGAGTACCGGGTCTATCCCGGGGGTAAAAGGTGGTCAGAGCGTGGTGCCGACCACACCACCTCATTCTAGTGCCGAGGTCATGGAAAGCATGGGGCTCTACCTCCATGCCCCCCCAAGTGCCTTCATGGCATGTTACGGGGATACCTTTACCTTTTACCTTTATTATTATTATTATTATTATTATTATTATTATTATTATTATTACTTACCTACTTACTTACAAATGGCTTTTAAGGAACCTGCAGGTTTATTGCCGCCCTCACATAAGCCCACCATCGACCCCTATCCTGTGCAAGACTAATCCAGTCTCTATCATCATATCCCACCTCCTCTCAAATCCATTTTAATATTATCCTCCCATCTACGTCTCCGCTTCCCCAAAAGTCTTTTTTCCCATCCAGTCTCCCAACTAACACACTATGCATTTCTGGATTCGCCCATACGTGCTACATGCCCTGCCCATATTATTATTATTATTATTATGGCGGCCTGGTAGCTCAGTTGGTAGAGCAGCTGGCTACGGACTGGAAGGTCCGGGGTTCGATCCCAGGTGGTGACAGGATTTTTTTCTCGTTGCCAAACTTTCAGAACGGCCCCAAGGTTCACTGAGCCTTCTATAAAATTGAGTACCGGATCTTTCCCGGGGGTAAAAGGTGGTCAGAGCGTGGTGCCGACCACACCACCTCATTCTAGTGCCGAGGTCATGGAAAGCATGGGGCTCTACCTCCATGCCCCCCAAGTGCCTTCATGGCATGTTACGGGGATACCTTTACCTTTTACCTGTATTATTATTATTATTATTATTATTATTATTATTATTATTATTATTACTTACCTACTTACTTACAAATGGCTTTTAAGGAACCTGCAGGTTTATTGCCGCCCTCACATAAGCCCACCATCGACCCCTATCCTGTGCAAGACTAATCCAGTCTCTATCATCATATCCCATCTCCTCTCAAATCCATTTTAATATTATTCTCCCATCTACGTCTCCTTAGAGCGATCGGTTTGGAAGTAAATCCCGAAAAGACAAAGTATATGATTATGTCTCGTGACGAGAATATTGTACGAAATGGAAATATAAAAATTGGAGATTTATCCTTCGAAGAGGTGGAAAAATTCAAATATCTTGGAGCAACAGTAACAAATATAAATGACACTCGGGAGGAAATCAAACGCAGAATAAATATGGGAAATGCGTGTTATTATTCGGTTGAGAAGCTCTTATCATCCAGTCTGCTGTCCAAAAATCTGAAAGTTAGAATTTATAAAACAGTTATATTACCGGTTGTTCTGTATGGTTGTGAAACTTGGACTCTCACTCTGAGAGAGGAACATAGGTTCAGGGTGTTTGAGAATAAGGTGCTTAGGAAAATATTTGGGGCTAAGCGGGATGAAGTTACAGGAGAATGGAGAAAGTTACACAACACAGAACTGCACGCATTGTATTCTTCACCTGACATAATTAGGAACATTAAATCCAGACGTTTGAGATGGGCAGGGCATGTAGCACGTATGGGCGAATCCAGAAATGCATATAGAGTGTTAGTTGGGAGACCGGAGGGAAAAAGACCTTTAGGAAGGCCGAGACGTAGATGGGAGGATAATATTAAAATGGATTTGAGGGAGGTGGGATATGATGATAGAGACTGGATTAATCTTGCACAGGATAGGGACCGCTGGCGGGCTTATGTGAGGGCGGCAATGAACCTTCGGGTTCCTTAAAAGCCATTTGTAAGTAAGTAAGTAAGCATCTACGTCTCCGCTTCCCCAAAAGTCTTTTTTCCCATCCAGTCTCCCAACTAACACATTATACATTTCTGGATTCGCCCATACGTGCTACATGCCCTGCCCATATTATTATTATTATTATTATTATTATTATTATTATTATTATTATTATTATTATTATTATTTTAGGAGAAAATCCATAAAAACGATTACAGAAAACAGGGGAATTCTACTGAGGAGATAGGTTTGGAAGTATGATTACCGGTATGTCTCGTGACCAGAATATAGTACGAAATGGAAAAATAAAAACTGGACATCTATTCTTTGAAAAGGTACTTTGGAGCAACAGTAACAGATATAAATGACACTCAAGAGGAAATTAAACGGAGAATAAATATGGGAAATGCCTGCTGTTATTCGGTTGAGAAGCTTTTATCATTCAGTCTGCTCTCGAAAAAGCTGAAAGTTAGCATTTATGATACAGTAATATTACCGGTTATTCTATATGGTTGTGAAACTTGGACTCTCACTTTGAGAGAGAAACAGAGGCTAAGAATGTTGGAGAATAAGGAGCCTAAGGAAAAAATGTTATGTTTTATTTAACGACGCTCGCAACTGCCGAGGTTATATCAACGTCGCCGGTGTGCCGGAATTTTGTCCCGCAGGAGTTCTTTTACATGCCAGTAAATCTACTCGCATGAGTCTAGCGCATTTAAGCACAGTTAAATAATATCGACCTGGCCCGGGATCGAACCCGCAACATCGGACATAGAAGGCCAGCACTATACCAACTCCGCCAAGCCGACTAGCTTAGGAAAATATTTGGGACTTAGAGGAATGAAGTTATAGAATAATGGACACAGTTACACAACGCAGAACTGCACGTATTGTATAAAGGGTGGTTCACAATAAACCGGGAACGGAAACTAGAACGGAAATATTGTTAAAATAAATGTATTTAAATGTGAGCATTCACAATTAACGAGAAGCTTGCCGGAAGCCGGGGACGAGAACGTGGAAGTTAATTGTGAATGCTCACATTTAAATACTGTATATTTATTTTAACAATATTTCCGTTCACGTTCTCGTTGTAGTTTCCGTTCCCGGTTTATTGTGAACCAGCCTTTATTCACCTAACATAATTAGGAACATTAAATCCAGACGTTTGAAATGGGCAGGGCATGTAGCATGTATGGGTGAATCTAGAAATGCATATAGAGTGTTAGTTGGAAGACCTGAGGGGAAAAGACCTTTCGGGAGGGCTAGACGTAGATGGGAGGATAATATTAAAATGGATTTGAGGGATGTGGGGTATGATGGTAGGGACTGGATTAATCTTGCTCAGGATAGGGACCGATGGCGGGCTTATGAGAGGGCGGCATGAGCCATTTGTAAGTAAATAAGTAAGTAAATTACATTTTATTGTATTTCATTTCTAATATAATAAAATATTTTATTTGTTTTAATCGTAGAAGTTTATTTCGTCGTTGTAGAAAGTTCTGAGTATACACGATTGCTATCTCTATTTGTAGTTTCATTTATTATGCCCACTTACAGCCGCCATTTATTGCATGCGACACACTTCACAAATATTATTACTTACACAAATCGTTTTCATTTTTTAATTGTTTTGCAATGGGTAGCTTACTTTTCTTAAAGCAATGCGCTACTTAAATTTCTAAAATCCACAATTTTTGAGTTGGTTGAAATTTTTACTGAATATGCATATCAGTATCATAATCACACATTGTTAATGTCAATCTTTTCTCCTAAACACTTAAAAAAAAAGTAAATTATTTTCTTGGTAAAAATCCTATTTCTTAAAAAAAAAATATTTTTATCTAATTTGTTCTTAAAGGTAACACGTAATATTGTGTAATGAAGCATTAGTAATGTCCTACAGTAAAATTTGTTCATTTTAAAAAAAATAATTTCTTCAATGCTTAAACATTAATAAAATAATAATAAAAAACCTTACGTATAACTAATTCTCTAGCAATAAAACAATGCTGAATACAGACATTCAAATGTTCCATCTCACAACAGAGATATTAATGAATAAGTATGCCAAGTTTCATCACTCTAGTTTTAACCGCTGAGAAATAAAATCAATATCTACTTGTGGTTGAAAATGTAGAAATTCTTTCTTTAGGCAATTAAATTTAAAGATTTGGTTACACATAACTCGTACATCGTTGTTGTTTAGTCAACTGTCCGAAGACAGGTCACAAGTCATGCCAACATGGCACCACTTATGAGGCAACTAAGCCAGGAGATGATGGGATAGGGTGGCCAGTTCCTTTTCCCCTAACTCATACATTAGCCTAACACAACTTATACCAATTATATAAAAGTATATGCCTACTTATAATTAAAATATTGAGTTAAACTTTCATGAAATCGTACATTTTTTAGCTCGAAAATAAAAAAAATAACATTTGTCAAAATTCGACTTTTTCTAGTAGCACATAGCCTTAAAAAAGAAGAAGAGCCCACATCAGTGGCGGCTGATTGACTGAGGCAAGTGAGGCCGGGCCTCAGTCACTTGGCTTAACTGAAATCAAATTTTGTGTTTTTATATAATGTATTAGTTATTTGAATGAAGCATCGCTGTAGAAGCATTTTAAAACTTTGTGATGTATATAGACCTGTTTTGCAGTAAAATTTACTCCTGAGGCCAGAATCGCTCGTGCCGGGTCTGGTTGTGATGTATATAGACCTGTTTTGCAGTAAAATGTGTTCCTGAGGCCAGAATCGTTCGTGCCGGGTCTGTCTTCTGAATTTCCTGTATTTTCGCGGGGTTTGAGCTTGCGCTTAAAACGTTGTAGCCGAGGCACAATTCGTCTGGCCTCGTGGCCTGGTCAGGTTTCACTCCTCACATCCATGGGCCGGCCTCAAGGGTAGAGTGGGGTGGGAATAGCAATGGTGACTTGTCTTCCTAAATAGGTCATAAATAACACAAATTCCAGCTCTTTGGCAGGCAGAGACGCACACTATTCCCTCCCCTTATATCTCAGTTTATGACTTAAGCGAGGGTGTTGTACTATTGTAATTCGTAGTACAGTAGTGAATCTGGGCCAATGTTGTTATATATTTCGGGAAAATATAAACAGAAACAAATGCGAGAAATAATGCTGGTGTAGTTAATTCATTGTTAGAGTGTCCTTTTTCGAGAAGAAATAATACTGAAATAAAGGAAGTTTTAAATAAAGAGAGAGACTACCGAGATACCTACGACATCGCTGACAATTTTTCTGACACATAATCTTAAAACGCGAGTTTCTATTGCATCCTGGTATTTGCAACATAAATGGTTAAGTGGTAATGTGGTGTAAAATAAACTTCTGTGTTGGCCTTGTTCGTAGATGTCAAGGCAAAAAAATAAAAAGAACAGAAAGGAGGGGATTTTCAACACATAATGTGGGTTGCTTCATCACACTGAAACTCACAGCATAACAGCTTATTTGGTGAGTGACATTATTTTTCATCAATAGTAGGCTAATAATAATAATAATAATAATAATAATAATAATAATAATACAGTAATCATGATATTAATAATATAACAATAATTAATATCATAAATAAACATTTCCTATCGGAGGCACTTAAACTAGTTGCATCTGGCCTCACCGAGGATTTCGATTACCGGCCGCTACTGGCCCACATATACATTATGGGAATCCAACAACATATACATATGATTCATTTTGAAAATTACTATAATATAAATCTCATTGCTTTTAATCTCTTTGATGTTAAGAACTCTGAGACTGAAAATGTATTCTCACTATTAGGCAATGGATATACTATGACATATCTTTTCCCTCCGAAGTTCCTTGACCTCGAAAGACGGCGGACTGTCGATTATAGACACAAAAACAACTGACAGACGTATCACGACTGTTGAATGGAAAAGTTATGTGGGCTAAACGTGTTATTCTTCTTTTAAATATAGTGTAAATTGTGCAAATCGATGCGTGTGTTATATTAAGGAGCGAAAATCATTATTATTTTGTCCTCTGAGTCATAAATTAACACTGAATATGTTTTAAAACCAGTGCTGAATGTTAGTTATTCCAGTACGCGGGGGATGTGGTTTGTTCTCCCATGATGCCAACATAACACGGTAAGTGACTGTAAAAGAAATGAATATAATTTTACTATTCCATCAGTGCTCTTAGAATATGCAATATAGTGTTTGTAATATTGTTATTGCTTTCCTTGTGTTTTACTTGTTACTGTTGATTTTGTCCATGGTCTTTAGGACTTTATGACCTAGCCTCTAAATAACTAGGAAGGCTAAGCTATGATATAATAATATTAAACTATCAAATGTCCTTTACTGCGATGTAGGCTATGCTAATGACTGTGACTAGGCCTACCTTTATAGGGTATAACCAAGAATCATAATTTTATTATTGTTGTGTAAATGTTATTTCAAAACATTTGTTGCTACTAATTGAATAATAGTACATTATGCAACGAGTCTATAAAGGTAGTAATTAAGACGCGAGTGTGTTTATGAAACGAGCGCAAGCGAGTTTAATAATTTTCATACGATAGTCTTAGAGTGGAATTCATAGTCGTCACTTATAAAATGAGTGAACCCTTAAGTAATAGGCCTTAGTGTTTGCTTATAATAAGGGAACCCTTAAGTCAATTCCGAATTCATAGACAACACTTATTTTCACGTAATGAGCGCTCACTTACAGCTGCCGGACATGACGTCATAACAAAAGCTGACTCTCATTGAACTAATCGAAAGCAGCTCTACATGTGGGTTGCTATAACAACGAGTTATCAATATTAATGTACTGAATAAGTTACATACAGCAATAGTTTCATGATATGTTGGATTCTAGTTGCATGTTGGTTATAGTTATAATCAGATATCCTACTAATTGAACACGTGTTCTGTAGTAGTGAATTTCTTAAAAAAATTAATTAAGCCTATTAGGCCTACTATATAATACTGTATATTGAATTTATTAACATAGTGTTATATTAACTCTGTAATTTGCCAATTATAGCTACATTTTACATTTTTGGCTATGATATCTATACTTGACTCTTTTTAATTGATTTTTATTTGGTATTTTTAATTTATATCTAGATCTGTGTTTTTTATTTAGGTAGTATCTATTTGTTTTTTTTTATTTTTAATTTGTAATTACACTGGTATCTGTTTATCTCTTTTGTCTTGTTATATGCAATTCTATGTTTTTTTTTAACAAATATCTGTACTGTCTGTTGTAATTGGGGCGTTGCCCTATTACATAAACAAATAAACGAGTAAATGAATAAATGAGTAAATGAGTAAATAAGTAAATGAGTAAATGGGTAAATAAGTAAGTAAATAAAAAATATATAAAACAAGTAAATAAGTAAGTACTGGTAAGTAAGTAAATAAATAAATAAATAAAATAAATAAGTAAATAAATAAATAAATAAATAACGATCAATTTGGCTAGAGCAGCAACTTCGAATTGATCTGAAAACGATATCGCTTCTTAAATTCCAGTTCACTATACATTTCCAGAGGATTCTCCATGTCTCTAATATACCTTTTTGGGACACGTATATTTTCCTCATTTCGTTCAACAAACTCCACAAAATTCTCAAAATCATTCTCAGTATCCATTTTGAAAATGAGTGGTCACTAAAGGGTACAAATCAGCTCACTTAAGTAATCACTTAAGTAATCACTCATTATGTGAATGAGGGACAACTATGAATTAGAAATGAGTATAAGTAACCACTTAAGGATTCACTCATTTATAAGTGACGACTATGAATTCCGCCCTAAATTACCATTATAGGCAAGTTTCATTCGACTTTTTATGCTCGACCATATTTCTAACTTGAGATTATTCAGAAGTATTCATGTTATTCTTATCTGACTGGGGAACGGAACTGACCTTGTGCAATATCTCGTAAATTGTGAGATGTGCGCAGAAGCGAAAGTATTGATTTTTTCCGAGAAACAAATGTCATTGACCTTGATATAATCTACAGAGTAAAGTAAACATTAATCTTGATAGCCACCGGCGTGGCTCAGTCGGTTAAGGCGCTTGCTTGCCGGTCTGAAGTTGCGTTCGGGCGCGGGTTCGATTCCCGCTTGGGCTGATTACCTGGTTGGGTTTTTTTCCGAAGTTTTCCCCAGCCGTAATGTGAATACAAGATAATCTATGGCGAATCCTCAGCCTCATCTCGCCAAATATCATCTCGCTTTCACCAATCTCATCGACGCTAAATAACCTAGTAGTTGATACAGCGTCGTTAAATAACCAACTAAAATTTAAAAAAAAATTAATCTTGATATAACCTTGAAATTGATTTAGACATGGAAAAACGAGATGACAAAGTGAATTTATTTGAATATTATTTACAATTAACGCTAATTATTATAGTAACAGAACATAACCTTCTGCGACAGTATTGGATTTCCAGCCTCCGTGACGTTTCGCTAGTTGCCTTTCGATTGCATATCCGAGAATAATCGATATTTGCGCTTTCATATTGCTACAATGGTGTTTTCTGATTGGTGGAACACCTGAACTTTAATGAATAGGTGTACTTTAATGAGGTCCATTAAAGGGTTGCTACCAGGTGTATAATTACTACATTTCGGCATGGTCGAGCATAAACTAGTTTATAGTCTGCTGCTATACTGACATGGCGAACTACGACTTAAGGGGAGAGGATGGTAATTTTTAAAACTTTTTTCCTATTTGGTGTAAAATATTAATTTTTTGTATGTAGAGAGCTCACGGCTATAGCAACTCAACAAAATATAAATATTTTGAATAAATTATTTGGGAGCCAGATTTGAAAAAAAAAAATGTACCCAATGCAGGATTTTACTAAACTCGATATATCTAAGCCATTTTTAAAGATAAATTCAAACACAATGTTACAATTTATTTGTAAAAGCACGCTCTACAAACTGTCTATAACAGAATTTTGATATTAGTTCCTACATTTGTAAAATAAACAATTAAAATTTAATAACATGTTTTTTATTTTCTTTCTTGCAACAGAGAGACTTATTTTTAAAATGAAATTAATTAGGGAAATTCCGTTACAGAGAAAAGTTTCCTAGTAGTCTAGAGAATGTATATTCTAAATTTCATTCATATATCTTTAATAGTTCAAAAATTATATCGATTTTTGTCTGGCTATGTAGCAAAAAAAATAAAGCTCCAGAAACAGCAATCAAAGGGGGTGTGATTTAATAATCCAGAGCGCAGGAACTTTAAAAATGGCGTCTCAACATCCAATAAGGGCACAGATACCCACACAATGTTAGACAATGTATTCCACACACATCACAGAGTATTTTAAAGAAAAATTTGGTTTTGAAAAAAAATGAAGTTCCGGAAACAACAAACAAAGTGCGGTGTAATTTAAAAATCCAGAGCACAGGAAGTTTACAAATGGCGTCTCAACAACCGATAAGCGCACAAATACCCACAAAATATTATACAATGTATTCTACACATATCACAGAGTATTTTAAGGAAAAAAATTGTTTTTTGAAAATTTACTCATTTTTCACCAATAAATACCATCCTCTTCCCTTAACATTGTATACGAACATGAAATTTTGAATTAACGTTGCGCTACGAGATAATCTGCGTTGTTCGTTAAAAGCTGTGCTTCACAGCGAACTAAAGCAAAGGTACAATACTATCGAACTATTGCAAAAAGACCGTTTGAAAGATATTTCGTAAATGTGTGATAAGTAACTATTGCAATCTATTGTAGATGTATATTTTATTATTTTTGTTTGTGTACTTGGAAAACGACATGCACAGGTAACTGGGTGATGGGGAAATTCGGTTGGAGAATTCCGAGTAACAGCAGCTGCTGGATTCCGCGATCTGTCGCACCGCTGCAAGGTCACCGCATGCGTGTGGTTCATCGCAGTTTGTTGGGAGCGTACACAAATGTAATTTAAAGTAGGGTCGACTGTAAACACAAACACAATTGCGGTAGGAAGCAATGCTGTCTTTTTCAAGAGACTTTAAATTCCATCATATATATTGCGATGAAATGTACAAGTGGACGTCGTCGTCGTCATCATCATCATCATCATCATCATCATCATCATCATCATCATCACCACCATCATCATCACCACCATCATCATCATCACCATCATCATCACCATCATCATCATCATCACCATCATCATCATCACCATCATCACCATCATCATCACCATCATCACCATCATCATTATCATCATCATCACCATCATCACCACCATCATCATCATCACCATCATCATCATCATCATCACCATCATCATCATCATCACCATCATCATCATCATCACCATCACCATCATCATCACCATCATCATCACCATCATCATCATCATCATCATCATAGCTTAGGCCTTTTAATCTGTTCCGCCTCTATAAAATTGATCTAGCCTTCTTTTATTGGCCCTCCTACTCATCTTTTCCGTTTTCCATTTTGCCTAGGGAACAGATTTCTAGGTGTTAAAAAGCGAGCTTTAGAACTTCATAATAGTACATTGTGCAACGAGCCTATAATGGTAGTAATTAAGACGCGAGTAGCCTATGTTTGTTTATGAAACGAGCGCAAGCGAGTTTCATAATTTTCATACGAGCGTCTTAATTACCATTATAGGCAAGTTTCATACGACTTTTTATGCTCGACCATATTTCTAACTTGAAATTATTCAGAAGTATTCATGTTATGGTTATGTAAGTGAGGAGCGGAACTGACCTTCTAAATTGTGAGATGTGCGCAGACACGAAAGTATTGATTTTTTTCCGAGGAACGAATGTCATTGACCTTGATATAATCTAGAGAATAACATGAACATTAGTCTTGATATAACCTGGAAATTGATTTAGAATTGAAAAACGAGATGACAAATTGAATTTATTTGAATATTATTTACAATTAACGCTAATTGTTATAGTAACAGAACATAACCTTCTGCGACAGTATTGGATTTCCAGCCTCCGTGACTTCGCTAGTTGTCTTTCGATTGCATATCCGAGAATAATCGATACTTGCGCTTTTATAATGGTACAATGGTGATTTCTCATTGGCTGAACAACTGAACTATAATGAATAGGTGTACTTTAATGAGGTGCATTAAAGGGCTACTACCAGGTGTATAATTACTACATTTCGGCATGGTCGAGCATATAATCAAATTTAATATTTTTAGGAGTTTATATAAAATTAACAATTAATAATTTTGGTGTTAATAAATATTCTATTTTAGGTGAAATTTATGTATAAAGAACTATACCTTTTTTTTTTTAAATTGAACATGACAGTTAAGCGGCCGAGCTTGGAACTACAGCGCTGTGTTGCCAATATGTACTACTACGCTGTCAGCTGATGGAAGCTAGCAATTGACGTTTGATGGCTGATGTTAATAAAACATTCATTAACAATTTACGCGGAGGTAAAAAAAAAAAAAAACAGCATAAAAGTTAACAGAGAATGAAAGGTGAAACGTGTCAATGCTAACAATGTCGTCAAGGAAGCTATTGAGCACTCACCACATGGGAACTGTAAATTTGGCTACTTAATCGTTGTTACCATAGTAACAGTCCTGCCACGCTTCAAACAATTGTTTCTTCGATCGCATCCCTAATGTCATGTCCCATCCTTTAAAAAAAAAAAAAAAAAAAAAAAAAACAGACATAGACCTGTCAATAAGTGCCACTGAACCGTAGACTCAAATTCTATCAGTGAACGAAACTAAAGGCTTGTCCACAATAAACCGGGAACGGAAACGACGAGAACTAGAACGGAAATGCTGTTTAAATAAATGTATTTAAATGTGAGCATTCACAATTAACGAGAAGCTTGCCGGAGTCCGGGAACGGGAACGTGGAAGTTCATTTGTGAATGCATACATTTAAATATATTTAACAACATTTCCAGACGGTGAGCTTTTTATGTGTTTTAAAAGTGTAGAGAGAAGCTATAAGTAGTATTTTGCTTCAAACAATTAGAAATGACAACCTCCGACTTCAGTTTTTAAAGTTACTTACATGAGACAAAGTAAATTTCCAGACTGCTTTCAAACCAAATTGTTTATGTTGATATTTATTGCTTATATTTCTTGTTCTTTCCTCCATCGCTGTAACAAACGATAGAAGCGAGCTGTCGTACGTATCTGTTGACTAAAAAAAAAAAAAAAAAAAAAAAAAAAAAAAAAAAAAAAAAAAAAACTTTTTTACAGTGTTGCCACAGTTCCGTACAATTTAACAAAAGCATACATTTATTCGGACTAAATCCCTGAACATTTCCCAAGAGGCATAACTAAAATTCATTTAATCATCTATTAATCAGAATTCGCTGCTGTTTTAAATTAACAGAGAGTATTGGGAATTTGGTTAGTAGTATTCCTAAGTACGCTACTAACTGTTTCATTTAAAACAGGGCTGGGCATCGGGAGCGGATCCAGACTCTAAACGGGGACGCTTAATATTCATCCGTCACTGAATCAACGCTGCGCGGTGTTCGGCGGGGAAGAAAGGGGATGAAGAGAAATCATATGGCTCCCGTGAGAGAGTAGAATCCGCTCTTGCTGCCCAGCCCTGATTTAAAACATTTATAATGGCTAGAGTTACGCTTCACTGTATGCATGTAACTTTGACTTACGTAATGCGTTTACTATCTGCTTGTGGCCAGGAGTACCTGGCCATCCAAGTTACAACTACTGAACTACAGGTAGGCAAAGTGCGTGTTGACGCGGAGACTAATTGGTAGGTACTCAAGTTTTCCCCTTCATCACTCCGCCGGTTGACAGCAGTCATCTTATCTCACAATGTGTGATTCTAATCACATCAATTCCTGTCGCCGACATACTGATAACGATAACAATAAAGAATGAAGCAAAAAACATATTATAACAGTAATGAAGAATTCTGAATCGAAGTCAAGAATTCACAAACAGTGGATATGATGTGAATTAAGGACGGGGGGATGAGTGAAATTTTTGTTTTGTACGTATGCATTTATTCACACTGCAGATGGGTATATACTGTACTGTGGTAACTAATTACTTTCAGTAATGACAATTAATAATAAACACAATTAATAAAAACACAATTAATGATAATAATAATAATAATAATAATAATAATAATAATAATAATAGGGAGCATCCTAAATTAAATGAAGCACGATCAATTAAAATAACATTAAAAGTAAATCTAATTGTATCTTAACCCTAAGTTCGAACTAAAACCCACGAGTATGATATGTTCATATCTGCATAAGTAACTTTCAGCATTACGTTCATTTCGCCGACAACTCACTCACTGCATTGGAACTACGACACATTTCACTGATACTACCCTGATTTCACTAACACTTCAAAAACATTTCACTGTTCAAATACTTTGCACTGCCACTATAAACTATAAAGCTTCACTGACACAAAGGACACTTCATTGACACAACACACTCCTTCACTGATACAGCACTTCAATAACAAAATATCAATTACACCCTTTAAATAGTGTGTATAATATACTACCGTCTATTAGTAAAGTCCTTAAGCCTATTTTAAATACATTTTTGGTTATTGGTAAAGCTTTCAGTAACTCTGCAGGTAAAGCATTTTAGTCCCTGATAGTACGATTGAGAAAAGAAAACTTTCCAGTGTCCGTCCTCTGTCTTTTTTCCCCTACCATTTCTTTCCTAAAACTTTTAGCAGAGACTTCATATTTTGTACACCTCATCCTCTTTCCATAAGCATTCTTGCATATAAGTTTCATTATGATCAGATGAACGGCTTTTGAGTTATTCAAATTAAAGAAATTCTCCTCTAATAAAATTTAACTTTCACGGTACATTCTGATATACAGTTAGAAAATAATTAGTTTCAGTTTAAATTCATATGTACAGAGTGAACCGTAAGTTAGTCATTCTGGTGGATGATTCCTTTAGTAAAGGGCAACAAAAAAATCAAATACCATTTTACTATATTTTGAATAGTTAAAAAAAAGTGCATTTTGAAAGACATGAATTATGAGATTGTGCAACGTTGTGCAATCAGTAGAGGGCACATATGGCTGAACAACCCCTTGACCTGGCTTATTATGAACAGGGAAGTTGAAGGTCGTTGCCACGTATATTGTTTTTAAACCCGTAAGAAAAAATACAGATCATATACTGTTTAATTTTTATGTTTAATCTGTGTTAGAGATTTTTTTTTTTTTGATAAAATAAATATTTAAAAAATTGAAAAATGGAATGCACTATCCGGACACTAAGAGAGTTACAATATTTAAACTAACTGAATTACATTTCTTCATGCCATTCATACGCCCAAAATCAAATGATGACTCTTATGTTAAATTTTATCCATGTCGAAGATGGTGTACAAATTTTTCAGCCCAGTAACTTATTTTTTATGAGTGTATGTACAGTTTGAAAATTAATTTAGAATAGTAAATAAACTATTTCAAACTGATACTAATGAAACTTGGGGGCATTACTAATAATAACAAAAGGTTACTGGTACCGTATACTTAAAATGTAGAAAATATAAATTTCACCCATTCAGTTTCTTAAACTCTTGATCATATATAATATATGCATATCAGATTGGCCATTCCCACGTTATAAAATGACATCATATAAGAGATAACAACCACTAGGATCCCCACTGTCGAAAATTATTTTTGATAACGTCCACTAGATGGAAGTACTGCTGCAAGCTATTGCTCCATTAAATTCCTTCAGGGTTATAACGTGGCTTTTTTTCATTAGCTAGATGACAACATAATGAAATTGATAAAAGTTGTCTTGAAAGTGCATTAGGCTGTTCAATCTGTTATATGTGATCAGGGTTTAAACTCAGGGAAGACAAGTTATACGCTACGCAAGCAACTGGTGTCAGATACAGTTTTCCGGTACAATGCAGGGGACACATCCTGGCAGATTGGTTGAACGTAACAGGCCTGTTCCATGGCCGGCGCGTTCTCCCGACTGACACCCTGTGGCTTTAGTTATGGGGTCATATGAAGAATACTGTGTACTCTCAACTCATGCAACGCGGAAACTCCTGTTGAATCCAAATTGTGGATGGGGTAAATAGGATCCGGAATACGCCAAAATCCTTCAAATGCTCGCAGTCGTCATGAAGTAAGAAGACTCGATTTTGCTGTGAATATGCTTGTGAAGTGTAATGTGGCACTAATCCGTGTAAATAACATACCGTGTGAAATACCAAGTTGTTTGTTCTCATTTTCCACTGCCATTAGCACGGTAACGCAGCGGTTCTGGCTATATGTTTTTGTGAAATAATTTGTTTGTTTTGCAGTATAGCATACCACAAACCTTCCACTTAAGAGACACACGATAAACAAGGCCCTGTTTATATCGAGAGAGAGCTTTACTTCCCTGCTAGGAATAGAAACCAATTGCTCTGGTTTTCTAGCCAGAAAAGCCACAACTGAAGATAATTATTGTGATTATTGTTGTATTTTTTGTATCAATACAAATGCGTCAAATTTAACTGAACGACTTTGAAACAAATGACTCACGCATTACATAACGGGGAGCATTTTATAGTAATAATAAATAACTATTAACTTTAAAACTGATACAATACTGCTGGCCTTACTGTGGTTTTGTGAGGCGACTTTGTGTATACTGGTGTCAGTCGTAAACATACGTGCAACTGTATTTTTTTAGTGTTTGCGTAGAAATCTTTCGTCTGTTATATAACTATTCAAGAAGCATTTCTCTCTTCTTGACAGTCATAAGCTTAGAGAAAACTCTAGATTCCTTCATCCGTGGGATCTGTGAATCTGTGGCAGGCACAAGAACAAGCGATCAATAGTAGATTTCAGCGACACAGATGTCTGTTGTTGTCGTCATGCTCTGGAAAATTTAATTAACTTGGTACAGTCCGCGTTATCAAGTTACACCTCACGTTGGCATTTCCTAACACATTTAACTGCGTAGTTGTTAACTTTATAGAAATCTCAGTTAAAATAGAGAATTCTTTATGCACAAACATTATACCAATATATTTAAATATTCGTTATTAGTGGCACCGCCTAAATGTATGGTTAACATGGCGTATGCTATATCTAGGCTAGAAGCAAGATTCACACTTCATACAAACTACAAATATTGACTTTGTTGCAGCCAACCCACGAAATGTCTGTGTCAAAAACTGTCCGTCATTTTCGAGGAAAATATTTTGATGTGACGTGACGCTCTTAACCTGGGAAATGATTACGAAAGCACCACAATAATTTCTTCTCAATTTACATGTGATTTTCCATATTCTAGTCGTCTAGCGACATAAAAAGGCTGAAGTCAGCTGTTTAATGTTCAGAAAAAAAATATGAACGACGAATTGAATCGGTCATTTGTAAAACCACATGAGCCACAGAAAGTAAGTTTCGAGAAAAATAGAAAAAACTACCTGTAGTTAATGAATTTTCTGTTAGGCCTGTGAAATTTTTACAGGAGGACCATACGTTAGTATGTCTGATTACAAAAGCATTGTATCCTACTTGTCTCATTTCATATCACCTTAAAATATTTTTTAATTTCTTGAACTCATGTTGTTTTAACAAGTATACTGAAAAAATATGAAGTGTATTGTTTGTTGTACTGTCAAATACATTATTATACAGTTTAAAATCAATTTATATTGTTATTTTTATTTCATATTCAAAATGATCCATATCATTCACAAATTAAATTCAAAATAACATAGCCGACTTAAAAAAAGTTATTCGCGAGTAATTAATTGTCATACCAGTGTGTCACATGTTTAATGACAATGTATGAGTACAGACATATCTTTAGTTCACAATAAGAAATAACATAAATTGCATAATATCACTCCAAAAAAGATGGTGTTTTTGGTTTTGGGAGCTCTTTCGAGGACTTTTTCTCTTCATATCATGCACTTCTACAAGTCCTTGAAGGTACACAGGTATACATCTTGTTCATTTTTGTTTTCAAGTGACGTAGTTTTATTAAAAATGTATATTCTATCTGGTACAGGTACTTTCATAGAACACTGTTGATTATTTTTTCTTGTACAGAACTCTTGGAACTACACTCACTGTCCAACGCCTTGACAAAGAAGTGCATGGTAGCAAATGCGTCATGGCTGCATCATGGCGTTAGGTGTTAAAGCCACATGAGTCCGGGACTGATGTGGTCTTGAAAGAACTCAATATTTTTAAGATTTTATATAATGCTTAATAATGATCGGACTCATGTTGTTTTTTAACTGGAAATGATGCGTCTACCCATAGTGCTTTCTATAGTACCGGTGACTCATTTTCGTAAAAATGTGGACTCATGTTGTTTTTTAACTGGAAATGATGCGTCTACCCATAGTGCTTTCTATAGTACCGGTGACTCATTTTCGTAAAAATGTGGACTCATGTTGTTTTTTAACTGGAAATGATGCGTCTACCCATAGTGCTTTCTATAGTACCGGTGACTCATTTTCGTAAAAATGTGGACTCATGTTGTTTTTTAACTGGAAATGATGCGTCTACCCATAGTGCTTTCTATAGTACCGGTGACTCATTTTCGTAAAAATGTGGACTCATGTTGTTTTTTAACTGGAAATGATGCGTCTACCCATAGTGCTTTCTATAGTACCGGTGACTCATTTTCGTAAAAAATGTGGACTCATGTTGTTTTTTAACTGGAAATGATGCGTCTACCCATAGTGCTTTCTATAGTACCGGTGACTCATTTTCGTAAAAATGTGGACTCATGTTGTTTTTTAACTGTAAATGATGCGTCTACCCATAGTACTTTCTATAGTACCGGTGACTCATTTTCGTAAAAATGTGGACTCATGTGGTTTTACAAATGTCCGATTCAATTGTGTGATGAGCTATAAAAGATAAATAAATAGCTTTAATCCTTACAAAAGAGGAATGCGTGTATGTACAGAGTCTGAAAATGTACGAAGTAAGACAGATAAATCTATTTGCTTTTAAATTGAATAACTTATAACAGTCCCTCAACGTGTAACACAAAATTTGTAGCTTGTATAAAATATATTTCAGTCAATATTTTAATTGCATTTTAAACATTTAAGTGAAATAGGATTACACAAATGAATTAAAATTTACTCACGATGGTGAGACATGCTTTTGACGTAGAATGCGTATTCTCCCGTACTGAGTATGGGCATCCATTAAGGGATCTTACTTGAAAAGAATGACAGAATTTCAAATGCTAACTGTAACAAATGAACCATAGCCGAATACTAATGTTATTAGTAATTAGGCCATGAACCAATGCAACTTGTATGACCACGCCCAGTGACGTCACCTCCAATGAAGATCTCAGTTTTTAGAGCACTTACCATAGGTTCGAATTTATTTGTCTCACAATGGCTCGTTTCTCTTTTTCACTTAACTTCATTTGTTTTGGTTTTCTTGGTATATTCCCTACCGAACCTTTATATTTAAATTTATTAAAAATATACGGCGTGGCTTTTCTTCACAAGTTGTCCCATTTTTCTTAGAGAATATCTCTTTAGGGCTAGATTGACAAAATTGTCGTCTTGAGGTCAGAACTGAGCTCATATTTGCTCATCATGAAGAGCCTACCTGACGAGGTAAACAAACGAAACAAACCTGGTCATGATCCACAACTGTTTGTGGCATGTAAGAAATGCAAACATGTCTACTGCGTGCTCAACTGTATTAATAAGAAAGTGTCTTGTATTTTGTGTTAAAAATACTTATTTTGTTATAAATAAAATATTATATTAAACAAAAACATCGTAAAATTTAATATTTACAATAACTTATTTTAAAATTCTACTTTATAATAGATTTGGCGTTGTATGAATAACCAAGTGATATACTGTATTAATTGTCATCATTGTCAAAAGTACACCAGAAAAACTGTGTTTGAAATTTAAGTCTTAGTCATATCATTTTATATTGGGTGGCGTATTTTCATTGTTTGTCTTTTATATACATGTTTTTGATTATCTCACTGCTGAAGACACTCAGTTTATATTTCCCGAGAAATTTGTTTCTACATCACATGTCTCTTATTTTAAGATTTTGATAAAATTTGTTTTATTAATATTCTGAAAGTATACAGAATAATTCAGTGTAAGCCTAATTACAGCTTCTCTGGCGGTTTGTAAATAAGTGTCCCAAGTTTGGTAACATTATGCAAATATTTGGCTTAGATACAGCTAGATTTATGTACCTAATCTTGTAAACCACTGCTTCAACAGTCGGGTCCCTTCAAAAGATAAAACAAGACAAACACAATACTTAAGCAAAGCTCACTTTCTACGGTTGGAAAATAAATCTTTTCTTTCGGGGTTCTAACTCGGATTCCAGTCTTTCGTGTGCAAACATGTTTTTGATATCTTTCCCCAAGCGATGCAACGGTAGAGTAAAAGAAAACAGTGTCTTATAACCGCTTCCAGAAGACATTCAAGATACATGGTCCATAGTAGATTAACACAGAACCAGCGTCAGTGCCAACAAGTACAAATTTTAATTCACATCTCGGTTAAAAAACAGGTGTTTTAGATTATGACGTAACAAGAAGGAGGGCAATGCCAAGGTAACGTATTGCTCAAAGCACCAGATGTGGGTGAAATGAAAGAGATTTTCCTATACGCTCCATTTAGACTGTCGCATATGAAATTGGTTTGGCAATTCTTGAAGAAATATATATTTTCAGCATTCCTCACACCGGAAAAGTGCTTTTGGATATTTCGTCTAGGTATAGCGATTTCTCATAAATGTTAATGTTATGTTTTATTTAACGACGCTCGCAACTGCAGAGGTTATATCAGCGTCGCCGGATGTGCCGGAATTTTGTCCAGCAGGAGTTCTTTTACATGCCAGTAAATCTACTGACATGAGCCTATCGCATTTAAGCACACTTAAATGCCATCGACCTGGCTCGGGATCGAACCCGCAACCTCGGGCATAGAAGGCCAGCGCTATACCAACTCGCCAACCAGGTCGATGATTTCTCATAAATAAATTATTAGATTTTGTTCATATATTGATACCTACGTAAGAGCTAATTTATCTTCGAATGATGTAATAATGTCTAAGGTTATTCAAAGGACACTTCAAAGTTTAAAATGTTATAAATATTATAATATTTAAAATAGAAGAAAAAGCAGTCACTGTGTTGAGTAAACTGCATTTACTGTCATGTTGCAATTTTTTCTAGGAACAAAATCGATTTCCTACTAAATGAAAATAAATAGCACACAATGGCGAAGAAAAATTCTGTTCGTTTGGTCTCAGGATTTACCCTGTGAAATTAGTTATTCAGAATATTCCAGCCTGTATAGCCTAAAGGGCAGTTCATAAAGTTTTTAGACATTTGCATAACTTATTTTTGATGTCCACCGCTGTGGAGGAACGGTTAGCATGCCTGGCTGTGAAATGAGAGGGCACGGCTTCAAATCCTGATTGAGATAAGTTACTTGGTCGGGGATTTTTCCGGGTTTTCTCTTAAGTCTTCAAGAGGAAATGTTGGAAAACTTTCAGCGCTGAACCTAGACTCATTTCGCTGGCCATTATCACCTTCATTTCACTCGGAAGCTAGATAACCATTACAGTTGATAAAACGTCGTAAAGTAAACGACTTAGAAATAAAATAATATTCTTGATATTATTATCAATAAGAAATTTCACATAAACCTAGGTATAACCACACATAACAGAAGAGTTATTTATTTTGAGAGCTCTTATTTTCATTGTAGAAATTAATCGTAGTTGAAGGAGATCACGTTGAAGGTCAAAATCCATGAAATGTTACAACCACGCCATCGACAGCGTTGCCACACTTTCGAAATTTGGCGGAATTATCCCGGAATCGACTTACTTTTACTACGGGTATGCCTTCCTTTAATAACCCCGAAATATTGTTTTGTTTCTGTAGAGAGCGTTTTAAAATTATCATAAACAAGGAAGTATCCAAATAGATCTCTCTTTTTTATATCATTATGGTATGAGGTCTGTTAAAAAATATTAGGCTTAAGTTTATTAGTGTCATTTTAATTACATCGTAAGAATAGGACTGTATCTTATTTTAGCATCTCGGCTTCCATCTCGTTTACAGCCAGGCCGTCGTGTATATTGTTATGTGGCCTGTGCTCGTTGCATTCTTGTTCTGTGCAACCATAACCAAAAGCAGTGATCTCAAAATCTGCATCAAAATTTTCCAGAAGCTTTACGACGCACAACAAAACACCATTGAGAAGATGGAGACTTTAGTAATGTTATGGAGATACAGTAAATTGAGTGGTAGGCTATCGTCACTCCTAAGATGTTCGGACATCATTGAGAGTGATAAACATTTTAGTCCGTCCTCAACCGGAGGAAATTCCGACATGGTCGAGAAAATTCAGAATTTATTGATGAAAGATCGCCGAAATACGATTAGAAAAGTTGACAATGAAATAGGAATATTATTTGGTTCTGTGCAGGCGATTTTGACTTCGATCTGGGCATGTGCAACGCAACGGAAAAAACCTTTCCAAAACTCTTAACACGCAAGCATAAGGAAAATCGTATCCAGGTCGTCAGAAAGATGCTGGAATGTGCCAACGGAGACCCAAACTTTATGAAAAAAGAATGTAATTACCAGAGATGAGTCATGGATGTGCGTGTACTGCCCGAAAAAGATCCAGCTTCAAGAGCAAAGAAGATGTTCAGCAAGGTGAAGGTCATGTTGACGGTGTTTTTTGGCTATCAGGTTTGGTTCATCGCCAGTATGCCCTTGATGGCCAAACAGTAAAGAGAGAGAACTGAAAGTTCTTTGTAGCTTACGGTATATTGTTCTTCTCAAACCGGAAATGTGACGAAGTGGTGGCTGGCAGTTCTATCACGACATTGAATGTATCTTGTTCTGAATTTTTTGGCCAAATATGCCATTGCTCCCTGTGACTCCTGGCCGTTCCCCAGATTATAGGTTCAAGATTTTAAGACATGGAGACAGTCAAGATCTTTTACGACAAAAAAATCTGTTAGATTTCTCTATAAATTACTTTGAAATATACTTAAGGCGGCAAAGGACCGTAGGAACAAAAATATGTTATGGAAGTGGCGGACTTCGAAGGGAATAAAAGTCTGAACACAAAGTATACTTATGGAAGTTTTTTTTTCTCCTCGGTCATAGATAGGATACGTTTTTTTTCTAATCAAACTTTGTATACTCTGTTTCCAAGCAACAACATGTTTCTTCATTCTTGATTACACTCTTTTAACACTCGAATAGGTCACTGTTAAAAGACATTAAGTCAGTTATTGACGAGATGGACATGTTGATGGATTTCTTTAGTATCTTTTGTCGGTTTAACAAAGGATGAAACAAACTAATTATATTATCTAACCTAGTATTATTATAGATGCCTAAACACAACAGAAACACAAGTTCAAAATTATGAAGCCTATAGAACAGTTTTATTCAACTTCACAATACTGAAAGAAATGACTTAATGTCTTCCAACAATGACAGATTCATTTTTATATGTCACTGACGAACTGTTAAGTTATTTAAATAAACTGCTTCACTGTGTTAATATTAAACATTGTTGGTGAAAAGTACAAACACAGTTTAATATTAACACAGTGAAGTAGCTGTTTATTTAAATAAACCACTTCACTGTGTTAATATTAAACTATGTTGGTGAAAAGTACAAACACAGTTTAATATTAACACAGTGCTTTAAAAAGTCCCTTGTGCAGACCCTTGTATTTCCCCATTTTGACTATGCTGACATTTTACTGACTGACCTTTCCAGCGACAACAAAATGAAACTTCAACGTGCTCATAATTTGTGTGTACGTTTTGTAAGCAATGTTCGTAAATATGATCATATTACCCCATCCCTGGAAGCAATAGGTTGGCTTAAACTAGATAAGAAAAGAAATTTACATTCACTTCTCTTTCTCTTCGAAATCTTGAACTCTTCTATTCCTTCGTACCTGTCGTCTCGCTTCACTTACCTTTCTTCCCACCACAATCTGAACACACGCTCTCGCCATGAAACAATACTAACAATACCATCCCATCGCACCTCCTCATACTCATCCTCTTTCACAATAGCCCTGCCAAGACTCTGGAATTCGTTACCTGCTAGCATCAGGGACTGTCGAAATAAAATTCAATTCAAACGCAAACTTACTAGGCACTTGGTCAGTAATTGATACTCGTTCAGAGATGGTTTCTTGTAAATAGTTCTTTTAATCTACCACAAAATATCTCAATATCCGGTAATTTCATCACTATAGAATTTTGTTATTGTAGGTTTAATTTGTAATTTAGTAAATACAAAAATATTCTTTGTTCTTAACTTCTATGATAAAATGTCTAGCTTTCATTAATCAGGTATTCTTGTCGTACTTTAATTTTTATTGTAATTGTCATTGTAAATTTAATATTAATTGTAATCTTATTGTTCATGTTATAGTTGTAATCCCCTGGTAGAGGGGCAGAGAAGGCCTGATGGCCTTATCTCTACCAGGTTAAATAAATAAATCTAATAAATCTGAAGTAGCTGTTCACTTAAATAAACCACTTCACTGTGTTAATATTAAACTATGTTGGTGAAAAGTACAAACACAGTTTAATATTAACACAGTGAAGTAGCTGTTCATTTAAATAAACCACTTCACTGTGTTAATATTAAACTATGTTGGTGAAAAGTACAAACACAGTTTAATATTAACACAGTGAAGTAGCTGTTTATTTAAATAAACCACTTCACTGTGTTAATATTAAACTATGTTGGTTGTTGGTGAAAAGTACAAACACAGTTTAATATTAACACAGTGAAGTAGCTGTTCATTTAAATAAACCACTTCACTGTGTTAATATTAAACTATGTTGGTGAAAAGTACAAACACAGTTTAATATTAACACAGTGAAGTAGCTGTTCATTTAAATAAACCACTTCACTGTGTTAATATTAAACTATGTTGGTGAAAAGTACAAACACAGTTTAATATTAACACAGTGAAGTAGCTGTTCATTTAAATAAACCACTTCACTGTGTTAATATTAAACTATGTTGGTGAAAAGTACAAACAGAGTTTAATATTAACACAGTGAAGTAGTTGTTTATTTAAATAAACTCAACAATTCTTCATTAACATCCCACTCTTCAACGTATGACATTTTCATGCGCAGTGGAACGACAAATACTTGAGTCACGGCACCATTAGTAGAGAAGTGTAAGCTGTCGTATAGGCAGTAAAGCACAGTCCACTGGATAAAAGCCAAATGACGTTTTGTTGTAATCGTGACCACCCGCTCAGGATCAGATTATCTTTGCAAGTGCTACGTTTTTGTAAAGCCAAAACTCTGTTTTTAATTAGTTATTTAACGACGCTGTGCCATTAATCGATTATCTAGCGTCGATGGAATTGGATAATATGGCGAGGTGAGGCCGCGGATTCACCATAGATTACCTGACATTCACCTTATGGTAGGGGAAAACCTCGGGGGTGGGGGGAAGCCAACCAGCCCAAACGGGAATCGAACCCGCGCCCGAGCGCAGCTTCGGATCGGGAGATAAGCGCCTTACGCTGTTAAATAACGAATGGAATGAATTTCCTATTCAGTTTTGTGATGAGGTATACATCCAACCACTGATATATTGTGTCCTTGCCACTGAAACCTTCCTAAACGAGGACCCCACATTCCGCACTGTCCGTGAACTGCACTCGTTAGACGTATAACGGCTTGGCTAAAAGCTGGCCGGTTGCTAATGGCCGATACACAATTAGACGCATAGCTATACCCTAACTACAACGGTATCTCTTAGCAGGATCAAGGAATGTCATCTTTACTTGTTAAAATCAGGTCTCCTAATTGCAGTACAGTCTACTAAAAAGCTCTAGCAACATTACTGGCAATAATATGACTATTATCATTTCATTGTAACTACAGGAAATTCATTTTATGATGTCTTTGATTTTAGGGTCCGTAAAAGATTTAATGAATTCTCTTTTTTAAGAAAGCGACCTCTATCTCTTTTTGCTTACTGCAACTTTAGAGAGATTAGAGTGTAATGTTAATAGCCAAACACAAGAACATCAACCACATCAAGTTATCTCGAAATGGATTTTTATAGTATTACAATACCTTTTATATCGACCGAGATGGCTTAGTGGTAACGCACTAGACTCGCATTCAGGAGGTCCCGGGTTCAAAACCTGTTGCCCGCCGATCTGACTGAGGATTTTCATTATTTTCCTCAATCACAAAGGCAAATACAGGATTGGAAATTCACATATCGTGATTCATCATCGCCTTAATCATCATTATTAAGGTCCACACCTGTGGAGTAATCAGCGCGTTTGGTCGCGAAACCAGGTGGCCCGGGTTCGATTCCCGGTCGGGGCAAGTTACCTGGTTGAGGTTTTTCCGGGGTTTTCCCTCAACCCAATTGAGCAAATGCTGGGTAACTTTCGGTGCTGGACCCCGGACTCATTTCACCGGCATTATCACCTTCATCTCATTCAGACGCTAAATAACCGAAGATGTTGATAAAGCGTCGTAAAATAACCTACTAAAAATCATTATTAAAACCGAAATCAGTTAAATGAATACAAGCTAATTATAAGAATACTCGTATTAAAGAAAAAGAATGAACTGTTCAGAACTATCATATCTTTAATTAGCTACTATTCTGAAGCTAAAAATGTGTTGTGAATTCCGTAGTTGTTTCATACAGATTTTTTTTTTTTTTTCCAATTTTTAACTACAAAATTACATTTGTCACGTATTTATCACAATTGTTACAAATCACGGCACTCTTGTAAATTCGTTAAGACTGTACATTATTATGCACAATTAAACTGTAAAGAATCAAGTTCCTGAAGTCGTATGATTTGTAACAATTTTTGTGAAAAGTACGTAAGAATGATGTCATTTTTAGTTCAAAATTGAAAAATAAAATCTGTACGAAGCAATTAACAACACATTTTTAGCTTCAGAACACTAGCCAATTAAAGAAATGACACTTCTGAATAGTTCATTCTCTATTTGTAATATTTTTTTACCCTTAAAAAAATTTACTAAGAACTTCAAATTAATTTAACTCTGAAAATATTGAGATTAGGACAAAGGTTTATATGACTTTTTTGTTCAGAATATCTTCGGAAATAAGCTCCGTAAGGGACGGTAAATCCTCGTGAATCACCCTGTATAACATGATAATAGAGACAGAATCACAACAATTTTGAAACTCCTCCTGAGCTTTCTGGAATGTTTACTGACTAATCCGCGCACATTTTTGGATTATTCTGTTTTTCAGTTCTTGAATATCCTCAAGCGGAGAAGTATCAACAACTGATTTCAAATAGGCTGTATTACTGTCTAGCCAACAATGAACCGCATTTTGAACATTTAATTTAGTAAATTTCATTAGGAAATTACCCAAAAATTAATTGTTTTCATCCTACAACAGAAAGCAAAAGATGTGAGATCAGATGAATGAGATGTGTAAACAATTCAGTATTCTTTCAATTTTAAGTATCATAATACAGAGGTGTCATTTTAAAATTCAAAGGGATTAGAGATGAGAGGGTGAAACATAAAATACAATTAACACTGGTTTTAAACTCCCCCCATCCTCCCTCAGTGTCTAACTTGACATGTATTTTTGTTTAAATTAAATTTAAATAAAATACTAGCTATTATTTAGAAAAGCAAGTTTTCAAATGGAAGTCCCGGTGTAATATACAGAGTGAACCGTAAGTTATGTAATGAATTTCAGGGAGTTATTTTTGGGATATTTCAAACAAAAAAGTTTAATACAATAATTTTGTTAGTTTTTGCTTTCTTTTCGAGATAAAAATTGTTTCATAAAAAATATTTCATAGCGTATTTTGGGGAAACCGTTACTTGAATTCCCAATATGCTCAGTCAATTTAAGAAAGAAGTGTATTATGTCAATAAGTTATTCAAAGAATGTTAGTTTTGTCCTTTAAATGTGCAGTAATTTAATCCGAACAAATGTAACATTGAAAAATTCAATTTCAAAACGAAAAGTTTGGGATTAAATTTCTGCGCATTTAAAGGACAAAATTAAAATTGTTTCAATAATTTATTATCATAATACACTACTCTGTTAAATTGACTAAGCATATTGGGAATTCAATCAACAGCTTTTCCAAAACACGCTATGCAATGTTTTATACAGAACAATTTTTATCCAGGAAAGGAAGCAAAAACTAGAAAAATTTTTGTTTTAAATATCTCAAATAATGACCCCTGGAACTAATGACATTACTACGGTTCATTCTGTATAGCTATTGTCCACCCGGTGCAGAACTGATTGTCTTTTTTCGTAGTAGTTGTGTCAATGGACACCTTGTGTATTAGTTATTTAGTGTCATACGCAAGTGTACCTTGTATCACCCGGCCCAATCTCTTTTGTTCATAAAGGAATGCAGTGGAAGCTCTTAAATTCGAGAGAAATCAAGTTCGACATCCTATAGTTCGACTGCTTACGTAGGAGAATTAGACACGCCCCTATACGGGAACTAAGAAATGGGTTTGCCTTTTGAATGGGAATTGGTTCTGTGTTTTGTAGTGATACTTTTGTTAAAGGAAAACAGCATACTTTATTGATTAGGACATCCATATTTAATCACTGATTTTAAATTAATGAACTCTTCTTTCTCTATTTGAGAATTGTGCCGTTTGTGAGACGGAACTGTCGAAACCCACTGTGGTACTAGAAGCGCATACACAAGTCTCGGGGCGGGCAGGAAATGCAAGTACAGTACTGTATTCGTTGATGGGTAACAGAGGTCTGCATCGGTTGTTTTCGCTCTAGCGCCAAGTAGTTCATAGTATAATCCGATAGGTAGCGCACATGCGTGATGGGTAAAATTGTCACGAGCGATAAATCCTCGAGCAGTATAAGCCGAGCGTTAGACATTCGTTCTTGTTACAGTGATGAACTGTGTAGTAACATCATAGATGTTTATCATTTCAAAACTTTGCAGTGTTTAACTAACCTCTCCAAAGTACAACACAAAACTTGCTTTAAAATGTAATATAAATGTTGTAGGTAAATGTTCCCCCCCACCCCACTCAGGAGTGACTTTGTTTTTGCCACATCTGATAGATGTTATTGGATGTAAATGTAATTATTATAAACGGAGAACACAATCACGATAATGCAAGAACTGTATCAAGTTTTCTAGTAATAATAATCAGTGTATCAATCTTTGCGTCTGTAACAGTTGTACAGCATGATTATTCGTTTTATTATATTTTCTGTGACGTTATCTCTGTACTAATATTGTTATTAATCTACTGCTATATCAATAATATTTTGTAAAACATTTTTACATTGTCGCAGTATATAGGCGGAACACTATGTATGGACCTATCATATTATATATGTGGTACATCAAATATTGAATAATTATTAATTAGCAATAATAACTGTATATCGAAGTTTTTCATACTATTTTATTTGTAACTTCGTGTTCCTGTTTTGGTACGTTCCATTAAACGTTTGTCATAAACGCAGAAAATAAAGCCTTATTTTTACCGTGTGAGTAAAACATATGTGTATCTTATGTGTCGCCTTCCATACAAGATAAGACATGTCGGTGAGATGGCCTTGTACTGTGCTTCTATTTATTACGAGCGTATCACGACCGATCGTATCTCACTCGAGGGTGCGACACTCGACCGAGTGCAAGCGAGCGATTTAACTCCAATGCAGCACTCTGATGGATAACCAATAAGAATTTGTATTCATTTCACCTGCCACGCCCACAACCCTTGTTGGACTAAACTTTCAATTCTGTTTTATCGAACTTAGGAGAGTCTACTGTAATATGTTTTCATATTTATCCGATCATGCTTACAAAAATGGGTCGCGCCGTGCGATTTCGGTCCACAGCTCATAATGATTGTTACTTTTATTGTAACCGGTAGTAGACGCAGTATGAGAATTTCAAAGATAGTTGTCACAGCTTCTGCATTCTTGTTGCAGAAATCTCATTCCAGACAGAGAATGTTACCAACATTGAACGGTCAAAATAAGTCTTCCAGGAAAATTGTATGTGATTTACAACGGCAGCAATCGAGCAAAAACTTAAATATGTTGGAAATGTTTATGACCAAGAATGCTCTGCTACGAGAAGAAATAATTACGTAAGGGAAAGAATAAAATGTACAGACTTGATACAACTTTTAGTTGTGATGCGTTTCTTCCTTAGCTATTTCAATTACTCAAGAATGTAGTAGGATTGTTCGGAGTGGAATGTTACAGGAGTAGCAATCAAAGTCTTCGCAGAGGCTGTGATAAGAGAGGCAGATTCCTTTTCCGTCAGCTGTCAGTAGACGTGAATGTTAAAATGAAATGCAATGCAGTGGATGTCATTAGTGCCGTTCCAGCGTATCGAGATCATTAAAATTAAGCAGTCATAAGTACAGCACGCCCGTTTGTGAATATTTCCGCGTTTGTTGGCCTGCATCTATTTCAGGGTATGGGAATTTATTCTGTAGACCTGTAATTGTGGTTTTTAACCCGTAAATAGTCGCGCGGGGGTCTGATAGGCCCCCAAGGTTATAAATGTTGATATACAACTATTTATGTATTGGGTATACTTTACAGGAACACTTTAGACACCTGGAATTGAAAAAAAATAACATATTTTCAAAGGAACACTATGGGCAGCTGGAATGTTCATTGAAAGTAATAGGGCTTCACAGGAACACTACAGGCAGCTGGAACTTTAATTAAAAATAACAGGTTTTCAAAGGAACACTATGGGCAGCTAGAGTATTAATTAAAAGTAATGGGGCTTCACAGGAACTATAGGCAGCTGAAATTTTAATTACAAGTAATGGGGTTTCACAGGAACACTATATGCAGCTGGAATTTTAATTACAAGTAATGGGGCTTCACAGGAACACTATATGCAGCTGGAATTTTAATTACAAGTAATGGGACTTCACAGGAACACTATAGGCAGCTGGAATTTCAATTAAAAGTAACAGGGCTTCACAGGAACATTAGAGGCAGCTGGAATTTTAATTAAAAGTAAAAGGGCTTCATAGGAACACTATAGGCAGCTGCAATTTCAATTAAAAGTAACGGGGCTTCACAGGAACACTAGAGGCAGCTGGAATTTCAATTAAAAGCAACAGGGCTTCACAGGAACACTAGAGGCATCTGGAATTTTAATTAAAAGTAAAAGGGCTTCATAGGAACACTATAGGCAGCTGGAATTTTAATTAAAAGTAAGAGGTGTTCTGGAACACTATTGGCTTCTGGAATTTCCATTTTAAAATGTGTATCTAATGCCTATCCACTTCACTTGCGTGATTCGAATAGATGGCAGGACTGTGACCCATTTTAAAGTTGCACACCACTTCGGCGGGCCACGTTATGCATGTTAGGAAATGGTTGAGGATGATGATGGTGATGAAGGGAGAAGGGGAAGCCCCGTGCCGGCACGTAGCGTACTCCTATCGAATAGCACCAAGGGGGCCACCAAGCTAAACGTCCACATCCGACGGACGAATCACTATCAACAGTTACATAGGATATCTTAATACGGGCAGTACAGTTTAGCCAATAGGATTTTTAACTTAAAATTATACAATATACAATGTAGAAGGCTTGAATTATAGTTTAAATTAACAGGCCTTAATTGAACATCATAAGCAGCTGGAGTTCTAATTTTAAAATAACAGGAATCGTTGGTAACTTGTCGCTTTCCATATTTAAATTAGCAAAAGTGGCAAACCAAGCTGCACTTCGTGAAAACTATTGTTACAATAGTAATTACGCGAAACTTCTCAATTCTGCGGTATGAAGTAATAGGCCTACTGTCGAGACGGCACTGACAGCAGTGAATCAAGTTCAGTTTCAGGACTCGTCTTACGTAAGCGTGTGGAGATTGTCGTATGGAAAGAAAGCATTATAACGGCAGCGCTGGCGAGATTTGTCGCCGTGTAGTTGAAACTTGACAAGGCATTACATCTCCTGTACGCTCTGGGATTCAGAGCGTGCCCAGTGGATCAGCGTGCTGGACTCCCAAGGGCACATTGACCCCAATCTAGCACAGACACTGGCTGGGTGTAACCCCTCATTGTAACTGTAAGGTCAGGGTGAACAATAGACGGTGATCCGAGGGCGGGCACGGGAGTCTGTAACTGTGAACGTCCGAGCTTATCAGACGTCGATCAACCAACAGTCCACATATCAAATCCTGGGCCAGTTTCCAGACTTGGATGAATAGGGATATCTTGAACTAGCACCAACAGATAGCGCACGTGTACTTTGAGGGATGCGCTTTGCGTGTGCATTTGTTTTTCGGTATATAAACATTGAGGATTTACGTTGTGTATTAATATATTAAATACTCTTTAAAACAACTAAAAATGGCAAATTTTTGTTATGTCCCTATAAGTAAAAACCAGGGAAAGCTTTTTGTCTTCAATCAGGTCCCGAAATATTCTGAATATATGCTTTAAACCTTAAAAAATATAAGTAATTAAATTGCGCCTCGAAAGTATTAAATAAAAGTAACTACCGGTACTTCAAGTAAGGAATTGTTGACTAAAGTTTCATTTTGGAAGAGGAAAAAGAAAAATTAATAAAAACATATGCAACCTCGACAGCGAGCTATGGTAGCTTAGATTATATGCAGTAATTGTAGGAGTCTCCGAAGTTTACGCCTGCAGTAAACTCTCGATAAACTGGGATGTTTATTATCCAGGACGATCCGTAGTGAAATCCATTTCGTGAATAATGTTTTTAATGTACTGTACCCTAATTATTAAAACCACGTTTTAACTTCAAATTTTCAAAATCATCCTACACAGTATTCAAAACTGCATGTCCTTAACCTACAAAACGCACGACTAACCGTGATACTACTGCGATCATATTATATCATCCTATTAAAAATTGCATTTGATCTTTCTGCAACTACAGAAAAAATACAAGAAATTCAATCTGGATAGTCCCTTCCCCATAAAAAGAAAACCACATTGGTGGCTGCATATCCTGTTTTTAGCGTATGGTTCTTAAATATTAATGATTAAAGAGGGCAATATTCACCTTCGACATAGTTCCTATTTTTTTATTCGTGCACCTCGTTCTCAAAGTTCTCGTTTAGGTTCTTGAACATTCAATTTATTCGTATCTATATTCTGCATACTGCAGATTTCCCCACCCATCTCGGGGAATCGCTCAATATTATACAGGTTTACGTTATTATTTATTGTAAATTAAATTAAATTATGAGGTAAGAAAATATTGAATTATATTAAATTATACTAGGTTATACAAAATAATTGTAAATATAATTTTGATACGCACAGAAAACCAATAAGCGGGAAAACGTAATCAACTGTAGCATATACAACGTGTTGCGCCGCGTGGAACGCTCCTGCCATCTAGCGGTAAAACTTCACATAAGATATCCCTATTGGGACGATAGAGAACATGCGTTGGTTTTACTTTTAAAGGGAGACGATGCTTAAATTTGAAATTTTTTCCTAATTGATAAACAACTTAAATTTTTTGTATATATAAATATCATTGCTGCGACAACTTAAATTCGAGATTAGTTTTTGAAAAAGGAAATTGGGCGAAATTAAAAAAAAAAAACAGAAGGATATAGTAATTCACTGAAAATAATATATCGGCCATTTTAAAAGCAAAATTAACAATTTCTACGACATTTTATTCCCAAAACACGTTCTTTAAAATGTCTGCAGCACAATTTTGATATTGAATTTAAAAATTGTAAGATAAAAAATAAAATGTAGACCTTCCCGGAATAGGATTTAAAAAACAAAACCATAATTCATGTTTCAGAAAGAAAGAAAAACAATTTCTTGGGCATATTTCATTAGCCCTATATTTACAAACACAACTATTTGACTAATCAGGGATACAAGTTTATTCAGCTATTGAATGCAATAATTCATTGTTGCAAATAAATGCTTTAAAATTACTTTTTTCCACCTAAATCACATGTTTCTGTAATTTGGTGTTACATCCTTTTTCAGGGGGAGGTCTTCAATATGTATCAAAATTGTGCTCCAGACGTTTTAAGGGAGAAGGTACCCTTTTCGCCAGCATCATTTTACTATATTTCAACTTTTTAAAATCAGAACCTATAGATCATTTGGAAACAAAAATTGACGTGCTTAATATACACTATCTGCACATCAATGACTAATTTTAATGTTTTTGAAAACCCAATAGTTATTATTATTTTTTATGAAACATTTTTAGATTTTTTTTCAACCGGGCAGCGTTTCAATAAGTCACTCAGATATTTGAATGTTGATGTAATTTTTCCTTTGAGCTATTTTTAATAAACTTGTCTGCAAAATACTGTATACTAAAATCTCTTAACATTTTAGCTTTAAAAATATTTTTATTCTTTAAATTCATTTTATACTAATTTATTTTCAAAATATTTTTACAAATGTTATTTTAAAAAAATAAGCTGTTCATTATGTCTTAAATATTTTAGTGTATGTTGTTCATATGAGAGAACTTGACAAGCATAAAAAGTTTCATTAAGATTTCTTAAGTACGTTTTGAGTTATCATTTGAAAGCTGCTCGGATGAAAAATAAATTCTCAAAATTGTTCATAATTTAAAAAATAACTATTGGGTTTTCAAAAACATTAAAATTATTTACTGATGTGCAGATGGTGTATATTAAGCATGCCAAATTTTGTTTCCAGAGGATCTATAGATTCAGAGTAAAAAAAAAAATGTTGAAATGTAGTTAGAATTATGCTAGCGAAAGGTGTACCTCCACCCTTAAGAACAGTGCTTTTAGGAGATAAATGTCATAGAAGTTTTGAATTCATTTTAGAAATGGTTGAGATATTATCAGTTTAGTTAATTGATGTATCCTGAAATTTTAGGGCCCAAATTTTTGGTCAGAAAGTAATCTCGAATTTAAGTTGTTGCAGCTGTGTTATTTCTGCATACAACAAACAAAAATTGTGCGTCAATTACGAAAAAAAAAAAAATGTCGAATTTCACTAACTCCTCCCGTTGAGGGGACTAAATGAATGAACGAATGAATGAATGAATGAATGAATGAATGAATGAATGAATGAATGAATGCAGTGAACGTTATGAACTTGTCGATTTTTGGATACAAGAAGAGTAAAGAATCGATTCCAATATTGCCATGGCATTCGCAGTATGTGGTTACCATCGTGATGCATGATTAGTCCCGAGCGATAAATAATACAGTGGGCGCTGCCGAATGGACACGTTCCCTAAATCAGCAACCTGACAGAAGGTCAAACGTCAATCTTCTCTGATCACGTCGTGAGCGCACTCTATGTTAATGGCTATTGTGGTTGGCGATCTGTCATTGCGCTCACCGACAATGAAATTCATCCTATTACAAATTTAAGGCATTCGACAAGCTAAGAACGCTCGAAACATCCGAATAGGGAAATCATATGCGAAGTTTAATCGTTAGATGGCAGGAGCGTTCCAGGCGGCATAACATGTTGTAGGGCTACATGCTGCATTGCTTACGTTTTCTGGCTTGTTGGTTTTCTGTGCATGTCGAAATTATGTTTATAATTATTTTTGTATAACAAGTATAATTTAATATAATTATTTTCTTACCTCCTACCTTAATTTAAATTAGAATAAATAATAGGGTACACTTGTATAATGGCGGCCGGGTAGCTCAGTTGGTAGAGCAGCTGGCTACGGACTGGAAGGCCCGGGGTTCGATCCCAGGTGGTCACAGGATTTTTTTTTCTTGTCTAACTTTCAGAACGGCCCCGAGGTTCACTCAGCCTCCTATAAAATTGAGTACCGGGTCTTTCCCGGGGGTAAAAGACGGTCAGAGCGTGGTGCCGACCACACCGCCTCATTCCAGTGCCGAGGTCATGGAATGCATGGGACTCTACCTCCATCCCCCCTAAGTGCCTTCATGGCATGTTACGTGGATACATTTTTTTTTTTTTACACTTGTATAATACTGAGCTATTCTCTTTTAAGAGATGGTTGGGAAAATCTGCAGTATGCAGAATATAGATATGAGTAAATTGAATGTTCATGAACCTAAATGAAAACTTTTGAGAACGAGGTGCACGAATAAATAAGAAAATAGGAACTTTGTCAAAGATGAATATTGTCTTTTCCGTTCATTCCTACTGTATGTACCGTGCGCGAAAACAGCCACCAATGGTGTTTCTTTATAGGGTTGAGTTCCTCGTATTTCTCTAGATGCAGAAAGATTATACTGTATTCTTAATAGGACGAAATAATATGATCCCAATAGTCTTACGATTATTCATGGCTTTTGTAGGTTAAGGACATTCAGTTTTGAATGTGTAGAATGATTTTGAAAATTTGAAGTTAAAACATGGTTTTAATATTAGTCCACATTAAAGGCATTTTCCACGAAATGGATTTTGACGTCAACGTTCCCCAACTTTCTTATTATACATATAGATGATATTATTTATAGGCATATATATAATAGATATATATATATATAATCAACATCCCAGTCAATGGAGAGTTTACTGTAGGTCTAGTATCATCCTATTGTAAAACGAACTCATAAACGTACCGGTACTGAATATAACCTAACCTAACATAGCTTCCTTAGAGGTTGCATATGTTTTCGTTACAATTTTTCTTTGCTTTCTCCCAAAATGAAACTATAGTCAGCAATTCCTTACTTGAAGTAGGTAGTTATTTTTATTTAATAGCTAGCACTTTTAAGCCGGTATTTAATTAGTTATACATTTTTAAGGTTGAAAGCATCTATTGATATGAAAATAAAGGTGAATCACGCAATATCGGAGGAACCAGAAGAGTCCAAGTCATTTCCTAGTAAAGATGGATGTTTCAAAGATCTCCCTGCTTGTGAAACTATCGCATATAAACCTCATGGACAATTTTGTGTTCAGGAAGAGTGAAATTGATGGAGTTGAAGTGAAAATGTAAAAATCATTATGCAATGGAGGCTTCAAATTACTTGAAAAATGGTTTTCTTTATATATGTAAAATGTGTTGTTCGGACGGCTGATGTATCTGTGCTGTCTGCTGTGAATCAGAACACTCTAAGAACAAGCAGTATCTTGTCAAACTGACACTGAGTGACAACGGCATTCATACAGCAGCACGTGAATGTGTGGCGGAAGCAGGTCTGAGCTTGATGTAAGAATCTTTCGGAAACTGATTGAAGATAAAAACCTTTCCCTGGTTTATAAATAGAGGAACAGAACAAAAATGTGGCATCTAAAGTATTTAAGAGCATTTAATATACCAACAAATTACGTAAATTCTCAATGATTATTATATACTGGAAAACAAATGCACACGCAAAGCGAATCTGTCAAAGTACACGCGCGCTATCTGTTGGTGCTAGTTCAGAAAATTCCTTTTATTCGTTCCTACATAATGTGTCTCAAAGTGTCAGGAAACCTACTAAGTGTAAGGTTATCGACGCTCACATAAAATCACACCAAGCAAGATTAGAACCCATGCCCTAGCGCAGCGTCCAATCATGTCTTGTTACCCCTGGCGATATTACAAAACTGTCAGAATTCTTTTCTTATAACGATATCGGAATCTATACACTTTTACCCACTTAGTCTTCATCAGGAATTCTTCCGTCTCCATGGTAACGCTTCGTAGCAACCACAGACAATCCATAATACTCGAATCATGAACATTAAAGCTTTTATAATGTTCCATGTGGCATGTTGGTAGAAGATAGGCAAGAAATTGTGGAACTTGTGAAGCATGATTCTGGTGATTATGGTGGCGACAAGGACTTTCCAGAATATTGCCTCAGTTCACAAAATGAGCTACTATCGTAACTTTTTGGAACACATTAATTAAATTCTTCGCCGTCTCGATTCCTGAGAAGGGCGAACAATGTTTATCTTGGCCTCAGCGTCTGCCTCTCGACCGTCACGGTGAAGTTGGCCTGTAAACTCGAATGTGTGTTACAGTCACTTTCTTCACACAGCGGAAATGTTACTGTTGTTCAAACGACAAGTAAACTAGGTGCACAACATGCTACGACGTGGGAGCACATTTGCAAGAACTGCAAGACGACCATAGTATCGCCCTCCGTGCGATAAGAGTCTCTTAACTTCTGGAATATGCCATTAGCATTAGAATCTTAGGTTTTGGAACAATTAGCATTATATTTTTAAGTTCTGGAACAATAAACATTAGAGTTTCAAGTTCTGGAACAATTAGCATTAGAGTCGTAAATTCCGTAACACGCTCTTGCCATAACAGTGTTAACTGGAATGTGCCGCTAACATTAGTCTTAATCCTGGAATGTGTCAATAGCATTAAAATCTTAGGTTATGAAATGTGTCATTAGAAATAGAATCTTAAGTTCTGCAATAATTTAGCATTAGAGTATTAAGTTCAGGAAAGTGCCCTTACCATAACAGTTTTAACTGGAATATGCCGCTAGCATTAGTCTTAATTCTGGAATGTGTCAATAGCGTTAGAGTCTTAATTCTAGAATGTGTCAATAGCGTTAGAGTCTTTATTCTAGAATGTGTCAATAGCATTAGTCTTAATTCTGGAACGTGTCAGTAGCATTATAGTCTTAATTCTGGAATGTGTCAATAGCATTAATCTTAATTCTGGAACGTGTCAGTAGCATTACAGTCTTAATTCTGGAATGTGTCAATAGCATTAGTCTTAATTCTGGAACGTGTCAGTAGCATTATAGTCGTAATTCTGGAATGTGTCAATAGCATTAGTCTTAATTCTGGAACGTGTCAGTAGCATTATAGTCTTAATTCTGGCAATGTGTCAATAGCATTAGTCTTAATTCTGACACGTGTCAGTAGCATTATAGTTTTAATTCTGGAATGTGTCAATAGCATTAGTCTTAATTCTGGAACGTGTCAGTAGCATTATAGTCTTAATTCTGGAATGTGTCAATAGCATTAGTTTTAACTCTGGAACGTGTCAGTAGCATTATAGTCTTAATTCTGGAATGTGTCAATAGCATTAGTCTTAATTCTGACACGTGTCAGTAGCATTATAGTCTTAATTCTGGAATGTGTCAATAGCATTAGTTTTAATTCTGGAACGTGTCAGTAGCATTATAGTCTTAATTCTGGAATGTGTCAATAGCATTAGTTTTAATTCTGGAACGTGTCAGTAGCATTATAGTCTTAATTCTGGAATGTGTCAATAGCATTAGTCTTAATTCTAGAAGGTGTCAGTAGCATTATAGTCTTAATTCTGGAATGTGTCAATAGCATTAGTCTTAATTCTGGAACGTGTCAGTAGCATTATAGTCTTAATTCTGGAATGTGTCAATAGCATTAGGGTCTTAGGTTATGGAATGTGTCAATAACGTTAGAGTCTTAATTCTGGAATGTGTCAATAGCATTAGAGTCTTAGGTTATGGGATGTGCCATTAACATTAGAGTCTTAAGTTCTGGAGCATCAGCAGTAGATTCGTAAGTTCTGGAACGTGCTCTTACCATAACAGTTTTAACTGAAATGTGCCGCTAGTATTAGTTTTAATTCTGGAATGTGTCAATAACATTAGAGTTTTAGGTTATGGAATGTGCTATTAACATGTGTTTAATTTTTTTTCCTTTCAAAAACACTTTCAAAATTTAAAAATTAATTTTTAATTTACAATGCAGTAGATAACAACCATTCTAGATTAATTCAACAGCCAAAAGTTTTCTTATTCAACACAAACAATTAAAAAGCTACAGTTATTAGGACCAAATCCAAGACAATCCGATTTAACAACTTATTGTGTTGCCTTAAGTGAGTATAGATATCGGCATCGGCTTTTGCATTTGATGAATGGCACTTGCGATTTCGAGCAGCCATATTTTCTAAAAGTAAGTTCTTCAGGTGTACAGCAGTCTATGTATTGGAGCGGGTTGTCTCCCACGCCATGGATGCTTCATTGCGCCGGGTGGCGTTCCAGATCACGGACTAGGACGCCGGCACGAACTCAAGGCCGCTTGGGTGTCACGTTGCAGGCAGCATGATGAAACAACATGGAATGATTTTAGTACAAAGAGCATTCATTGGCTATAGACGTTTTCACATAGCGATGCGGGAAGTTCGAGTTCAATGGATTAACGCCCCCAACATGCGTACAACTAGAAATTCAAAATTTTAAGTGAATGTATTTTTTGGGGGATGTTTATACTTTAAAAAGTTGTAAAATTGCGACAGTCTTAATGTGAAATGTTTATGAGTTGGAGAAATTTGGTCACACTCTCTGTACGTACAGTGCGTTTCAAAAGTCACGCATAGTTTATGCTACAGCTAAATGGAAATGTTTTTCGAAAAACGCTCGGATATGTCAAACGTACATATTAAAAGATACTTTTTCACAAAAACAAACCATTCTTGGTATCATTGTTGTGCGAGTTGTGTCGTCATCGGAAACATTTTTAATGACACCCTGTATTTTTCTGTATGCCAGCTGAAAGATTTTATTATTCTCCATGGTTATACAAGCTATCAATTATACAGAATTTAATCATATATTATCTAAAAAACATATCAAACTGTCTTATACATAATAAAATTTAATTCAATTTTGAAATTTAAATTAAACAATTGAGTAAGGGACAAACTAGAAATTAGCAACAAAACTAAAGGATGCGAGAAACTGTCTACAGCTCTACACGAAATAAAATATTTCTTCGAATGATTTAGATTCTGGAAAAGTCCCCATAATACTTATAGCGCTCCCTCGTTGAATGGCAATACCGGTACTAAGCCGTAGAGCTAGATTTTGAAAGACATGTTGGTTCAGAAAAGTGTGAGTACAATTAATAATTATATATAATAATAAATTTTCAGTCAAATACACTTTCCAATTTGTGAGGTCAGATAATCTGTTACATCACAATATTTAATACAAAGTAACTAATATTTTCGACTTTAAAAAGTCATCTTCAGGTGCATGAGATGCAAACAATAAAAAAAAAATAGGTGATAAGTGGATCTAACAATTAATAATATAATAAGTAATGCACATGCTGGCATTTACAATTATATAAGTTTCGTGCCTCTTGAGGTAAACTGTACATGGTAAAGCTGAACACTGATGCTAGATTCTCGTGTGTATATAAAACAAGGAAAGGCACTGCATGATATTAACCTTATACAATTAAAGGCTAATTATTCTCATTAGGTCATATCATTAAAATTAAATTTGTACAGTTTGATATTAACTATGTTAAAATGTTAAATATATATGTTTTATGGCGAAGTGCATCAACATCGGTTAAAAACGCAGTAATCATAGATTACGAAACGACGGTTAAACAGTAACCGTGGTTAAAATGTAATTTCTGTGCACCATTCATAATCACCGATTACTTAAACATAGTTAGCTGACACTTCATTTAACCAGAGCAAAGTCTATGATGGTACTCTGTTTCTACAAAATGACTAAAGGAAAGCATTCATACCACAGCAAAGATAATAGTCAACATCTAAAAACGACTGCGCTCACTCCGTTCTACATCGAAGTGAACATGTCCTACATTTTCGCGTTGCATTTCTTTGTTTTTCATTGCTGTTAGGTTAAAATCGTACAAAATAGAAAATTGAATGCAAAAATGATTACCGGTATATCCCAATGTGAGGTTAAGTATCGATAGACTTACTTAATAGATTTAAATATATTATATAATAAAGAAGGAATATTCATAAAGGAAAAGGATGCAGAAGATAGTAGAAATGTGTGTACGACTCAAGATCCCATTTACACCAGGTTACTGTTCATTATCCTAAGATCCATCCATAACCTCTCTTTGTTCAGCCAGTGACAGAGAAAGAGATATTCAAGTATTCCCTCTTAATACAGAAAATAACAGTTACATAGAATCTTAACATAAGGAGCTGATCAACAGAAGAAATATGACTGTTTTTGAGTTATTGCAAGTGAGCCATTTGTAGATTTTGATAAACAAAATCCCTCCTGAAATTTTCTGTCACCTAATTTCTCGTAAAGATTCTCTCTTTCCACTAAAGAAACTTCACGCCCACGCTCTATCCAAGTAATTCAAGTATTGTACAATAATAATCGTCTTCGAAGTAAACATCTGTGGCTCTGGCCGCCATTTTGCTTTACTTGCTCTACTAATCACTGGTTATCTCCTTTAACCGCTCGAAAATGGCCGGTTATAGATTACTGTGGTTAACCTCCTATTTAAGTCGTAACCGAGGTCGATCCACTGTAAAAATGCTTAACCAGAGGTTAGATGACAATTTTAACTGGTGGTTACACTAACCGACGTTGATGCACGTGGGCATTAGACTAAAACATGTAACGTCGGGTGAAACACGCCTCCTTGTCTGGACGCAAACAACTGAACAACTATACAAATATGGCATTCACCACGATGAATTAGACTGCGTACTCTCCTATCAACAGCATTTGCATCACAGCTTTTTCCACTTTTTAAATTTATACATTATATTTAACATTTTAACATAGTTAATATCAAACTGTACAAATTTAATTTTAATGACATGACCTAATGAGAATAATTAGCCTTTAATTGTATAAGGTTAATATCATGCAGTGCCTTCTCCTTGTCTTATATACACACGAGAATCTAGCATCAGTGTTCAGCTTTACCATGTACAGTTTACCTCAAGAGGCACGGAACTTATATAATTGTAAATGCCAGCATGTGCATTACTTACTGTATTATTAATTGTTAGATCCACTTATCACCTATTTTTAAAATTGTTTGCATCTCATGCACCCGAAGATGACTTTTTAAAGTCGAAATTATTAGTGACTTTGTATTAAATATTGTGATGTAACAGATTATCTGACCTCACAAATTGAAAAGTGTATTTGACTGAAAATTTATTATTATATATAACTAGTGGCTTGTGCAGCGAATACTGCTGCAAACTAAGTTCTTTAGACGTTTAAATAAAATTTTTTCAGATTTATTTTCAATGAAGAATACTTGTCTTTTTGATAGTTTTTGCTTCCATAATGATGAAACGTACTCCCTCTGAATGGAATTTTTTTAGGCCAAATACTTTTTCTTGAACCTATCCAACTTCAGTTTTTGAGTTTCAACGCGAAAACGCAAGTATCAATGTCAGGACGATAGCAGTAGCTATTTCAGGTCATTGTGGATTGCAGGCAGAAGTTAAAAAAATGTCAGGTTTGCTAAGCTTTCGAACAATAGCATTTTCGTATAGCTGCTACATGTAGAACTTGAAATGTAGAGCGTAAAATCATTTTATCCTACTAAGAGATCTTGCTGAAATGAACTGGAGACTACAAAATTTTCTAGGCCTCTTATTTTATCAGTACGTAATACCTTTTTATCTTTCCTTAGGAACTGTAATTTTTGCGCTCTCTCCAGCCAATACTGAAGAGAATGACGCATATAAATATCTACACTACACCGCCGTTAAGTATATGAAAAAGACCCAACCCCACTGCTTTAATAAGTATAAAAATATTTGATTTTTAATAACAATATTATTATCTTACTTAAGTTTTGTAGTTATATATAGCAGCCACTCAGTAAATTATAGAAATGAAGATCTAAATTAAGATATTCTCAACATTTACTTACATAACCTCAAAACGTTTCACTTTCATGTCATCAATATAGCATCAATATTATGTATAATTAATGAAGAATAGACGCATCATATTAACTATAAAAATATTTAATTTCTAATGGTAATAATGTCATCAAACCACCTCAAATTTCGTAGATTTGAATATCCAATACACAGCTGTATTCAGAAAATTATACACTGCAGAATCAGTTTTCAATAACAAATTGAATTGAGCTCTAAACATGTCGGCAATCCTGTAGGTCCTGGCCTTCGTGTAATAGCCTATTGTTTATTGTAGTGTGTGCTTTGTTCTGAAATTCAATCAAGTCGGCCGTGATTCAATAAAATTAGTTCTCAAAACTGACAACAGATGGATTTTGGAAAATAGGAACATTATGTAGGAAAATTGACATTTCACTGAAAACTACTATTTTTCCGAAAAACTTTGGATGCCAGGCATGAAAATGAGGGGTCACTCATTAAAATCCGTTCAGCCGTTTTCCCGTAATTTCCATTACTAGTTCAAATTATATATATAGATTATTAATCGTAGAGCGAGAGTCACCGTTAAGTGCTGATAAATACTTGCCGATATCAGAAGTTAACAACTTCTCCTCGGAACACCATGGGCCCATAGATTCTACGACGAAAACGACAAAATTATATCGATCCAATTATATCAATTGTTTTATACAACAAACGTTTAACCCGTGAACCTCGAACAACGGTTAACGTGGTATCCACTAGATTATTTTGAGAATGACTTTCGTTTTCGTATGCATAGTGATTTAAAAATTGAACTATGCAGTATGTATTGAGTTAAAAAAAATCTAGCAAAAAATTTAACATCTCCCATGGCAACTGTTGCTATTGTCTGTGCATTTCGAACTGGCAGCTCAAGATCACGTAAAACCATGCACGAGTCACTAAACTGAAAACTGTGAACTAAAGCACTGGTAATCCTGATTGTCTCAGCTGACTTTAGTTGAGGAGAATGGTCCAGAAATGGGGTAAAAACACGTGGAAAATGCAGTCCATTGCTTGACCTTGAGCAGCCAGTTCGAAATGCACAGATGCTGCCGTACCTGAAGTTTCACACAAAACACAAAATTACGTGATCAAGTCCACATTGGTAATATACAGTAGGATAAACCTAGTACGAGTTCGCAGAGATAAAACATTTCTTATCAGAAGCAAAAATTGATAGCACATTGTTTAAGTGGATATTGACATTAAATGAAGTCGTCTTGATGTCATAAACACAATGAACAGACGGATAGAACTATGATGAGTTATCTTGACAAGATTCTGCTGCATTATAAAATGATGTCAATCAGCAAAGGTTTTTTTTTTATAAATAAAAGGAATGTCAGCAAAGAAAAATATTATGAGACGTAAAATTGAATGTCACAATAATATACATCAACACATTTCACAGGAAGTTAATGTAATGTCGTTAAAGTGTTTAAGTCACTCTTATAATATCAGATGATGCCACATCCATATGCATGTGCAAGAAATCCAACCATTTTGATGAGGTATGTAAGCAGTTCTTCCTACATTCCAGAAATGGAACGACTATGAAAATTTATCTTGACGGAACTCGTATGCATTATAAAAACGGTATGTTATTTATTTAAAAAAGCTTTTCTGGTTGATAAGGAATGGGTAGAGATGGAGAAAATCTGAGTTCAGATTTTTATTCAGCATCCCAACAAACCATAAATGTTGCTTAAATGTTTAGAAAAGTTTTCAGGACACTTAATTTTGCAGGCCTGTGTTATTAATGCACAGAACACATAGTATTAAACAATAAGCTTAGTTATTTCAATTGTACAGAAAAAAAAACGTAGCTTCAAATGATTTATACTACGCTGGCTCGAAAAAGTGGCGTTACGGAATGTTTACAAACTGATCATCCAGGCGTGTGTAACATCACGAAGGCCTCGCATAAACGATACTGTTTTTAAACAAACTCGTTTCTATGACAACTGGATGGTTGCAATAAAGAAATTCGATTCCTCCGTAAAAAGACGATGTTCGGATTTTCAGGATTGCATGAAAATAAAAAAAAAAATTAGCGAAGATGCGACTGATTTAAATGAAGTCTTACTTTTTAACTCCCCGTATTGTATATATAATTTTTTTTTCAATGTTATACAACCTTCTTTGACTTTCCTTTGATGCATTCTTAGTATTCAGCATCCACTGCAACAGCTTCACTGATCAGGTACACATGCTTCTTTGCCTGCATCGCCTCTGGACATGTAGCAGTCGCATTCTTCTGTTTGCTGAGAATGTTTAGCTGAGTCGTTTTCTGCGTTGATGCGGAGATGCCGTGTCAGTTAAATTTCCCTTTTATACCTGCAAAATATCGAATTCATGCTTTTCGCGGAAATATCTTTAGCATCCCCATTGTCAAAAAAGTAGTTTCAGAAATGCTGTCTCCCTGCATGGAGCAGTTTCTCGTAAATTATTGACGGATTTTATTCACATTCACTATTACGCGTCAATAAATACAGTAAATCTTCACGTAGAATATACTGTAATACATTTTTCTATCCCTAATTGAAATTCTGATATGATATTCAACCTATATTATATTTGTATTCTATAATTTTGATATATGTATATAGTCCTACTTTTCACGTGCGATATTATTCTTCTCTAGTGTTAATATTATCTATATATATAATTTGAACTGGCAATGGAAATTACGGGGAAACGGCTGAAGGGATTTTAATAAATGACCCCTCATTTTGAAGCTTGGAACCCAAGGTTTTTCGGAAAAGTAGTAGTTTTCAGTGAAATGTCAATTTTCCTACATAATTTTCCTATTTTCCAAAATCCATCTGTTGTCAGTTTTGAGAACTAATTTTAATGAATCACGGCCGACTTGATTGAATTTCAGAACAAAACACACACTACAATAAACAATAGGCTATTACATGAAGGCCATGACCTGCAGGATTGCCGACATATTTAGAGCTCAATTCAATTTGTTATTAAAAACTGATTCTGCAGTGTATAACAATTTTCTGAGTACAGCTGTGTATTGTATATTCAAATTTACGAAACTTGAGGTGGTTTGATGACATTATTACCATTAGAAATTAAATATTATTATAGTTAATATCATGATGCATCTATTTTTCATTAATTGTACATAATATTGATGTTATATTGATGACATGAAAGTGAAACGTTTTGAAGTTATGTAAGTAAATGTAGAGAATATCTTAATTTAGATCTTCATTTCTATAATTTACTAAGTGGCTGCTATATATAACTACAAAACTTAAGTGAGATAATAATATTGTTATTAAAAATCAAATATTTTTGTACTTATTAGCCCAGTGGGGTTGGGTCTTTTTCATATACTTAATGGCGATGTAGTGTAGATATTGATATGTGTCATTGTCTTCAGTATTGGCTCGACAGAGCGCAAAAATTACAGTTCCTAAGGAAAGATCAAAAGGTATTACTTACTGATAAAATAAGAGGCCTAGAAAATTTTGTAGTCTCCAGATCATTTCAGCAAGATCTCTTAGTAGGATAAAATGATTTTACGCTCTACATTTCAAGTTCTACATGCAGCAGCTATACGAAAATGCTATTGTTCGAAAGCTTAGCAAACCTGACATTTTTTTAACTTTTGCCTACAATCCACAATGACCTGAAATAGCTACTGCTATCGTCCTGACATTGATACTTGCGTTTTCGCTTTGAAACTCAAAAACTGAAGTTGGATAGGTTCAAGAAAAAGTATTTGGCCTAAAAAGATCCATTCAGAGGGAGTATGTTTCATTATTATGGAAGCAAATAACTATTAAAAAGACAAATATTCTTCATTGAAAATAAATCTGAAAAATTTTTATTTGAACGTCTAACGAACTTAGTTTGCAGCAGTATTTGCTGCACAAGCCACTAGTATTATATAATTCCATTGCTGCTGTAATTTAAATTTTAGTTCCTATGTTACTTTACTTATTTATTTTTAATATTATTATATTTTATTTTCTATAGTTCTCTTATATTAATATTGTATTACATAATTTCTGTAACTGTAACTTTAATTCTATTTCCTATTTTATTTTATTTTATATTCTCTTATAGGCCTATTAATATTATATCTGAACTGCGACCGAACACGAGCGCTGCTCATTCGGTCTCAAATTTGGTTAATGCTACTGTATCTCCTGTATTATATTGTTTGTATAATTTTATTTCTATTTCTCTTGTTTGTTTGTAATTATATTCTTTATTCTGTATATTTAAATTTAAATAAATAAATAAACTTACTTGAAGATGTTTAGTACACAAATGGCCCAACCAACAAAATTTGCTATTGAGTTTATTGCTTTAAAGAGCTCCTCATATTGTTATTTTCAAAGTGTAAAATAGGCCTAATCAGCATTCTCAGTTTTTCCATGAGATTTCAACACAAGTTTTGTTTGTGTATCGCATTTCTCTCACTGTTATAAAAAGGTAAAGTGGAAAATAATTCTGTTCGTTCAGCGTCTCATATGTGCATCTTATCAGGCAGTACCTCTCACGTGACAATATGTGTCAGAAGAAGAACAATTCCAGAGTGATCTCAAAACGCGTTCTGTCCATTTTTTATGAAAAGACTGGGCTAGTTTTTTTTTTAATCCACCGGTCTACGAACTGAGCGAGTTTTCGAGTGACATGCACAATAACACAAACTTTTAGACAAGGATTGGCGTTGTTTTGGAAGAAAGGACGCTTAAAATATAATGATAGATGTCTAAAAAAATCATATATATGTATAAATCATAAAAATGACCAAATGGACCGAGCGAATTTTGGGGTGACACTCTTCAATTATTGTTGTATGCATCGGAAGTCTGATTAGTGTAATATGTTACTAGCCAGCGATGTATGCAATGGAGGGCGGAAAGGAACTAGCCGCCCTACACCATTATCTCATGGCTTAGTTGCCTGATGAGTGATGTCTTATTGGTATCATTTATGACGTTCAAATCTGTCTTCGTACAGTTGACCAAACAAACAGAATAACTTTTTCATTGTCAGTGTGAAACTTGGACTCTCACTTTGAGAGAGGAACAGAGATCAAGAGTGTTTGAGAATAAGGTGCTTAGGAAAATATTTGGGGATAAGAGGGATGGAGTTACAGGAGAATGGAGAAAGTTACACAACGCAGATCTGCACGCATAGTATTTTTCATCTAACATAATTAGTACATTAAATCTAAACGTTTTAAATGGGCAGGGCATGTAGCACGTATGAGCGAATCCAGAAATGCATATAGAGTGTTAGTTGGGAGGCCGGAGGGAAAAAGACCTTTAAGGAGACAGAGACGTAGATGGGAAGATAATATTAAAATGGATTTGAGGGAGGTGGGATATGATGGTAGAGACTGGATTAATCTTGCTCAGGATAGGGACCAATGGCGGGCTTATGTGAGGGCGGCAATGAACCTTCGGGTTCCTTAAAAGCCATTTGTAAGTTGTAAGTATTTTACGATGCTTTATCAACATCTATAGTTATCTAGCGTGTGAATGAGATAAAGGTGATAATACTAGCGAGATGAGTCCGGGGTCCAACACCAAAAATTACTAAGCATTTGTTCTTGATGGGTTGAGGAAAACTCCAGAAAAAGCCTGAACCGGGTAACTTGCCCCAACCAGGATCTGAACCCGGGCCCTCTCGTTTCACTGTCAGAGTGCAAACTGTTACTCAACAGCGGTGGACTTGCAGGTTACTACTCGTATCTTGTTCGTATATCTGTTCTTTCATATTCTGTAGTTCTTGGTTATACATCAAGGCTAGGGCCTACTTTAACTCTAAGGGTACGTACACGTTGGAGCGACGATAAACGATAAAAGAAGCAGCGATGCTATATCAGGGAGAATTGAAGCATGCATTGTTATTGAGGTGTGCATATTGGAGTAACGATAAAAGCGAAGATGCACGATAAAAGCGACGAAAAAGAAAAGTTCCATTTTCTTCGCTTTTGTCGTTTATATGATCTCTGATTAAGATCATATTAATCTGTATAATGACCGGTGGTTAACAATATATCCGAATATTAATCGATTTATTATTATTTCGGGATATTAAATTAATTATTGTAGATATTGTAAAATTGATCAGTTGTGTGTTTATTCGTCATTTGTTATGTGATCACAAGAACCAATCACAACACAACGAATTTATACTATCTTTGGGATGACAAACGGGTTTAATTTTGTACTTATTTAACTTATAAAGGGTGCGTCAGAAAAACGGATGGATTTCAAACTATCGATACGCAACGAGGAGAGAGATATAGTGAGGGGGACCACGACTGTTGGGTCAGCCATAGAATGCAGTTTCAGTTGAGAATATGGTGTTGGTCTGGTGTACAACGTGCTTTCATCGCAGAGACATTTTTGAAAAATGAAGAGTCTGTGATCGCCACTCAGGACTCATTTCGACATCGGATGTCACGCTAGGATTCCAACTCGGAATTCAATTTTGCGGTGGGTGGCTTCATTTCGTATCACAGGTTCAACATTAAAGAAGAAATCACCTGGACGAAATTCTATTGCACTGAGATTGTCCGAGGCTACGGTAAGATCTCGCGCCCTGCGACTTCTTTCTTTGGGACCATTTGAAGGCGTAAGTTTGTAAACATCGATCACATACACTGGGCGAACTGAAGACAGCGATTCGTGAAGAAATCGTGGCAATTGCACTAGCTATGACTGTGAAAGTGATGGCGAACATCAGAAAACGCCTCGATGCCTGTATTGAAAGCCAAGGACATCATATGGATAATGATGTTTTACATAAATAAACTGCATGTATTGGTGAATATGTTGATAACAATAAATTTTTGATTTGATGAATCTTTACAATTTACTTGCCATGTGAAATCCATCCGTTCTTTCTGACGCACCCTGTATTAACCTCGAACCTAGCAGCTGATATTTCCTGTATATCTTCTCTCATTAAGTGGATGCATAGAATATCTTCTACTGATAAATCAAAATGTTTTCTCCTCCCGCGTCCTCGTTGCTCCGATATGAACACTTGATTCTTTGATAATACCAAAGCGTCGCTAGATCGTTTCTTTCATCGTTTATCGTTGCTCCAACGTGTACGCACCCTAATCGTGAACTATCTCATTTAAAGCAATTAAAATAGTTCGTTTCTGTAATCCTTTGAGCGTCACTATCACTGGAACCATCGGATGGACAAACAGACGTATCATCATGATGATCGTGAGGCTGGACGCTGAATCATCATGCAGGAACTCGATGGACTGTGAAACTGTTTGCAGTCCCGCAATCACTTTCCCTCTTTCCTGTTACAATTAACTTTCGCTGCCTGCTCTGACCTTGGTGTGGGCAAAAGCATTGTGTAGCAGGACGAGCTGTGTGCAAGACACTGAGAACGAGCCTGAGTGTGGTATGATCCACCACAAATAATATGCAAATAAGCCGCCGCGCCGTCAGGCATGTGTGCGGAAGAAACACACGAGAGAATCCCGTTATGTTCCCACAAGGGGGGCTCGAACAGGAAACACAATATCTGAATGAAAGCCGTGCCGAGTTGACGAGCATGTTGCGGCACACAAAGGATTATAGACGTATCAAAAAATAACTTTTAAGGCGATACCGTCGTTTCTTGGTTACGTTTCGATCAGAACATCTAAGGTACTAACACAGTCTACTATATACAGTCGCGAAGCTCAATATGTAGTAAAAATGCAAACATGGGTAGTTGCCCACCACTAGGATCGCTACTATCGCCTCATCATCGCAGATCTCTCTCCTAGCAGCCGACAAAATATGTTACACTTTCGTTGTCGTGTTCTTTTGGAAAAATTAACACCTTCCTTCCATTATTGAAATATTAAATGCATAAAGTTAATTTATTATTTTAATGAAGTATATTAAATTCCACCATAAACTCGAAGATACCTGCAAGAAATAAGTTAATATAATTTTTGTTTGTGCAAAACGAACTGAAATTTACTATAATAGCTTCAATCATTCAAGATTATAGCGATAATTAACTATGAAACCAATAAATATTAATTTGCATTTCTCTTTACAACAATAATAATGGAAATATGAATTAATGGAGTAACTTACGTGTACCGGTACTTGTAGTGTAGGCTTACGTAGTTAACAAAGTGGGATGAGGTTAAGCAATAATAATCACACTAGAACTGGAAATAAAACGTGGTCAGTAAATTTTATTGTAACAGACTTTTTCTACGTCTCTTGTAAAGGAACAAATAAAAATAACAACAAAATTAACAGCTATAATTAAAAACATATCCTTTGAAGAAAAAAGTAGGCCTAAGCAATAATAATCCCACCAGAATTGAAAATAAAACGTGATCAATAAATTTCATTAAAACAAACTTAATTTTTCTACGTCTTTAGTAAAATAACACATAAAAATAATAACAAAATTAATAGCTACCATTAAAAATATATCCTCTGAAAAAAAGTAGACCTAACCTTTATTTCTCTGGAAATTTAGCAGCCTAAGTAACAGAACTTTAACCGGTATCTAATGTCCTTTCGGTTAGACTGAAACATTTCATTGTGCAATTTAAGGATATAATGTATTCTAACAGTCACAAAGAACTTCAAATTAACAGTTTTGTTTCTGCACAGTATTCTTGTGGAAACCCAGGAACCTTTCTGAATCTTTCGGAAATCGGACGAAGGATAACTCTGGCCTCTTTCTCTTACTGTTGCTACAGTTTATAGCACTACAAACGTCTCCTCCTTGTCCCATATTATTATTCCAATTATTATATTTTAGCCATTAACATTTTCATTATAACCAATAACGAACATTTCACAAGCATCAATGTGAAATACGCAACGAGCTAGCACTCGATAGAAATACGACACAGTCCAAAGTCGACCATGGACAGTCTATTGTTTCTAGTTGCTAACCGCTTGGAGCGCTTTATCACGAGATTTGCAAAAAAAACACCTCAAGCTACGCGACTGTATATAGTAGACTGTGGTACTAAGGTCAAATCCCCAGACTTGGCGATACTTTTTTTTTTATCTATTAATTGTTTATTATTCTACTGCTGTATATTCTTTACAGTCTTCACTTGGGTTACATATTTAAAACCTCTTTTAGTATGTAACAAATTTTGACTGTGCACAAAAATTTTTTATATTTTAGGTAATAGTTTAATTAGGAGGATATGGATTATTGCGTGTATTTGTAATTTTAGTTAATTTTTCTGTACTTAATTATATTTGAATTTCTATTAGATTGGTTGGTGGTGTAATTGTTAGATTAATTTGTATGCGTCAAACAGACTGATACAACTATGTGACTAATAACTCTACAGATCATGATCTTTTGCTGACGCTTTGACTCATGACCAAGACTGTGACCCACGACTGGCTCTTGTGTCTTACGACTAATTCCATTCCTCACGGCCGACTATTCGAATCTTGACTATAACTGGAAATATTCACTATGACTACAAATGATGGCTCTGAAACTATAGACTAAGACTCTGCGGTCCTGAGTTACGCCTATGCAGTCCTTCGCTACGGCTCTGCATCCCTCCGCCCAAGTGTATTCCGCCCTCTGCCACAGCTGAGGTCCTTCGCTACTGCTCTGCAGTCCTCAGCTACGACTCTACAGTCCTTCGCTACGCCTCTGTGTCCCTCCGCCTACGGTTCTGAGGTCCTTCGCTACGGCTTTGCAGTCATTAGCTACAGCTCTGAGGTCCTTCGCTATGGCTTTGCAGTCATTAGCTACAGCTCTGAGGTCCTTCGCTATGGCTTTGCAGTCATTAGCTACAGCTCTGAGGTCCTTCGCTACGGCTTTGCAGTCATTAGCTACAGCTCTGAGGTCCTTCGCTACGGCTTTGCAGTCATTAGCTACAGCTCTGAGGTCCTTCGCTATGGCTTTGCAGTCATTAGCTACAGCTCTGAGGTCCTTCGCTACGGCTTTGCAGTCATTAGCTACAGCTCTGAGGTCCTTCGCTACGGCTTTGCAGTCGTTAGCTACAGCTCTGAGGTCCTTAGCTATGGCTTTGCAGTCATTGCGACAGTTCTGAGGTCCTTCGCTATGGCTTTGCAGTCATTAGCTACAGCTCTGAGGTCCTTCGCTACGGCTTTGCAGTCATTAGCTACAGCTCTGAGGTCCTTCGCTACGGCTTTGCAGTCATTAGCCACAGCTCTGAGGTCCTTCGCTACGGCTTTGCAGTCATTAGATACAGCTCTGAGGTCCTTCGCTACGGCTTTGCAGTCATTAGCTACAACTCTGAGGTCCTTCGCTACGGCTTTGCAGTCATTACTACAGCTCTATGGTTCTTCGCTGCGGCTCTGCGGCACTTCTCTACGGATCTGCGGCCCTCCGTTGTGACTCTGTGGCCCTTACCTACGGCTCTGCAGCCCTTCGCTACGGCTCTGCGGCCCTTCGTCCTGGCTCCGATTCTGACTCTTACTCTGCAGTTTTCACTCTGACTCGAGATCACTGATTATATCCTCCGAGGCCAGTGACTATTATTCTATGACTGTCACTATGACTCTGTGCCTTTGACTATGACTAGTTTGATATATTACGGAAATGTACTTAATCATATGCGAATCAAGAAAGAAATGAAAGTATACCTAATTGAAGACCTCCCCGGAATAAGGGTGTAACCAACAAACCTATAGTACACGTTTCAGGAAAAGGAAAATAATTTCAGATGCATAATTCGTTAGGTCTTTACATTACTACAGAACCCTTTGACTAATCAAGGATACAAGTTTATTCAGCTATTATATGAAATCATTTATTGTTATAAATGAATACTTGAAAATTTCATTAATTTGATGTTACATCCTTTTGCGGGGGAAGTCCTTAATCATAAATTAAATATTGAATACGGCATTGAAAGCGAATTCAAAATGCGAAAACAAAAGTGGAAGTTCAGAGATTTTAATCTGTGCCAATCCATTAAGCCTGTAGAATGCGAGCTGTAACTGATATGTAGTGAAATGTCTTACGACGGCATCTACTTCAAAAGTTATTGCTATCTACCCGTGAAATTAAATTGGTGTGCGTTTCATTATGGTATAGCGTTCACTGTTGACGACCTTTGTTGTCAACTGACCAAAGCGCTGTAAAACCATCTCGTCAGACTAAATAAATACAATACAAATCTCAACCCGGGCCTACAGTTTTTAGCTGGAGAATGACCAGAGAATTTTAAATTGAAGAGTTCGAGAATGCGGATCAGGAAGTTCCCTGCAATCACGTATAGTATGACAACACAATCGCAGGGCATGTGACAGCTGTCCGGTTTTTGCCCAAGTAGGACAACTGGATAATGGCTCCGAGACTATTTTCACACTTTTCTGCATATAAACCCACTTATTTCTCTAACATCTGACATTTTAATTTGTTTCTTATAGAACTTTCGTCATTAAAGATGAAAACTCTGTGAAAACAAGTGATTAAACCAAACTTCTTTACACTACATATAGAAAAATATGTCTTCAACAAAAAATGAAAGTTGCAATACTAATAACGCATTCTAAGACAGTGAACTAAACCTCGTTCACTAAATATGCTCTGTCCGCTGTTTAGTTTAACATGTGGACTTTGATCTCACGCATAACAGCAATATTGCATTAGGCCTACTAGTAGTCGTCATTTCTAAAATATGTCTAAATACTGCTTACTTTCTCGTAGAACTGATTGTAAAGAGAAAGTACTGTAATGCTCTAAACGAACAATTTCGAAATTTCTACAGAAAGGCAAGCATTTTGCACTCGCTACACCGAGAAAACGACTTTTGACATTTCGTTGCTGTGTGTGCAACGATTTCTACACTATTGGACGCATTTTAACTTTCTTTTTTGTTCAGCAAAAATCTTAATAGGAGACGCCCCTGTAGAATTGGCCAAATACTTAATATGCCTTGGTTTTATTTTAAGTCTAAACAGTTTGGGCCGAATTCATAGACATTCTTAGCGCGGGTTTCCAGTGGATGATCAGCGTACTAACGTTTTTCGTTTTCATAAACTACAGTAGTGTTAGCGATATGATATGATATGATATGAACCCTGTACAAGTGACCAGTCGATAGCCGGGGCTAGTTTAGCACGCTTGTAGCGCGGACTAGCGAAATGTCTATGAATAGCACCCTATAAAATTAATTCGAAAATTAAAAAAATTCAAGTCTGGTACATTTACAATAAATTCATATGGTAAAGAAAACATTAACACAATTCTAATGGGAGTACCCACAGTTGACGGTCGAATTGGTGATAACGCAATATTTGACGAGATATCTGGGGATTTTCCATGAGATTACCTCACATTCGCCTTATCATTCATTCATAGTGTTCTGCTCAAGAGCAGGTCTTTCACTGCAAACCCAGCATTCTCCAGTCTTTCCTATTTTCTGCCTTCCTTTTTGTCTCTTCATATGACCTATATATCTTAATGTCGTCTATCATCTGATATCTTCTTCAGCCCCGAAATCTTCTCCACTCCTACCAGTGCATCCTTCAGCAGGCAGTTTTTTCTCAGCCAGTAACCCAACCAATTCCTTTTCCTCTTCGTGATCAGTTTCAGCATCATTCTTTCTTCACCCACTCTTTCCAACACAGCTTCATTTCTTATTCTGTTCGTCCATTTCACACGCTCCATCCTCCTCCATATCCACATTTCAAATGCTTCTAGTCATTTCTCTTCACTTCGACGAAATGTCCATGTTTCTGCCCCATACAATGCTACACTCCACATAAAGCACTTCACCAGTCTCTTCCTTAGTTCTTAAACGCCTTATCAGTATGCTGAAAACTCGTACTGTGGCGAAACTCTCGACATTAACTGTCTGTAATTTCGCAATACTTTCTCTTTATATTTCGTACATTGTGATAGTAAAAGATATAGTTTTCAATAAATAAGTCTTGATGCTGAGTGAAATGTGTAACACCACGCCGAGACTTTTGTGTCTATTACACTCAGCAGTCAGAACTTTATGTAACTAGAACGAACCAAACCGGATTTGTCATGCCAGAAAATTCCATTATTTTCATGGACTTATTTGGGAAAATTCCGAAGACTATACATGTCACCAAAACAAAGGACGATTCAAGGTTGACCTCACCTTAGTCATCGGACCAGAAGTGGACATATCCAACCTTGGTAAAGCTGTAACAACATCCAAATGACAAACCTCCATTGCTCTGATTCCAGGGAAGACGCAAGAGCAAAGAATTTTTATGTGAAGTCCAGTTTCATTAACTCGTCCAATCGCTTCTCGGACCGAGTTGTGAAACTGGTGTGTGAGTTCCGGAAACTCGGGAGGCTTCCCCTAAATTGAGAGTGACAGAAAATCAGGGAACGCCGACACGCGTGGTTTTATTTAGCCCGCGTCATATAAATATCCAAGGAGAGAAAGAGAGACGGCTCTGAATTCCGACCAGGAGCGCCTCGGGATCCCCTGCAGCATTCGGCGTCATTCTTGGATCAACTGCTCAGCTATCAGGCTGCCAGCCTGATTTCACTTCATGCAGCCTCAATCTCTTATTGTTTCAGTTACAAAATCTTGTCTTCTGTTATGGTGCGCTGAATTATAAAATCTCTCGCTGGCTCACTTATTCCCTCTCTTGCATCTTCAGACACCGAATGAATGAAGGAATGAATGAATGAATGAATGAATGAATGAATGAATGAATGGATCAATTGTTCAGTTCCTTATATAGTCGCTCGAGTCGCCCATTCGGTAGGTCAATTAATCATTCGACTCACCATTCGGGCAGACAGATATTCATTCTAGATTTAATTCAGTTGACCACTTACTCCAGTCATCATTCGGTCTGGCACATACTCGAGTCACCCACTCGGTAGATCACTTCAGTCCCACGGGTCACACAGTCGATCGGTCACTTCAGTTCCTCGAGTCACCCAGTCGATCGGTCACTTCAGTTTCTCGAGTCACCCAGTCGATCGGTCACTTCAGTTCCTCGAGTAACCCAGTCGATCGGTCACTTCAGTTTCTCGAGTCACCCAGTCGATCGGTCACTTCAGTTCCTCGAGTAACCCAGTCGATCGGTCACTTCAGTTCCTCGAGTAACCCAGTCGATCGGTCACTTCATTCTCTCGAGTCACCCACTCGGTCGGTCACTTCAGTCTCTCGAGTCACCCACTCGGTCTGTCACTTCAGTCTCTCTAGTCACCCACTCGGTCGGTCACTTCGGTCTCTCGAGTCACCCACTCGGTCGGTCACTTCAGTCTCTCAAGTCACCTACTCGGTCGGTCACTTCAGTCTCTCAAGTCACCCACTCGGTCGGTCACTTCGGTCTCTCAAGTCACCCACTCGGTCGGTCACTTCAGTTCCTCGAGTCACCCACTCGGTCGGTCACTTCAGTTCCTCGAGTCACCCACTCGGTCGGTCACTTCAGTCACCCGAGTCACCCACTCGGTCGGTCACTTCAGTCACCCGAGTCACCCACTCGGTCGGCCACTTCAGTCCCTCGAGTCACCCCTCGATCGGTCACTTCAGTTCCTTGAGTCACCCACTCGGTCGGTCACTTCAGTTCCTCGAGTCACCCACTCGATCGGTCACTTCAGTTCCTCGAGTCACCCACTCGGTCGGTCACTTCAGTCCCTCGAGTCACCCACTCGATCGGTCACTTCAGTTCCTCGAGTCTCCCACTCGGTCGGTCACTTCAGTTCCTCGAGTCACCCACTCGGTCGGTCACTTCAGTCACCCGAGTCACCCACTCGGTCGGTCACTTCAGTCACCCGAGTCACCCACTCGGTCGATCACTTCAGTCACCCGAGTCACCCACTCGGTCGATCACTTCAGTCACCCGAGTCACCCACTCGGTCGGAAACTTCAGTCTCTCGAGTCACCCACTCGGTCGGAAACTTCAGTCACCCGAGTCGCTCATCGGTCGGTCACTTCAGTAACCCGAGTCACCCACTCGGTCGGTCACTTCAGTCACCCGAGTCACCCACTCGGTCGGTCACTTCAGTCCCTCGAGTCACCCACTCGATCGGCCACTTCAGTTCCTCGAGTCACCCACTCGGTCGGTCACTTCAGTTCCTCGAGTCACCCACTCGGTCGGTCACTTCAGTCACCCGAGTCACCCACTCGGTCGGTCACTTCAGTCACCCGAGTCACCCACTCGGTCGGTCACTTCAGTCACCCGAGTCACCCACTCGGTCGGTCACTTCAGTCACCCGAGTCACCCACTCGGTCGGTCACTTCAGTCACCCGAGTCACCCACTCGGTCGGTCACTTCAGTTCCTCGAGTCACCCACTCGGTCGGTCACTTCAGTCACCCGAGTCATCCACTCGGTCGGTCACTTCAGTTCCTCGAGTCACCCACTCGGTCGGTCACTTCAGTCACCCGAGTCACCCACTCGGTCGGTCACTTCAGTCCCTCGAGTCACCCACTCGATCGGTCACTTCAGTTCCTCGAGTCACCCACTCGGTCGGTCACTTCAGTTCCTCGAGTCACCCACTCGGTCGGTCACTTCAGTCACCCGAGTCACCCACTCGGTCGGTCACTTCAGTCACCCGAGTCACCCACTCGGTCGGTCACTTCAGTCACCCGAGTCACCCACTCGGTCGGTCACTTCAGTCACCCGAGTCACCCACTCGGTCGGTCACTTCAGTTCCTCGAGTCACCCACTCGGTCGGTCACTTCAGTCACCCGAGTCATCCACTCGGTCGGTCACTTCAGTTCCTCGAGTCACCCACTCGGTCTGTCACTTCAGTCCCACGGGTCACTCACTCGGTCTATCACTTCAGTCACTCGATTTACCCACCCGATCTGTCACTTCAGTCCCACGGGTCACTCACTCGATTGGTCACTTCAGTTCCTCGAGTCACCCACTCGGTCGGTCACTTCAGGTCCTCGAGTCACCCAAACGGTCTGTCACTTCAGTCCCACGGGTCACTCACTCGATTGGTCACTTCAGTTCCTCGAGTCGCCCACTCGGTCTGTCACTTTAGTCACTCGAGTCGCCTACTCGGTCAAGCACTTCAGACACTCGAGCCGTCCATTCAGTAGATCACTTACTCGAGTCACCTACTCGATCACTTGGTCACTCATTAACTCAATAACTTAACTCACTGCCACAATATCTTTTGAATCTTTCTCTTCCTATCCTGTCCGTCGTTCTGTTGCTATGCAAGTTCCCGAGTTCACTGTCCACTGACAGAGCATATTTGTAATTTGTGATATTTTATATTATGTAATATATTTTGTTCATTATTTACTTCATAAAGTTTCTGTGGCTGAGGTGCTCATTAAGTTTTTCCGTGGTTGTGTGTAATTTATATAGATTCTTCAATTGCAACTTACATATCGTCGTTGTTCTTGCAATAACTCCTATGTGACACATTTACCGATTTTCAGATTTTTGCTCTATTAAATAACTTAAATAGTGATGCAGCAAATAATAAAATCTCCTATATGTAATTATATTTCTTTGTTTCGAAAATGTAAGAATTTGCAGCCTCCTATGTACTGCTGCCATGGAATGAATAAATGTGTTTTTTCTTCCTATTGAAAAATTTTATATTTTGCGTATAGGAGTAATTGCAGGAACAACGACGATATGCATCTTTTTATAACTGAATGCACAGCCCGTTGTCGGTATATATTTCACCTGGTACAAAGTATCTAGGCGCTTCATATGCAGTCACAAATAAGAAGAAATAGCTATGAAAGCCTATTTTTATCGACGTTAGTCATATTTCGGAAACGGCCCACTTCCTCTTGATTCTGCCTTGGGTGTAACTGTAACTCTCTGAAAACGAGGTCGTACCAGGAGGTGCCACCGAGTTGACAAGTTACTGACATTTGTCAAAACTCTCTTTCCATATTTCCTTTCTCCTGTTGACGCCCATCTTCTTCCTGTCTCTGCATCAGTTCACAAGTAACGGCCTGCAACAGTGCGAGGAAGGAGGCTGGGTGTCAAATTTATCCTCCTCTTGCGCAAAATCCTATTACTTCTAAGTTTTTCTCCATTTATTGCTGCATGAATAGCTTTGTTGTATCGTTCTATCTATCGAATACAAAGTTATTTTCCGCTTCCGTTTGCCACTCTCATCAAACGCCAACAGTCCTTCCTCTTGACAGATAAATCGGGTCGCTTCTGGCAAACTTACCTTCCCCTCCCTCCATCCCCAATTCCCTGTATTAAGTCAGTACTCATTTCACTATGATACAAATGGGTGTTAAAATCATTTACAGTATATTTATTTTTTAACTAAATTTATTTTCTGTTTTTTGGAGACCTATCCTTCAAACTTCACTTCTGCAATACTTAAGTGTTATTTATTTTCCCTGTATCTGCCCACGTCTTTGACTCGTATGAAATCACTCACGTTGATAAAACCTTCAAAGTTGCCTTATCTATCACTTTTCACGTGAAACGATAAGTGCTAGACATTTGAGAAATCTGTTCAATTTTCTATTTTTTTACTTGGTTATGCAGGTTGAACTGTAAGTAATGTCATTAATTTCAGGGGGTTATTCTTTGAGATATTTAAAAAAAGGTTCCATACAATTTTGCTCGTTTTTTCTTCCTTTCCGAGATAAAAATAGTTTTATATGAAACATTTCATTGTGTATTTTGGGAAAGCTATGTATTTAATTCCCAATATCCTCGGTCAATTTAATAGAGGAGTGTATTATGATAATAACTGATTGAAAGAATCTTACTTTTGTCCTTTAAATGTGCAGAAATTTGATCCGAGCAAATGTAACTTTTCGTTCCGCAAAGGAATTTTGCAAGGTTGCATTTGTTTTGATCAAATTTCTGCACATTTAAAGGACAAAACTAAAATTCTTTCAATCATTTATTATCACAATACACTGCTCCCTTAAACTAACTGAGCATATTGGGAATTAAATCAACGACTTTCCCAAAACACGTTACGAAATATTTCATATAAAATAATTTTTTTATCTCGAAAAGGAAGCAAAAACGAGCAAAATGTATTAAACATTTTTGTTTAAAATATCTCGAAGAATAACTTTCTGAAATTAATGACATTACTTACGGTTAACTCTGTAGAACGACGCTGTATCAACTACTAAGTCATTTAGCGTCGATGGGATTGGTGACAGAGAGATGGTATTTTGCGAAATGACGCCGAGGATTCATCATAGATTACCTGGCATTCATTCGCCTTACGGTTGGGGAAAATCTCGAAAAAAATCTCAACTAGGTAACCGGGAATCGAATCCAAACCCTAGCGCAACTACGGATCCTATTGAGCTATGCCGGTAGGTAATTTTCTGTTAGTGTGGTGGTTTACTAATTATTAGAGTAGGCTTTAAATGACAAAGTATGATGAGTTCAATACAAAATAATTTTGAATTCAGCCAGCCGTGATAACCATGAAGAGAAAACGTATGGATATTTCATAATTAATTAATTAATTATTATTCGTACACACATGAGAGTGATTAAGATAAAGATTTAAATAGTTTATGTAACATAGTTTTATTCTAAAGTACTTCATTGTGTAATGACATTATTCATAACAATTTCAAACAATCTACTGGTGTCATGGATTAATCTTTTCGACTATCAATTGAATGAGAAAGCAGTTACGAAGTTTTACAATGTCAATTTTTTATTTTCCACCTATGCTTATCTAAATGTATTTGGATTTATATTAACGTTTTCGATACTCGGTGTGTATCATCTTCAGAATTTTAACAGAATCATAACAAGCAACCACACACTGCATCAAGTACATTTATAGTAATTTTAGATAAGAAATCATGATAGGTCACACGCACGTGAATAACCCACTACACAATAAGAGACTAGGTCATCACAACACATATTGACATACATATCTGAAGATAATACACACCGAGTATCGAAAACGTTAATATAAATCCAAATACATTTAGATAAGCATAGGTGGAAAATAAAAAATTGACATTGTAAAACATCAAGCTTATCGGCATCTTCAAAATGAAACTAGTTACGAAGTTGTTAACGAGAAGGCTTACCCTGTTAAATTTAAATGAGGGGAATATAAAGACAGAAATCAAAAGAAATATAAAACTTTTATTTTCAAATCCCAGACATTAATTAATTAATTAATTAATTCATTCATTCATTCATTCATTCATTCATTCATTCATTCATTCATTCTCTTCCATGGGTCTTACATGAGCAATGAAGCTTTAAGATATGGAACAAGTCAAAATTTTACAATATTACAATTACAATTTTTACAAATTTTTACAATATTTTACAATTTTTTTTACAGTTTTACAATGTAGTAATTTTCTACAATGATGAGGTGAGGTCCGAGGATTCGCCAAAAGATTACCCGGCATTTACCTTTTGATTGGGGAAAACCTCGGAAAAACCCAACCAGGTAATCAAATCAAAGGGTGAAATGAAGTGATGCAGAGGACTCGCCATAGACCACCCGGCTTCAGTCCCACGGCTGGGGAAAACTTCAATAATTACATAATGACATAATTACTATTTCAACCATGCTCAGAATAACAATTACGAACAAAATATAACGTTTCATGCAATTATAGGGATTCGATAGAAAACAGCCATTCTACTTCCATATGTAAAAGTTTATAGGAGGTGACATAAACAGCGACCATGTTCTACTTCAGATCAAATTCAGGCTAAAAATAGAATATCATTGGTTACATTATAAAATAACTCTATTGCGAAAGCACATACAAGATATGAAAACGTGACATCTGTATTTGTACACGATACCGATTTTTCAGTAATATCTTCATCATCTCTTAGCCTAAGTCACATTGTATGCAGTTAAAAAGAAAGACTTGTTGCAGAATTTATGTGCGAAACGTCAGAAAATATTTAACACGGCGCGAAAGGGAGGAAGTGTGGCTGGGGACATGTGCTGCAGTTTGTGTCGACACAACACATGCCGCCAGTTGGCAGCTCGTCTTAATTCCTTAATCAGCCGACAGATGACAGTGTGGCTGCCTTTCCTCTCGTGGATACTTTCACTCTTGAAGTATAATGTCCCATTTCCTGCTTTCTGCTGTTTTCGTCGCCAAGACAATTTGTGCCGTGCAAATACAGACGACTTAAATCAGATTTCTGAGACATTCCTTTCTGTCTAGTGTACATATTCATGAGTGCCTCTTCAAATTCCTCTTGTATCGCCTGATTTCCAGCTACTGGCTGTCTGCAGACATTAAGTTTTCGTTAGCTGTATTTTCGGATTGTTTCAGCCGAATGGGCCGAACTGATCTATAGTAAGTGACATGATTTTAATCTGGTTTTTACTTTTTATTTGGAGAAAAATGCATCACCATCATCATCGACTTCAAAGGTTGAGCCATTTTGGCCCGTTACGCCTCCAATATTGTTAATCACTCCATCTCAGGTTAGGTTACCATGTCCTCGTTTCCCGGAGACAGTGTCCGAATTCAATAATTTATCCCCAGATGTCCCCGGATTTTAAGTGTTAATTATTATTACAAGGGGCGGTAACATACCAATGATGAGCCGATATCATATCCACGTGGAGTATATAACAGCATTGTCATATCTCAGAGTTCATTGATGACAAATAAGGTTGGTAATTTTAATCAGTTTTGATTAAAAGTCATCTTACAGATCAAAATTTATCCACTGTGGATCAATGTATTGATATCGGTGTAAAAATAATTACAACTAGGGATATCTTGCCCGTAGACTACAGGGTGTTCGCAATATCTGCTTTCGTTTCGTTTGTAACATTAGAAAATTCGATCATGTAACACCGTCACTAGAATTGTTGTCTTGGAGTCCACTTAAAGAAAGAAGATTCTTCAACTCTCTCTTATTACTATTTAAAATCATCCACATCTCCGTCGACCTGGTTGGCGAGTTGGTATAGCGCTGGCCTTCTATGCCCAAGATTGCGGGTTCGATCCCGGGCCAGGTCGATGGCATTTAAGTGTGCTCATGTCAGTAGATTTACTGGCATGTAAAAGAACTCCTACGGGACAAAATTCCGGCACATCCGGCGACGCTGATGTAACCTCTGCAGTTGCGAGCGTCGTTAAATAAAACATAACATTTCCACACTTCCACACCCTCTTACCTAGCATCTCGTTTTGTTTACCTTTCACTACCTCGAACCCGGAACATGTACCTTCTCTCTATTCCTCTGCACAGAACATCCTTCTACTCAGCATCTTTCAGCATATCTATTCCACGCCTCTGGAACTCTCTCCCTGACCATGTCAGAGACTGTCGGACAATATCAAAATTCAAATTTAAATTAAAAAATCACATTCTAGTTCATGGAATTGCTTGTTGAACACCTGTCAGGTTGCGCAACTTCGGCTTAACCCATGACATATAGTAAATATTGTAACTATGTTGTTGTAAAATTGACAATTAATATGTAATGTATTTACTACTAGGTTCAAAAAGTTCCCGGAATTTTACTACCATTTTTCGTATTAATATATAACAAGGGATATTATACATTTGTTTTGTTGGTAACATTCATGATGTCATTTCCTTAAAGTTTGTTGATAATGGCAATTATTGGTTTTGAGTTGTAGGCAATTGTTTATCATAGTGTTTTGTTTGTTCGTCGCATTTTGTAATTATGTCCACAGAGCAAAGTACAAACATCAAGTTCTGTGTTTTGCTGGGGACATGATCAGTATGGCTGATGAAGATGGTGATTTCTTAAACAAAATGAAACTGGTGCTACTTGTACGACCCAGTCCCTAAACGACAGTCATCTGAGTGGAAATCGAAAACATCTCCTCGGAAGCAAAAATTTCCTAGGGACACTTCCAAAGGCAAAGTTATTTTAAATGTTATGTTTTATTTAACGACGCTCGCAACTGCAGAGGTTATATCAGCATCGCCGGATGTGCCGGAATTTTGTCCCGCAGGAGTTCTTTTACATGCCAGTAAATCTACTGACATGAGCCTGTCGCATTTAAGCACACTTAAAGCAAAGTTATGTTGGAAGTTTTCTTCGACTCTCAGGGTCTCATGCACCATGAGTTCATTCCAGAAGGTCGTACTGTAACGAAAGAATTGTACGTAGAAACCCTCCGTCGCCTCTGGGACGCAGTGAGAAGGAAACGTCCAGAAAAGTGGGTAGAAAACAACTGGTTCCTTATGCATGACAATGCACCTGCTCATCGCGCAATTATTGTAAAGAATTTTCTTGCCAGGCACAACATAACTGCTTTGGATCACCCACCATACTCTCCTGATCTCTCACCACCTGATTACTTTCTGCTTCCCCGTCCGAAAAGTCATCTGAAAGAACGGAGATTCAATGCTGAAGAGGTTATCGCAAACGCGATGAGAGCACTAAGACGGGTTTCACAAAATGGCTTCCAGGCCTGCTTCCAGGAACTCTACACGCGTTGGCAAAAGTGTGTTGTTGCGGAAGGCAACTATTTTGAAGGGATTGGTGTAGAATAGTGTTTAAGGTACGTTGTTTCTATGATGCTAGCAAATTCCGGAAACTTTTTGAACCTAGTATGTATTATAATTATTATTATCAGTTATCACTATCATCATTGCTATCTCTGTTTTCCTTTCTTTTTTTCTTGTATTAGCTCGATGAGAGCTCTGTAGTGTTCTTTTAACCCTGTTGACCCTCTATAGGACTTTAATTTAATTTGTATTATTTTCATCAGCGTCTGTATTTCTTTTTTGTATTTATATATGCTATCTGGTAGGATGGAAGAGAAGGCCTTATGGCCTTAATTCTGTCAGATTAAATAAATAAAATAAATATCTTTACAACGGAAATGTGACAACACCGTTTGACTTTACAAGTACTGATGAGTGCGAAAAAAATATATTAACATAAAGCCTGCCGCTAGGGTATTAGTTGAATGATTTTATGATATAATTTATAGGCCTATATGTACGACATTTGATATATCACTGCACTTCTAAACTAATCGAGAAGAAAAGAATATAGCTTTGTAGTAAAATATAGAGAACTGCAAACCAAGCAATTACTACACGAAGAGTCTGATGGTAGAGAGCGATTGATAGCGACTTGCGTTGTGGACCAACTGGACTGGGAACTCCCGTCATTTCGCTCCCGCATTGCCGCTTTGTTCATCCTGCCGCGCCGGCCGTCTGATTGGCAGGTCAACACAGATGTACGACAACGCAAGCCGAGTGCACTAATTTATTCCCGGGTTTACAATTCACACGGGTGCTTTCTCTTGCGCAGATCTTCCCACCGTATGAGCTGCAGACTTGCATACGAAATGACTGAGTGACTGATATAATCTGAAAGTTACACAATATACTGACAGCCATTCAAGAATCCCGAAGAGAACTGTCGATGTTTCTCCTGAAGTACAGGAATGAGAATGGGGAAATTAAAGAGCAAGAATACATGTTCTGAACTGCGAGATGTGTGAGGTCTATCTCGTATGGGCGAGGAGATGATGCTAAGGAATAATTATGCTAATGACGTTAAATTACAGCTGTGAGCGATATAGGATATGCAAACAAGACGAAGACAATGGTTATCGGAAGAAAATAAAGTAAACACGCTAATTCGAAATGAGGCAGTGGAACAAGTGGACAACTTCAAATACTTGGGGTGTACTATAAGTAGTAACATGAACTGCTGCCAGGAAGTCAAAAGAAGGATAGGAATGACCAAAGAAGCTTTTAATAGACAAAGGAGTGTCTTCTGCGGGCCTCTGGAAAAATAACTAACAAGCAAACATTCACATGGGGGCGGATAAAGTTTTTTCTTTTCTTCCACCGTGTTAATAATGGACAAAAGTGCTTATCCAAATTTTGGTTACTCGAGGGCAATTATGAGGGCCGTAAAAATAAGTTTTCTGTGGGGTCGTTTACAGAAAGAAAACACAATTTCATGGAAAGATTTATTGGAACAGATACAGGAATTGTTAAGCTATTTCTCAACGTATTTCCCACTGGAATTAAGACATTTGAAGGGTACACGGGAAAAACGAACAATGTCACATTTCCATTAAGGGTGAGATAGTGATCTATTTCAGTATATTGCTGCAAAATTTATTGATGTTTCTACTTGAAATGAAGGAAATGATGAGTGTGTATTCGTGGGTTTAATTCTCCTGTACCACTTTCGGTAAAAATAACAATAAAATTTGTCGTACTACAGTGAATTATATAATGACATCACCCTTAATAGCATTGTGACATTATTCGTTTTTCCCGTGTACCCTTCATTTGTCATTCCGTGAGATCAACTTTTGTGTATCCCTGTGTCATAGAAGTCTACCGTCTGGAATTGGGACTAGTGTGTAACAGCCGTCTGCACGTCTCTGTCGATGACTGGCTAAGAAGAAACTGCATACTGAAGGATGCACTGGAAGGAATGGTGAACGGGAGAAAAGTTCGGGGCAGAAGAAGATATCAGATGATAGACATTAATATACAGGGTGATTCACGAGGAGTTACTGCCAGTTATCAGAGCATATTCCCGAAGACATTTTAAGTAAAAATACCTTTTATACTCGTATATAGTTTTAAGTGTGAAAGAACATTACAATTAGAGAATGAACTATTCAGAAGTATAATGTCTTTAATTGGCTAATATTTTGGAGCTAAAAATGCATTGTTAATTCCATAGTTGCTTCGTACATTTGTTTTTTTTATTCTTTAACTACAAAATTACCTACATTTTTCTTATTCACTTACCACAACAATTGTTACAAATTACATCATTCTTGTAAAATCTTTAAGAGTGTAAACTAGGATGAAAAATTGAACTGTAAAGAATCAAGGTCTGTGTAAGAATAATTTAATTTTTAGTTAAAAATTGGAGAAAAAATTCTGTACAAAGCAACTAAAGAATGAACAACACTTTTTAGCTTCAGAATACTAGCTTACTTACTTACTTACAAATGGCTTTTAAGGAACCCGAAGGTTCATTGCCGCCCTCACATAAGCCCGCCAGCGGTCCCTATCCTGTGCAAGATTAATCCAGTCTCTATCATCATACCCCACCTCCCTCAAATCCATTTTAATATTATCCTCCCATCTACGTCTCGGCCTCCCTAAAGGTCTTTTTCCCTCCGGTCTCCCAACTAACACTCTATATGCATTTCTGGATTCGCCCATACGTGCTACGTGCCCTGCCCATCTCAAACGTCTGGATTTAATGTTCCTAATTATGTCAGGTGAAGAATACAATGCGTGCAGTTCTGTGTTGTGTAACTTTCTCCATTCTCCTGTAACTTCATCCCGCTTAGCCCCAAATATTTTCCTTAGCACCTTATTCTCAAACACCCTGAACCTATGTTCCTCTCTCAGAGTGAGAGTCCAAGTTTCACAACCATACAGAAGAACCGGTAGTATAACTGTTTTATAAATTCTAACTTTCAGATTTTTCGACAGAATACTAGCTAATTAAAGAAAGTACATAGTTCTGAATTGTTCATTCTCTATATTTGTAATATTCATTTACCCTTAAAACTAAAGGAATAGGTGTTTTTTAACAACTTCAAATTAGTGTAACTATGAAAATATTGAGAATAGGACTCATGTTCATATGACAGTTTTTGCTCAGAATGTCTTCGGAAATAAGCTCCGTAAGAGATGACTCCTCGTGAATCACCCTGTATATGGATCATATGCGGAGACTAAGAGGAAGGCGGAAAATAGGAAAGATTGGGGAATGCTGAGCTTGCAGTGAAGGACCTGAAAACTATAAATAAATGTATGAACTGAAAGTTAACATAGTGGAAAGTGATATCGGATAGTCAGACGTTATTTGTCGCTGACGACAGCGGGTGGGAGTTTCTCGCAACGCAGAATATTTGCAGTTTGTGTCATGCGATGGATTCAGATCTACTTATGCAACAAGGCAGAGGAGCGGTTTGCAGGACACACAATGGAGGAGGGCACAGAGAATTATTTCTTGCATTTTAAGCTGCAGAAGAAGTGTCGGTGACTCAATGTTCAGGCATTTAAAATGTCGGAGTTCTGATTACTCGGTCAGGTAACTGGCTGCTTTCGCCCACGTCTCGCGTCTCCTCTTATTTGGTGTTTAAATTGGTTCAACAATTTTGTATGATGGAGAATTATTTATTTATTTAGAATTTGACACAGATAAATGTGTCTGACAAGGGACAAAGAATAGTTTCCAATTTTCTTCCCCGCTTAACAAATAAAAAAATGAGTAGTTGTATAAATAATACATTCAGGGACAAAAAAAAACCGGACACTTTAATATTTGCTGGTATTTTGCAAAATATTATCTTCTCATACAATATTATGGTAGCCATCTGTTGTTACGGAGACGTGTATACATTGTTGATTGTTTTTTGTTTTATAAACAAGCCATTACAACCAAATATTCCAATTTTGCTTTCGGAGTCTCAGCTATAACAATTTTGTCTCAACCATTTTGTGCTTCATTATCGTTATCATTCGTTATTTCTTTATTTTTACATTTTCTGAGTTTAAGTGGAGTTGTAACATTTGTCTTAAAACAAGATGCGACCTGAAGATGTGGCTCGATGGACGCAGTGTACGTTACATTGCAAATGTTATGAATATGGCTAGAAGCACAACCCATGATGCCATAAAACGGTATAGACAGACCTTAGAATATACCAGAAAACCAGGTTCGGGTCGTCCAAGAGCTACAAATCCAAATGAAGACAGGTATATGGTGTTGAGAGTTCTTAGCGCAACCTGCCAGCTACTAGTGTAGCCCAGCAATTTGTTAACATGCATGGACGCCCAATTTCGGCCAAAACAGTTAGAAGGAGGTTGAAAGCAAGTGGACTGATATCAAGTAGACCTGCAACTGGTCCCAGACTTCTCAGGATGCATCGAGTTGAACGACTGCGTTTTGCAAATGATCACAGGGATTGGAGAAATGGACAGTGGAGCTGTGTTCTGTTCACCGATGAGTCCCGTTTCAATCTGTGCTCACCAGAGTTTGGAGAAGGAGGGGAGAACGATTTTCACAGTGTTGCATTTCCGAAGATGTGCCATATGGAGGTGGTGGAGTGATGGTTTGGGCAGGAGTGTGTACGGATGCTCGTACAGAGTTGGTTTTTGTTGAAAATGGAAGACTAACAGCTGATAGGTATATAAATGAATGTTTGGCTGATCATGTTGTGCCATTTGGCCCATTTGTAGGCGATAATTTTGTTTTAATGCATGATAATGCACGGCCGCATATTGCCCATGCGGTCGGAGATTATCTTCAAGAAGTGGGAATCCATGTTCTTCCATGGCCAGCAAGGGGTCCAGACATGAACCCAATTGAACACGTGTGATACATGCTGGGACGGCGTGTTAAGAATAGACGACCGACACCAGAATCGTTGCAAGAGTTGAAGCGAGCACTTGGCGAAGAATGGGAACTTATTCCTCAAGAAGACATTGCTAACCAAATTGAGAGCATGCCAAGACGTATGGATGCAGTTATTCAAGCCAGAGGGGGTAATACCCGTTACTAAAAAGAGTTTTTAATGTTTAATGCACCATAAAATGAAAAAACAGACCAAACGATGCCATAGTTATACGCCCTTTGTAATTTTTTTGTAAATTTTCTCATCAGAGATTTTTTTTTCAAATGTTGTCGTATAAGGTGCTAAATGAAACATTATTTTGTTTAAATGGGTTTTGTTTCATTTTGAAATAACTGGCAACAAAATACAAGCAAATATAGAAGTGTCCGGTTTTTTTGTCCCTTAGTGTATATTTCAGGAAGAATGCAGTTTTGATTTAAAAGATAACTGTATAAATATGGAGTCTAGAAACAGAACGCACCAAATGAAATTTTTCACGATTTGAATTAAAAGTTGTTTCTTAAAGATGGAAACAAACACTACCAAAAGATGCGACTATTATTTTCCTAACCATTTGCATGCAGTATTGAGCAGTGGAAAAGTTAGAATTTATAAAACAGTTATAGGCCTATTACCGGTTGTTCTGTATGGTTGTGAAACTTGGACTCTCACTTTGAGAGAGAAACTGAGGTTAAGGGTGATCGACAATAAGGTGCTTACGAAAATATTTGTGGCTAAGAGGGATGAAATTAAAGGAGAATGGAGGAAGTCACACAACGCAGAGCTGCATGCATTGTATTCTTCACCTGACATAATTAGGAACATTAAATCCAGACGTTTGAGGTGGGCGGGGCATGCAGCAAGTATGGGAGAATCCAGAAATGCATAGGCCTATAGGTCGGAGGGAAAAATACGTTTGGGTAGGCCGAGACGTACATGGGAGGATAATATTAAAATGGATTTGAGAGAGGTGGGATGATTGTAGAGACTGGACTAATCTTGCCCAGAATAGGAACCGTAGGCGGGCTTATGTGAGGGCGGCAATGAACCTCCGGGTTCTTTAAAAGCCATAAGTAAGTAAGTATTGATTAGTGGAAAAAGTGACTTGGTTACAAAATGTACTATATGCAATGAAAATCTATCTTAATATAGAAACAAAGCATATCATTTACATCTGCATTGTGCAACGTTTGCACGTTTCAAGTCTGAACATGTTCTTCCTCAGTTGGATTTATCGTGTCAGTCTTTTGTTTAGTAGGTTCTGAGCTAGCTAGTGATTGCGTAAATCCTTCAAAATGTGAAATGAATGCTTTGTGACGGAGGACTAGGCATTCCGGACCATGACATGGGTCAGGTTTTTTTTTTCTCAGTTCAAGTAAAATTCTAAGTTATTCCCACTCCTTGTCCTTTTCTTTGTCTCTATGCATTATTTTATACAGCGGAATCGGATACATTTGTGTTTCAAAGTACTCGTTTGTAATTTAAATGTTTCGGCATCAAAACGTAGCCCTACCAAATGCAAACGAAAATAAAAGGTTTGAGTATTTTTGTACACAAATTATTTTCAAAAAATAACATTTTATTTATATCACTGAAATCTATTAACATGGAAAAATGCAAATTTAAAATATTTAAACGTTTTTGCATTTTCCCGAAAACACGATTTTGTACGTGGTAGGTTATGTTTCCAGACCCCCCCTCAATAGTTTCATGATTTGAGTTATTTGAAAAAAAAGAAAATCTTACGGACATCATGTAAGCTCTTTTCAAAGTAATAAAACAAAAAGATAGGTGTCGTTTTTAATATAAAACTTTTTTCTACATTTATGAAATTTAAACACTATGGACACTATATAAATAGTTTCTAGCTATTACAACAGAAAATGCTATTTCATTCTGCACTTCTTTAGGAATTTTATATTTTTCACAGCATTTAACGGAAGTTCTTGATAGAGATCCTCTTGAAACTAAGAGTAAACTCGTGATTATAATGTTATGCATACTGTAGGTTATTCGCTTTGAAGGAAAGGAACTGTTGAAGTGTATCTTTTTTGTCTTTATCCACATCAAATCGCCGAGAAGAAGTTTTCTCGAAACGAATCGTATGGCCAGTGATCTCGGCTTCATTTTTCTTTTGTTTCTATTACGAAGAGGTACAGATCAGACTTTTCCATTGCTATTTGTGTAAGAAATTCACAACGTTTGGAAAACTGACTCTGGCTTTGTCTTCTGATGAAAAAAGGAAGTGTCAGAAGATTATAGTAAAATCGTTGAATTAATACCCTAGCGGCAGGCTTGGTGTTGGATATATGCACGCATCAATACTTGTAATATCAAGCGGTGTTGACATATTTTCTTTGTAAAGATTATCCCTTGTTACAGTTATTATTTTTACAACGACATTACATCGATTTCTACCACCACCATCTACAGTGAATAAATTTTAAGCTATAAAATGACTTTCAATCGTCTTCAATCAACTCTAGATATGACAATGTTGTCATATACTCCACGTGGACTTGATATCGGTACGCCAATAAAATTAAAAACGCTAACGCATCATTGGTAGATACATATTCACTAAACAACTACTCGGTAGGTATTAATTATGTTAGTTTCTAATGTTACAGTGAGAATGAAACGGAAATTTGTAACGTTTCCATCAATGGAAGAGTGATCGCAAAACGTTACGTTGCTTAGTTCTTGCGGTAACCATGACAACTGAATGCATTAAAAGACTTTTAAATCTGGATCCTTTATTTCTTTTCACACCATCAGTTTCGAGATTCATTTTTAATAACAAATAATAATTGCCAAAGAGAAAGTAATATTCCACAGGTTTTCTCTGTGTGAAGCGGGTGGAACGCGTTTAGAAAATCTTTGGTTCTGACACCGCCTTTCTGATTCATACAATTTATCAATTTTAGCGAGAGTTAACGAAATGTTAGTTAACATTCACCTGGGAATCGTTGGTGAAACCGAAATGCAAGAAAAAATGTTAACACGATTGTTAAAATTTTAACATGTGTTAATGAAAAACGCACAAGTCAATTTTTAACATTTGTTAATTGATGTATATTTTGAATAATTTCGAGGGAAAAATTGTTCCGGGGCCGGGTATCGAACCCGGGACCTTTGGTTAAACGTACCAACGCTCTCCCACTGAGCTACCCGGGAACTCTACCCGACACCGATCCAATTTTTCCCTCTATATCCACAGACCTCAAAGTGGGCTGACAACCGTCAAGCAACCAACATTTGAGTGCACACTAACTCTGTGTGACTTTAAATTGTGGTTTTCTGTTACGTACAGTGACGTGTATTATGCAAATTAAGCTTTCAGGAATAACTCCCTGTTAAGTTAATTTGAATAATTTCGAGGGAAAAATTGTTTCGGGGCCGGGTATCGAACTCGGGACCTTTGGTTAAACGTACCAACGCTCTCCCACTGAGCTACCCGGGAACTCTACCTGACACCGATCCAATTTTTCCCCCTATATCCACAGACCTCAAAGTGGGCTGACAACCGTCAAGCAACCAACATTTGAGTGCACACTAACTCTGTGTGACTTTAAATTGTGGTTTTCTGTTACGTACAGTGACGTGTATTATGCAAATTAAGCTTTCAGGAATAACTGCCTGTTAAGTTAATTTGAATAATTTTGAGGGAAAAAACCAAAGGTCCCGGGTTCGATACCCGGTCCCGGAACAATTTTTCCCTCGAAATTATTCAAATTAACTTAACAGGGAGTTATTCCTGAAAGCTTAATTTGGATGTATATTTTATTATTTTGTTTCATGCAGTCATAGGGATTTCCTTAAAACCGCCGTCTTTTTTTTAAATCTGTGATGTACATTGTCGTGGTTCTTTAGCTACTACCACAGCTTCTGCTTTTTAGCCTTGATTTTCATATTACATTTAAAGACAAGGAGTCAAAATGATATAGAAGGCGTTGCAGATTATCTTCAGGGTCGCTTCTTAAAATGCTACGTCAGCTGCATAGCAAACACCATTAATTGCTTTGTTACCCAGCTTATATCCTTTCATGCTTCTGATGCTTTTTGTAACTTCATCCATAACAATAGGTCTCTAGCCGCTAACAGTCCTGTCTATCTGACCTTGACGTCAATTGCTACGCACTTTTATATAATCATGCCCTATGTAACGTCTTAATGCGCATGCGCCAGGGTCTCTCAATTCGTTTTCGGATGCAATTTTTTTAATGATTTATTGAACGATCAGCGCATTTAGCGCTGTGCATACCATATCTAATTAAATAGACAAAGACAAATACAAATACAATATGTGACATTGAATTGAGGCCGGCCTTGATTGGGCTCCTTAGTGAACAAAACATTGTTAATAAGTAAAAATATAAAAGGTTGTTGTGTTGATAAATTTTGATTACAATATTAGGTTCACGGGAAGTAGGTTCTTGATTCTGGTGGGAAATATGAACTTTCTTCCGAGAGAGTAGTGGCCAGCACCTGGAACATTATCTAGGTTGTTATAGAACTTTTTAGCTTGTGAATGAATAAACTGTTTGATTGTGTCAATACCAGTTTCTCTGTGTAGTTGGCTGTTACGGACAAACCAAGGAGAATTGAGTGGGATTCGTAGGACTTTATTTTGAAACGACTGGATGTGTTTAATTTCACTTATTGCAGCTCCTCCCCAGACAGGACAGGCATAAAGCAGTAGAGGTCGTAATAGAGATGTACGTAATTATTCATACTGCAAATGGGTAAATACCCGGTGGCAGTGGTAACTAATTACACTCAATAATGACAATTAATAATACATACAATTAATAATAATAATAATAATAATAATAATCATAATAATAATAATAATAATAATAATAATAATAATAATAATAATAATAATAATAAGCATCATCCTAAAATTAAATGAAGCACGATCACTTAAAATAACATTTAAAGTAAATCTAATTTGTATCTTAACCCTAACTTCGAATTAAAACCCGCGAGTATGATACGTTCACACCTGCACAAGTATCTTTCAGCAGTACACTCATTTCGCTGTCAACTCACTCACTGCACTGGAACTACGACACATTTCACTGATACTATCCTGAGTTCACTAACACTTCAAAAACATATCACTGTTCAAATACTTTGCACTGCCACTATAAACTATACAGCTTCACTGACAGAAACACACTTCACTTACACAACACACTTCACTTACACAACACACTTCACTGACACAACACACTTCTTCACTGATACAACACTCCAAATAACAAAATATCAATTACATCCTTTAAATAGTGTGTGTAATATACTTCCGTCTATTAGTAAAGTCCTTAAGCCTATTTTTAAATACATTTTTGGTTGTTGGTAAAGCCTTTAGTAAGTCTGCAGGTAAAACATTCCAGTCCCTGATAGTAGGATTTAGAAAAGAAAACTTTCCAGTGTCCGTCCTCTGTGTAAAGTAGCATACAATTTTGTAGCTTTAGAGATGATTTCTTGTTAAGGAGCGGATATAATTTAGTGAATCTAGAGTAGACCAATGTAAGTTTGTTGTTCGTATGATATTTCCATGATAGACTCCATGATATTTTACAGCTTCATCCTTTGGTTTTCACGGTGTCACGTTGGTTGCAAGATTTATGCATGGAGGATTAGCAGGACGATACAAAGTAAATATAATTGTTTCGCACTTATATGGATACTATCTGGATTTAATTTAATTAAACGCAAATGTCATGAACTTCCTGACTGTCATTACAGGGATAGTAGTTGAATTCATACTAGGACATTCGATAAGTAATGGCAACAAAGCTGTAAATCAGTGCTCCTAGTAGTGACCATTGAAATCTCGTACTACATAATAGAGCAGCGACTGTTTCATAAATCTGCAATATTGAAAGTCTCGAAGTAGGCATATTTTGTAAATAAAGTGACTGTTTCTGATTTGTAGTACACAATACAGCCCTAAGGTACGAACAAAGATGCTTCATAAAAGTCCAAGTTGCAAGAGAAAAACATGCAACTCAGTACTTTAGGGCATTACAAGAAGCCTGTGGAGAGAAGTCCTACCATACTGAACTATTGCAAGTTGGATGGAAGCGAAGCATTCGCTTTCAATAAGAGTTGACAACCGAAGGGTTTTAGATTGATCAGTGACAGAGATATCAGGAAATGCTGCTGCAGGTGGAGTTCGCAATCTTCCAAGAATTTGGCAACGTACAGACGTGGACAAATTATTAACAAAATTGACGATTTTTATGATAATTCTGTTTACAAAATTTGACTTTTCAATTTAGACTACAGTTGACAATTTTGCATATTTCTGTCATTACAGTAGATAGAAATAGGCCTATGCAAAAATGTCAACTGTATTATAAATTGAAGAGTCAAATTTTGAAAAAAATATATAATGAAAATATTCAATGTTGCTAATAATTTGTAAATGTGCAAAAATGTCAACTGCAGTCTAAATTGAAGAATCGAATTTTGTAAAAATATATAATAAAAATCTTCAATTTTGCTAATAACTTGTAAATATGCAAAAATACCAGTGCAGTCTAAATTGAAGAGTCAAATTTAGTAAAAATATATTATAAAAATCTTCAGTTTCGCTAATAATTTGGAAACATCCGAAATATTAACTGTAGTGCAAATTGAAGAGTCAAATTTTGAAAATATACAATACAAATCTTCATTTTTTTAAATGTGTAATTACGCAAAAATGTCAACTGTATTCTGAATTGAAGAGTGATATTTTGTAAAAATATGTACTAATAAAAATCTTCAATTTTGCTAATAATTTGTCCACGTCTGTATTGTTGACATGGCAGGAAACTGTATTTGAAGTATGTAATGTCAAAAGTAACATAAATAAATTGAGTGTGAAACAGTAACTATGTTGTCATTACTTTTCGAATGCCCTAGTATTATTAAGAGATCCCAGATGTTTGGCAAAATGCATTTTTTACTGGGGTAGGTAAATCATTATTTTCATAGATATATATTTTGTGATTTGGGGTAAATCAAAGTGGTAGGGCAAATTTTTATTTTGCGTATTTTGCGTTTTTAAGGTGTTTCTTACTAATTCAATAATAAATGCCTTTTTTGTCGTTTTAAAACAATATATTTTGTTGTTTATTTTCAATTTTATAATTAATTGTAATGTGTATGCAATTTAAATATATTAAACAATGACTCATTTTACTAACAATAGTAAATAAAAGTAATTTATTTCGGTGCTTAATCTGCTGATAATCGTGCTTTATTACTGTGAATTTTATTAGTTACAACAATGTAATTTATTCGTCACAACAATAATTCCTTTCTACAATTCACCTTAAACGCTCTTGTCAACAATTGGATCTTCACTCAACACAGTATTCGTTATAGCACTCCACCGACGACAATGACAATTTACTTGGACTATTACGTACAACAATGAACTGTTAATCTTAACTAATATTTACAAAGCACTATTTACAAATCAGAACTACCAGTTCTCCGTTCACAGTTCTTCTATCCCAGTCACTCGAGTTCACGGTATCTCGAACCACAGACCTTCAGAGACAGTTCACTGTACTCGAACTCGGGACCCTCCAACTGCGGTCCACTGCACTCGAACTCAGGTCCCTCCAACTGCGGTCCACTGCACTCGAACTCAGGCCTTCGGATGCCGACGCAGATGCGGACGCACACTCGAGTCGAACTCCGGCTGGCTTGCTTGCTCTGGCTTACTCACTGACTGAATAACTGAACTCAGAAACTCTGAAAACTCTGCTCGAGTTCGCTGGTGCTTCTTCTTTTATAGCAAAATCATAGTTGCGAGAACCTTCTACAGGTGTGTAGAGAATTATCTCAATATCTCTACATCGACAGACGTCTGGAATAGTCGAGAAGGTCGTTCCACATTCACTGCGTCAAGTAGCAGCTGCGCGCGCAGACTCGTCGCGTGACGTAATACACCCTCTCTCTTCTCTCCACCGCGCGACGTCACTCAATGTTCCGTGGAGCCTGTGCGATCTGCTTTCTTGCGGGACGCTGGTCGTGAGTTCGATTCTCACGTCGCTGTCACAATACTATTGGCGTAATATGATAATGTCATGTCTTCACGATACCAATAATCACCTTTATAATTTTAAATATTAAACCCGTTCTCATAGAAGTTGTCACGTAGCATTTTCAATTGTTTGCTTTCACATTTTCAAATCTTACTGTCACAATTTTGTGCTACACGTGTTTATTATTGTAGGATAAAGAATTTGAGTGAGGAACAGTCAGTTATTGTCGGGTGTCAGAAGGTATAAGATCGGTTAGCTAGAATGCCTAAATTCAGTAAACCATTGAAAAGTAAACTTCATGCTTACGTTAATGAATTTGGTGCCTATGTGTTTTCAACCGATGGAACAGTTTGTTTGTGAAAAGACAGTTAATCACGAAAAAAAGTATTTTATAAGTCAACATGTGTCACATACGAAGTAAAAATGTGAATTATGTTGATATAATTTAAATTTATTGCTAAATGCCTTTTTAAAATGTATAATGCCGTTTTCAAAATTTATTGAGCCTTTTTTACGTTTTTATTGCCTTTTTTGCCTGCCTATTTTCATCATCATCATCATCCTTCACGAATTAGGCCTCTGTAGACCTGTTTCGGCCCCATCTAGCAGTCTTCTTAACGGTCTTCCTGGTCGACGATGTCCTCTAGGTTTATATTGCATCATAATTTTTGGGATTCTTGAATTTTCCATTCTTCTTACATGATCTAGCCAATTGAATTTGTATCTGCTGATTTTTTCTTCTACTGACTCTACTTCTAATTGTTCTAAAATTTCTTCATTCCTTTTTCGGTCTAAAAGAGTATATCCTGCTGTCCTCCTCAAAAATTTCATTTCCGTTGCTTTGATTCTGTTCATGTCTTTTTTTCTTTAATGTCCAAATCTCGCTTCCGTATAGAAGGGTGGGTAATGCTAGTGTATTATATATTTTTATTCTTGTAGATTTTTGTACTAATTTAGCTTTTAATGTATTGTTTATTATTCCTAGAATTTGTGTAAATTTGGTAATTTTCTTGTTCACATCTTTTTCGTTTTGATAAGATATTTCACAACCCAGATAATTGAAATTTTGCACTTGTTCGAGGCATTGGTTATTGTGTATTATCTTACTTCTCACTGGGTCTTGTCCTAAAAATGCCATTACTTTTGATTTTTGTGCTGAAATTTCCATCCCAAAATCTTTTAATATTTTATTTAATGTATACAATCCTCTTTGTAAATTATCCTCTGAATTGGAAATTATGACTTGATCATCGGCATAGAGTAAGGTATTTAATGTTAGAGCACTGGTTATTTTGATTCCTGATGTGTAGATTTGGTTCCATTTTAAAATAATTTCGTTTATATAAATATTAAATAAAGTTGGTGATAGTGGACAACCTTGTCGAACTCCATTATTAACTAATTTTCTTTCGGATATACAGTTATTTATTTTGACACTTATTTTGCTGTCTGTGTAGATTTCTATTATATTTTCGAATAGCAAATTTGGAATATTTTTTTCTTGTAATATGTCGAATAAAAGGTCTCTTCGGACTTTATCAAAAGCTTTCACAAAATCAATAAAAGCTATATGGGTTTCTAAATTAAATTCTCTTCTTTTTTCCAACAATAGTTTGATACTAAATAATGGATCTACACATGATCTGCCTTTTCTAAAGCCATTTTCACACTCCAGAAGGAAAGTTTCAGCATGTTTTTTTTAATTTTCCTGCCTATTTTAACTGTTATAAAGCCTAAACATCCGGGCTCTAATATAAGCATTTGAATAACGTGAATGTAAAAATTCTAACTAATATCAGATGAAGGTCCTCCAAGTGTACAGAATAGTAGCTACAGATTGGAGTGCCAAGTCTTTAGGTTTCTCACTTGAAAGACCAGATTCGTGTTGTAGTCTAGCACAGGAAATCCCCAGTTAGTACATCGCAAGCCTTTCGGCAGAGTCCATCTTGCAGAGATGTTCCTAGCAATTACATCAACGGTAACATAAGTGTATCGTAGTTATGAAAGACAACTTTGAAGTTGCGCAACACTGCACCATCATTAACCAGTATTCACATTAGCCATTGTCCAAGAAATTATTGACTTCAAAGCTATTAGAAAGGTCGTGGTCTGTTCTGTAGAATTATGCAGTTCCAACGTCTGCATGATGGGAGATATTTGAACAATGAGCCTCGAGGCAAACACGTTGGCATTCTTTTGTTTCGACACATTTCTAGAATGAATTCCACATCGTGCGTTACAGGGTGATCCATTCGCTGCGCAACGAGATTGTAAGAAAGTAATATGAAGGTTCGGTGCGATATAAAAAAAAGATTATACAGTGTGAAACGTAAGTAATGTCATTAATTTCAGAGGTTATTCTTTGAGATATTTAAAAAAAATAGTATATTACGACAAAAGGTTGGAAAATGTTTTCTAGAAAATCGAGAAAAGGTTTGAAAAACAAACAGAGCCAGTTTTTCAATTTCCGAGATTTTGCAATACACTTCATAAACGTGTATTGTACAACATTTTTTGCACGATTATATGTTTAAAATTGCAAATATAATATATTTAGCATTGAAAATTTAGAGCAATATAATTCCAAAGCTTTCTCAAAACTGCACTGTAATGGTAACTAAGTAACAAAAAATACACTGTAATAGGTTTATTTCAGTGTAGTTTTATGTTATGAAGAATGGTTCCCTAGCAACAAGTTTCTCTGTGTGAATTCTAACTTTCAAGGCCTAACAACAATAGCTGTAAATATAACAAAAAACACGATCGTGCAAAAAGGCTTTGCTTGTTTTTCTTTCTTTTCGAGATAAAAATTCTTTTATATGAAATATTTCATAGTCTATTTTGAGAAAGTCATTGATTTAATTCCCAGTATACTCAGTCAATTTAAGAGAGCGGTGTATTATGACAATAAATGATTGAAAGAATTTTAGTTTTGTCCTTTAAATCTGCTGAGAATTGATCCGAACAAATGTAACTTCGTTTTGCAAAGGAATTTTAAGTTTACAATGTTGCATGTGTTGGGATCACATTTAAGGGACAAAACTAAAATTCTTTCAATAATTTACTATCATAATACATTGCTCTCTGAAACTGACAGAGCATATTGGGAATTAAATCAAAGGTTTTCCTAAAACAAGCAACGAAATATCTCATATAAAAGAATTTTATATCGAAAAGAAAGCAAAGAAGAGTAAAATTGTATTAAAGTTTTTTTTTGTTTGAAATATCTCAAAGAATAATCTCCTGAAATTGATGATATTACTTACGGTTCACCCTATACAGTTAAAAAACAAGATTTCGAGAAAACTTGGAATACATAAATTTGCAGCCTGCCGTTATCTTGCATTGAGTTCTTCCTATAGCCATAAATAAAGGAATGTTGAAATGATAATGACGTCGATTTGGCTTCTCCATTATAGCCAGTGTAATAGAGAACAGCAGCTGGTCGTTATTTCTAGATTGAAATGTAACTGCCTAAAATTTAACATCTTTAAGGAAAGATACAATGGCCAACGCTGAAATAAGGTTGGTGTATACTGTACATGGCAGAGCGCAATAAAATCGTGTTTTGTTTCTGTTCCAGGTGGCATCTCGATGCAGGCGGACCGGTGTCAGCATCCATCAGTCTTGAAGGTGAGTTACCATAACAACTGAAAGTACCGTAGCGTAAGTACCTTGACCTATAGCAGAGACATAAATTAACTCGAGGTGAGATTTGATCGCCTGCCGGCCGGTCAGTCAGTTCTGTAGTGAGCGTAAATCCCACTTTAGTAGTACTCGTTAAATAGAGATGAAAGGCTCACATGCCAGTGAAGGCAATGTCGTACATAACGTAAGAGGATTTATGGACGCTTGTGAGGAATTCCTATTCTATCTGGTAATAGGATTCTAGTATGATATAGAAGGTCAAAGACAGAATGTTTATTCTCTAGTTAAAGGTCTCTAGTTGTTAGTCAGCTCTGTCGAGCACGTGTTCCTGTAGTCTGACAAAAGACTATTAAATGGTTTTAAGCTATCGTAGGAAGTTGTTATTGTACCTTACAGATCGTATCGGCATATATTTTTTTGTTTAACATTGCCCTCACACCAAGGGTTCCTAAACTCTGGGTTATTACGGACCTCTTAAAGCACATACGTCATTGTGGAGTACCCGCAAAGATTTTTGCATAATCTAGACTAATAAATGTCTACTTTTTAAAATGTGTTTGTGTTATATTACCGGTTGTTCTGTATGGCTGTGAAACTTGGACTCTCACTTTGAGAGAGGAACAGAGATTGAGGGTTTTTGAGAATAAGGTTCTTAGGAAAATATTTGGGGCTAAGAGGGATGAAGTTACAGGAGAATGGAGAAAGTTACACAACGCAAAGCTGCACGCATTGTATTCTTCACCTGACATAATTAGGAACATTAAATCCAGACGTTTGAGATGGACAGGGCATGTAGCACGTATGGACGAATCCAGAAATGCATATATAGAGTGTTAGTTGGGAGGCCAGAGGGGAAAATACCTTTGGGGAGGCCGAGACGTAGATGGGAGGATAATATTAAAATGGATCTGAGGGAGGTGGGATATGATGGTAGAGACTGGATTAATCTTGCTCAGGATAGGGACCAATGGGGGGCTTATGTGAGGGCGGCAATGAACCTCCGGGTTCCTTAAAAGCAAGCAAGTAAGTAAGTAAGTTATATAGTGAATTATACATCCTTAATTGATTACTTACTTATTTACTTACAAATGGCTTTTAAGGAACCCGCAGGTTCATTGCCGCCCTCACATAAGCCCGTCATCGGTCCCTATCCTGAGCAAGATTAATCCAGTCTCTATCATCATATCCTACCTCCCTCAAATCCATTTTAAATTATCCTCCCATCTATGTCTCGGCCTCCCCAAAGGTCTTTTTCCCCCCGGTCTCCCAATTAACACTCTATATCCATTTCTGGATTCGCCTATACGTGCTACATGCCCTGCCCACCTCAAACGTCTGGATTTAATGTTCCTGATTATGTCAGGTGAAGAATACAATGCATGCATTTCTGTGTTGTGTAGATCCTTCATTGATAGAGATATAAATTTAATTTGAATTAAATTGTAGTATATATTTCTATTCCTAGAACTGTTTTCTTCCAGAACTCTCCATTGTTTGTTATGTGTAATACTTACAACTCTCTGTCTTTAAACTGTGATTCTCAATTGGATTTCAGTTTAACAATTGAAAAATTTCATACAATATTAAAAAGCATTGTATTTCCTTAGATATTTAAATTATGAAGAAGTGTTTTATAATGTTTTTACTCAAGTTTTTAAAATAATTTTGCATCATTATATTGAAATTTGGCACTATATTAACTGTAATATTATAATATTCTAGCATCTATTACCATCATGTTTTTTCTTTCTTTTGTTTGTGTTGTTTGTTTTGTTGTTGTTTTTTTTCTCTCTCTTATTATGTATTTTGTGTATACATCTGTGTAAGCCACCTGTAATTGGAAGCATGCTTCTGTTGGTGGTGGATTTAAAAAAAAATAAAATAAAAAAATAAAATAAAATACATAAATACAAATCTATTTTACATTACATCATGTCTTTGCTGGCAGAAAACGAAATTAGATTTAACGTGGAACGTTTTTCTTTCTGCGTACCACTCGACAAAATTTTTTACAAAAATTGCAACATTGCCCCTTATGGGGGTTGCGTCCATGTTACCCGCAATGCACACACTAGTTTTTTTAATTCTGTTGTTTTACGACGTTTCATCAACTGCGGTAGTTATCTAGCGTCTGAATGAAATGAAGGTGATAATGCTAGCGAAATGAGTCCAGGATCAAGCCCCGAAAGTTATCCAGCATTTGTTCTTAATGGGTTGAGGGAAAACCCCAGAAAAATCTCAACAAGGCAATTTGTCCCAACCAGGATTTGAACCCAGACCCTCTCGTTTCACTGTCACTGTCAGACATGCTAACCGTTACTCCACATCAGTGGACATCAATTGCATTGTAGCCTCGAAGCTAGGCCTCATGGAATGAGAAAACAAATATGAAGCAATTAACGAGAAGGCTTAACCTCGTTGAATTTAAATGTGAGGAGTGTAGCCTAAAGACAGAAATATCAAACTTTCATTTCAGAACCCAAATATCATTATAATGCAAACCATGCTCATAATGACAATCACGAACAGAATAAAAGTTTCACGCAATTATAGAGATTCAATGTCACTTTTTTAACATTTATTTTCACCTAGGGTTCTCAAACTTTAGAGCAGGGCTGAGAGAAACCAGGTGTGGGTAGGTGAATAGAAACGATAAACAACGCAGAGGTTCAGTGATGTGCCAACCACAATGAGTGTAAGACGTGCTTCGCCTACATATGTACATAAATACTATATTTAATTTTCTGTTAATAACAAAGGTAAGTGTAGCCTACATTGCACGCCACTGATCGATTCTTATGTCCACGATGAACACAATTGCTGGAGTAGAAGGAGACAGTTAACTGAAGATCGCTCAAGCTAACGCATGAATCTCCCAGGCCTGCTTTAGGTTGCTATTGCAATATCAAAGTTCTTTGACGAAGAATATGATAAAATATTTTACTAAAGATATTTGATAAAAGATAGGATTTGGGGTATATTACACTACGTAAAATCTTTTATAAAATATTTTGTCAAAGATAATCTAAAATTAGGAACAAAAGCTCACCTAATACTTGTTCCACAACAGTTAACACGTGTTCAGAGGATTTGTTGATACTAGTATTTACGCGTTAAGTTTATAACACCATGAATGAAGAACAGTATTATGCTTATTTAGCCACAGTTAGTTCAATTATTACGTAAGCATTTTACAGAAAAATAAACAGAAAATGAAACGCCTGTGGGTTAAACCGGGATTGCAAAACGTGATAAGAGAGGTATCCATCAGAACTTATTGAAAGAGCTGCAATGCGAGGGCTTGAAAAGTTATACGCATTATTATAAATTATTATTATTATTATTATTATATAATATTAACATTATATTATACAAATTATTTATTTACAACATTTAATTTCGGAAATGCGTGTTATTATTCGGTTGAGAAGCTCTTATCATCCAGTCTGCTGTCAAAAAATCTGAAAGTTAGAATTTATAAAACAGTTATATTACCGGTTCTTCTGTATGGTTGTGAAACTTGGACTCTCACTCTGAGAGAGGACATAGGTTCAGGGTGTTTGAGAATAAGGTGCTTAGGAAAATATTTGGGGCTAAGCGGGATGAAGTTACAGGAGAATGGAGAAAGTTACACAACACAGAACTGCACGCATTGTATTCTTCACCTGACATAATTAGGAACATTAAATCCAGACGTTTGAGATGGGCAGGGCATGTAGCACGTATGGGCGAATCCAGAAATGCATATAGAGTGTTAGTTGGGAGACCGGAGGGAAAAAGACCTTTAGGGAGGCCGAGACGTAGATGGGAGGATAATATTAAAATGGATTTGAGGGAGGTGGGGTATGATGATAGAGACTGGATTAATCTTGCTCAGGATAGGGACCGCTGGCGGGCTTATGTGAGGGCGGCAATGAACCTTCGGGTTCCTTAAAAGCCATTGTAAGTAAGTAAGTAATTTCCTTCACACTCCGATATCAGAATTTTTGTGGTAGCAACAATCCAGTTATATTTGCGTTCAGCCATATTTGTTTCAAGGTATAGAAATCTTTTATCAAAGATAACAAGATGCACTTACATTTTATAAAAAATCTTTTATCAAAGGAACTTTTATAAAAGAAAACTCATTACACTCTCATACATTTTATAAAAGACCTTTGTCAAAGAACTTTGATAGTATAATAGCAGCCTTTGAGTGTCATTCTTCATTTTGGCGAATTCCCTAAAAATATTTTGAATGATGTAGGCTGGTAAACATGTTCCCTCCGGAATAAGCAATGCTAAGGATTTTATCGTCCTTTAAAATCTCTTGTTCTCGGCCGGGTTTGAACCAACGAACCTTGGAGCCATCGCCCAGCAACGTAATCACTAGGAACCTACGACGACGCCGGAGGTTCTGAGAGGAATGTTACATGCTTTCTTTTGTTGAAAACGTTTAATAAAATAGACAATGTCTAGATTCGCAACTGGATTCCTTTCTTCACCTGCATTCAAGTCTCCAGCAATACAAATTAGATGCAGTGCGGAAAAAAAAAAAGACAAGGCGCGCCCATCGTAATAAAATTTATTTTGAACGTAATTACAACGAGACTGAAAATTGACTCGCCTCGCACCTCCTGTAACTCGCACGTGACGAGTGGGCGAGTGGGTTCCTGGAGTCTTGCCCATGTTTATCCCATCATAAACTCGACCTACTTTCTCGTTCCAAATATGAATTCAGCACAAACAGCTGGTCAGATATGAAGCCGTACTATGTTCAGTAAGATTCCAGTGATTTGTTATAGTTGAGAGGCATTAGTTCAGTGACACTGAATCGATAGTGAACAAATGTGTGGGTTTGGGAAGCGACAATGTCCACAGAAAACTTGCCTGGTCTTTCCCACCAATTCCAACTGGAACGTCCCCGAATTTGAAGCGCAGTTGTTGGTGTTAAAACAGATGCACTGAAGAGTGGGTAGTCAGGATATGATGTTTGCGTACATACCTGTAAAGCAAAAAAGTGCAGGTTACAAGCAGTTAACATTCCCTCCCTATTCCACAAAGGTATGGTCTTGTGCAGATACGGAATTAAAATTTGGAGTGAGTCTTGATGGGAGTCTACCTACGTATATGTAGACAACAATTAATTCCGCACGACTTTTCACAAGTAGCATATACAGGGGCTCTTGTTTACTGCACATGCGCAGTGTGCTGTAAGTGAAACTTACACAATAAGGGAGCTCCAAATTTGTTTTCCATATATGTACGTTCCAAGTAAATTCTCTAATAAGTAGTGCAAACACTAGAATTTCCGTTTCACAGAAGAGTTTTCTACAGTTATACTTCGCTACTTCATACTTACAAAAAAAATGGTTTATTTAACGACGCTCGCAAGTGCCGAGGTTATATCAGCGTCGCCGGTTTGCCTAAATTTTGTCCTGCAGGAGTTCTTTTACATGCCACTAAATCTAGTGACATGCCAATTATAGCTACATTTTACATTTTTGGCTATGATATCTGTACTTAACTCTTTTTAATTTATTTTTATTTGGTATTTTTCATTTGTATCCATATCTGTGTTTTTTATTTAGGTAGTATCTATTTGTTTTTTTCTTTCATTTTTGATTTTTAATTTGTAATTACACTTGTATCTTGCTTTTCTTTCTGTTTTATCTCTTTTTTCATGTTATATGCAATTCTGTGTTTTTTAAAACAAATCTGTACTGTCTATTGTAATTGGGGCTTTGCCCTGTTATAGACAAATAAATAAATAAATAAATAAATAAATAAATAAATAAATAAATAAATAAATAAATAAATAAATAAATAAATAAATAAATAAATAAATAAATAAATAAATAAATAAATAAATAAATAAATAAATAAATAAATAAATAAATAAATAAATAAATAAATAAATAAATAAATAAATAAATAAATAAATAAATAAATAAATAAATAAATAAATAAATAAATAAATAAATAAAATAAATAAATAAATAAATAAATAAGTGAGCCTGTTGCATTTAAGCACTGCATACTTACAAACTGCCAGTAAAATTTCATTATTGTGTTCCACAAAAGTACTAATACTTCTAACTTTAACAGTGAATTGTCTTCTTCTCTACAATGAAAGAAAACTAATACATACACGTACTAATGTTAAATGTGTGTGTGTCTAATGCCTAACACTTCATTTGCGTGATTCAGGTTCCGCATACTGCGGATAGATGGCAGGACTGTGACCCAATTTCAAGTTGCACGCTACTTCGGCGGGCCACGTTATGCATGATGTTTATGACCCCGCCGGGAATCGAACTCTGGCCGGCTAGTCTGGAGGCAGACGCGCTACAGTAGCGTTAACTCAGCGGACTACTAGTGTTATTTAAATATATTTATTTCATAATATCAAGATATATTTTGATAAATAAGTGGCGTAGAATATTTTTTCTTGCTTATGTTTTCTTCGAAAGTAATAATTTCAAGTTTGGCGTGTGAAGACCGTTATTAGCGACATCTGTTGGCTAATATAGAATACTATCGCGGAAGAACGTGATAATAATAAGGAAGTAATTTTTCATTATCGAAGTAGTAGGCCTGAAATAATAAAATAGCATTGCAGAGTTACGAAATTCATTCTAATCTGTTCTCCAGGACTGCTTATTCAATATATTCGCAGCTACCCTCCATATCCGGAGGCCGTCTCCTCTATCCGCAATCTGAGGACGCGCCATGCCGTGGTTTTTTTTTTTTTGGTAGGTTATTTTACGACGCTTTATCAACATCTTTCGTTATTTAGCGTCTGAATGGGATGAAGATGATAATGCCGGTGAAATGAGTCCGGGGTCCAGCACCGAAAGTTACCCAGCATTTGCTCGTATTGAGGTGAGGGAAAATCCAGGAAAAAACCTCAACCAAGTAACTTGCCCCAACCCGGAATCGAACCCGGGCCACCTGGTTTCGCGGCCAAACGCGCTGACCGTTACTCCAAAGGTGTGGACTCCATGCCGTGGTAATAGGGACTCAAAATACAATACAAAATGAAAATAATACCGCAATGAAAGAGAGTAAAATGCAGATGTATAAATTTGAATACAATATGAAGTAACTCAATTAGTACGAAGAGTGAAAATGTAAGGAAGAATACAACAAATGGAATGTAATAAAATAATAATAATAATAATAATAATAATAATAATAATAATAATAATAACGAAATCTAAATTATTATAAATGTTGAGACTTTTATAATAATAATAATAATAATAATAATAATAATAATAATAATAATAATAATAATAATAATAACAACAATAATAATAATAACGAAATCTAAATTATTATAAATGTTGAGACTTTTATAATGATAATAATAATAATAATAATAATAATAATAATAATAATAATAATAATAATAACGAAATCTAAATTATTATAAATGTTGAGATTTTTATAATAATAATAATATTAATAATAATAATAATAATAATAATAATAACGAAATCTAAATTATTATAAATGTTGAGATTTTTATAATAATAATAATAATAAGAATAATAATAATAATAATAACGAAATCTAAATTATTATAAATGTTGAGACTTTTATAATAATAATAATAATAATAATAATAATAGTAATAACGAAATCTAAATTATTATAAATGTTGAGACTTTTATAATAATAATAATAATAATAATAATAATAATAATAACTAAATCTAAATTATTATAAATGTTGAGACTTTTATAATAATAATAATAATAATAATAATAATAATAATAATAATAATAACGAAATCTAAATTATTATAAATGTTGAGACTTTTATAATAATAATAATAATAATAATAATAATAATAATAATAACGAAATCTAAATTATTATAAATGTTGAGACTTTTATAATAATAATAATAATAATAATAATAATAATAATAATAATAATAATAATAACGAAATCTAAATTATTATAAATGTTGAGACTTTTATAATAATAATAATAATAATAATAATAATAATAATAATAATAACGAAATCTAAATTATTATAAATGTTGAGACTTTTATAATAATAATAATAATAATAATAATAATAATAATAATAATAACGAAATCTAAATTATTATAAATGTTGAGTCTTTTATAATAATAATAATAATAATAATAATAATAGGAAATGCGCACAAGTGTGCAGAGTAGTTAGTCTATACTGAGTTCAGTCACCGTTTTGGCATTCTTCTTACAGTTCAGAACGTGGTATTTGCCACATTTTTCACCACACAGTTTGCATATGCAGTTTTCAGATACTTCATGGAACCTATCTATGCCGCACTCTTTATGGTGGACTCCGTGTACCGCCGGTCTAGTAACAACGTTCCTCATTTGCTGATTAGCTCCTTCCCAGCTTCTGTCGGTCATGGCACTGGTGGTGTAAAATTCCTCTTCTGCTCCCTTCCTCTTCTGCAGGATCTCGATCAGTAGATTCTCGTAGGCTCCGTAGTTGGCAGCAGCAGCGAGTGTAGCAGGTCTTCGATCAGGTAGGGTTCTCTGGTGAGTCTGGACGGTGTGTATTTCGCCACACCGAGCACCTTCTTTAAGTAGGTTGCCTTGACGTTCTCCCAGATTTTGAGGTCTCTCTTTTTCAGGCGCTCCCTTTGTTGAGACTTTTGACATCATCCTGTATATTGTTCAAATATCTAAGCCTAGGCCTTCCCAGCGGTGTCTTTCCTATAAACTGGTACATTAACATAAATAAATAGTGAATTATGTTCTCTTCTGAATTCTCTGTCGTGCGAGCAGCTCTTACTTGCTCGTCAATATCCGTCCATGTCGTGCCAGTAGCCTCCCAGCTGTCTTTAGCAGTCACAGCGCTACCGTTATCAACAGGGGTAAAAAAAGGTTAGGAACGACAAACCTCAAGACCGCGTGGTATTGCTGCTTCGACGACCTGGCAGAAAGTGGGGATCCGTTATGAATGCCACAGCTGACAAGAGACAAACACTCCTGTATCATGTTCTACTTCCTCACGCCATTTCACTTCCGTTGCACCTTTCCGCAATACTGACTTACACGCTTTTTCTCACACACCAAATTGGTATGAAATGAGGGCTCCGTTCACCTGATGCACTGTCACCAGAGGAATGGAGTAGGTGTTGGTAACTTAAACACAGAATCTCCAACAGAAAAACCAGGATCTAAATACACTAGAATAATACGAAATATACAGGCACACGCTCGCATCAAATCCTCAACACACAGTCCTCAATTTCAGAACATACATCCGGAATCTTCCAGCTAGAAGGCAGTCACGTTACGAACTGGGCTATCGGTCTCCTAATAATAATAATAATAGTAATAATTTATTTATTTATTTTATTTATTTAGAATATTAACGTGCGAAACAACAGCACAAGGCCAATTACAGTTTAGCACAGGTACAAAAAACAATACAAAACAGAACAAATGATGATGAGAATGAATGACAGAAAATGGCGTGAAATGAAATACAGTCAATATAATAGTCAACATTAATCATTGACCAAATGCAACAAAATAAATAGCAATATCTAACAAATAATAATAGTACATTATGCAACGAGCCTATAATGATAGTAATTAAGACGCGAGGATGTTTATGAAACGAGCGCAAGCGAGTTTCATAATTTTCATACGAGCGTCTTAATTACCATTATAGGCAAGTTTCATACGACTTTTTATGCTCGACCATATTTCTAACTTGAAATTATTCATAGTATTCATATTATTCTTAACTGACTGGGGAGCGGAAGTGATCTTGTGCAATAGCCTACCTCGTAAATTGTGAGATGTGCGCAGACGCGAAAGTATTGATTTTTTCCGAGAAACGAATGTCATTGACCTTGATATAATCTAGAGAGTAAAATAAACATAAACCTTGATATAACCTTGAAATTGGTTTAGACATTGAAAAAGGAGATGACAAATTGAATTTATTTGAATATTATTTACAATTAACGCTAATTATTATAGTAACAGAACATAACCTTCTGCGACAGTATTGGATTTCCAGCCTCCGTGACGTTTCGCTAGTTGTCTTTCGATTGCATATCCGAGAATAATAGATACTTGCGCTTTCATATTGCTACAGTGGTGTTTTCTGATTGGTGGAACACCTGAACTTTAATGAATAGGTGTACTTTAATGAGGTCCATTAAAGGGCTGCTACCAGGTGTATAATTACTACATTTCGGCATGGTCGAGCATAATAGTACATTATGCAACGAGCCTATGATGATAGTAATTAAGAAGCGAGTATGGATGTTTATGAAACGAGCGCAAGCGAGTTTCATAATTTTCATACGAGCTTCTTAATTACCATTGTAGGCGAGTTTCATACGACTTTTTATGCTCGACCATATTTCTAACTTGAAATTATTCATTTTATTTGTATCTAACTGACCTTGAGCAATACCTCGTAAGTTGTGAGATGTGCGCAGACGCGAAAGTATTGATTTTTTCGAGGAACAGATGTCCACGTTGACCTTGATAGCCTATAAGAACCTACAGAATAAACTAAATATTAACTTTGATATAACATTGAAATTAAATTAGACATTGAAAAACGAGATGACAAATTGAATTTATTTGAATATTATTTACAATTAATTCTAATTATTATAGTAACAGAACATAACCTTCTGCGACAGTACTGGATTTCCAGCCTCCGTGACTTTTCGCTAATTCTCTTTCGATTGCATATCCGAGAATAATCGATACTTGCGGTTTTATAAAGGTACAAAGCTGACTTGTCATTGGCTGAACATCTGTAAGCTGACTTGTCATTGGCTGAACATCTGTAAGCTGACTTGTCATTGGCTGAACATCTGTAAGCTGACTTGTCATTGGCTGAACATCTGTAAGCTGACTTGTCATTGGCTGAACACCTGTACTTTAATGAGTAGGTGTACTTTAATGACATGCATTAAAGGACTGCTACTAGGTGTATAATTACTATATTTAGGCATGGTCGAGCATAAAATATATTTCGGTTTTTATGTACGAAATTCAATAAGACGTTATAAATTTGGCGGGTATCAAATAATATTAATACTTTAAATTTAGAATACAACAGTTCTGAGGGATATTCAAGAGACTTATTAAGACATATTTCTAGTAGTAGTTTTATTGGCATATACTTCCCCGATACTTTTTTTAATGTTACAAGTCCACAATCTCCTGTTTGTAACAGGCACCTACATCATGAACAAAGTAGCAAATTGCAAATGTATATGGGTGTCAATTAAGTAGAAGGCAGTTGAATAGAGCGAATGGCTTAGCTGTCAAAAGCTCCCATTGAAAACAATCCAGCCATGTCTTTTTAAACGTCCAAGATTACACGAACAATGTACTTCTCGAACTGTAATTAGATCAAATGTAAAGGCAATTGACTTGCTTCGTCCCAGCGAGAACTCATGATAAGTAAATTAGTGGACAGGTTAATGAACACTCTGTGGAGAGCAGCCCAAAATGTGCGTGAAGGCGGAAGAGACGGGCCGTGTGCTGTAACATGCAGGAAGGCGGTGGAGCGTGTCTACAATCGACAAGGTGAGAACTCAAAAAAATCGGCAGTGCACCCATTGCAACACTTTCTCTATACGACCACACAGGTCTGAACAACTATCAAATCTGCAAAAAGTGCTGTGTGTAATTGCATTTGGTTCTCATTTAAATTTAAAAATTATTCAGGAATAACACCTTTCTCATGCAGGCTGTATACCACCGTATATGTTCAACCTCGTAATTCCTATGCTGCAATTATACCTACAGTATAATGACATTCATTACTAGGGACCATATTCTATCCCAGGGCGTACGGAGATAAGATTAGTTGTTCATTGATTATATTGACGTGACGTCATGTTGGCGCGTGGCACAGGTACTATGAGGGAACACTTGTATCTCGTTTGTTCTGCAGTTAACGTTCTATTAATGATTCAAAACTTGACTTTGAAAATTCATTATAGTGATAAAGATTGATACTGCGTTGACCTTTGCTAAAATTTAAAGGTGCTATGCATAGACATTTCGCTAGCCCGCGCTACGAGCGTGCTAAACTAGCCCCGGCTATCGACTGATTTACTTGTACAGGATTCATATCATATCATATCATATCATATCATATCATATCATATCATATCATATCATATATCATATCATATAACATATACATATATCATATCATATCATTATCATATCATATCATATCATATCATATCATATCATATCATATCATATCATATCATATCATATCATATCATATCATATCATATCATATCATATCATATCACATATACATATCATATCATATCATATCACATATACATATCATATCATATCACATATACATATCATATCATATCACATTATATCACATATATAATACATCATATCATATCATATATCACATCATATCACATATATCATATCATATCATATCATATCATATCATATCATATCATATCATATCATATCATATCATATCATATCACATGATATATCATATCATATAAATGTTATGTTTTATTTAACGACGCTCGCAACTGCAGAGGTTATATCAGTGTCGCCGGATGTGCTGGAATTTTGTCCCGCAGGAGTTCTTTTACATGCCAGTAAATCTACTGACATGAGCCTGTCGCATTTAAGCACTTAAATGCCATCGACCTGGCCCGAGATCGAACCCACAACCTTGGGCTCTACCAACTCGCCAACCAGATCGACCATATCATATATCATATCATATCATATCATATCATATCATATCATATCATATCATATCACATATACATATCATATCATATCATATCACATATACATATCATATCACATTATATCACATATATAATACATCATATCATATCATATATCACATCATATCACATATATCATATCATATCATATCATATCATATCATATCATATCATATCATATCATATCATATCATATAAATGTTATGTTTTATTTAACGACGCTCGCAACTGCAGAGGTTATATCAGTGTCGCCGGATGTGCTGGAATTTTGTCCCGCAGGAGTTCTTTTACATGCCAGTAAATCTACTGACATGAGCCTGTCGCATTTAAGCACTTAAATGCCATCGACCTGGCCCGAGATCGAACCCACAACCTTGGGCTCTACCAACTCGCCAACCAGATCGACCATATCATATATCATATCATATCATATATCATATCATATCATATCATATCATATCATATCATATCATATCATATCATATCATATCATATCATATCATATCGCTAACACTGGTTTATGAATACGAAAAACGTTAGTTCGCTGATCATCCACCGGAAGCCCGCGCTAAGAATGTCTATGAATATGGCCCTTAATTATTTGTTTATTAATTGATTTAGTTCTACTGGTGCTGGTAGAGTTAAGCCCCTAAAGCCTTCTTTTCTGCTCAATCAGTATAAAAACACATAATTGAATCGGTGAGAATTAACAGGCACTAAGAGACATTTTTTTAGTGACGTGAGTTATACATTGTTTCTTATATTTTAAAGATAGCCCTATCGATTGATAATGAAAGAAACTACCTACAACAACTGTGTAGGGGAGTAGATTCCAATCTATTCTTTAGATATTCCTATTAGGAACTGTTGCATTTAGCTTCGTTCAATTTCAAAAGATACATCACCTGACTTGACACTGGCTGCATTTATGAGAGAAATAAATGGATGTATATCTGTATTTATTTGTAATTACGAATATTTAGGGAAAACAGTAATTTGGAATGGATTTTGAAGAAGCACAAGATCAGTTAAGATTTTATTGGTAAGGGTAAGACTCAAACCGCTTAAAAATTTATACGTTGTTATTCGAGGCCAGTAGGCTGAAACGGACAGATTTTCCCGTAACACTGACGCAACTCCGTCTTTGATGATAATAACCAAAGCTCGGAACTTGGGGACTTGTGTCTTTGAACGTGGCTGAGCGACCGGACTTCAGTGTCAACAAACTCCCGCTTCCAGCACAGAGGTACTGTCAGGTCTGCTATAAAAGTGGTTCCTGGCTGGAACAATATAATGATAATATTATGATAGGTTGAAACACGTAATTTTATAGCATATATATATAAATAAACATGCAAAATACATCAAATTTACAGTTCTGCTCTGTACATTTTATTACAGTGTATGACTACATACATTCGAATATTTTTCGAACCCATACCTTCTTCGTCTGTTAGTTAAGCATGATTTGAAACGAAAGAAACTTATTTCCACGTCACATGAAGTGACGAGAGCAAAATTAATTTTTTTATTTTATTTATTTTAACTAGCTACCTACTGAATACAAATTACATTTATAAAACAAAAATGTTTCTAGCCACTACCTTAAGAGCCAGGCTCGTGTACGGAGTGGTCTTAGTAACATAAAATTTACAAGGACAGTTTACTAAATACAGTAAGTAACTTAATTCAAACCAATAAATACAACACAACAGCAAGAATAAAGAAGAAAGAGAAAAAGAGAGAAAAATACACATTTAATATAAATTGACAATTCGACAGAAGCCAGTGATATTCAATAAAAACAAGAATATAGTAGACAGAAATAAAAGGTAAAGAAATACATTTGTTAATATTATATTATATCGTGGATAATTTTACAAATTTATTTTTTAAAAGCTTCAATTTTTAAAAAATTCAAATTTGGAAAATGGTTTGTAATTGTATTATAAAGTCTTAGGCCGAAATAAAGTATTGAATGTTTTCACTGTCACTGTTTCCTGTTCGATTTTCAGCAGTTGCTAGCTGATCTCGTATCTGAGAAAGATAAGTATCCTAAATTTGTCTCGAAAATAGTTTTCAATTTCTATGTCACTACTAGGGAAGGTTCCACTACGACTTGATCCATGGCCATGGACAAATTTTCCACCGATTTAAGGGACTGCAATGTATTTCAATGAATGCCCGTTTCCAATCTCTAGTTTGTGTTTGACACAAGTTACAAAATATAAACTCTCCATTCGGAGAAAATAATATATCTCCTCAGAATTCCTCCACGAAATTCTGTACCAAAATTTTAAGAAATATATTTTCAAACGTATACGAGTACAATACCCATTCGAATAATACGTACTTTCTTATTTTCAAACAGACCGTTTACCTCTAATTAATTATCTGAATGTCATTCGACACGACACAGCTTCCTCGTCTGTCTCCCTGTCATTAGTTGTGACCACTTTCTTAGTACACACGACTGTCCCTGAGCACTTGCAGCGTGAGCTTTGTGTACGTTGTACCTGTAACCTTACTCATGCACACGACACAAGTCCCCAAGTTCCGAGCTTTGATAATAACTTAATACCTGTGGCATATTTATAGAAATATGTTATAACCTTTAATTAATGGGTGAGAATAATGGAAAAAAAATCTAGGAATTGGGAGGAATCGAACTGCTATCACACCCGGCACAGCCTATAGCCCTGATATTGTGCCTTCAGATTACTATCTGTTTCGATCCATGGCCCACTTCCCGAGCGGAAGAAATTTCCAAAACTTGAAAGCCGTTGGAATGAGTATCATAGAATTCTTCGCATCAAAAACCAGAAACTGGTACCGTCGCAGGATGATAAACCTTGCTGTAAGGTGGCTCAAGACCACAGAATCTAATGGGCTTTACTTTAATTTCGTGTCACAACACACTTCAACTAAAATGTTTCTCCAAAACTGACAATACTTATGAGACTGTATCTGTAGTTGTGCATATTGGCTGAATATGATTAAAACGTGGTCTGGATTTTGGTTCAATGGTAACGTTTGAAGTGTGTCTGCGTTTGATCAAAGGAATACACACAAATCCTGTACTGATACTTATACTGAATGTATATTTTTGTAAGTTTCCGGCTTATATTATGTCTATTTAAATACATGTATGACTTTGATCCTGAAGCAACGAAGCAACTCAACCAACAGACCTCACCGGAACAATACGTTCATTCATTCCCTTCAGACCTTGCCGCGGCAAAATCCGCTCCCGGCGGGTTTCATATCACCTACAGCATCTGATGCAATTATTAAGGATGTGTGGGCATGAAATGTTCGGATACTATCTCTGCAAGCTCTACATATCCACAAACGCCAAGGGATTTGATTCTTATAGACAAAGGTGATGTGAACAAGATGGTATGACAAGGAACCTTTGCACTGGAAAATATTGTTGTGATGTAAACAATACAGTCTGACACTAAAATCTTTTACTGAAAAAGTTTGTTGTGATGCACAAGATGGTTTGACAAAGAAAACTTCTACTGGAGAAGTTTGTTGTGATGTAAACAAAACGATCTGACAAGGAAATCTTTTACTGAAAAATTTTGTTGTGATATGAACAAGGTCGTCTGACAAGGGAGCCTTCTACTGGAAAAGTTTGTTATAATGTAAATAAGGGTGTGTATCAAGGGAAACTTTTACTGATAAAATGTATGATGTTCAAAAAATCGTCTGAGAATGGAACTTTGTACTGTAAAAATAGTATGTTGTTACCAAGATCGTCTGACGAGGAAACATTTTATTGGAAAAGATTGTGATATTTATATGGTAGTTTGACAAGGGAATCATATACTGAAAAGTTTGTGATGTAAATAAAATGATCTGACAAGTAAACTTTTGGTGGTAAAGTTTGTTGTGATGAAAACAAAAGCGTGACAAGGGAGTATTCTACTGGAAAAAAATTGTATAATGTAAACAAGACTATGTATGAAGGGAATCTTAGACTGTAAAAGTATGTGATGTTCACAAGATGGTCCGATAAAGAAATCTTCTATTGAAAAAGCTTATTGTGATGTGAACAAGATCGTCTGACAAGAGATCCTTTTACAGGAAAAGATCGTGACGTTTACAAGATCGCCTGACAAAGGAATCTTCTACTGGAAAAGTTTGTTATAATGTAAACAAGATCGTCTAACAAGGGAACCTTCTACTGGAAAAGATTGTGATATTTACATGGTAGGTTGACAAGGGAATCATATACTGAAAAGTTTGTGATGTAAATAAAATGATCTGACAAGTAAACTTTTGGTGGTAAAGTTTGTTGTGATGAAAACAAAAGCGTGACAAGGGAGTATTCTACTGGAAAAAAATTGTATAATGTAAACAAGACTATGTATGAAGGGAATCTTAGACTGTAAAAGTATGTGATGTTCACAAGATGGTCCGATAAAGAAATCTTCTATTGAAAAAGTTTATTGTGATGTGAACAAGATCGTCTGACAAGAGATCCTTTTACAGGAAAAGATCGTGACGTTTACAAGATCGTCTGACAAAGGAATCTTCTACTGGAAAAGTTTGTTATAATGTAAACAAGATCGTCTAACAAGGGAACCTTCTACTGGAAAAGTTTATTGTGATGTAAATAAGATCGTCTGACAAGGTAATCTTCTACTGGAAAAGTTTGTTTTGTTGTGATATAAACAAGATTGTCTGACAGGTGCACCTTCTACGGAAAAGATCACGATGTTTACAAGATAGTCTGACAAATGAATCTTCTGCTGGAAAAGTTTGTGATGTAAACAATATCGTCTGACAAGGGAACCTTCTACTGGAAAAATTGTTATGTAAAGAAGGTCGTCTGACAATGAAACTTTTTCGGTGCTGGACCCCGGACTCATTTCACCGGCATTATCACCATCTCATTCAGACGCTAAATAACCAAAGATGTTGATAAAGCGTCGTAAAATAACCTACTAAAAAACAATGAAACTTTCTGCAGAAAACAACTGTTGTGATGTATCTAAACAAGATGGTTTGTCAATAAAACCTTCTACTGGGAAAGTTAGTTAAGATGTAAACAAGATCAGGCAATGGAACATTCTATTGGAAAATGTGATGTAAACAAAATTATGTAACAAGAGAAGCTCAGGTCAAAAGGCTCTTTGGCGTTTGTGCAGGGTAAATATTGCAAGTAGACTTAACAAGTGATCTAAAAATCAGTGGCGTAGCATGAAATTTTGAGCAGGGGAAGCTAACTCAAGTTGTCTTTCATGCAATATGAGAAAATGTATTACAAAAATACAGTCTTAAAATAAATAGTAGTCAATTTCAAGTCAGCAGTCGAAGATTGGTTAGAACATCGTAAGTAACACCAATAAGGCTTGACCTCAAATGAGACGTAATAAAATATGATTTCACGGTTTACACATATCTCTAACAAATAGACACGTATACGTATAACATTAGCTCACTCCCTGTCATACTTAGAGAAATCACAATATTAGTATCATTACGTAAGTATGCGTCTGTCTTTTGGTTGTGTCCTTCATTGACAGCAAGGGAGTCGGTCATTTGTTTTTTAAATCACACTTTTGTTCGTAAGTCAGTCTCGATAATACAATTGTCCTAAAAAATTCAAATAAACTAGTGTCAGGAACTGTTATTTCGCTCATTATTTATTATATCAGCCACAATGCACACTAACACTTCAACTGAACACAACTGACGAATAGGTATAACTCGGAAACTACTTATTTTAAATGTTAAAGCTAGCTTCTTTTCGAGCCTTGCGACTAGGGTAGTTTAAAAGGGATGGAAAATCTGCAGGGTGGATTACACAGAAGAAACCGGTCTGCTTGGAAGCTGGTGTGTGCAGGCTTCTTGTTTGCTGCTGCATCACAAATAATCCTGAGCTGCCGCATCACAATATTTAACGCGTAAATATAAATTCTATTAAAATTAATAAATAATTTTCTCCATAAACTGCAGGCTTATTATGAAATTATTATTAACTGGGGAAGCTAAGCTTTTTAGCTTACATTGACGCTACGCCACTGCTAAAAATATAGCTGCCAGTAAGTGAAATATTTTGTAACGCGGTGAAGTTCATCATTTGAACAGCTTGAACATACAAAATTCTTTAACAAGTTTGGGAGACGCTAGCCAAATCTTAAAGAAGTGAAGAAGCTGCTTGTTATTTTGCGTCTCGAGTCCGGCCATCGCAACGTAAGGAAAACAGCACAAGCAGTAGCTAAGAATGCGTCATCGTGTTCAACAATGTGATTGTGTCTGCCACTCGCATCAATCACGTAACGAGATGCAGAACTTTCTGCTTACGGCCGCTTCGGTGACTCCTCCAGACGAGCGCGTTTCATGCTCACCCACTTAGATTGATAAAATCGGATGTGCGGTTGGATCGCGTTCAGCACAACGGACTGCCTTCAGCGGACTGCATCCGGCACGGCTATGAAAGAGCCGCATTGTACCACGACAGACGAGGTTTACAGAGCGTGAGGAGAGCAAGGCGCCGCTCAGTTCACTGCAAGGACTTCAGTCGGGAATCATGTTTTCTGCAAGTGCATGTCCTTTCCTGCTAGTATATTCAGATATATTTCATTAGGATAAATATTGTAAACCACTTTTATTTCATACAACATAGAATTTGATAATACTTGTATCCTTCAAAAGAATAGAAGAGAAAGTGGTAATATGGGACAGGATGGTAAAATGGTACACGGCTATTTTTCTGCAATTAGTAGCGCTATCTGTTACGTATAGTGGCATATTTTTCTCTTTGGTTAGTCTTTGTCTGCCAGAGAATCAGTCCTATTCCGAGGCTTATTATAGGGATACGTAACAAGCTGTTTTTTACGGTGATGGGTTGTTAGCCCTTCGCCCAACCCCCAAGCTGGAGGACCACCCCTTATCGGCTGTCCACGACTGCTTATTCAATATATTCGCAGCTAGTGAAACTTGGACTCTCACTCTGAGAGAGGAACATAGGTTCAGGGTGTTTGAGAATAAGGTGCTAAGGAAAATATTTGGGGCTAAGCGGGATGAAGTTACAGGAGAATGGAGAAAGTTACACAACACAGAAATGGCCTCCTAGAAAATAACTATAATCAAACACTGCAAGGTCTATTTTTTACAGTTGTATTAGGTATTTATTTTACCGTTCTCTGCACGCATTGTATTCTTCACCTGACATAATTAGGAACATAAAATCCAGACGTTTGAGATGGGCAGGGCATGTAGCACGTATGGGCGAATCCAGAAATGCATATAGAGTGTTAGTTGGGAGACCGGAGGGAAAAAGACCTTTAGGAAGGCCGAGACGTAGATGGGAGGATAATATTAAAATGGATTTGAGGGAGGTGGGGTATGATGATAGAGACTGGATTAATCTTGCACAGGATAGGGACCGCTGGCGGGCTTATGTGAGGGCGGCAATGAACCTTCGGGTTCCTTAAAAGCCATTTGTAAGTAAGTAAGGTTAGTCTTTGTCTGGGGATCCGGAATTTTCGTCACCTGGTGATTTCGTTACATATTACATTTTGCCATTGCAACATTTTCGTCACCTGGTGATTTCGTTACATATTACATTTTGCCATTGCAACATTTTCGTCACCTGGTGATTTCGTTACATATTACATTTTGCCATTGCAACATTTTGTCACCACCATATTTTGTCATCAAATCCCTTTTGTCACCACCATATTTTGTCATCAATTTAATTTCCTGCCACTATCTTTGCCACCACAATTTTTCCCCCCTTTATGTTGCTTCCTTGATGATATCTACTGCATATAAAATAAGCATCTTTATGGTGTACATTCAATTTAAATTATATTTGGTTCTGTTTTTTTTCTTATGTCTTAATCACTTTTGTCTGAAACCTGTTTATATAATTTTTCATTTTAAATTTTATTGTGAGCTATTCTGTGTTGCAAAATATTGGGTCAGACCAATAAATTAAATTAAAAAACCTCCTACTTTCTTGTGTTCATATTGTTAATTTCGTTTCCAAGGATATATTGATTTTTTTGGATTCGAAATCTTCAAGTTACAGGATTCATTGTGTTCATATTGTTAATTTCGTTTCCAAGGATACATTGATTTTTTGGATTGGAAATCTTCAAGTTACAGGATTTACTGATTTCAAAATCTTCAAGTTAAGGTATGGCGGAATTACTTCGATTCGTAAAAAGTAACAGAGCAATCTATATTGGACATATGTATACAAAGCACAAAGTTACGAAGACCGGGATTGTATGGAGATGTCATCAGCGCGCGACATTTGTAATTCACTGATGACTATTTCCTCAGATAAGAAAACCATTATAAAAGAACCTACAGAGCATTCAAACCACTCAGCAGATTGGGGTAGAATTGGAGCTGCGGAATGTGTAGAAATAATGAAAGTTGAAGTTGGAACTTCAGCGGAAGCTACGTTATCTATTTTACAACGACATAAAATTATTTTGGTGATGAAATCCGCTCACTATTGAAAAAAAGATGACAAAATGTACAGTATATGATGACGAAATATCTTGGGTGACAAAATCTTCTCAGTGACAAACAATATGGTGACAGAATGTATTTGATGACCAAAAACTAATGACGAAAAATAGGTGACAAACTATAACGGTGACGAAATTTCCGATTACGAAATACCTTAGATCCCTTTGTCTGCAATGGGATGCAGTAAGTCCATCGAGTGAGAGTTGTACACGAGAGGGGATCATGTTCATTACGTCAGTGTTAAAAGTGTTTGCAGAGGGTGCTTTTCTCGCGGTAACAAATTAAGGTAGAGAAATTATCTTTATGCTAAAAAAGGGAGGTATAGATTTGTAATGTCCAGCATCATGGAAATCAAATGCCATTGTAAATTAAATTTATTCAAGATTTTATGCTAGAGTATAAGTGGTGGTATTATGGGACACGGTTGTCCCATATTACAACGTGTGAGAAAATGATAAACGTGCATGAAATTCGCTGAAGACAAAACAAATTTATCCTTTAATTTAAATTCGTGCTAAGATATAGGCTGAGACTATATTAGATTTGTCTGCAGGAGGTCATTCAAAACAATAGAGACAGCTGACTAACAAAACAGGCGCTCGTAGTGGTGTTGTTGGTGGTATAGATATTGATAATGGTAGTGGTATAGCAGCATCAGCTTTGTATGTACAGGGACATCATTTTATTTTTACTTCAATTTTTATTGTACCTGAGTTTCTGAATGTACTTCACTCCCACCCCTTCTACTAATGAAGTTCACCCGTCCTCCACACAGAACCAAGACCGCATAAACAGTAATAGTAGCCTTACGGGCATACTAAACAGTACGTTCCAAAAATATGTTCGCGTTTTCCAGTGACGAAAGAGCTTTCAATATTGAATCATTTTCGCACAGGTACTGTTGTCCATTTGCCTACGTCGTATCCCGGTTTCCCCCACCAGCTTTTATTCGCCAGTTACTGGCTGGGCTGTCTTAGCTCTTTTCTGAGAACATTAATTTCCGGTGATTTCCTCCCTTTCTACGATCCTACAACATAACCACTTGCACGGACAATAGAGAGTATGTCTGAGTAATTTTATCTTTTCGGATCGGGCAGAAGTGAAGGTTGAATTTACAGTACGTAAGGTACTCTTTCATATAGTAGGTACAGAATTATTTCAACGTGAGTTACTAGTACGAAGGACGAAACTGATAATTGGGATTAGGTACAATAGTCTATAGTGCGATAATATGCATATTAGAACTGAAGCCTATATCGAAATGAACTGCCACCATTTTCAAAAATGTGTTTAAATATCCATATTATGATTATTTTTCAATTTAACTTCATTCTCTATATCGTACGCTAATGTGCTGTAGATAGTACAGGGTGCGTCAGAAAGAACGGATGGATTTCACATGGCAAGAAAATTGTAAGGATTCATCAAATCAAAAATTTATTGTTATCAACATATTCACCAATACATGCAGTTTATTTATGGAAAACAACATCATCCATATGATGTCCTTGGCTTTCAATACAGGCTTCACTTTCACAGTTATAGCTGGTGCAATTGCCACGATTTCTTCACGAATCGCTGTCTTCAGTTCGTCCAGTGTATGTGATCGATGTTTACAAACTTACGCCTTCAAATGGTCCCAAAGAAAGACGTAGCCTCGGACAGTCTCAGTGCAATAGCATGTTTGCGGGCTGATCGTTGAGGTGGCCGGACAACCTAGTGTCCGTCTCCACATTTGCAAGTGTACACGCGCTCCGTGTTCGTCCAGGTGATTTCTTCTTTAATGTTGAACCTGTGATACGAAATGAAGCCACCCACCGCAAAATTGTATTCCGAGTTGGAATCCTAGCGTGACGTCCGATGTCTAAATGAGTCCTGAGTGGCGATCACAGACTCTTCATTTTTCAAAAATGTCTCTACGATGAAAGCACGTTGTACACCAGACCAACACCATATTCTCAACTGAAACTGCATTCTCTGGCTGACCCAACAGTCGTGGTCCCCCTCACTATATCTCTCTCCTCGTTGCGTATCGATAGTTTGAAATCCATCCGTTCTTTCTGACGCACCCTTTATAATATACACTGCATGATGAATGCGTCCGAAAGAATAGCTCAGTTCGTGAATAAAAACACTCATGTCCACACCTGTGGAGTAACGGTCAGCGCGTCTGGCCGCGAAACCAGGTGGCCCGGGTTCGAATCCCGATCGGGGCAAGTTACCTGGTTGAGGTTTTATCCGGGGTTTTCCCTCAACCCAATACGAGCAAATGCTGGGTAACTTTAGGTGCTGGACCCCGGACTCATTTCACCGGCATTATCAACTTCATTTCATTCAGACGCTAAATAACCTAACTGTTGATACAGCGTCGTAAAATAACCCAATTAAAAAAAACACTCATTGTTAATACTGTACTGTATTTTGATTAAACAAAAATCTAATGAAAATGATCAAACTCAAAATCGCGATATTTCCTAGTTTACGTAAATGGATGAACTACTTTTCTTCCCTCCTATACCTAGTAAAATGATTTGTTTATATATTACGCCAGTATCATCGAACTCCAGTCGAGGAAGGAGGTAGCAAACGGCGTTGATCCAAAGGTAGAGCCAGGTTAATATTAAAAATGTTAGTAAAAATAAAATGATGTCCCTGTATAAACGTTGGCTAAGCCCCACGAATTGAACATTATTTTTCCTTCGACGTGTGTGTTTGTAACCCATTTCGACGCATCACAGCGTGACAAGGTTGAAATGACGCGTGAAGCAAAAAGTCGAGCATTAGCCACTCGTGAAATAAATTGAGCAGGCACCACAAACTCCTGATACCAGGAAGACAAAACATCCTGCACGACCAAAACGGAGCGTCCTTGTTATGGTTAGATGCTAAGACTGGGGCCCCGTTAATGCTACGGACTGCTGCTCTCGTTTGTTTTTCCCTACTAGTAAGCACAAACACAAGGAAGCCCTTCTAGCAGAACGCGCCTCGACTGTCTCGTTGCTATGGTGATGCCGGATTTAGAATTTAATTCTATTATGCCTTCACTGCAGGATTGTCGTTTCCAGGCGGGGGAACTTCTGGTTGTTGTCTCTCGAATGATTATATGGATGGTGACGAAATGCTGAAGAATAAATAAGAGGTGAAGATTCTGTGATTATTTGACAGAATGTCTCCATGAGTGTATGAACAGTATTTGTTCATTTTTAATGGTGAAAACGAAAGTGGGTTATTTAGGAGATGTTTACATTGGACATACCTACTCCGGCACTGGAGAGAATACTCTTATGGAAGATACCGCGTATGATTCAAGTGGTTTTGGTTATATGATTTCTAGGGCTCGGAAGTTGATGAAATATCTTCTTTTTTTCTGAGACATCAAAGACATTCCGTCGTAAGAATAAACATGAGTATATAGTATATACTGGACTTTTTTTTAGTATATACTCTTGTTAGTAAGAATAAAAACATTTGAGTACCTACTCATTTTTGGTTACATACTGATAACATGGAAGCATAGTAGAATATACTCAAGTGTCCATCTTGTACAGAATATATACTCATGCTTGATAAGAATAAAAGCTAGTATATTCTCATATTTGTAAGTTCGTTCTCATGTTTCTGAGTATGGTTTGTAGCAGGCTCAATTCTGAATATTTATTGATTTGTGTTCAGTTTAAAGTTAAATTAAAAAAAGGCAGAATTTATGAACGATGTAGTACCTCACGGAAAAATATAGAAAAAGACGTGAATTTCAGAAGCCTTTAACGCTTCACAAAAGTGAATGTGAAAAAGGTTAAACACGTCTTTGTTATTCATAAAAAACATAACCTATAAAAATATGGATGGCTATCAAATTATAAGATTAGATTGTATTGTTAAATATAATTAACAATTACAGTTTATTTTGTAAAATTTTAATTGCAAAATGCAATTGCTTGTAACTTTAAATTATATATATATATATATATATATATCTATAATAAAAAATCCATGTATTGTGGGTCCCTATCACCATGGCATGGCGCGTCCTCAGGTTGCGGATAGAGGAGACGGCCTCCAGATATGGAGGGTAGCTGCGAATATATTGAATAAGCAGTCGTGGACAGCCGATAAGGGGTGGTCCTCCAGCTTGGGGGTTGGGCGAAGGGCTAACAACCCATCACCGTAAAAAACAGCTTGTTACGTATCCCTATAATAAGCCTCGGAATAGGACTGCTGTCCAAAAATCTGATAAAACAGTTATATTACCGGTTCTTCTGTATGGTTGTGAAACTTGGACTCTCACTCAGAGAGGAACATAGGTTCAGGGTGTTTGAGAATAAGGTGCTAAGGAAAATATTTGGGGCTAAGCGGGATGAAGTTACAGGAGAATGGAGAAAGTTACACAACACAGAACTGCACGCATTGTATTCTTCACCTGACATAATTAGGAACATAAAATCGAGACGTTTGAGATGGGCAGGGCATGTAGCACGTATGGGCGAATCCAGAAATGCATATAGAGTGTTAGTTGGGAGACCGGAGGGAAAAAGACCTTCAGGGAGGCCGAGACGTAGATGGGAGGATAATATTAAAATGGATTTGAGGGAGGTGGGGTATGATGATAGAGACTGGATTAATCTTGCACAGGATAGGGACCGCTGGCGGGCTTATGTGAGGGCGGCAATGAACCTTCGGGTTCCTTAAAAGCCATTTGTAAGTAAGTAATAAAAAATAGAATTAGCATAACTGAAATTCTAGAAATGGATTGTAATCTCTATCCAATCATCCTGTAATGACGATTTCCCAGTACTATTTTCTTGTTCCTGTTTATTAACGTCACTTATCTTATTCTCTCTCTCTTTCATGTTTATTTATTTATTCATTCATTTATTTACTTATTTATTTGTTTACTTAATTTATTTAATTAATTAATTAATTAATTAGTTTATTTATTTACTTATTTGTTTATTTACTTACTTATTTGTTTATTTACTTATTTATTTACTTATTTATTTATTTATTTATTTATTTACTTATTTATTTATAAAAAGCAAAACACAAACCACTATAGCATGCGGATAGCATGTGAAAGTTTATAAAAAAAACTGAGCATCACGGTGCAATGAGGTCAAAGAGGATAGGTAACCCGAGTACAAACTAACTTTTAAACGACCAAGAACGCTGTAGAGAAGAGTATATATTCGGGTTAGGTAGAATGTCTTTATTCTTACGAATATGAGTATGTTCTAGTGGTTACGAGTATATAATCACAGGAAGTGATCATACTCAAAAGTCTTGAGAAAGTACTTCAGCTTAATTCATACTACCCAATGCAGGATGCAATACAAACTCGTTTCACTTCAACACGAACTAATATAGCCTACCTTTATTTTGCATTTTCTTGCATTTCCGGTCATTCATTGTCTATTGGTAATTTTTTAGGACATGATCTACTTCTTGTTGCATTTTTGCACTTTTCTGCTTATTAACGGATATTTTTGACGGTGTAGTCGTAGTCTACATTCGAGAACCTACTGCAGAGATTGCTTAAACAATTCGATTGCATCTAAAAAGAATTTTCCTTATGGTTGAATCAATCTTGCCTCCTGATCACGTGTGTTACGTGCTACCACCCATTCAATGCAACAGAACAAATACTGTAGCCGCAGTGCCCACAGTCACTTGTGACAAGTGAATACGTAAAATTTCCGAAAGTAAAACAAAGCAGACAAAGTTTTTTTTTGTCACAGTTAGTGACTGAGTTTGGTGAGAATAGATGGAAGTATACTCTTATTTTGTTTGTATTTTACTGTTAAAATCAACGTCATTTTTTAAATATAATATTAATGTCATATTTTCAGAAATTTAAGAACATTTTATTTTGTGATTTTTAGATCATTAACTTTCGAACCGTAGTGATTACAAAATCGTAGGTCACCATTTGATGAGAAACATCTTAATATGATCATAAAACAAAAATCTGCCTAAAGATTATTATTTTTTTGGTCCTACAGAATACATCTGTTATGGTAACAGTTAATATTAGAGGATAAAAATTCGCTCCGACGCCGGGGAGTCAGACCACAAAGGGAAAAACACTGGAGGGGTTCGATGCGGTGCTGTGGATTGAACTTCGGCGTAGCTCAATGGTGAGAGCGCTTGGCACATAGAACCAAGGACCCGAGTTCGATCTCCGGCGCCGGAGCGGAATTTTCTCCTCTAATATTAATAAAACAAAAGAACTTCATCCTGATTAGACTCGCGTTGCGGAAAAACCTCTGGTTCGAGTCTTCACGGAGAAGGAATTTTCTCACGAAATTTCGGCCAGTGTATGGGATCGATGCCCATCCAGCATCGTGATAAATTTGGAAAGATATGATAAGTAGAGAAATCCGGTTTCGAAAACCAGCTATAACGGTTGGGAGGGATCGTTGTGCTCACCACATGTTGCGCCCGTTCTGGTTTGATGATCGTTCACCTCTTCCCAGACATGTGGACGTGAGGCCAGCAGTCGGCTGGTCTGCCTTGGTCCCCCATAGGCTGTTCCGCCACGGATTGCTTTATAGAGTCATTACTATTTATTAATAATTCTGAGCATTCATACAGTGATCAGTTTTCCCCTGTCACAATAACCGGAGCTTATCTATAGTCTGTCTCTGCAGACCGCCACTGACACTCGAAATGTTTCATTTTAACACGCCTTTGAATACCTTCCCAGTATTTCACGCAATGAATATAGCATTATTAACATTGCTTTAGTGGTCGTTGGATGTCATAAACTACATTCTAGCACACAAACACTTTAATGGTCTGTAGTGTCGTAAGAAAACACTTCCAACACGTGGTTACGACAACATCCTCCTTGTTATTCTAGCTACGACCTCAGAAAGTTTGTTCAGATAATTCTGCTGTAACATACATACATACATACATACATACATACATACATACATACATACATAGTCTAGCCTTCTATGCCCAAGGTTGCGGGTTCGATCCCGGGCCAGGTCGATGGCATTTAAGTGTGCTTAAATGCGACACGGTCATATCAGTAGATTTACTGGCATGTAAAAGAACTCCTGCGGGACAAAATTCCGGCACATCCGGCGACGCTGATATAACCTCTTCAGTTGCGAGCGTCGTTAAATAAAACATAACATTTACATAGTGGAGTAACGGTTAGCGCGTCTGGCCCCGAAACCAGGTGGCCTGGGTTCGATTCCCGGTCGGGGCATGTTACCTGGTTGAGGTTTTTTCCGGGGTTTTCCCTCAACCCAATATGAGCAAATGCTAGATAACTATCAGTGCTGGACTCCGGACTTATTTCACCGACATTATCACCTTCATCTCATTCAGACGCTTAATAACCTAAGATGTTGATAAAGCGTCATAAAATAACCTATTAAAATAAAAAAATACATACATACATACATACACACAGCTACCGGCGTAGCTGGGTCGGTTAAGGCGCTTGCCTGCCGATCCGGAGTTGCGCTCGGGCGTGGGTTCGATTCCCGCTTGGACTGGTTACCTGGTTGGGTTTTTTCCGAGGTTTTTCCCAACCGTAAGGCAAATGTCAGGTAATCTATGGCGAATCCTCGGCCTCATCTCGCCAAATATCTCGCTATCACCAAATCCATCGACGTTAAATAACCTCGTAGTTGATACAGCGTCGTTAAATGAAGCGTCGGCTGGAACAACGTTATAAGTTACATTTGGTAAAATTTACAGGAGCGGCAAAAATGTGTACGCGTACAACGTTGTTCTTATGAGGGTCGCAAACTTTTGAGTGGACAAATTTCACGTACTGCATTGATGGACAGTTGCAAGCCAAGGAGTATAGCAAAGTAACATGACATACAACATTATTACACGGAAACACGCCGAATGAAAATTTTGTAACTTACAACGTTGTTCCAGCCGACGCTTCAAATAACCAAGTAAAATTAAAAATTACATACATACATACATACATACATACATACATACATACATACATACATACGTACGTACATACAGTCCACACCTGTGGAGTAACGGTTAGCGCGTGTAGCCGCGAAACCAGGTGGCCCGGGTTCCATTCCCGGTCGGGGCAAGTTACCTGATTGAGGTTTTTTCCGGGGTTTTCCCTCAACCCAATATGAGCACATGCTGGGTAACTATCGGACTCATTTCACCGGCATGATCACCTTCATCTCATTCAGACGCTAAATAATCAAAGCTGTTGATAAAGCGTCGTAAAATAACCTACTAAAAAAATACATACATTCCACACCTGTGGAGTAACGGTTAGCGCGTGTAGCCGCGAAACCAGGTGGCCTGGGTTCGATTCCCGGTCGGGGCAAGTTACCTGATTGAGGTTTTTTCCGGGGTTTTCCCTCAACCCAATATGAGCACATGCTGGGTAACTATCGGACTCATTTCACCGGCATGATCACCTTCATCTCATTCAGACGCTAAAGAACCTAAGCTGTTGATAAAGCGTCGTAAAATAACCTACTAAAATACATACATACATACTGTACGCATACACAGAGAAAGGGTGTTTGAACATGTGTATGAAGTACGTAAAATGTTATACATAGTACTTGAACACACAACACTCAGAAAAATGAAATACAAGTACCCAGCTTTAAGCAAACAAGTCTGTAATTATGAGGAGTCTACAAGCCGAGATTTATGGAGATGAAGACGTAAAGATTGTCTTTACGTAAATTGGAAAGTGGCGAAATTGATGTTAAGTTGTTGATTTGATGAAGGTAAGTCATGGCGCATTAAACGTAAATAAGTGAAAGTGCGCCTGCCTGTCTGTACCAGATTGCGTCTAGTCCTTCGGTCCTGTGGATACCGTCGTTGTGTTGCAGATCTCCGCTTCCCAAGACTTGGAGCTACAGAAAGAGGAAATACTGCGTTAATGTTTCATTCTGACGACGATGGCGTCTGCCAAACATTTTTCAACCTGAGTGAGATTAGCCTACTGAAGAGAAAGTCAGAAATGATACAGCCCTTATAAGGTACTATCTTGGCATTTGCATTAGGAGTCTAAGGAAGGACTTGAAGGCCCACCAGCGGTGTTTAGAGATGAACGAGCGAGACTCCTGCGCTCAAACGTGAGTTCGAATCCCGGTTAGCCTTATTGCTTGGTTGAATTTTTGCGAGGTTTTCCTCAAACGTCGGACAATCCTCGGCAAATACCATCTCGCTATAACTATTTGACCGATGCTAGATCTCCACGTAGATGATAGCGGGTCAAACAAGGTCTAACATTTCAGGATTTCCGGAACTCTGACAGATGAAGCAGGAATGCAAATGTGCAAGATAATTACTAATTACGCATACATGCAATAATGATGACCTGTACAATATCATGTTGTATGATAGTGCTAATCTACACATATTTGAGATTGAACATGAAATACACACAGAAGTATGTTAAGATATAAAATATATAACCATTTTCCATTTCGTTTCCGTATAATTTCCCAGAGCTTCTGGATGCAGTCGTGAAATAAATTCTGGATGGAATCTTGGAGTAGGAAGAAATTCTGGTTGGTGTCCTGGAATAGTAAGAAATTGTGGGTGATGTTCGTGGAGTGTGAATAAATTCTGAGAGGATTTGTGTGAATGTGAATAAATTCTGGGTGAAATTGTGGAGTGTGATTAAATTCTAGTGGAGTTGTGAAGTGTGGAAAAGTTCTACGTGGAGTTGTGGAGCGTGAATAAAATCTGAAGTTGTGGAATGTTGATAAATTGTGGTGGAGTTGTGGAGCGTGAATAAATTCTGGGTGGATTTGTGAAGTAGGAAGAACTTCTGGGTGGAGTTGTAGAACGTGAATAAATTATGAGTTGGATTTGTGGAGCGTGAATAAATTCTGGATGGAGTCGTGGAATGTGCATAAATCCTAGGTGAAGTCGTGGAGTGTGAATAAATTCTGAATAGAGTCTTGGAGTGTGCGTAAATTCTGGGTGGATTTGTGAAGTAGGAAGAACTTCTGGGTGGAGTTGTAGAACGTGAATAAATTATGAGTTGGATTTGTGGAGCGTGAATAAATTCTGGATAGAGTCGTGGAATGTGCATAAATCCTAGATGGAGTCGTGGAGTGTGAATAAATACTGAATAGAGTCGTGGAGTGTGCGTAAATTCTGGGTGGAGTCGTAGGTTGTGAATAAATTCTGAATGGAGTCGTGGGTGTGAATAAATTCTGGGTGGAGTCGTGGGGTGTGAATAAATTCTGGATGGAGTCGTGGAGTGTGAATAAATTCTGGGTGGAGTCGTGGGGTGTGAATAAATTTTGGGTGGAGTCGTGGGTGTGAATAAATTCTGGGTGGAGTCGTGGGGTGTGAATAAATTCTGAGTGGAGTCGTGGAGTGTGAATGAATTCTGGGTGGAGTCGTGTAGTGTGAATAAATCCTGGGTGGAGTCGTGGGGTGTGAATATATTCTGGATGGAGTCGAGGAGTGTGATAAATTCTGGTTGGAGTTGTGGAGTAGGAAGAAATTGTGAGTGGTGTCTTGGAGTAGAAAGAAGTTCTGAGTGGAGTGGTGGAGAGTCAATAAATTCTGGGTGGAGTTGTGGAATGTGAAAAAGTTCTGGGTGGAATCGTGCAGTAGTGAAAAAATTCTGGGTGGAGTCGCAGAGTAGGAAAAAAGAGGGTGAAGTTGTATAGTAATGAAGAAATTGTGAGTGGAGTCGTGAAGATATTCTGTGTGGAGTCGTGGATTAGGAAGAAATTCTGAGTGGAGTCGTAGAGTCAGAAGCAATTCTGGGTGCTGTCCTGGAGTCGGAAGCAATTGTGTGTGGGAAAATGGAGTTGGAAGAAATTTCGGGGTTTTGTGGAGTAGGAAGACTTTTGGGAGGAATCATAAAGTCTAAAACAATTTTGGGTGGAGTTGTAGAGTAGGAAGAAATTTTGGGTGGAATCGTGGGATAGAAATTTTGTCATTAAGTACTGCTCAATTATTAATGTTTTTAAATCTTAAAGTCAGGGGCGGAGCAATTGCCCTCTGCCCCTCGAAAGTACGAGACGCGAGGCTCTGTCTACGGAGTCACATTTCTCACACCACTAGACTAATGGTGACATTCACTTGGTCGACATATTAAACAATAATGGGTAGCAAACGTTTCACGCCGACAATTCAAGACCAACCTTGCAAATGTTGTAGGCTTTATTTTACATAGTACAGTAGAACCTCTATTATCCGTGGCAGTAAAGGGGGTGGATTGAACGGTTAATCGAAAAAATCGGATAATCCGTACCATAAAAGATTTTCATAAATCAAGTGCATAATACTTTGGCCTACAATTTTGTGATTTCCTTCATGGTCTTGCATTTAACATGCTTTGTAGTGGATCACGAGTTCACTAGAAGTTTTGTTGTCAGTGACTGCTTTTGTAAACCAAGGGTTGTTGGTTGATTGTTTGTGGAAATACAAGAATAGTAGAAGTTTCATTTTAAGATTTACATACTTTATACACCTTATCTTTATTTTTTTATTAGATCGCTTTCAGTTGTACTCTCGTACTTTGAAACAACATTAACCACAATTTCTCCTTTCTCAAACCTCTCAAATATTTGTATTTTTTTTTTTTATATAATTAACACAATACGTTTTCTTTTGAGAATTGTGGACGACATTTTGCATAGAAGTTACACATAAAGCCATTCGAATAATGACAAGGTCTGAATGGTACACGGGTTTGTGAAAGTTCTTGGCGTAATTTCTTTGAAAGTAGGTAGTGACTATTTTACCAGTAACTATTTCTGTTACCGACAGCGAAGCATTACTACTATAGTCCCGTCGCTCTAATTTCCGACAGCCAATCACGTTGCAGGTCGGTTATTCGCTGATGAAGATGTTAAGCATTTCCTAAGGCTGGATAAATACTTTAAATATAATCGCCCACCATTTTGGCTCTTTCGTTGCCGTTCGCAGAAAGCACACGAGGACGTTATTTACCGCTCAATTATTTGTTGAATTACAGTGCGTTTGATTTATTATCATAGGAGCTACGACATGATAATGTTTAACGGTGCGGCAAATAGATTCCTCGTCTGGTAGCTCGGCAACGAAAGAACAAAAATGGCGAACGATACTACCTACCTAGACTTTATAGAGCCTTCACTTCCTAAGACGTAAGCAAAGAGGAGGAGTCATGCAGGGGAATAACAGCGTCGCGACTATAAGTACTGTATGTATATACTATGTAAGGGTGAAAGTACCTAGAAACATATTGTACAGTAGGCCTACTTCAAATTTTTCTGCAGGAAAAAAAAAAGCTAGGTTAATAGGGTGACGGATAATCGGGGTTCTACTATATTTCTATTATTTTGTACAGAGACATCACTTTATTTTTACCATCATTTTTAACATTAACCTGGCTATATTCGGAAACACTGTTGCCCCCTTCCATTACAGGAGTTTGATGTTACTAGTGCAATATGTAAACAAATCATTTTACTAGGTATAGGAGGAGAGAAAAGTAGTGTATCCATTTATGTTGTAGGGAAATACGATAATACGATTTTCAGTTTGAACATCACTTTTACGGAATTTATAAAAAATACAGTAGAGTAGTAACATTTTTTTTTCAAAAACTCAACTTTTCAGGCGGCTATGTTCGTTATGTAATGTCTACTTTATTTAGCATATTAATTATTGATGTTAACATACAATATAGAGAGTGCATTTAAATTGAGGGGGTCATAAGTAAAGGGCTGTAAGTGCACTTAAGTTACTTTTGAGAAAATGGGGTTTAAATATTTAAGCTTTCGTAAAATCGGTGAAATTTTTATTTAAATTTTAATGTGTGATGCGATTAAAATATCCCTTTGCCACTAAAATTTTAGATACTTCTTCTTACATTGGATGCACTTAACTCGTGTTATTACAAATGTCACTAGCATTCCTTTGCTTCTAGCTGCTTCAATTCAAAAAAAGCTAATCTGAATTTTTAAACAAGTTGCTGAAAACGGTTGCCGTTCATTACAATGCAGGCTTCAATTCAGTACGCATATTATTAAAAACATTTTGAAGCATATTCTCTGAAATTGAATTTATCGTTTTCTTGAATATAATTTTTGGTACGATATTATTAATATAGGTTCTTTCTTCTATAGACAACGCAATCATATTTATGAAACACAGTATACACTGCAGTGTTTACTTCACTGCTTGAAGTCTTCGAATGCAACAGCGGCCGTAAGTTTGTGTGTCTGACGGGAGCAAGGACATTAGTGAAGGGGTGGGCGTGAAGTACATTCAGAAATGCAGGTACAATAAAAATGCAAGTAAAAGTAAAATGATGCCCCTGTATTTTTTCACACCAGTGACTGAAGTCCAATCAAAAATTATTGTGAATACTCTATTCTTGCTTTGCTTCTCAACACGAATCTGTACGCGCTGTGGTTAGCATGGCACAAAATGGCACACGTGGAGAGCACTGGAGCTATAAACGCATCTGTCTGCTGGATGCTGGATCGATCCCACCCTCGCGGTGTCGTCTCGTTGCCACGGCAACGGGCCATACTCCCCTCGTGGCGGCGGGGGAGCTGGCTCCCGCTGTGAACTCTGTGTCAGCGAGCAGAACGAGATGCTGAGGGTAACGGCCTCTATGGCGTATGGCGGGCAGGGAGGTGTGGGACGCGTCATTACTTAATTCAATTTGTCAATATTATGGCTAGGATTATGAAGTTCATACTCTAAGAAGATGCAGGCAAGTATTCTCTTAAAATGAGCAAAATATGTTCAAAAACGTGCATTAAAATTAGTAAAATATAGGGCAGACTCGGCTAATTTCTTGAACTAAGGTTTTGGTGCAAAAATAAGGTTCAGTTAAAAAAAAATAAGTAGTCCACAAAGAAACGTTTTCCGGTTTTCTTGATTTTTCAAGAGCAGAGAATATAACGGATTAGCTATTACAGCACTATTACTACTGTTATCTTTACCAGTACTTGCTGGGGCACTTACTATGTATGTATTTATTTACACTGCAAGTGGGCAAGCACCCGGTGGCAGTGGTACACACAATATAAACAATATACAATACAATTATACAATGACGCAATACAATTATACAATACACAACACAATTATATACACAATACAATTTAACACAATAATTACAATTAATAATAAAACATAAAATAACCTAATTTTACAATACAACCTACATATGTATAGGCCCTACATAAGTTTCAATAGTCTTTCACTTTACTCTCATCTCACTCACTGTAGTGGCACTATGACGCATTTCACTGACACTTTAGGACACATTTCACTGACACTATAGAACACATTTCATTGACGCTGTAAATTATCACTGATCGGAACTATTCACTGCACTGTAAAACCATAACTTCACTGACTCACCTCGCTTCACTGATACAACAGTTCAAATAAGACAAATAATTACTATACTATTAACTCAAAGAGAAAGAAGAAGCTATTAGAGTTGCGAAATAAAGTAATATGCATATGAGTCGTTCAGAGCAGAAGTGGTATAAGTCAAAAATGGGTAATGATTGTTAAAGTAAACATTATGTAAAATTAATAATTATATATAATACGTAAATTTTCAGTCATATATACTTTTCAGTTTGTGAGGTCAGATAATCTGTTACATCACAATATTTAATACAAAGTCACTAATATTTTCGACTTTAAAAAGTCATCATCAGGTGCATGAGATGCAAACAATTTTAAATTAGGTGATAGTTGATCTAACAATTAGTAATATAGTAAGTAATGCACATGCTGGCATTTACAAGTATGTAAGTTTCGTGCCTCTTGAGTAAACTGTACATGGTAAAGCTGAACACTGATGCTAAATTCTCGTATGTATATAAAACAAGGAAAGGCACAGCATGATATTAACCTTATACAATTAAGGCTAAGTATTCTCATTAGGTCATGTCATTAAAATTAAATTTGTGCAATTTGATATTAACTATGTTAAAATGTTATATATAATGTATAAATTTAAAAGGGATGGAAAAAGCTGTGATGCGAATGCTGTTGGTAGGAGAGCACGTAGTCTAATTCGTCGTGGTGAATGCCATCATAGCTTTTTCCACCCCTTTTAAATTTATATAATATTTTAGCATAGTTAATATCAAATTGCACAAATTTTATTTTTAATGACATGACCTAATGAGAATATTTAGCCTTAATTGTATAAGGTTAATATCATGCAGTGCCTTTCCTTGTTTTATATAGACTACATACGAGAATCTAGCATCAGTGTTCAGCTTTACCATGTACAGTTTACTCAAGAGGCACGAAACTCACAAACTTGTAAATGCCAGCATGTGCATTACTTATTGTATTATTAATTGTTAGATCAACTATCACCTAATTTAAAATTGTTTGCTTCTCATGCACCTGATGATGACTTTTTAAAGTCGAAAATATTAGTGACTTCGTATTAAATATCGTGATGTAACAGATTATCTGACCTCACAAACTGAAAAGTATATATGACTGAAAATTTACTTATTATATATAATTATTAATTGTATTCACACTTTTCTGAACCAACATGTCTTTTAAATTATGTAAAATGCAGCGCAAAGTAGCAATTAATATTCAATTTATTTTAAACTATTAGTAGTCAGTGGATAGCAAGAAGTCCATATTAATTGCTACTTTGCGCTGTATTTTTACAGAATTTTTACTTTAAACCTCATTACCCAATTTTGACTTACACCACTTTTGCTCCGAACGGCTCATATTTTAATCACGTACTACAAACATAAAGCATAGAACCCATAGCCACAAGCAACTTCACTGACCGCTAGGAGCTACCATATAGCTGCAATTTTTTTCTATTCATGTTTGACCATTAAATGAGCAGGCAGTATAGTCCTACCATCGGATCTGTGCCCCCGTAAGATATGCGAACTGAACCTTAATTCCTTTTCAGCCTCGGCAATTCATTTCTCCCCCTGTATTCCCGTTTCTCTCTTTTCTATCCCTCTCTCTTTCTCTCCCCCACTACTCACAATTTTGAGCCTTCTTGCGGGACAGTTTATTTGCACTTGCAGTCCAGTGTTGTCAACTCAACATGAACACTGTAGCACGGAGTGGTGAAAGAAGTATTATTAAGCAAGTAATAGCATTTTGCATAAGTCAATCAGCGTCATTAGACCTACTTAAATTAAATTATGAATAAGTAATAATTAACCTTACATTATTATAAGCAATATTAAAGAGACATGACACTGTTTGACGGAAGTTTGGCAACATCCCTATTCGGCAAGGTTCGTGGCCTGCTGTTTGACGTAGTAGGAGAGAAACGGGTGGAATGGGGAGAGTAGAGGCGTTAACTTTTCCAAGAACGACGACAGCGCTGAAGGGGGCATAGATCCAATGGTCCGACAATATAAGCAGCCATGGGATGCGTTCGAGCAGGCGGTTGTCAAAACCCGCTAATCTCTAAACATGACCCACCGATTAAGTTATTTCTTCATTGTTTTATACATAGGGATTTGACATTCTATTCAATTCAGTTTATTTGGCCATTAGACATACAGTTTTAGGCTTCGTCAGAATACAATGAAAAACATATAAATACATTTTAAAAAACACTAATAAAAGAAACGGTAAAATTTAAATAATACAATGAAAATACGAAATAATTTGAAACTTTTAAATTAAAGAAAACTAACTAAATTGCAATTAAACTTATTTATTAAAATACAATTTCATACAAATTTGTGTTGAAAAACTCAGCAACAGAATAAAAAGGATTATTTAATAACCAATTGTAAAATCTAGTTTTGAAGCTATTGATTGGTAATTTATAATATTGACTGGGGAGCTTATTATATAATTTCATCCCCATAATTAAAAAGTTTGTGTTGCTCTTGTGTAGTATACAATATGGAACATCAATTTCTTCACTATTTCTAATTTCATGATCATGTATTTTGGCCACTAAAGAGTAATTGTCGATATTTTGTCGAATGTAAAGTACTAGATCATATACTATATATACAAATTTATGATTGTTAAAATCCGTGATTGTCTGAAAAGTGGCCGACAATGTTCCAGATAGTTTGATTTATGTAAAATTCTAATGGCTTTCTTTTGTAAAATCAAGAGGCTTCCAATTTTGGTTCCATTTCCCCAGAAAATTAGGGCATATCGGATTATCAACTGGAAGAAAGAAAAGTAGGCACATCTTAAATAATTTTGAGAAACGCAAGTAGATAATTTCTTTAACAAATATAAAACTTTTGATAGCTTTATACATATGTATTCGATGTGCTTATCCCATGTTAAACTGGAGTCTGTAAAAAGTCCTAGAAATTTTGTGTAGTTGAGTCTGTTGTCCTTATTTATTACATAATTTAGGCTGAAAGTTATGTTGATAGTTTTTTCTTGATTAAGCAAGAAACCATTAGATTCAAACCATAAAGCCATCTGTGATAGAGTGTCGTTGTTGAGAGCATGTAATTGATTTAGAGCAGAGGAACAACATAGGAAAGTAGTGTCATCTGCATACATAATTGTTATTGCTTTAATGAATTCTGGAAGGTGATTTATTGCTATTAAGAATAATAGAGTACCAATTATTGAGCCTTGTGGAACCCCACAAGAAACCGATGTCTTATACCCATAGTAGTAGGTTTCGCAGATATGTGTCGACACGATGCCGTGTCCACACCTGACCTAAGTTCCAAATATTATTATCCTATTCGGGACTCGAATACACAACGCGGTCTCCTAAATTCTCAAAACAATTGACATGCGATAAGTGTGTGCCCGGGCGCTTCCTTTGCAGAGAAAGCTGATGAGTAGAACCACTACAAATCATAAGATTGCTTCGCGAAGAGGACCTTGGTATTCCAACCACAGACTTTCCATCAGCTTTCTAGTTCGTACGCTTGTTTCATGTAGCACTTTGTAATCTGTAAACAGTGGCGGCGAGCTCGCGCGGAGGATAATTGACAGTTTCTAGTGCTTGCCAAACTTTTCTTTCGCGTCTATGATGGACGAACGATTGCTATTAATGTAAATTTCGGTATACGAAAAAGAGATTTAGGTTGGATTCTCTCTATTGCTATGAAAGTTATAGACATGACGTCGTTTGAAAAATTTATCTACCTTCAGAATCGGGTGAACAACTGCAGAACAATCTAAGAGGGACGAAGAAGTTGCCATTGTTGGGACCGTTGCATATGTCTAAATACACTTGACTAGGGGGCGGATGTTGATGACTTAAAAATCTACATAAAATGATCATTAAAATGCCTTTAAACTAACGGAAAAATGACATGGAATCAAAAGAAAATGACATTTAAATATTATTCAAAGTACTCGCACCACAACTTCTTAAAAATTAGTCACCTTGTTTCTACATAAAATGATCATTAAAATGCCTTTAAACTAACGGAAAAATGACATGGAATCAAAAGAAAATGACATTTAAATATTATTCAAAGCACTCGCACCACAACTTCTTAAAAATTAGTCACCTTGTTTCTACATAAAATGATCATTAAAATGCCTTTAAACTAACGGAAAAATGACATGGAATCAAAAGAAAATGACATTTAAATATTATTCAAAGTACTCGCACCACAACTTCTTAAAAATTAGTCACCTTGTTTCTACATAAGATGATCATTAAAATGCCTTTAAACTAACGGAAAAATGACATGGAATCAAAAGAAAATGACATTTAAATATTATTCAAAGTACTCGCACCACAACTTCTTAAAAATTAGTCACCTTGTTTCTACATAAGATGATCATTAAAATGCCTTTAAACTAACGGAAAAATGACATGGAATCAAAAGAAAATGACATTTAAATATTATTCAAAGTACTCGCACCACAACTTCTTAAAAATTAGTCACCTTGTTTCTACATAAGATGATCATTAAAATGCCTTTAAACTAACGGAAAAATGACATGGAATCAAAAGAAAATGACATTTAAATATTATTCAAAGTACTCGCACCACAACTTCTTAAAAATTAGTCACCTTGTTTCAATGACTGCCCTGCAAATCTCGGAGAGAGGAGGCAACTGCCTGGAATTTAGCTAAGATAAAGGAAAAGAACATGCAACAAAATGAAGGTGTTATGGAAAAACTATAGATTTTAATGAGGATTTACAATGTGTGTCAATCAGGGGTGGTTCATGTCACTGTCTTCATCCTCCATTTCCTCATCCTTCCGCGCTTCACTTTTGTTAACAGATCTTCAAGATGAGGGAGTATGAATGACAAAACAAATTGTGGGCGCAACGTGCATTCTTGCAATCTTTGTGTTAAAAATACTGTCTACTACAGTAGACATCCCTTCCGAACCACGTTGAGGACACAACGTCCTGTTCAGGACACGGTGAAAGTTTCCCCCCTTCCAAACATAAATTCTAAAGAAACCCTCGTACCGAAAAAGGAACAAAACTCTCACTTAAACTAAGCTGCTGTCAAGCATTTTATATTACTTCCGTTGTGTGAAGTGAAGCCTTCAGTGGAATGAGGGATGGACTTTAGAATCTGTTCCAAACTATAAAACTCAAACTTCACTGTTATTCACTTATTCAGTAGGTAATTACTACTGATCTATTTGCTTAGAAAATGATTTAACAGACCTATCGATAAAGAAGAAAGTAAAATGCATTCCAAATAATAATAATAATAATAATAATAATAATAATAATAATAATAATAATAATAATGATTTATTTAACCTGGCAGAGTTAAGGCCATACGGCCTTCTCTAACACTCAACCAGGAGTAAAGACTGCGTTACAAAAACACTACAAATTTACAAATTACACTACAATTTTACACACAAAATTGAATAAGATAATAATAATAATAAAAAATAAACAACAAATAAGAAGAAATCGGACATAATATAATATATAACATACAGAAAGAAAAAAAGAAAAAAGCATAATAATATGTGAACAGCAGGTCAAAATAAATGAGGCATACAAAAAAAAGACAATTATTCATAATAATAATAATAATAATAATAATAATAATAATAATAATAATAATAATAATAGTAATATTAGTAATAAAATAGTGCAGTACAAAGTATACAGTGAATACAATATTTCTAAGTACACACAATAAGGAAAATTAAGATTATATATAGCTCAACTTATCACATTAGAGATATAACATTATCGGAAAATATGAAAACAAAAATATAAAATAAGTTGAATATCATTAGAACATAAAAAAATGTGAAAACGTGGAAACATGCAACACAACACTTGTCATAATAGTAAGTTAGTTTGGCAACTCGTCATAAGATAATTTTCTAACTTGGATTTGAAAGAATTCAATGTTCGGCAGCCCTTGACTTCAGGCGGCAGAGAGTTCCAGTGACGAGAGGTAGCAACAGTGAAGGATGAGTAATACAGAGACGATGCGTGAAGTGGAATTTCTAGCGTGTTATCGCGTTGTGATCGAGTATTAATATTATGATAGCGAGAGAGAGTATGAAATCGAGCGAATAAATAGTAGGGGGATGAAGAGTGCATAATTCGATATAAGAGAGAAAGTGAGTGCAGATTTCTCCTCTCATGTAATCTAAGCCATGATAACTTCTTGAAAGAAGGTGAGATATGATCATAGTATCGAACATTACAAATGAAGCGGACGCACGCGTTATGAACACGCTGTAGTTTCTGAGCGGAATCAATCCTGAGATCACTGAACAAAACGTCGCAATAATCGAAGTGAGGTAGAATGAGTGTCTGTACCAGCGTCTGTTTTAATTTAGATGGATAATGATACAATCTTTTTAGTGAATGGAGAATAGAGAATGCCTTCTTACATGTATATTTAATATGCGTATCCCAATTGAGATTAGATTCGAAATGATCTAAAAGTTCTTCAAAGTATTAAAAATGACCAATAAATGCTGAAAAAAAATATAAAAATGACCTATTAGTTCAAAAACGTCAAAAAATGCAATATAAGAAATTATTTTTTTACGTTGATATTAACATAGAAATGATATCTATATTAATAGGCAACGTCCTGATGTTGAAAGTAAGAAGATGGCTTTTCATCAATATTAGCAGCCTATACATGACCTACCATCGGGTAAGATATCCTCACACATCTTTTTAATTTTATTTACATTTTATTTTTACTTGCGAACAATTTAACTTGGTAATGGTGGTGATGATCGTCGTCGTGATCGTGGCTGAAATGAAAAGTATTGGAAGTAAAATAAACTGAAACGAATAAACGTGCTTGCAAGGGTTCTCTGGGTTTCCATAGTGACTCTTGCGGCGGACAAAGGTCGCAGTTAGGGTTTTTCTCGAGGATCTTTCGTTTCTCCACACTGGGCGTCAACATCATTCCAGCTGATCCTCATTCCACGGCCGGTAACCCTTCTTACGTACGCCTCTGGGCCATTCGCTATCTCTTGAAACCCATTTGCACGTCAGGGGAAGAAGAAAGTGGATTGAGAAGCTTCCCTCCCTCGCTGCGCTTCTACTTGTAGCTAGTGAGCTCATTTGTCCCCACTATTGGGTGCTCATTTCAAAGTGTGTCATGACGTCACTGTTGTGATTCAGCGATTTGAAGCGAGTTTCAGCTTTTATGTCAGAGAAGTTGCCTATTAATCAAGGCGTTCAATCTGAACTTGAGAATGTGTACGGTATAACTTGAATGTCGTAGCAACAGATGGCGGTCTGTACTGTCTGTGTGCTACCATAACCTCTTTCGAACTGTGCTTTGCGCGGCCAAGTCGTACGCAGGGTATTTGTTATCATCGGTTGCGTACGGCAACATTCCACAATACAAATCAAATGCTCCGTGTCCATGTTGACCGTCCAAGTTAATGTCAACAAATACGTAAGAAATCGTCTTAACCCTCTCCCCATATCCCGACAGTAAGAAAAAAAAACCCACCTCAGTACACGTTTCCAAACAGTTCACATTCCTGCCACTACCGGCGTTACCGTACATATCAGTAAGTAGGCTACTCTTCAGAATGAACGCCGTACTTGCTATGCAACTTCTCTGGCACATAGGTAGTACACCTCTGCGTTAGTGTAGGAAGATTGAATTCTCTAGCCTCATCGACTAGGCATATGACGGCATACAGCGAGCCATGACACACTTTGAACTGAACACCCAGTATAAGGTGCTATGACGCACGCAAGCATTTGGTTTTACGAGATAACGAATGACTTATACCTAAACATCATCCAATAGTATTATTGCCTCTACATAGCGTTGTGATTTTATCTACTTCAGTGATATCTGATAAGTTATTAACAACATTGAAAAGATGGCCATATTAGCTGCTTAAGAAATAATCTTACGTGTACTCCACTATACTCAGTGAACCTTAGTGTAGTCAGCCGGTGTGTATTGGGAATGTATCTAGCTGCAGGAAAAACGTAAGGGATCTTCTAGGTCGTAACACTGGATGGTTGTGACCCCATCACATACATACATAGGCCTATATATATATATATATATATATATATATATATATATATATATATATATGAAGAGTTCACTGTAAGAATTTCTTGTCGAAAATGAACCAAGACTGTCAATGCATAGCTTAAGTCATATAGAATGTACATACAGAGTTATATGTCATTAACTCTGATAGTCATTGTCCAGTTTTCAGTTGCTTTTGCTGCAAAATGTATTCCAAATTACATCCATCATTCTTGCAGTGGACTATTCATATACAGGGTGAACAGTAAGTAAAGTCATTAATTCCATGGAGTTATTTTTTGATGCATTTCAAACAAAAAATGAAATACAATTTTTTCCGTTTTTCTTCCTTTTCGAGATGAATTGTTTTATATGAAACATTTCGTAGCGTGTTTTGGAAAAGCCATTGATTTAATTCCCAATATGCTCAGAAAATAATTTAACACAGCAGTGTATTATGATAATAAATGATTGAAAGAATTTTAGTTTTGTCCTTTAAATGTGCAGAAATTTGATCCGAACAAATGTAACCTTTCCTTCCGAAAAATAATTTTTTAAACGACAGTGTTTTTTTTTTTCTTGTCGTTACAGCAAATGGCCGCTACGATTGAATGTTGATTTTACTGAATTCAGAGTTGTCAACCTAGATAAGTGTGTTGAAATATTACAAATGACTGCTCTAATGTTGTAATGAGAACCACTGCCTTCTATGTATGTTACAATGCATGTAAAATTCATACGCAAAAAGGCAGTGTTAATTAATACACATTATACGAAACAAATGACTGCATTTGAAATGTACTGAACTTTATTTAAACAATTCAAACTTCACTTAACAAAAAGAAACAAAAATTATTCCATTATATATTATTTTCTTTTACAATATCAACTCTTGTTTTTCCTTGCTGTAGTAACGTTTTACATTATTCATCACTGTTGTCACTGCATCAGTAGGCTAACTATTGTCTGTATAATGATGATGATAATAATAATAATAATAATAATAATAATAATAATAATACTTACTTACTGGCTTTTAAGGAACCCGGAGGTTCATTGCCGCCCTCACATAAGCCCGCCATTGATCCCTATCCTGAGCAAGATTAATCCAGTCTCTACCATCATATCCCACCTCCCTCAAATCCATTTTAATATTATCTTCCCATCTATGTCTCGGCCTCCCCAAAGATCTTTTTCCCGCCGGCCTCCCAACTAACACTCTATATGCATTTCTGGATTCGCCCATACGTGGTATATGGCCTGCCCATCTCAAACGTCTGGATTTAATGTTCCTAATTATGTCAGGTGTAGAATACAATGCGTGCAGTTCTGTGTTGTGTAACTTTCTCCATTCTCCTGTAACTTCATCCCTCTTAGCCACAAATATTTTCCTAAGAACGTTATTCTCAAACACCCTTAATCTCTGTTCCTCTCTCAAAGTGAGAGTCCAAGTTTTACAACTATAAAGAACAACCGGTAATATGACTGCTTTATAAATTCTAACTTTCAGATTTTTTGACAGCAGACTGGATGATAAAAGTTTCTCAACCGAATAATAACACGCATTTCCCATATTTATTCTGCGTTTAATTTCCTCCCGAGTGTCATTTATATTTGTTACTGTTGCTCCAAGATATTTGAATTTTTCCACCTCTTCGAAGGATAAATCTCCAATTTTTATAGTTCCATTTCGTACAATATTCTGGTCACGAGACATAATCATATACTTAGTCTTTTCGGGATTTACTTCCAACCCTATCGCTTTACTTGCTTCAAGTAGAATTTCCGTGTTTTCCCTAATCGTTTGTGGATTTTCTCCGAACATATTCACGTCATCCGCATAGACAAGAAGCTGATGTAACCCGTTCAATTCCAAACCCTCTGTGTTATCCTGAACTTTCCTAATGGCATAATAATAATAATAATAATAATAATAATAATAATAATAATAAAGGTATCCCCGTAACATGCCATGAAGGCACTTGGGGGGCATGGAGGTAGAGCCCCATGCTTTCCATGACCTCGGCACTAGAATGAGGTGGTGTGGTCGGCACCACGCTCTGACCGCCTTTTACCCCCGGGAAAGACCCGGTACTCAATTTTATAGGAGGTTGAGTGAACCTCGGGGCCGTTCTGAAAGTTTGGCAACGAGAAAAAATCCTGTCACCACCTGGGATCGAACCCCGGACCTTCCAGTCCGTAACCAGCTTCTCTACCAACTGAGCTACCCGGCCGCCAATAATAATAATAATAATAATAATTATAATTATTATTATTATTATTATTATTATTATTATTATTTATTTTGTATGGAACATCTATCATACTCTTTTGTTGTTTTTATATAATTGCAATGCAATTTTGGGGGTACGAAGGTAAAGAAAATGTATTTTGGGGGTACGCTGACAAAAAAGATTGAATACCACTGCCTTACACCACGACACCACGGCGCGGAACTCATTTTAAACTTACGCAGCAAACAAAATTTGCATGTAATTCGGTCCGCTATATAGTCCTCAGCATGTGTCTGGGATCGAAGAGGCGTCTTCTGACTGAGAGGAACAGTATGCCAGAATCGACGAAGCATGAGATTCATGGTCGCTTGTACCGATTTGACCACTTATACGGGATATATGACGCAATTTCGAAAACGAGTTGTTGCCATAGTAACAAGGAAGGATCAGTTACATAAGTGAACAAGCAAGAACTGCGAACTGCGGGCGGAATGCGGACCGCTTGAAAGTAGCAGACATGCGGACACGCCCTGGAAAAGGAGGCGAGCGCAGCAGGGGCAGCCAGAATTTCGGAGTTCCCGTCCACTGATGTCCACCTAGGGAAATACAGACCTGACTTCCATGACCTACATGGGATATACATACTTAGGGCTTTTAAGGAACCTGGAGGTTCATTGCCGCCCTCACACAAGCCCGCTATTGGTCCCTATCCTGAACAAGATTAATCCAGTCTCTATCATCATATCCCACCTCCCTCAAATCCACTTGAATATCATCCTCCCATCTACGTTTCGGCTCTCCAAAGACCTCCCAACTAACACTCTATATGCTCATGGGATGTACATACGGTACAAAATTTGGGGTGGTGAATTTGGCAGCACAGATATGACCAATTTTTCATTCATTCACGGTTTTCTTCTGAAGAACAGGACCTTCATTGCAAACCCAGCATGCTCAAATTATTCCTTTTTCAGCCTTTCTTCTCGTCTCCGCTAATGATCTGATATCTTCTTCTGCTTCGAACTTTTCCTGCGTTCACCATTCCTTCCAGTGCATCCTTGAGTAAGTATTGTAGTGCCCCAGCAAATTTCTTCATCTCTTCCTGATTAGTTCCAGCATTATGCTTCCCCCACACATTCATTCTAGCACAGCTTCATTTCTTATTTTGTTTGTCCGTTTCACACGCTTCAATTAATTGTAATTTATTAATTACAATTACAATTATTATTAATTGTAATTTTATTGTTCATATTATAGTTGTAATCCCCTGGTAAAGGGGCAGAGAAGGCCTGACGGCCTTATCTCTACCAGGTTAAATAAATAAATACTAAAATACGCTTCCTCGATTCTAGGTTATCAAAAGACATAGTTTTTTTTCTCCATATACAGGGCTCCTGAAAAAGGCCTTTCCGGTTTCGAACACATGCCTTCTATGCTGGAGATTGCGGGTTCGATCGCCGCCGAGGTCGCTGGCATTTAAGTGTCTTTAAATGCGACACGCTCATGTCAGTAGATTTACTGGCGTGTAAAAGAACTTCTGCGGGACAAAATTCCGGTACACTGGCGACGCTGATATAACCTCTGCAGTTGCGAGCGTCGTTAAATAAACCATAATTTTTTTCGGGCATATGTAATTTACGTTCTTTGAATCTGAGGTGCATGGAAATAGTACCAATGGAAAGAGAAACTCAAAAAGTTTAGTTGTGGTAACATTGTTTTCCTAGTTGGTAACACTGCCTCATAATACCGCATATAAACAAATTTGTTCATTGTTGAGGCGAAACAGCTGTTATAGAGAACAGAAAAGCTTGATTTTCATGTGAACCAGTCGGTTATTAATGTGCAACGGCATTACTGAACAAAGTTTGGTGCAGATCCACCTAAGTGAGCCTACAAACCGTAAATGATACATTGATTTTAAGGCAAGATTCTTCGCAAGTGGTTGCGATTTCATCCGTACAGACTACAGTTGCTGCAAGTCCTGAAACCAGAGGTCAAAGTGCTACGAAGAAATTTCTGCATAAGTATGCAGATTTTAATTGAAAATAATGATGAATTTATTCGTTCCGTGGCGTTCTCTGACGAAACTACTTTTTATCTTTCTGGTAAGGTGAACAGACATAATCTCAGAATCTGGGGGTCGGAAAATCCGCGTACCTACGTGGAACTTGGCTATAGGCATGATGTGTACCGTGTTACAGTGTTAACGGGGGACACGTTAAACGTCTTTAAGATAAGGTACTAAACGTTTTGAGTTTCTCTTTCCATTAGTACTACTTTCATGCACCTCAGATTCATAGAACGTAAATTACATGTGTTCGAAACCGGGGAGTTCTTTTGTAGGAGCACTGTATATAAACTTAAGAAACCGAATGACTGAGAGTAACAGTATGCCAGAATCAACGCCTGCTCGAACGCATCCGATGGCTGATTATACTGCCTGATCATAAGCCCATTTTAACAAGACTTTCACTGAAATAGCGTATTTCCAAATTCCAACGGTAGGTGCAGCAAGAACCAGCTCAGCTGTACGTCTGCTTCAAGCTATAGGTTCGTTCCAACAACAGTCAGGAACCGTCCGTAACCATCGTGAGCATGCGCAGTACAAAAAAAGCGTTCCAACACAATCCGAACCAGTCCTGAACCGGAAACATGTACTGCAGTCGGGCGTTCCAACAAGCTTTTGACACGGGTTCGGAACGGTCAGAAATAGTCCGCGGATTGAGGCATGTACGGAAGAGTACGCAAGACGCGCATGCGCATAAGCTCACCAACGTCTCCTGGATACTGAAGAAAGACATGACCGACTGTTCACATCATTGAGGTTAAAGATGAAAAGTGACAGTACAGACGAAAAATAAAACTAGAGATTTAATTTAAATTTTCGCCAAAAACAGAGGGAATGGAAATTATTTGGGTACAGTTAATTACAATTTCAACATGCAGCTTTGATTAAAAATATAATAAATAACGTACATACATTAATCGTTAAAAAAAGAACTATTTTTAGATGAGAGTCCCCCAGTACACGACGTTGAATTATCGGAATTCTTGCCTTCCATATTTTTTGTCATCTTTTTATAGAAAATGATCGAAATTCTATTTTCTGCAATTAGAATTACCTGCGAAACGATAATAATTAATCATCCCGTTCTTAGCAAAGATGATCACAGTTATAGCATCTCTGGACTTAGTACAGAATGATCCGCGAAAGCGTTCCAACAGCGTCCAGTCCAGTTTCAATCCCATAGCAGATGCTGAACTAGAGCATGCGCATAAGATGGTACAGGAACCGTACATGAACTGATCCATGAACCGCTTGTTGGAACGAACCTTATATAAAAAAAAAAGTTGTTCTATCTATTTTGTGCCATTGTGAGATATTGAAGTGTGTTACGAATAATAACCATCAGAAACTTGTGTCAGAAACCCTTGTGAATAAATTCGTGAAAACTCTACTGAATAATGTAGGGAAGTTCCACACAAAATGTTTTCCGGTTTTCATGTTTAGATGCTGGGTAACTTTCGATGCTGGACCCCGGACTCATTTCACCGGCATTATCACCTTCATTTCATTCCGACGCTAAATAACCTAGATGTTGATGCAGCGTCGTAAAATAACCCAATAAATTTAAATAAAAAAATTCATGTTTGGTGAAACCCGCCTCGGAAAGTATTGAAGCTGTAAGTTCTTGGGGACACTAGTTCATTTGTTTTGTTTTTTTTTTCTTTTTAATTGCCTAGTTGCAAAAATCCCTATCTCAAAGTTTATACATTTATTTTTGTAAATCACTAAAAACTGGTAGCATATGAACAGATCATGGTCTCCTGCAGTTCTTTTAAGAACAAAAATAATTAATTAACCTTACAAGTTCCATAAGCTATTAGAGTCGCGAAACAAAGTAGCTAATACAGGTACATCATTTTATTTTTACTTCAATTTTTATTGTACCTGAGTTTTTTAATGTTCCTCACTCCCACCCCTTCTACTAAGGAAGTTCCAACTCCACACAGAACCAAGACCGCAGATAGTAAGCAGTACTGAGTTACTGAGTATAGTACGTTCCAGAAATATGTTCGCGTTTTCCAGTGACGAAAGAGCTTTCAATATTGAATCATATTTTCGCACAGGTACTGTCCGTTTGCCTACGTCGCATCCCGATTTCCCCCACCTGCTTCTGCTCGCCCCTCTGTAATAGCTGGGCTGTCTTAGCTCTTTTCTGAAAACATTAATTTCTCTTAGGAATTGGACGTTTAAGTAATATTATACAGCTGTTTAATTTAACTTAAATAAAAGGGCCTCGTTAAGTAATTAACTGTCACGTGATTTCCTCCCTTTCTACAATCCTGCGGCATAACCACTTGGACGGACAGCAGATAGCATGTCTGAGTAATTTTATATTTTTGGGTCGGGCAGAAGTGAAGATTGAATTTACAGTACGTAGAGTAGGTACAGAATTATTTCAATATGAGTTACTAGTACGAAGGACGAAACTGGCAATTGGAATTAGATGCAATAGTTTATAGTGCGATAATATGCACAAAAGAACTGAGGCCTGTATCGAAATTAACGGCCACCATTTTCAAAATTGTATTTAAATATTCATATTATGATTATTTTTCAATATAACTTCTTTCTCTATATTGTACGCTAATGTGCTGTAGACAGTATAATATACACTGCATAATGAATACGTTCGCATGGATAACTCACTTCGTGAGCAAAAACACTTATTCTTAATACAGTACTGTACTTTGATTAAAGAAAAACCTAATGAAAATTATCAAACTCAAAATCGCGATATTTCCTAGTTTACGTAAATGGATGAACTACTTTTCTTCCTTCCTATACCTAGTAGAGTGATTTGTGTTTTACGCCAATATCATCGAACTCCAGTCTTGGAGGGGGGAGCAAGCGATGTTTCCGGTTCTCTAAAGGTATAGACAGGTTAATATTAAAAATGTTAGTAAAAATAAAATGATGTCCCTGTATTTTAATAATATACAGGAATACAAGCATAAAACATAAGATATGTACCCATAAGCGACTTCAAAGGCGTTGGCGGGAAATTTTTTCCTATTCATGTTACATCTTCGACTATTGAATGAGCAGGCAGTAATTGCAGCCATCGGATGCATGAATGCGTTCGAGCAGGCGGTGGCCAGAATCGACGAAGCAAGAGATTCACAGTCACTTGAACCGATTTGAGTTACTTATACGGGATATAATATGATGGAATTTCGAAAACGAGTTGTTGCCATAGTAACAAAGAAGGATCAGTTATACTCGTGTATTTCCTGGCCCCCTTAACATAGTAGTGCGTGAAACGTTTGGCAAAACAAGCTTGTTCAATTGGACGCATATTTATTACTTAAAATATTAATTTTAAGTAATAAATATGCGTCTAATTGATATTTCCCTTGGCCGTAAGTCTTCTTAGTGGGTGCGAGCAGTAATTTATTCAGCGACGCTTTGAACTGCAGACGTTATTCAGATTTATCGCCCTTCAGAATCCATCTTCTTGACGGACGTTTCCAGCTGCCAACGCACAATGTTAACACTAGTTGCACTAAGCAGAAACAGAAACTGTAGCAGCGCGGCGTGTAAAGCAGCAAAACTACATGGAAGGGGCACGCACCTAGAGTAGCGGGTCATTTACAGCGCTCGGTCTAATCGTGTTTCGTTCGTTCGTCCTTCTGTTTGTGCAGTTACAACAGATCCGATCGATTGCAACAGGCAGTTCAACACCTGCTTGCCTGATAACGAAGACAGATGAAACCTTTGGGACTCCGGGTTTCTCACTCGTGTTTACAGTGTAGGGAAAACATTTATTTTGAATGACACATGACTTTTATTATTACACCACAATTCCCTGTTTAGGGATCCCATTTTAATGAGAGTGAATTTTGTTATTTTTGCTTCAAAATAGTTTTTTTTTTAACTTATACTGCAATTCATCTCGAGAAATGCCATAACTTTCATCTTGATGCCATTTTAAGCTCTTTGCGGCCATATTTTCGTTTTCGCTTCCTTTCTACATTTCCTGATTTCTATATCCTTCATGTTTATTTTGGTATTGTCTTCTTTCTCCATTGCTTGATTTCTCTATTTATTCTTTTCTTACTTGAAGTTTCCTTTCTTTCCCCATTCATTATTTGCTCTATTTCTTCTTTTCTGTTTTCATTTTCGCTTTCTTCCTACATTTCCTCATTTTTTGTCTATTTTCACTTTTATTTTTTTATTTTCCCTTTCTTCCTATATTTCCTGATTTCTCTCTCTCTTCTTTTATATTTTGGTGTTGCCTTATTTCTCCATTGCTTGATTTCTCTATTTATCCTTTTCTTATTTGAAGTTTTCTTTCTTTCCCCATTCATTATATGCTCTATTTCTTCTTTTTTCATTTTCGCTTTCTTTATACATTTCCTCATTTTTTTGTCTACTTTCACTTTTATTTTCTTATTTTCCCTTTCTTCCTACATTTCCTGATTTCCCTCTTCCTTCTTTAATATTTTGGTATTGCCTTCTTTCTCCATTCCTTGACTTCTATATTTATTCTTTCCTTATTTAGAGTTTCCTTTCTTTCTCCATTTATTGATTGCTGTATTTCTTCTTTTCTATTTTGATGTTGCCTTCTTTCTCCAATTCTTGATTTCTCTATTTATTCCTTTATTTTTTCATTTTCCCTTTCTTCCTACATTTCCTGATTTCTCTCTCTCCTCTTTTATATTTTGGTATTGCCTTCTTTCTCCATTCCTTGACTTCTATATTTATTCTTTCCTTATTTAGAGTTTCCTTTCTTTCTCCGTTTATTGATTGCTGTATTTCTTCTTTTCTATTTTGGTGTTGCCTTCTTTCTCCATTGCTTGATTTCTCTATTTATTCTTTTCCTTATTTTAAGTTTTCTTTCTTTCTCCATTTATTGATTGCTGTATTTCTTCTTTTCTATTTCGGTGTTGCCTTTCTCTATTCCTTGATTTCTCTATTTACTTTTCATTTATTCACTTTTCCTTTCTTCCTACATTTCCTGATTTCTCTGTACCTTCTTTTCTATATTGGTGTTGTCTTCTTTCTCCATTTCTTGATTTCTCTATTTATTCTTTTCTTATTTGATGTTTCCTTTTTTCTTTCCATTTATTGATTGCTGTATTTCTTTTTTTTTTTTTTTTTCTATTTTGGTATTGTCTTCTTTCACCAATTCTTGATTTCCCTATTTATTCTTTTATTTTTTACATTTTTCGTTTCTTCCTACATTTCTTAATTTTTTTTTCTTTTCATGTTTCCCTTCTTTATCCATTTCTTAATTTCTCTATTTATGAGGAAGAATGACACTTTCAACATCTACTGTAAGGTAGGTTTCATAATCCATTTCAGCTTCCGCTGTTGTAGACAGCATTTTACCGACTTATACTCGACCTGTTGTCAGGGAGACAGTTCCCATGCTCTGGCAGACATATACATTGTAGAACCATTATTAATAAATTTAATAAGTTTTAAAAATTTGATACCCCTATTTTACGACGAACCACTAAAGAAGCCGATCGACTATTCTCACTACTTAGTCTCCATTTGTCTGCCTAGCTGGTGAATCCTCTGATGCTAATACAGGGTGCGTCAGAAAGAACGGATGGATTTCACATGCCAAGAAAATTGTAAGGATTCGTCAAATCAAAAATTTATTGTTATCAACATATTCACCAATACATGCAGTTTATTTATGGAAAACAACATAATCCATATGATGTCCTTGGCTTTCAATACAGGCATCGAGGCGTTTTCTGAAGTTCGCCATCACTTTCACAGTCATAGTTGGTGGGATTGCCACGATTTCTTCACGAATCGCCGTCTTCAGTTCACCCAGTATATGTTATCGATGTTTACAAACTTACGCCTTCTAATGGTCCCAAAGAAAGAAATCGCAGGGCGCGAGATCTTACCGTAGCCTCGTACAATCTCAGTGCAATAGAATTTCGTCCAGGTGATTTCTTCTTTAATGTTGAACCTGTGATACGAAATGAAGCCACCCACCGCAAAATTGTATTCCGAGTTGGAATCCTGGCGTGACGTCCGATGTCGAAATGAGTCCTGAGTGGCGATCACAGACTCTTCATTTTTCAAAAATATCTCTACGATGAAAGCACGTTGTACGTCAGACCAGCACCATGTTCTCAACTAAAACTGCATTCTATGGCTGACCCAACAGTCGTGGTCCCCCTCACTATATCCCACCCCTCACTGCGTATCGATAGTTTGAAATCCATCCGTTCTTTCTGACGCACCCTTTATTATTTCATCACTCCTGACTGGTGTTTAATATCCTCCGTGCATTATCACGCGTTTATCATTGAATCCAATAACTTAACGAAAATAGATACGGCAAGGGGGACATTTCTGTACTTCACAAGGCCATGTGATCAACTTTTGTATCCCTTTATCGTAGAAGTCTGCCGCCTGGTATCAGAACCAGTGTGTTTCAGTCGTCTGCACCTCTCTATTGATCCAAGGGTATGACAAATGACTTACTTCCGGTGGGGAATATGTTCAGAAATAGCTCAACAAAATTGCTATATCTGTTCCAATAAATATTTCCAAGAGATTTGTTTTATTTCTGTAAACGGTCCCAGGGGAACTTACTTTCGAACGGACCTTGTAATCGCGTCCGAGTGGCCAAAATTTGTATAAGCACTTGTTTTGACATTATTAACATGATGAAAGAAAAAAAATTAATTCTCTGCCCCCATGAGAATGTTTGCTTGTTATGACCTCCTCAGTCCTGGGATAAATTTTTGTATTCAGAAAGCTATGAAATTTGAATATAGTGTTGCAAATGGACTGTGTATTGATGATAAAATTAGGAAAAAAATATTCAAGTAATGAAAACAACTCAAAATTTATATATCCTATAGGCGACATTGGGTCTTATTGTGCTGTAGGCTAAATTAATTGCATTAACTCTGACTGAATATTCAGTTTTATTTTATAATATGATACAAAATAACTAGTGTTACTTTAAAATCTAGAAACCTGAGGTCTCCCAGTCTGCAATAGGAGACCTAATGTATATATCAATTTTAGTAATATGTACGAATTTTATGGTACGAATCTGGTTATGCCATCAAAGAGAACATGTTCTATTTACCCATTTCATACAATACTTATTTATTTTTTTTTAATATTATCAACAATCCAATGAATTACTGTACCTACATGGATACGTTCCATCTCCTTCTTTCCAGAAACCGCCATCTTTGAGCATGTGTGACTGGTATGTAAATTAATTAATTAATTTGGTTGAATCCATATTTAGGTGGTGCTGCCGTCTCTTCTGAACATACTCAACTAGTTTAAAGAAAATTTAAAACATTCTTCTTGAGATGGCGGGATTTTAAAAAAGTGCTGTTTAATGTATTCCATAAGAGACGCTAGGACTGAGGAGGTTAGCTGAGCTACACCGGTGGCAGCTGTGATCATACCAGCATTGCCAGCTTGAAGTAGAACATTTTTTTTTATTTTATCGGGTTATTTTACGACGCTGTATCAACATCTTAGGTTATTTAGCGTCTGAATGAAATGAAGGTGATAATGCCGGTGAAATGAGTCCGAGGTCCAACACCGAAAGTTACCCAGCATTTGCTCATATTGGGTTGAGGGAAAACCCCGGAGAAAACCTCAACCAGGTAATTTTCCCCGACCGGGATTCGAACCCGGGCCACCTGGTTTCAAGGCCAGACGCGCTGACCGTTTCTCCACAGGTGTGGACTGAAGTAGAACAAAGCATGAAGATTTTTATAAGGTGGCGATAAATTAACTATAAATTGTTCTGACTGGGGGATAGTCAGGCACTTAGAATAAGTGCACAGTGCAACAGAACCAAAAACAAAACTGGCTTCTCTCTCTTTCGCTCCACTAGCGTTATTGCTAACAGTGCTGTTAGATGAAAGCATGTTGACAGCTTCTTTCTGACAGAACTTCTGCCTAAAATGTAGAAAGGAAAAGTAGTTTCGTTTCCATGGCATCGTTTATTTTACTATCATTCTCTTTTTTTGATAAAACTGCGCAATGACAATTGACGTTCAGAGAAAGGGGCTAACGCCCCAGAAATGTCCTTGAAGTGAACATTAAAATAGTTTAGACCAGAGGTCTGAAGGTATCGCAGCTTGTACGTGGGCGCTGTACAGACTATTAGCGCCGATTGTGTTGTTTAACATTCTCCGATGCGATGGTGTTCCGAAGCCGATGCTGGTTGTTCCCACGTCAGCGTGTTGGTTGCGTGTAGCGCCGCTCTCTCGTGCTTTTTGTCACTCCGAGCGGCACGCAAACCTTTGCCTGCCCTCTGGAACATCGTGACGAGTTCATCCGACGGGCTACCGGTCACCTTCCTGCCGAATCTCGCAGCTCTGATGCTGTGTGAGTTCGAGCCCGCTCCCTCGCCGGCGCGTTGCCGCTGTGTGTTGGCAGCTGCTTCGTAAAACTTTATTCAGAATAAATCAACAAACGGTAATTAACTACCAGCTTGCTTAATACCCCAAGTGTTAAACATAACCATTTTTTCCTTGTTACTTTACACTAGTGGATTATACTGATTTTCTAGATATCAGGTTGAATTTTCTTTTACCAAGAAGGAATTATCCAAATCAGTTATTAGCTTATGAGATTGCTTCATACAAATACACAGACATTCTCTTTATATTAATACCAGTGACTTATGCAGCAAATTTTGCAAACTAAGTTCATTACTTACTTACTTACTTACTGACTTTCAAGGAACCCGGAGGTTCATTGCCGCCCTCATATAAGCCCGCCATCGGTCCCTATCCTGAGCAAAATTAATCCAGTCTCTACCATCATATCCCACCTCCCTTAAATCCATTTTAATATTATCTTCCCATCTACGTCTCGGCCTCCCCAAAGGTCTTTTTCCCTCCGGCCTCACAACTAACACTCTATATGCATTTCTGGATTTGCCCATACGTGCTACATCCCTGCCCATCTCAAACGTCTGGATTTAATGTTCCTAATTATGTCAGGTGAAGAATACAATGCGTGCAGTTCTGTGTTGTATAACTTTCTCCATTCTCCTGTAACTTCATCCCTCTTAGCCCCAAATATTTTCCTAGGCACCTTATTCTCAAACACCCTTAACCTATGTTCCTCTCTCAAATTGAGAGTCCAAGTTTCACAACCATACAGAACAACCGGTAATATAACTGTTTTATAAATTCTAACTTTCAGATTTTTCGACAGCAGACTGGATGATAATAGTACATTATGCAACGAGCTTATAATGATAGTAATTAAGAAGCGAGTATTGATGTTTATGAAACGAGCGCAAGCGAGTTTCATAATTTTCATAAGAGCTTCTTAATTACCATTATAGGCGACTTTCATACGATTTTTTTATGCTCGACCATATTTCTAACTTGAAATTATTCAGATGTATACATTTTATTTGTATCTGACAAGATCAGAAGTGAACTTGTTCTAGGTCGTGAATTGTGAGATGTGCGCAGACGCGAAAGTATTGATTTTTTTCCGAGGAACAATAATGTCATTGACCTTGATGTAATCCCGTTAAACTTGGTATAACCTTGATTATTGAATTCGACATTGAAAAACGAGATGACAAATTGAATTTATTTGAGTATTATTTACAATAATTAACGCTAATTATTATAGTAACAGAACATAACCTTCTGCGACAGTATTGGATTTCCAGCCTCCGTGACTTTTCGCTAATTCTCTTTCGATTGCATGTCCGAGAATAATCGATACTTGCGGTTTTATAACGGTACAAAACTGACTTGTCATTGGCTGAACACCTGTAAGCTGAGTTGTCATTGGCTGAAAACACCTGTACTTTAATGAGTAGGTGTACTTTAATGACATGCATTAAAGGACTGCTACCAGGTGTATAATTACTACATTTCGGCGTGGTCGAGCATAAAAGTTCATTAGACGTTCAAATAAACATCTTTCAGATTTATTTTCAATGAAGAATACCAGACATTCTGAAAGTTATTTGCTTCCGTAGTAATGAAAGATACTCTCTCTCGAGCCAATACTGAAGAGAACCACGCATATAAATATCTACACCACACCGCCATTAAATATATGAAAAAGGCCCAACCCCACTTGATTAATAACTATAAAAATATTTGATTTTTAATAATATTATTATCTTACGTAAGTTTTATAGCTTTCAGTAACATATACTATATAGCTGCCACTCAGTAAGATATAGAAATCAAAATCTAATTTAAGTTATTCTCTACATCTACTTATATAACCCCAAAACTTTTCACTTTCATATCATCCACATAGCTTTAATATGTATAATTAATGAAAAATGGTCACATCATGGCATTAACTATAATAATATTTCATTTATAATGGTAATAATATCATCAAACCACTTCAAGTTTTGTAGTTTTTAATATCCAATACACAGCTGTACCCAGAAAATTACACACTACAGAATCGAACCTGTAAATTATTTTTACTAAGTTAAGTTTTTAATAACCAATTTAATTTGAGCTCTAAATATGTCAGCATTCTTGCAGATCATGGCCTTCGTGTAATATTGTTTACTGTAGTGTGTGTTTTGTTTTATTCTGAAATGCAATTAGCTAGCTTTCAAAACTGACTACAGATGGATTTTGGAAAATAGGAAAATTATGTTGAAAAATTGACATTCCACTGAAAACTACTATTTTTCTGAAAAACTTTGAGTTCCAAGCTTCAAAATGAGGGATCTTATTTATTAAAATCCGTTCAGCCGTTTTCCCGTAATTTCCATTACCAGTTCAAATTATATATATATATATATATATATATATATATATATATATATATATATATATATATATATATATATATATAGATTGATAAACTTTTGTATATGCCCATTATGGAATAGAAATATATCCGTATAAAAATAGTGTTAAATGAATAATATTCTACGTTTGTTGTGTGCAAGGCCGCCTTAAATAAACGGAGTCATTTGTTTTCATTTCATTATAGCCTATAGTCTTAGGTGGCGGTGATAAAAGTATTGTTATTTTAAACTCTTGTATCTCCTTAAATATCAGTCCTATCAAAATTTTATACAGAATAAAACTTATCGGAAATCATTTTTAAAGAATCTTTTGTTATGTAATATTTTTCATAAGAATCTAAAATAAGCGAGATATTTTGATTTATTTAATTCAGGCCCCCTTATAACCTCCCTTTTAAATAAAGTATTTTGAATGCCATATAGCCTAAAATCCAAGTTAGAACGAACTTAATTACAGTTTTCACAGAAATCCGTTCAGCCATTATCAAATAAAAATGTAACAAAGATCCAGACAGACATGCATAAAAACAAAAATGTAAAAAAACCGATTTATGGTTTCAGGATGGTTAATTATACAAGTTAACACCAATTATTTTTGGAAAATCGAAAATTACCAGAAACATTTTGGTTACAGATTTATTGTTAGTATAGATTTCGAGTACTGACAAATACAACTGACAGTTACTTTCTAATTGTTGTGTTGACAGCAATAATTTTGGTAAGTGTAACTAGGCTTGTGAAATTTAAACGTAATTAATAATTAAATAGTAATAATACCGGTATTATTATTATTATTATTATTATTATTATTATTATTATTATTGTTATTTATTTATTTATTTCAGAAGGGTTCTCATCTTGTCGATAATTTACTAAATTAAAGCACCTAATTCAAAATAATATGTTATAACATTTAATATTTGCTTAATTTTGCTGTATCACTAATCATAATTTCTACATCGATTGTCAAATGTTCAGCCATGAATTCAATATTGCAGGACATAGCTATGGCAACAGTGACAACATTGACGATGAATAAGGCGATTGTATTGTATTTATTTACATCCCATGGTATTAGTACATCGCTTCATAGCTAGAATATGGAACACGTCAAATGAAAAAAAAAAAAACTTTATACTATAAAGTGTAGTACAACACAAAGTTGTAGTATCAATAGTTAATACAGCACATAAATATTCATGAAGCGTTGTTGACTGTCATGAATTCACCTACAAAATAGAAGGCGTGAGAAATTAGGTAGTTCTTTAATTTGGCCGTAAATAATCTTATGTTTTGAGTTTAATTTTTTATATCCATAGGGAGGCTATTAAAATTTTTACTGCCGTATAACTCACTCCTTTTTGATAGCACGATAGACTTGCCGATGGAGTATCAAAGTCATTTTTGACGCGTATTTATGCTATGAATTGTGGTATTAGTTACAAAGTTTTCACAATTACATGACGCCGGTCGCCATATTGGATCTATTAGCTGTATGCGTATAGAATAAAGAAGGATAATGTAACCTAATTTTGTGCGAGATCGTGCGTATTTGCTTGTTTTCCGCACAGAACCATTACGCGGTAAGTGTCAAATACCACATTCAGTATTCCCAACGTAACACACATAACAATTTCCCTCTTCTTACCGCTTAAGCGCGACATTCATTTTACTGCTTTAGGCTTTTAACATATTAATTTTAGAGACGTTTAACATAGTAATAATTATAAATTGGAAACTTACCACTGCAATTTCACCTAAATTGCAATGTTAATTATTGTTTTTAAATATTTGCAAAAATTAAGTAAAGTCTACTACTCCACGAAATTTATTGCATTCCTGATACAAGTAACATTAAGGAAGCCGTGAAAAAAAGTCAACGAGATTCCAGATGCCGATGTTATTACTGCAATATGTTATATAAATAATATTGTTAAAATATTAAAATGAAAAATAAATCATTACATAACCTTACCGTTTGTTTTAAGTTCGCATTTATAAACTGGGGGAAAAAAAAAAGACAGGCGTATATCACGGCCTGCTGGAGTATAGTAAACACAGAAAACATTTTACAGCAACAATGTTGAAAAAAAGATATTTTGGTGTTCCGAAGTTGGCGTCATTAAACAGAAACCAACATGGAGATTTCATTGCAACTAATTAGAAATTCGTCTTTCAGGTATGTAATAAACGATCTTCGCACAAAATAATGTACGATACACGAGCGGTATGTTTGTTTTCATGTTCTCGGAAATTAAAAAAGCTCAACTACGTTTCGCTTTTTCAATCTTTTCCTCGACCATGAAAACGTCAACATACCGCTCTTGTAACGTATATTACTATTTTGTATGCATCTGAAGTGTGGCTAGTGTAATATGTAGCTAGTCGGCGATGTATGCAATAAAGGGGAAAAGGAGCTGGCACCCTACTCCATTATCTCCTGGCCTAGTTGCCTCATAAGTGGTGCCTAGTTGGTATCAGTTGTGAAGTTCAGGCCTATCTTCGGACAGTTGACTAAACAACAACAATGTGTATTTATTTTGATGTACCGAAGTACATATGATATTTCCATGCAGATATTCTGCTTTCTCAGATGATGAGAGAGAGATGGAACGGAGAAAAATTCTCTCCGGCGCCGGGATTTGAACCCGGGTTTTCAGCTCTCCGTGCTGATGCTTTAACCACTAAGCCACGTCATAGATGTCTATGCACGCAGGACCGAAGTCCATAGACATCTATGACGTAGTGCAGAGGGCGGCCACTAGAGGGAACCCAAGAGATGGAGCTTAATCTGAGACGATTCTCAACGGTGTCGGGATTGTATCCGGCGTGGCTTAGTGGTTAAAGCATCAGCACGGAGAGCTGAGAGAATTTTTCTCCGTTCCATCTCTCTCTCATCATCTGAGAAAGCAGAATATCTGCATGGAAATATCATATGTACTTCGGTACATCAAAATAAATATGATATGCGTAATAAATCACTTTGTGATTTAAAGACGGCGCCCATACCGTCGGACCCCGGCCAACCAGTCACTCATCTGAGTGCACCTCTACACATGTATGGACTTCGGTCCTGCGTGCATAGACATCTATGACGTAGTGCAGAGGGCGGCCACTAGAGGGAACCCAAGAGATGGAGCTTAATCTGAGACGATTCTCAACGGTGTCGGGATTGTATCCGGCGTGGCTTAGTGGTTAAAGCATCAGCACGGAGAGCTGAAAACCCGGGTTCAAATCCCGGCGCCGGAGAGAATTTTTCTCCGTTCCATCTCTCTCTCAACAACAATGTGACTTAAATGCTTTGTTTTCCAACAAAAACTTTTCCACATAAAAATCCTCGCATATAACACGCACATGAATTTATTCGTCGTATTTTCGGTAAAAAGTGCGTGTTATACGCGAATAAATATGGTATTCTATTTAGGAAATAGTCTTAGCTAATATCAGTCGTGGATTAATCTTTTCATAAAATTTCCCTCTTGCTTGGCTTCAATCTACTCGCGTGAAATTATCGACAAGATGAAAATCACTCGTGATATTACTTACGATAATTCATTGCAGGCAATAATATAGTAAAGTTAGCTATGGAGTAAGGGCATCATAAAACTGTTTGCGAAATTCCTATACGCTACAGTCGGGAAGTGTTTAGTTATTTCCCGTACTTTACGTAACCAAGAATAACAATGTTTCTAAGATGAGATGACTTGCAAGTGATTTGTAAATGAGATAATATTCGTGGTATAAATATTAGTAACGCTCATCTTGCAAGTGTCAGGAATCGAAACCATTTCCAGGCCCCCTTCTAGCTATTTGTTCTGTAGAACATATTTTACATTAGTAACGCATCGGGCTTCAATATTTTATGTAGGCTACAGCTCGTGGATATGTGTACCGTGTCTTCGCCTCATCTGAAGTAACGCATTTTCATTGGAAAGCTAGGAGGTTCAATCAAGTAGTACAGTTTACGAGCGTGGAAAATGTGAGACACACGAATTGCATTTGAAGTTCTGAATTGACTTTCTCTATAGCAGTGCTTACTTCCATCATAGTGAGAAGGCCTACATGAGCGATTTCTATAAAAAAGACAATCGCCTTTAAGGACAAAAACCTCGGAAGTGTTTATGGCAAGAACATTGAATTATGCATACAACACAATGTATATACAAGTATAGACAGGTAAAAAGAAAGTGAGTATCCACAGAACATATAGAGTCACAGAAACAAAAAATAGACACACTGCCACACTATTATCTTCTGGCTTCGTTGTGTCATGAGTAGGGCTAGGATTTTGATGACCTATAAATCATGAAAAAATTTCCTAAAAACAATGCATTTATGAACTAAAAACCTTTCAAAAATGCCCTTAAAATGCCCTAAAAATTTATCTTACATAATTGGCTTCGTAGGAATATTAATATTTAGACTAGTAATTAAATTAAATTCTAGTACCAACTTTCAAGTTTATTTAATTTTACACAATTTTTCTAAGTAGTACAGTTCAATTGATTATTTTACCTAATGTAGTAGTTCCACGTAGTGCACCACAAGGCCACTCTTATCCGGAACTAGCAGGCATATAGGAGTCTATATTGAAGGAGTGGTTGGACTGATCCATTACGTTGGGGTGTACTACGTTAAAATTACAATGTTTGTGTAGAAAAACGATTAAAATAATATACAAAATAATGGGTATTAAATGAAAAAAATATGCAGAGAAAATATCAAAAGAAAAAAATAATAATTCACATTAATAATCGGGATTTATGGCTAAAATTAAATGAAAGTACCCCTAAAATGACCGAATAAAACAAAAAAATGCTGTTACGAGTTGTAAGAGGTAAAAAATTAAAAAAATGCCCTAACAAATATGTTTTAAAAAATTCAGTTTATCACATAACATATAAATACTAAAGCAGCTATGTTTCTGGCTTACTAGAAAAAAGATGCAATTTCATCAAAATCCTAGCCCTAGTCATGAGTGACACCTTATTGGTATGAGGCTCCGTCTTCATACATTTGACTAAACAATAATAATAATAATAATAATAATAATAATAATAATAATAATCATAATAATAATATAATAAGCATAATACTTGAGCGTTATCAAATCCAATTTTAGAGATACCGCTCTAAATGTAGAATTTCTTCAATTGTTATGTAGTATGACTTCCATAAACTGGCAGAGATGTATAACTTGCGTGGAATGACAAAATGTTTAGCTCTCCTCATCATCATCATCATCATCATCATCATCATCATCATACGTTACGGTTTAGGCCAATAGATGGACAGTTCCGGCTTCAAATTATAGTTGTTGCGTACATCTTGTAACAAGTCGTCCTTGACCTCGTCGTTCTCTGGGTTCACAGTTCAACACTCTGAGGTTTATTCTGTTGTCATTCAACCTACAGATGTGTTTTCATATCAATTCTTTCTGTATTCTCCTGTTTTTTTTTTTTAGCAAATTTAAATATTTTTAAAGCTTCATTTCTTCGTTTATCCATCACTTAAGAGAATAAAGACTCATCATCATTATCATCATCATCATGATCATCATCATCATCATCATCGGTGCCAAGGATTGCTCCCTCCTGGATCCGTTCAGACTCCAAACTTGTACCAATAACTCATTGATTTGTTCATGTTTTCAAAGATCTTCCAAAAATGTCTTCTTCGAGTTGCTGTGTAGTGTAAAATTCTCCTTGGTAACCTGTTGTTCTTCATGTGTAGTACGTGCTATGCCCACTGTTGTATATTACTCGAGTTTTGTGTTTTGTTTGTCTGTTGCTAATTCTTCCCTTACACTTTCATTTCCTTTTCTGTCTAGCAGTCAGTAACCTCCCACTGCCCTTAGGAATGCATTTTCTGTATATTAAATTTCTTCATAGTCCAGGCTTTTGATCCACATCAGTGTGTTGAAATTGCCAAAATTTTGCACAATTTTATTTGGGCATCTTTCCTTGTTTTATTATTTAGAGTTCTTCTTATGGTCCCGGAGATGCATTGAAATGTGGCTATTGTTTCTTGGGCTTCCACTTTTTTGTTATTTAATGATGCTGTACCAACTACTCGATTATTTAGCGTCGATGGGATTGGTGATAGTGGCATGGTATTTAGCGAGATGAGGCCGAGGATTCGCCTTAGATTACCTGACATTCGCCTTACTGTTGGGGAAAATCTCGGAAAAAGCCCAACCAGATAATCGGCCCAAGCGGGAATCGAACCCACGCCGAATTGGAAGGCAAGAGCCTCAGCAGACTGAGCTACGCCGGTGGCTGTTTTTCTTGGATATCCTGATGTGACGTAAAGCTTAAGATATAACCTAAGTACAGTATTTACATTTTTAAATGTATTCTATGTGTTTGTTGTCATTGATAATGCGAGCTCCAATGTTGTCTGTGCCTCTGAAAGCCATGACTTTCGTTTTAGTGTCCGAAATTTCCATGTTACATTGTGGTACACTTCCATTTAATTTATGGGCCATGATTTGTAAGTCGTCTTCAGAATTTGCCAGTATAAGTTGATCGTCAACGAAGAGGATAGTCTGTAATATGTATTGATTATATCGATTGGTATTTTTCTTATTTACGTGTGCGTCCATTTTAATTGATATTCTTTGTATTGTTTTCCTTTTGCGTAAATTTATGAAGATCTGAGGTCTCAATAGAGAGGAGGGGGGGGAGACAAACGAAGTATGTAGACGGTGCTTAGAAATCACTGACGTCCATTTCGGTGTCATGGCGTGCTATTGTAAGCCTGCCAAAGGACTTCGGCGGCATCTCCGACTGAAGGCCGCGATCCCCCACGGAGCGTGCCTGCCGAGCAGTGTGAAAACTACTCGCTTGCAACGTCCGGTTCATTGACTGGATCATTATATGTTTCTACGATTCATGTACAATAAAGCCATCCTCAGCCGTCTAGGGATTACCATTCTTGGCACTGAAGAAGATACATACGATAGTCCTATATTAAAGGTTTTTTTGATACCCCATCGGCAGAGCCAGGTATACAGAGTGTCTTCAACATTTAGGGACAGAATTATACAGATTATAGAGGACTCTAAACTGAGCATTTTGACATGGTACCTGAGTTCTTCAAAGTGTATGTTAGAGACGTTCTGTAAACTGCTTTAATCTTCATAATAAACAACTGTCTTGCGATTCCATAGTGATATTTGTTATTTGTTATTGCTTACAGTGTGGGCGGGAAGTATTGTCGGACCATCGGATCTGTACCCCTTCAGCGCTGTCGTCGTTCTTAGAAAAGTTAACGCCTGTACTCACTCCATTCCACCCATTTTCCTCCCACCACGTTAAACAGCAGGCCACGAACCTTGCCGAATAGGGATGTTGTCAAACTTCCGTCAAACGGTGTCATAAATAACTGGTCCTCGATGCTGCAATATTATTTCTTTCAATCAAAATACATCTTGTATTTCTACATTTTTAAAGCTAAATCCCACGTCTTGAATCACTTTCCGTAGCGTTTCTCTCCACCCTTTGAAATTATTGCTTCTCTCGCAACCTTCAGCAATTTCTTCAATGTTGGAACTTTTTTCTGCACGGTATAAAATTCTTGTATCTTTCTTCTTTAAATACATCGGTTCATATCATCTACAAGAATTAAAGGTTCCCTTGGTCTGTTTTTCCCTGGTGATTCTAGCTTTTCATCTCCTGCACAGACTCCCTCTCTCCTGATTTTCTTTATTAGGACTTCTGACCTGTCTATATCAATTACATAAAATGTTGTATTATTAGTATTAGTTAAGTAAGTAATTTTAAAACGTAATCAATTGAAATACAATAAGCCTCACCTGTGATCGCAGCTGCCCTTTTCGTTGTCTGATTTATAGGAAACAGATACTGACCTGTTTGTTTCTCTTCATCGCAAAATGCTATTACCTACTTGCTTAATAATATTTCTTTCGCCACTCCGTGCTACAGTGTTCATGTTGAGTTGACAACACTGGACTGCAAGTGCAAATAAACTGTCCCGCAAGAAGGCTCAAAATTGTGAGTAGTGGGGGACAGAAAGGGAGAGATATAGAAAAGAGAGAGATAGGAATGCAGGGAAAGAAATGAATTACCGAGGCTGAGAAGGAATTAGGGTTCAGTTCGCATATCTTCTGTCCGACAGTAACTAGGTATTATTAAATGGCTGTAGAATTTTTAATATCGATGGAATCATAATGAAAATAGTGTGTACATATAGGTCATTAAATAGGATTTAAACTTACCCGCGTCGGTAGGAAAGACGATGGCCGTCAGAGGAAGTATGTGCAACAGTAGCAAAGATGGCCTATAGCCTGTCTGTTCGCGGGCGAGCGCAGACTGCTGCAAGTTATGAAGTGTGCAATTCCGTTGTTCTTGAAGAAGTGCATTACCACCCATGGAAACCCCATTACGTGCAGCAGCTGATACCAGAAGACTACGATCGCAGAATGGAGTATGGGGATTTGATGCTGGGCTGACACTAGGATTGGCCTCAACTGTTTCAAAACATTCTCTGGAGTAACGAGGCCGTATTTCATGTGGAAGATTTCGTCAATCGACTCAATTGTCATTACTGGTCACAAGACCTCGGTATGACGGTGGAGAAGATGCAGTCTCGTCCTAAAGTGACCGTGTGGTGTGGAATGAAGGCCACAAAATATGTCATCGGGCCATATCTCTAGCGTGACACCATGAACGCGAAACGCTATCATGAGATTCTTGAAGATTGCGTTTGGCCCACGGTATGTGGGTAGGAAAACATCGATTTATCTTCATGCAGAACGGTGCACTACCTCAATGTGCAAATGTCGTGCTTACGTGGTTGGATGAGAAGTTTCCGGGACGTTGGATTGGGCGATGTAGAGCTCAAGAATGGCCTGCAAGAAGTCCAGACCTGAAACCCTGTGACTTTTTTTTATGGAGCTGGACAAAAGTGAGGTGTACCGGACGAAACCTCGCACACTGAAAGAATTGGAAGCACTGATTCTGGGTGCTATCACCTATGTTCCACGCAGTTTCCTCCAGAAGACTGTGGATTCCATTCCCGGCCGCTTGAGAAAATTGGTCGGTGCCTGCGTTGAGTTTTGAGACATGTATCCGTATTCCCATTTAATAATGTACACATAAAATTAATTTCAATAAATTAGCTTTCTAAATGTAGATTTTATATGCCTTTTTTTAATACTTAGTTACTTACTTAGATTGAGTTCATAAAAACAGTCATGCAATTTGTATACATAAAGACTACAATATTATTTGTATAGTCAGTAAGGATTATATTGAAATAATGACAGTTATCTAGAAATCAGAGTTACTGTAATAGAAACAACAGAGCTATACGTCAATAACTATACATTAAATATTCTGACTGCAGCTAATTCTTTGTATTTAAAATATTTCTAAATAACCTAGATATAAAGAACTGAGGACTGAGGCTACCCCATAATGTCGAGCGGCAGCGAATTCCAGGAGCGGGCCATGGCTATTGAAAAGGAACTTGAGTACAGAGATGTCTGATGATGTGGTATTGATAACAGTGTGTGCTGTGAACTAGTGTTACAATTATGATGTGAAGGTGGAGGCAAGGTAGTTGGGTGTGGAATTATGTATAATTCGATATAGCAGGCAAAGAGGATGTACTGAGCGACTATCTTGCAAGCGGAGGCAGAAGAGTCGTAGAGAATATTCCGATATATCATGTCGGCGAAAATTAAAAATAAAGCGGACGCAGACATCATGCACATTTTGAAATTATTGTAAAAGTTCAGTTCTTAGATCGCTATATAAAACGCCACAGCAGTCAAAGTGAGGCACCACAAGGGTCTGTACTAGGATTTCTTTGAGTTTAGTAAGTTGTAAATTTTTCAGACGTTACAAAGAATGCACGATAGAGAAAATTGTGATAAATTACTTCCAGCAATGCAGCCATATTTTTTTTATCATCCTGCACCTTCAACATAATACGATGAACATTTCATATTAATTATTGGCTAATAGTGGAAAGGATCACCAGCGTAGCTCAGGCTGTAGCGCGTTTCCATGCTGATCCGGAGTTGCGCTGCGGTGTGGGTTCGATTCCCGCTTGGGCTGATTACCTGGTTCGATTTTTCTGAGGTTTTTCCCAACCGTAAGGCGAATGTCAGATAATCTATGGCGAATCCTCGGTCTCATCTCGATAAATACCATCTTGCTATCACTAATTCCATCGACGCTAAATAATCCAGTAGTTGATACAGCGTCGTTAAATAACCAAGCAAGCCATAGTAGAAAAGCATGCTCATATTGAAATAATGCTCCGTTTACAAAATAATTATATTTTCTACAATTTCCATCAATCTTCGCCATGCGTATAAAACAGTTTTCAACAATCTCCGCTGATACGAATATAAAAAATCACAAATGATAAAGTTAACCTCCATAAATATCTGCCCTTGCCCATCGGGTTTTTACCTTGGGCCCCCTTTTCAGGTGATTTTTTTTATTTTTTGCTGATTGGATGAACACATAGTGAAACTCCTTTTGTGTGGGGTCAGCGCGCCTCCTGGCAACCGTACGAATACAGAAAATGACATTGACGACGGAAACGTCATAACCCAAGTGTTTTGTAAGGCTGTGGCTTCCACCTAACCTAAAAGCTTCGTGCCTTGGCTCTTAACTTGTCCTTCCTGTGGAAAAATAAACTCTTCCCCGCCGAAAGTTGAACCCAAGCCACTTGGATTTGCAGCGACCAACTCAAGCGTATAGAGAATGAAACTGTTGCTAATGTTTAATGCATTTCTTAAGTCCTCGTTACGAAACCTGTCAGTTTTGGTACAGCCTTTCACTGATCTCATGAATTTCGTTCCTACTGTCATTAACGAGCCGCCTTTTTCTTATTCTCACGTTGCAGCGAAGTGTAACAAAGAAGTGCTGCCACCGCTTTCAAGCAGCTGTAGATAACGTCTGTCAAAGGACTTCTTACCCCAGTCCATTTTCGAAGGTGTACAGACTAACGCAACAGTACGGTAGTCTTGATTTTTATCCTGCCCGACCCTGTACGAATTATCTCTAGCTCGATTTATCGACTCACAAGGCAACTCTTAATGAGTTGGTGTCGAAACCTTCCCTCAAACTATGCACGTAATTAGATCTGCAGAGCAGGTAGATAAATATAACATTTCCGCCCGTACTAAACTGTGAGTTTGCGAAACTGGAACTTGACTAAGAGATCAGCGAGCAATTGAGTAGCTACCACCCTTGAGTAGGCAACGTCGCTCCCCCAGTAAAATAGTGAACTAACGCGAAAATAAAACTGTGATTTATCTGTGGAGTAACAGTTAGCGCGTCTGGCCGCGAATCCAGGTGGCCCGGGTTCGATTCCCGGTCGGGGCAAGTTAAGGCTGGTTCACAATAAACCGGGAACGAGAACCAGAGTTAAAACGAGAAACAGAGAACGTGAATATGAAAATTTTTGATTCACAATAAACCGAGAACGTAGACGACTATGCATATCGATACGCATGTCAATAACGATATGTAAAGTCGATATTACGCATTCTGATGTTAGTTGTGTATAATTGACCAATGGCGTTCTCTCATGAGTACAAGGCAGCCAAGATAAACACAGGTTAACCAACTTCAAAATTTCAACGATACTATAAATATGCCCATGCATCTTTATTATCACAACCTACTTTAAGTCTACCATAACGTAAAATAATTAGAGAAGAAACATTTGTAATACAACAAAAATGAACACAACAGTAGTTATTGAATTGAAGCATGAATATGTAGTGTGTCATACAACCAATACAGTAATAAAATATGATTCACTTACGATCTGTGTTCAAAGATGCAGCTATTGAAAGCCACGTATTCTCCTTCATTTTCTCATTTTTATACGAGGCGCGCCTCTTATCGTAAACGTGAGGATTTCAATATTAGAATCTCATCAAATAAAACTTGCTCCATGATGCACAGCACAGAACAAAATAATGCATAGGTTATGTCACGGTCTTCTTGCTACAAAATATACGACGACAAAATAGCTTTCAGATGGCAATAGAATGAATCTAGTGGGCTGTGATCGGAAACGTGAACACCAAAGTTGAATCTTGGCCAACTCTCCGTTCCCGATCCCGGGCTCCGGCAAGCTTTTCGTTAATTGTGAATGCTCACATTTAAATGTACACATTTTAACAATGGAAACCTATAACAAGTAAAATAAGTATACACATTAAATCTAAATAATGTTAATGATCATTAAACTATGGTTGCATGTAATAAAAATTAAGAAACATGTTAAAAGAATTGCCATTGCACCAAATGAGTGTCTCTGGACCAAAATGATCGCATTTTAATTATTTGGATGCAATTTAAATTAAGTAACATATTAAACGATTTATCCTTCTATCAAATACGAATGTACCCCGGATCAAACGTCCTATTTTAATTATGTAATTACTTTATATTTATTTCTAACGGTTGCAGCGGAGCGCACGGGTACGGCTAGTTTGTAAATATATGCTATTTCCAAGTAAAATACTGCTGTAAAATTTTTAATAAATATGTACTTTTGATAATTATTTAAACCTACTATTTTGGTATCAGAATTTCATACTTCCAAAAAAATTACTACAGTAATATGTGATTTCGAACATACGACGGTATTTTACTGGGGGTCCGAAGTCTATCCAAGCCAAGAACCATACTATATCAAAACAATAAGACGTCACTGACTGATCTGCGATTGGTTGAAAAACAAAGTCAACATAAGTTACAAAATATAGCCCCGTAAATAATTCGTTATAACTATTTTTTTTTTAATTAAACACAGAATAAATATGGGAAATGCCTGCTATTATTCGGTTGAGAAGCTTTTATCATTCAGTCTGCTGTCAAAAAATCTGAAAGTTAGAATTTATAAAACAGTTATATAACCGGTTGTTCTGTATGGTTGTGAAACTTGGACTCTCACTTTGAGAGAGGAACAGAGGCTAAGTGTGTTCGAGTATAAGGTGCTTAGGACAATATTTGGGGCTGAGAGAGATGATATTACAGGAGAATGAAGAAAGTTACACAACGCAGAACTGCACACATTGTACTCGTATTCTTCACCTGACATAATTAGAAAAATTAAATTCAGATGTTTGAGGGCATGTAGCACGTATGTATGGGTGAATCCAAAACATGCGTATAGAGTGTTAGTTGGAAGATCTTAGGGGAAAAAGAGCCTTTGGGGAGGCCGAGACGTAGATGGGAGGATAATACTAAATACCAATATGATAACCCCTTGAATTGGACATTATTAACGTACCATTTTTAGCCACCGGTGTAGCTTAGTTGGCAGAGGCGCCTATCTTCTGATCCGGAGTTGCTCTTAGGTGTGGGTTAAATTCCCACTTGGGCTGATTACCTGGTTGGGTTTTTTCCGAGGTTTTTCCCATCCGTAAGGCGAATGCCAGGCAATCTATGGCGAATCTTGGGCCTCATCTCGCCAAATACCATCTCGCTGTTACCAATACTACAGATGCTAAATAGCCTAATAGTTGATACAGCGTCGTTAAATAACGAACTAAAAAAATTCCATTTCCAACAACTTTAATTTGGGTCTCCTATGCCAAGCAATTTTCACTATTTTCCAACTAGAAATGAATCTACTAAAAGCTCGTCCTTGCGTATCGACCAGAGTGCGGTTACTTTCTTGTCAAATTACAATCAAAATAAAATTTTGCTGCAAAACCTACATTGCTTATGAGACTGTATCTGAAATTTTACCTTCTACAAGAAGCTGTTCTGTAATATTTTTTCTCTTGGTTATTCGTAGTGATGATAATATTATCCTCCGATCTACGTCTCTGCCTCCCCAAAGGTTTTCCCCCGTCAGGTTACGTAACAAACACATTCTGGATCCACTTATACGTGCTACATGCCCTGCCCATCTCAAACGTCTGGATTTAATGTTCCTAATTAATATGTTAGGTGAAGAATACAATGCCTGAAGTTCTGCGTTGTGTAACTTTCTCCATTCTTCTGTAACTTCATCCCTCTTAGCCCCAAATATTTTCCTAAGCACCTTATTCCCGAACACCCTTAATCTCCGTTCCACTCTCAAAGTGAGAGTCCAAGTTTCACAACCATACATAACAACCGGTAATATAACTGTTTTATAAATTCTAACTTTCGGTTTTTTTGAGAGCAGACTGGATGACAAAATCTTCTCAACGAATAATAGCAGGCATTTTCCATATTTATTCTGCGTTTAATTTCCTTTCGAGTGTCATTTATATTTGCTATAAGGTACTTGAATTTTTTCAACTTTTCAAAAGATACATTTTCAATTTTTATATTTCCATTCCGTACCTACTATGTTCTGGTAACGAGACATAAACATATACTTTTTTTTTTCTTCGAGGTTTACTTCCAAACCTATCTCTTTAGTTACTTCAAGTAAAATTTCCGTGTTTTTCCTAATTGTTTATGGATTTTCTCCTAACATAAGAAGAGTCCACTGCAATAATGATGGATGTCACTTTCTTGTCGAAACTGAACCAAGACTGTCAATGCATAGCTTAAGACATATAGAATGTACATACAGAGTTATATGGCATAACACTGATAGTCATTGTCCAGTAATGATCGGAAAATCTCAGTTAAGCTTTGAGCGCTAAGCATTTCAAACTTTCAATTGTATCTCCTGCAAAATGTGTTCCAAATGACATTCATCATTCTTGCACTGGACTCTTCATATGTCATCCGCATAAACAAGCAGCTGATGTAACCCGTTCAATTCCAAGCCCTCTCTGTTTTCCTGGACTGTTATTATTATTATTATTATTATTATTATTATTATTATTATTATTATTATTATTATTATTATTATTATTATTATTTCAGTACGTAACATTGTGAGTTTACCCTCTTTGGTGATATCTGATATTAGTTGGCAGCACTGATGAGACGGCCAAATTAGCCCTTGAACTACTCTCCCTTTAAAAAATACCGGTACTCTTACGTGGTTCTTACTATCGACGATTAATGATATTAAATCCTCTGGCAACTGTCACATGGGGGCCTTCACTGTCGGAAGCTCTGCCCGACTCTGCCAACGGAGTAAACCTGATGATGCTACAGACGGGACCCGAACCAACCGGTGATGAAGATGCGGTCACTGCTCGGGAAGTCGGGGCGCCGTGACCCATTTCGCCCGGTGGGTCACATGAGGAATGCGCGCGCAGGCAGAGGTTCCGTTCGCCGCGCCGCGACAATCCTCGGGTCAACGACCACAGTTTACCTCGCTACGTGGCGCAGCTCCACGCATCACTAGCCGCGGCGCTTCTTTCAGCTTTTACTCTTACTCGCGGGAATCGCTACCAAATGACTTTCGGTACTACAGCCCCGAGTTCATCTCCAGAGGCGGCTCGTGGCGGCCGTAGAAATTTCAACGCAAATTATACGTTGTGTAATACAGTTTACTGTATAAAGGGATTTAACATGGAAATGAATTACACTAGGGAACATAATTTTTACCTTCGGGAAATTAATGACTCTTTTTTTTTGTACAAATTTTAGGCCTATATGCAGAAACCGAAGATATTGTTTAAATTAGCCTATCGGGTCTCAGTTTTTATTTGTATTCGATTCCCGACTATGGTACAATTAATATCATGTACAGTAAATACTAAGGCCATGTGTTGGACTTTTGTCGGAAAGAAGAGTTATTGCGTAACAACAGGCATCATAGAGTCCGTGGTGCTATCGCTTGTCTTCTTTGGAAGAAGGGTTGGGAAGTTCATGAAGAGGTCCACTGGATTTCTCAAGATGACTCTCACAGAAGAGCGGATCTAATAGCATTAAACAGGCAACAACAAAAGGCTATTATCATAGATCTAACTATACGCATGGGGAGAGATCTAAACCAAGCTCATCAAGTTGATTATCGAAAGAGGATCATTTATGAGCCTTATATTCCCTACCTTAGTGTCAAGTATAACATTCCTCTCTTCATTCATTCATTCATTCATTCATTCATTCATTCATTCATTCACTCATTCATTCATTCACTCACTCACTCACTCATTCATTCACTCACTCACTCACTCACTCACTCACTCACTCACTCACTCACTCACTCACTCACTCACTCACTCACTCACTCACTCACTCACTCACTCATTCATTCATTCGTTCATAGTGTTCTGTCCAAGCGCACATCTTTCACTGCAAACCCAGCTTTCTCCAATGTTTTCTATTTCCTGCATTCTTCTTTGTCTCCGAATATGATCCATATACAGTCAGCTCTGGATATAGTGAACATTCGGCTATAGTGAACCTAAATCGTTGGTCCCGATCCGCATATATTAAAAAGTACATTAATATTTCCATTTATAGTGAACCCTCGCTTCGGTTATAGTGAGCCTTATAAACTGACAAATTCTTATTTTGAAGTCAGACCGTCTTGTGTAAAATTAAAATAATGTGTTGAGAACAAAATTCTAAGTTTCTTACTCTCTTAGTCAAAGGACAAAGGTAGGATTAGTGATTCCTAAACGTACTACTGTAAATCCAAGGCAACGCGTGACGACCTTGCCTCACTCCACCGTCGAAGGGTTGCCATTCTGTTCTCAGGTACTCTACTCTACTGTTATTTCTAATCCTTCAACGTCAAAGGGTTGCCTTTTGTTCTCAGAAACATTCCGATTATGACGAATAGCATTGAAACAACAGAAAATGAAATTTCCTTCATTTATTAAAGGGGTACGGACGTTATGTCCAGAGCATAAATTAATGCAGGCAAGTTTCCGATCAACTCCATCAACCCCCTCCCACTTTCCATTAAGTGACCCGGGAAATTCCAAGGCTGAGTATGCAGTCACACCAGTCGTATGATAATAAAATAGTGAATATTTTTTTAATTTACTGTAATTAAAAAGAATATATTTATCCCAACGTACGTGCTAGTCGATTATTATTCCGAGATACTCAACTTGAGGAGATTCATTTACAATAGGACGGTTACAATTATTAGAAGGGCAATTGGATGTATGAATTTTTAAATACAAGAGCATATTAGGAGAATACCGTCCTTATTCCTGCAATAACTCCTATGTGCAAAATATAAAATTTCTCAGTAGGAAGGAAAAACACATTTATTCATTCTATGGCAGTGGTGCATAGGAGATTGTGAATTCTTACTTTTTCGAAAAAAAGAAAAGAAATATAATTACATATAGGAGGTTTTATTATTTGCTGTATCACTATTTAAGTTATTTAATAGAACAAAAATCTGAAAATCGATAGATATGTCACATCGGAATTGTTGCAGGAACAACGACGATATGCAAGAATACTTACTTACTTACTTACAAATAGCTTTTAAGGAACCCGAAGTTTCATTGCCGCCCTCACATAAGCCCGCCATCGGTCCCTATCCTGTGCAAGATTAATCCATTCTCTATCATCATATCCCATCTCCCTCATATCCATTTTAATATTATCCTCCCATCTACGTCTCAGCCTCCCCAAAGGTCTTTTTCCCTCCGGCCTGCCAATTAATACTCTATATGCATTTCTGGATTCGCCCATACGTGATACATGCCCTGCCCATCTCAAACGTCTGGATTTAATGTTACTAATTATGTCAGGTGAAGAATACAATGCGTGCAGTTCTGTGTTGTGTAACTTTCTCCATTCTCCTGTAACTTCATCCCTCTTAGCCCCAAATATTTTCCTAAGAACGTTATTCTCAAACACCCTTAACCTCTGTTCCTCTCTTAAAGTAAGAGTCCAAGTTTCACAACCATACAGAACAACCGGTAATATAATATCACATGAAAATTTTATTGAGGGATTTCAACGCTAAAGTAGGACGGGAGGATATTTTTAAACCAACTATTGAAAAAGAGAGTCTACACGTAACTAGTAATGACAATGGAGTTAGGTTAGTCAATTTTGCGACATCAAAAATTTAATTGTCAAAAGTACAACATTCCTCCATAAGAATATACATAAATATACGTGGACTTCTCCAGATGGATTGACACACAACCAAATAGATCACATCTTGATAGATAAACGGAGAGACACGAGTATAGTAGACATTCGAACTTTCAGGGGGGAAGACTGTAATTCTGACAGTTATTTGATAATGCAAGAATATTTGCAATAAGTAGATGAATCATAGATTTCAAAAAGGCGTATGACTCGGTTCAGAGAGAAGTTTTATATAATATTCTTATTGAATTTGGTATTCCCAAGAAACTAGTTCGATTAATTAAAATGTGTCTTAGTGAAACTTACAGCAGAGTCCGTATAGGCCAGTTTCTATCTGATGCTTTTCCAATTCACTGCGGGCTAAAGCAGGGAGATGCACTATCACCTTTACTTTTTAACTTCGCTCTAGAATATGCCATTAAGAAAGTTCAGGATAATAGACAGGGTTTGGAGTTGAATGGGTTACATCAGCTTCTTGTCTATGCAGATGACGTGAATATGCTAGGAGAAAATCCACAAACGATTAGGGAAAACGCGGAAATACTAGTTGAAGCAAGTAAAGCGATTGGGTTGGAAGTAAATTCCGAAAAGGCTAAGTATATGATTATGTCTCGTGACCAGAATATAGTACGAAATGGAACTATAAAAATTGGAGATTTATCCTTCGAAGAGGTGGAAAAATTCAAATATCTTGGAGCAACAGTAACAAACATAAATGACACTCGGGAGGAAATTAAACGCAGAATAAATATGGGAAATGCGTGTTATTATTCGGTTGAGAAGCTTTTGTCATCTAGTCTTCAGTCAAAAAATCTGAAAGTTAGAATTTATAAAACAGTTATATTACCGGTTGTTCTGTATGGTTGTGAAACTTGGACTCTCACTTTGAGAGAGGAACAGAGATTAAGGGTGTTTGAGAATAAGGTGCTTAGGAAAATATCTGGGGCTAAAGGGATGAAGTTACAGGAGAATGGAGAAAGTTACACAACACAGAGCTGCACGCATTGTATACTTCACCTGACATAATTAGGAACATAAAATCCAGACGTTTGACATGGGCAGGACATGTAGCACGTAAGGGCGAATCCAGAAATGCATATAGAGTGTTAGTTGGGAGGCCGGAGGGCAAAAGACCTTTGGGGAGGCCGAGACGTAGATGGGAAGATAATATTAAAATGGATTTGAAGGAGGTAGGATATGATGGTAGAGACTGGATTAATCTTGCTCAGGATAGGGACCGATGGCGGGCTTATTTGAGGGCGGCAATGAACCTCCGGGTTCCTTAAAAGTAAGTAAGTAAGTAAGTGTACAAAATATGAAGTCTGCATCTTAAGAAAATAGAGATTTCAGCCACCTTTCCCCTTAATATTCAGAGCTAGTTTACAGATGGACCTAAATTTGGTGACAGTGAAAGTATGCTATCGAAAGCTTAGGTTTTGCTCGCACAATGACTGACTGGCGCCTTACTTTCGTTTCCCATTGTCACCCAGCGCTCATCTGCTTTGTGAAATTTTTCCCAGCCTGATGACATTAACTAATTGGGAGCCTCGCGTGCCTGGAAATGACGACCTTTGTGTCGTCCACGCTAGAGACGTAAACAAGGCAGTGACGTCGTGGAGAGTGGCACTGGATGAGCTGCGTGCGTGATCAATTAAAAGCAAATCGCACGTACAGCCTCGTTACACTAACATACTACAGTCCATTATCAAGACAGTGAGACACTGTAGTTCAGAATATTACACGTACAGGTAGTGACGCCTATACAGGGTGAACAGTAAGTAATGTCCAAATCAAGATTTCAGGTATAACTCCCTGTAAAGTTGATTTGAATAATTTCGAGGGAAAAGTTGTTCCGGAGCCGGGTATCGAACCCGGGACCTTTGGTTTAACGTACCAACGCTCTACCACTGAGCTACCCGGTGTCGGTTAGAGTTCCCGGGTAGCTCAGTGGTAGAGCGTTGGTACGTTAAACCAAAGGTCCCGGGTTCGATACCCGGCTCCGGAACAATTTTTCCCTCGAAATTATTCAGTAAGTAATGTCATTAATTTCAGAGGATTATTCTTTGAGATATTTCAAACAAAAAGGTTTAATAAAATTTTGCTCGTTTTTGCTTCCTTTTCGAGGTAGGTGAGACTGTTGTACCTTTAGCATAGTGTACCTTTGAACATTTTTTGTTTTTTAATTTTTGCTGCTACCTAGAGAACTCAAACTGAAGTAGGTAGTAGAGAAAGCCGCTAAGTAGCTCTGGTCGTAGTTTCAGTTTGATTTATTGCAAAGTGTGAGTTCTGTGGACAAAAGTAGTTTTTTAGTACCAAAAGTAAACATTTCGTTCATTGATGTATGTTTTCTAACACAAAACCAGATTGCATTTGTTAATATCTTTCAAGTACGGTGTGTTCCCTATCATCTGGTGAGTAATAACATATTTTAATTTCTATGATTTATTTGACTCTCTAGTTTTCGGAGCCATATTTGTTTAAACGTGCACCCTCTTGTACCTTTGAACACGAAACATCTTGTACCATGGAACATGTTCCAAATTACACGATACTATCGGTTTTTGTTTTTCTTTTATTCTAAGGTCATGTCACGAAGTAAGTCTGGAATTAAAGAGGTCCCCAATTGATTCGGATGTCTTGAAGAAAGCTGCTGAAGCAGTTATTGCTTCTCCAGGAAATAAAATCTAAATCAGAGAAGCCTGCTCTGGTTTATGATTGAAAATACATTTTAGATATGATTGTCACTTTTTACAGCTATATTCCCACCTATATTCCATGTGTTCCAACTTACAAGAGAGTATGTTCCAAGGTACCTGATCCTGTTGTACCTTTGAACACATTACATATCTCTTCATTTTATTTTTTCCATCCTTAATAGATCTGTAAAACAGGAAAATACATACAGGAAGTTGTAAAGGAATCTTCAATAATTATTTCAAGCATTTTTTCATTTAAAAAATTTCATTTCCCAAAATTAAAAAAAATAAAATGTGAAAAGTGTTTAAAGGTACAACAGTCTCCCCTAATAGTAATATGCGTTACAAGAGCGGTATGTTGAAGTTTTCATGTTCGAGGAAAAGTTTGAAAAAGCGAAACGTAGTTGAGCTTTTTTAATTTCCGAGAATTGAAAGAAAACATACCGCTCGTGTATCGTACATTATTTTGTGCGAAAATCATTTATTACATACCTGAAAGAGGAATTTCTAATTAGTTGCAGTGAAATCTCCATCTTGGTTTCTGTTCAATGACGGCAAATTTGCAAAACAAAAATATCTATCTTCAACATTGTTGCTTTAAAATGTTTTCTGTGTTTACTATACTCCAGCAGGCCGTGATATACGTCTGTCTTTTTTCCCCCAGTCTATAAATGCGAACTTAAAACAAACGGCTTCCTTAATGTTACATGCATCACGAATGCAGTAACTTTAGTGGAGTTGTAGAGTTTACTTAATTTTTGCAAATATTTAAAAACAATAATTAACAGTGAAATTTAGGTGAAATTGCAGTGGTAAGTTTCCAATTTATAATTATTACTATATTGAACGTCTCTAAAAAATAATTTGTTAAAAGCCTAAAGGAGTAAAATCAATATGTCACTTAAGCGGTAAGAAGAGGGAAATTGTTATGTGTGTTAGGTTGGGAATACTGAATGTGGAATTTTAGACTTTCCGCGGATTGGTTTTGTGCGGAAACCAAGCAAATACGCAGGATCTCGCACAAAAATGATTTTATATAAAACATTTCATAGCGCGTTTTTTTTTTTTTTGGAAAGCCATTGATTTAACTGGTCAGTCAGTTAGAGAGCAGTGTATTATGATAATAAATTGAACAGCAGCCTAGAATAACGTTCTAAGTCAGTTTTTACAATTTGTAGGAAATTAAAAATATGTTGATTCCATATTGACATTGTTAAATATTACAAAATATGACTGTGTTAGGTCTGTAGTAATACTTCAGTAAGTATCCACACCATTTATATATATATGTGTGTATTGCCTTAATCTTCCAATTAACACAACTTTTTGAACATTTACTATAGAAAAACGTTGTATGTCAATCCAGAAGAACAACGTTGTGAAGCAAAGAAACTTTAATGCTGTCCATATTTCCTGGTAGATTCTTTATGGATGTTACATTAGAGTACATTAAATAATAATAATAATAGTAGTAGTAGTAGTGGTGGTGGTTGTGGTTGTAGTTGTAGTTGTAGTTGTAGTTGTTGTAGTAGTTGTTGTTGTAGTTGTAGTAGTAGTAGTTGTAGTTGTTGTTGTAGTTGTTGTTGTAGTTGTTGTTGTTGTAGTTGTCGTTGTTGTAGTAGTAGTTGTTGTTGTTGTAGTTGTTGTAGTAGTAGTTGTTGTTGTTGTAGTTGTTGTAGTAGTAGTTGTTGTTGTAGTAGTTGTTGTTGTTGTTGTAGTAGTAGTTGTTGTAGTAGTAGTTGTTGTTGTAGTAGTAGTAGTAGTTGTTGTTGTTGTTGTAGTTGTTGTAGTAGTAGTAGTTGTTGTTGTTGTAGTTGTTGTTGTAGTAGTTGTAGTTGTTGTTGTAGTAGTAGTAGTAGTAGTAGTTGTTGTTGTAGTAGTAGTAGTTGTTGTAGTAGTAGTAGTTGTTGTTGTAGTTGTAGTAGTAGTAGTTGTTGTTGCAGTAGTTGTTGTTGTTGTTGTAGTAGTTGTTGTTGTTGTAGTAGTAGTAATAATAATAGACAAATTTATATCATAAGATCTTGAAACAAATTATACAACTTAGATCATATGTTTAGGCATACAATATCAATATTACACAGACAAGATTTTTTTTTTCTTTATTCTGTTATTAGGCCGTGGCAGATTTCAGAGTAACCATGACCTTATTACCTTTAACTATTCTCCTTTAGCACTCTATAGGCCTACATTGACTTACAACCTTATTCTACTCACCGGTCCAGTTCGTTTCACAACTGGTTTAATGTAACCTTTCTTCGAAGTATATTCTTTCCCCTGATCCTTTAAGGCCGTATTCATAGACATTTTTAGCGCGGGCTTTCGGTGGATTATCAGCGTTTTTCGTATTGATAAACCAGTGTTAGCGATAGGATATGATTTGAATTCTGTACTAGTAACCAGTGGATAGCCGGGGCTAGCTGAGTACGCTCGTAGCGCGTGCTGCGAAATGTCTATGAATACCACCCCTACTGTAAGTGTCTTACGTAGGCCTACATTGTCCTTCCATTGGATGATATTAATCTTACGTTTTCTTTTTCTATTTACGTTTATATGAGACCATGTGTCACGCTACAAATATGATTGTCAGCCATTTTATTTGCGTTACAACGTTATTCAGCTCAGCAACACAATCAAAATACTAAACCTCTCGAAGTAGTGTGAATATCAGCAAGACGATGACAGCACATGATGCAAGATGTGCGATACAACATTTTTCAGCCGAAAACTCAGTTTGGTCAAAAACGGACTTACAACGTTATTCTAGGCAGCCATTCAATAACTGAAAAAAAATTTAGTTTTGTCCTTTAAATGTTCAGAAATTTGATCCGAACAAATTCAACTTTTTGTTCTGCAAAGGAATTTTAAAAAGTTACTTTACGAACATAGTTGAGATTATAGCTTACACGTGATTTTAAAGGGAGAGAATGCGTGTTAATCATTTCTAACGGCTTTTATTTGGACTACTTTCTTTAGCGTAAACATGACCTTGCGAAGGTTGCGTCTGGCTTTCTTATCAGTCGAGGAAGAAGACTAAACAGCTGATAGTTCCAAATGACTGGCAGACCAAACCTCCTGTGATACTACCTTCAATGGACGATCTCAAAATAAGACGCACCACTCTTTCACTTCTTCGCTGTTTTTACATGGATTCCGAAATTCCTACAGCTAGGGAAGATATTTCGATGGCTGAGAACCAGACTGCTCTAAGTCCAACTTTTTATAAAAAAAGAAATCTGTGTTTCATTGTGTTCCAGTTCTTGTCTGCATATATGAATCGTACATAATTGTAAATATTCCTCTCCATAAGATTGCTATGAAGCTATTTCAAATTGTTTCATGAAGCTTTGAATGTCAGGAGCTTAAAATAGTTCTCCTGAAAAAAAAATAGTAAAATGGACTTGGAACAGTCTTGTCCTGGGCCATCGATTTGTATATGTGACGTATGCCAATGCTGTTCAATTTCTGTAGGATGAAAAACAAGTAAGAAAATCATCAAAGGCCATTTTTTGCCACAGGGTTTCAAAGTAAACAGTCCATTAAATTAAATAATGACTAGAGCTGCCCTGTGAAGCATGGACTCTTGGGAAGAGAGATACAACAGCGTGGGACGCGTTGAACAGCCGATTACAATAAATGGGATTGAAAGAAAACTGTAGATGTGCTACAAGATCTAGATCTAGACTACAACTACTCCAGGTTCCCAGACAATAATCAAGTATCGTCCAAATGGAATATGATTATTAGAGGAGAGAAATTCGCTCCGACGCTGGGAATCGAACCCGGGTTCTTGGTTCAACGTACCAAGTGCTCTAACCACTGAGCTACGCCGAAGTTCAATCCACAGCACCAGATCGAATCCCCCTCCTCCAGTGTTTTTCCCTTTGTGGCCTGACTCCAAGTTCGATATATATTATGTTGACATGTCAACTGCCATTATACAAGGAGCGCATTCAATTGAGTGACTTGGTGGCAGGGATTCCACAGTAATATGCACTGTTGGGCGAAGAATCTACGTAAAAATTGATTTTTGGTCGTACAGAATATATCTGTTATAGTAGGCCTAACAATGATTGCACTGAACAACAAATTTTTACTTTTTGTCTTGCTCCGAAATAAAAATAGGTGAATATTACTAATATGTGTGCCCTAAATCTGAATTTAAAATCCAAATTGCCCCATCACATACCATTTTCCGGGGAAAATGAATTGAATTTTTTTTTATGAAAAAACTTTTTATTTTTTTATTTTTCATTGCTACTGATAAAATTACAACAGACTAGGGATTCCAAATGCCTCATAATACTTGAAACATGTGTACTGGATACAAAAATGATGTTACATAGTTTAAAACACAAAAAAACTCAACAACAATAAAAATTCATATGTAGAATAAGAAAAAACTCTGAATTTGAACTTATCATTTAAAAAGATTTTGTGCGAGATCGTGCGTATTTGCTTGTTTTCCGCACAGAACCAATACGCGGTAAGTGTGAAATACCACATTCAGTATTCCCAATGTAACACACATAACAATTTCCCTCTTCTTACCGCTTAAGCGCGACATTCATTTTACTGCTTTAGGCTTTTAACATATTATTTTTAGAGACGTTTAACATAGTAGTAATTATAAATTGGAAACTTACCACTGCAATTTCACCTAAATTACAATGTTAATTATCGTTTTTAAATATTTGCAAAAATTAAGTAAAGTCTACTACTCCACGAAACTTATTGCATTCCTGATACAAGTAACATTAAGGAAGCCGTGAAAAAATCAAGATTCCAGATGCCGATGTTATTACTGCAATATGTTATATAAATAATATTGTTAAAATATTAAAATGAAAAATAAATCATTACATAACCTTACCGTTTGTTTTACGTTCGAATTTATAGACTGGGAGAAAAAAAAGACAGATGTATATCACGACCTGCTGGAGTATAGTAAACACAGAAAACATTTTATAGCAACAATGTTGAAGAAAGATATTTTGGTTTTCCGAAGTTGCCGTCATTAAAAAGAAACCAACATGGAGATTTCATTGCAACTAATTATAAATTCGTCTTTCAGGTATGTAATAAACGATCTTCGCACAAAATAATGTACGATACACGAGCGGTATGTTTGTTTTCATGTTCTCGGAAATTAAAAAAGCTCAACTACGTTTCGCTTTTTCAATCTTTTCCTCGAACATGAAAACGTCAACATACCGCTCTTGTAACGTATATTACTATTCTGAATGACTTCCGTTTATAAGCAGATCCGGGACTGTCTTTTACAAGGAACCAACAATACTCTGCAAGCATGCTGCATGATGATCTTCCTTTATATCGCCTTTCCATTTCAGATATTTCTTCATGAAATCTTTCTCTATGCTGGTCGCTTACCTCTGCAAGGTTAGGAGCAAAGAAATCCAAATGACAATGTAAAAAGTGTATTTTGAGAGACATATTATGCCGCATCTTCTCATATGCACTCAACATGGTTTCCACAAATTCGATGTAGTTGTCTGCCCTAGAATTTCCAAGGAAATTTGAGCAAACCCTTTGAAAGCGCGCTATGCCATTTTTTCTGTAACGGAATGTTTTCCCTCAAACAAAGAGTAAGCCAAAATTTTGCGAATTTGTGGACCGATGAAAATGCCCTCTTTTAATTTGCCTTCACTCAAACTGGTAAACTTTTATTTTAAATATTGAAAACCACACCCTTGTTTGTTCATTGCGTAGACATCACTTTGAACTGTTATGAAATTTACTGAATAGAAGGGACCAATATCTGTTTATTTATTAGAAGTACACAAAGGAGCATGTCAACAACCATAAGAAACCGGCAATAGGTCGTAAACTCATAAAATGCATTAGCTTTCGTTTTGGTTTACAACCCCCAACCCGCACCAGATGTTTCCTGGAAGAGCGCTTATCGAAAAGTGAAATCACAGTACATCTTAAAAACCTTACGTGATAAGAAGAAAAGAGATGCATTTTCGGATTCAGCGCACACAAAACCATAAGGGACACATTGTTTTAAATCGGAGCAAAATTCTTGTTGTTCAGTGTTATTAGAGGAGAAAAATTCCGCTCCGGCGCCGAGGATCGAACCCGTAGTTCAGTGTTTAGAGCGTTTAGTACGTAGAACCAAGGACCCGAGTTTGATCCCCGGTGTCAGAGCGAATTTTTCTCCTCTAGTAATCATTGTTAACATAACAGATATATTCTGTAGGACCAAAAATTAATTTTTACGCAAATGGAATATGCTCACTAGGTCATCCCAGGAAAACGCGGTTTGAAAACCCCTTTCTTTAGCCAAAACATTTCTCCCAGGATTAACACATGGCAGTATGGTGACATAAGAAGAAGACAAATGATGATGACGATGACGAGCTTCTTGTTGTACCTTGATAAGATACTCGACATGCACCGTCCAGTTGAAACCAAATGCAGAGCTCCCTTCCCGTTAGGGCAGCGGTTTCCAGAATTTACTCAGTCACTGCTCTGACAAAACAAACGAATATATCGCAGTTGAACAAATAAGACGCTAATGGCCTTCAGACTGGCCATCTGTACAACGGCAAACAATCCAAAGGTCAGTGCAATGCAAACGGCTTAACTCGATTTATGTCTGCCAAGTGATAACGGAAATGCTTTAGGTGAGGGAAAATGTAGCGTCCCCACATTCATCTGATTGTGTCCGTCGTACGTCATCATGAGATTCGTGTATACGTCGCAAGGCTTTGCTAACATAATTCATAGTATGGGCACTGTTGAATTAAAAAGTGGTAGAGAATTTTAGGAAATGCCTACGATTGCGTGTAACGTTAATACGGGAATTAGGATAAATAAATATAATTTGCTTAAGATTTAAGGGTAGATTCCACTGAAAATCATGAAAATTTTCCAAAATATTTTTCTTGACTATTTCACTTTTTTAGAATGCATGTTTTCATACCCCAAATGGATTTAATTCAATTCTAATTATAAATATGTTTAATTTTTTTTAATTAAGGAAGAAGAGCTGTCAAAATTATTCTTTTATTAAAAAATACTTCTTTTTGTTTTTTGCAAATCTCTGATTAAAAATCTAGTAACTTTCTGTTCTAAAGTTGGCTCACTGAAATTACTATATGAATATAGCGGAGGGGAATAATTTTATTAAGTAGGCCTATATGTTACATAAATATTCATTTTACATTTTTTTGGTTGGACTTAATTTTTCCGTAAGTTTATTTTTCTTGATTGAACACCAACTTTTTTATGCCAAATATTAATCAATCTGGATGAAATTTTTACTGCAAGTATTTATGAGTAGCTGAATGTTTCTATGCATTTATTTTGTGTGAAATGCGACTAGTTTATTTTATAATATTTTTTCCATGAATTATAGAAAAAAAAATTAAAAACTCAAACAATTTTTTTGAGAGCGAATAAATGAAATATTTCATAAAATGAATGCATAGAAATGTTTCTCTATGTCTCGTGAATATAACCGAAAAAAAAAAAAGCTTAACAATTGAGATCTTCTACTGAAAAGTTGGATTTGAAGATATTCCTAAAAATAATAAAAAGATGTAAAAAAAAAATCAAAAGGCAAAAACATTTAGGAGTTCAAAATTTGGATTTTGTTAGTCCTTCACATAGTAAACATGATCTCAAAATTTGGTTCGAACAAAATGATTAGGGAGAAAAAGTTGTCAATTTTAGTGAAGTGTTCCCTTAAGTGTGTCTAATGAACGAAATGAAACAAGCTATGAATAACAGTCAATTCAGTAACAATAATAATAATAATAATAATAATAATAATAATAATAATAATAATAATAATAATAATATAATCGAATGTGAAAACCTCAATTACAAGAAACATCATAACTAATCGTAAACTTTAAGGGAAGTATCATTTAATGTAAACATAATTAAAAGTAAATCTAGTATGTAAGTTATTGTAACTCAGTCATACCATTACAACTTAAAACGAGTTCCAAGCTAAGACCCACATAAGAGGTTAATCACCTGTAAATCTACGTCAACTAAATTAATTTCATGTCAACTCAATTAAGTACATAGGCCTATAAATAATTACATAACAAGTTAATAAATGATTACACATTAATTTAATTACATATCAACTTAATACCGGATTCTCTTTATGTATAGGAAAAAACTAGTTTACATTGTTGAGTTAATCGCATATGGTTTAGGCTTAAGCATTTCCATGGCGACAGAAAGCGAATGACTTTAGTGTAATTGCCGTTTCAACAAAACCTTCAATTTTTTCTATTAATGAAAAGGAATTAGCTGGGTCATTGGCTGAGAAGAAACTGCTTACTGAAGGATGCACTGGAAGGAATGATGAACGGGAGAAGAGTTCGGGGTAGAAGATATCAGATGACAGACGACATTAAGATGTATGGATCATATGAGGAAACAAAGAGGAAGACAGAAAATAGGAGAGACTGGAGAATGCTGGGTTTGCAGTGAAAGATCTGCCCTTGAGCAGAACTCTATGAATGAATGAATGAATGAATGAATGAATGTAGATGGTACCTCTGATTGAGGTTCTGGCTGATACGTAGGCTACATCTATTTTATTATCAGGTAGCACATCTCACTTGACGATATGTGTCAGAGGAAGGACAATTTTGTGTCAGAGGAAGGACAATTTTGTGTCAGAGGAAGGACAATTTTGTTTGTATGCATCTGAAGTCTGATTAGTGTAATATGTAGCTAATCGGCGATTTATACAATAGACGGGAAAGGAACTGGCCAACCTACCCCATTATCTCCTGGCCTAGTTGCCTCATAAGTGGTGTCTTCTTGGTATCAGTTGTGAAGTTCAGACCTATCTTCAGACAGTTTACTAAACAACAAAAAACAATAATGTGGGTGGAATATAAATTTTATACGTTAAAAAATTTGAAATATGGCAGAGAAATAGAATTACTTCCTGTAGAACTACCTACTCCAAATATTGTAAAAGGTAAAGGTATCCCCGTAACATGCCATGAAGACATTTGGGGGCACCATGCTTTCCATGACCTCGGCACTAGAATGAGGTGGTGTGGTCGGCACCACGCTCTGACCGCCTTTTACCCCCGGGAAAGACCCGGTACTCAATTTTATAGGAGGTTGAGTGAACCTCGGGGCCGTTCTGAAAGTTTGGCAACGAGAAAAAATCCTGTCACCACCTGGGATCGAACCCCAGACCTTCCAGTCCGTAGCCAGCTGCTCTACCAACTGAGCTACCCGGCCGCCAGGTGTGTACCAAAATCTCTCTTCGACCTCTCTAATCGGAAATTATTTTTCCGGCACCCGAAGGTATAATTTAGGTGGTAATGAGCTGGAATCTTGATGTGGTGCTCCGCTGGGTTGTGGGTTCGAAGCTCGTAGGGGTTTTTCAGAAATGTTTTCTAACTGAAAGAGGAATATCTGTAATAATGAAAAAAATATCACTTATTTAGATATACCGAATCTCACGGAAAACTTCTCGGCGTATATTTTCAGAAATATTTTTCTTCAGTTCATTTTTTGTGGTCCTTTTTCACCAAAGCTCATTTTCCATGACAGGTCTTCGACTTTATCGTCCAAAATCACCTCGCTACTACCAGTACCCTCGATGCTGGTTGACTTCGCAGTAGTTAAATAACTGATTTAGAAATCATGTTTCCGGTGTTATAAATCTGAAGAACTAGTTTTAAGGCTAATGTAACTGATTTCACGCCACATATCTTCATTTTCACGGTTTAGGACACACGAACTGCGTTCCCACTCAATATTTCATCGCTTCAGTAACCTCAGCAAGCTACTTCTTCCTGCTCGCCGGTATTTCATTACTTCATTCTTACGTATTTATTTCACTGCGTATTGATAAGCAAAGAATGTCCATTCCGTCTCGATATTGACTTATAAATGATTTAGAACCTTCACGGTGATAAAAGTGATATGAACATTTTTGCGCTCTCCACGTTTGGAGATTCGTATGGGATCCGTCATCAAGAAAAGCAAGGAAGGGTAACTACTCTGTAAACAGGTCTCCGTCTGCGATGGCTCAGGTCAAATCTTCAGCCTGTCACGCAGACGGTGTGGGTTCAGTCCTTTTCTATGTCAAAAATTCATAGTGACATTTACGACGAACAAAACAGCAATTGCAATTTTTCCCGGGGTATGAGATAATTGTCATATGTAATGCTACGAAATGTAAATTTATCTTTTGAAGAGGTGGGGAAGTTCAAATATCTTGGAGCAACAGTAACAAATATATATGATACTCGGGAGGAAATTAAACACAGAATAAATATGGGAAATGCCTGTTATTATTCGGTTGAGAAGCTTTCATCATTCAGTCTGCTGTCAAAAAATCTGAAAGAATTTATAAAACAGTTATATTACCGGTTGTTCTTTATGGTTGTGAAACTTGGACTCTCACTTTGAGAGAGGAACAAAGGTTAAGGTTGTTTGAGAATAATGTACTTAGAAAAATATTTGGGGCTAAGAAGGATGAAGTTACAGGAGAATGGAGAAAGTTACACAACACAGAACTGCACGCATTGTATTCTTCATATGACATAATTAGGAACATTAAATCCAGACGTTTGAGATGGGCCGGGCATGTAACACTTATGGGCGAATCCAGAAATGCATATAGAGTGTTAGTTAGAGGCCGGAGAGAAAAAGACCTTTAGGGAGGCCGAGACGTAGATGGGAAGATAATATTAAAATGGATTTGAGGGAAGTGGGATATGATGATAGAGAATGGATTAATCTTGCTCAGGATAGGGACCAATGGCGGGCTTATGTGAGGGCGGCAATGAACCTCCGGGTTCATTAAAAGCCAGTAAGTAAGTAATGCTACGAGTTATTTTGAATTTGTCCAGAGAAGTTCAGAATTACGTTCTGTTTTCAACCCAAGGGCAGGTCTTTCACTGCAAACCCAGCATTCTTCAATATTTCCAATTTTCCACATTCCTCTTAGTCTCCATATACGATCCATATATAATAATATTGTCTATTATCTGTTATCTTCTTCTGCTGCAAAGTTTCTCCATTTCACAGTTTCTTCCAGTGCATCCTTCAGTAGATAGTTTCTTCTCGGTCAGTGACCCAATCAACTCCTTTCCCTCTTCCTGATCAGTTTCAGTATCATCCTTTCTTCACCCACATTTCCTAGCATAGCTTCGTTTCTTATTCTGTCTGTCCATTTCACACGTTTCATTCTTCTCCATATCCACATTTCAAATGCTTCTAGTCATTTCTCTTCACTTCGTCTTAACGTTTATGTTTCTGCCCCCATACAATGACACACTCCACACAAAGCACTTCACTAGTCTCTTTCTTAGATCTCTTCCCAGAGGTCCGCAGATGATGATTCTTTCTCTATTAAAAGCTTCCTTGGTCATTGCTATCCTCCTTTTGACTTCCTGGCAGCAGCTAATGTTACTTCTTATAGTACATCCAAGTATTTGACGCTGTCCACTTGTTCTACTGCCTCATTTAGAATTCGCACGTTTATTTTTTTTCTTCTTTCGATAACGTGGTTTTCGTCTTGTTTACACAGTTCAGAATTACGAATTTTATTTGTTAAGGCTATTTCACTAATAAAAGAAAGTAATAAAACCCATAAAATAACATAATATTTCAAATACAATAAAATAACTTCACAATATTGGTTGAATGAATAATTTCTCTCTTCGTTTGTTGCTTGACCAAATCTTTCAGAAGACATATTGTTGTTTGTTAAAAAGTAGTGAAAGGAAAGAAGTGTTTTCGAAAGAAATAATTACTATGCAGGAGTGGTTTGCTGTCCAAGACAGTTCTTTTAAACCACAAAAGAAACTAAATTAAATGTTTACTAGAATTAGAAATTACATCTGTTTAAACGAAATCACTTTAATTATGCTTGTTTTAGTCTATGATTTTGAGGCATGGACACTGACAAAAACAGATTAGAATAAGTTAAATATTTTTTAAAGAAAGAAAATTTTTGTAGAAAAATATTGGGAACAGTTCGAGATACAGATTCTTTGGAATAGAGGAAATTACTCAATGAAGAAATTTATGATTTTTACAATGAACCTGTTGTGGCTAGAATTAAAGGAAGGATGCTACGACGGATTGGGCATGTATAGTGAAGTAAAAAGGATGTTCACAGAAACTCCTTTAGGAAAAAGGCCACTCGGAAGACCTAGGCTTAGATATTTCGGCAATCTGTAGGAGGATCTAAAATTTGAGAAACTTATAATAATTGGAAAATTATTTGTTGGGATAGAATGCAGTGGTATTATATTATAAACTCACCAGCCGAAAGCTTTTATAGCGTATAAGTAACATTGAATATAATCAGAAATTACAGGAAAAACTGGATATACAATAAATATATGAAAAATATTGAATTACCGATCCGGAAGAAACAGAAGACCAATATCTTCTATCTAAACATTCAACTAACGATTTCTTTTGGTCTAAAATCTTGAAGAATAATGATGATGACTTAAGCATAGAGCAATACGAAGGGATAAGCCTCTCCTGAAGATAAAAGGAAAGAAGTGAAAGGAAATTGAGTAATAAATGTGACAGAAAGAGAGCATTGCTGCTAACAGATTCCTTTTTTGTTCCTCTGGGATGCTGTGAATATCGATTTCAGATTTAGACTGCAACGCACGTTTGCCACAGGTCGTAAAGTAGTTTTCCACATGTCACGTCCCTCCCCATATGTGTCCTGGTTCAAAGTTTTAACATCACCATCCAGTTTATCATGGAAGTTATTTTCGTCCGTTATTGAAAGTCATATTTTACAACTAACCGCGTCGGTGGGATTAATGATAGCGGGATGATATTTCGGCTAGTTGAAATCGAAGATCACCTGACATTCGCCTTACAATTGAAGGAACGTCTGAAAAAAACCCAACCAGGTATTCAGCTCAAGCGGGGTTCGAACCCATGCCCAAGAGCAGCCCCGGATCAGCAGGCAAACGTGCTACCACCTGAGCTATGCCGATGGTTTTCAAATTTCTTATGAGATATTTTGTGTGTTATTTAACGATACTGTATCAAATATTACGTTATTTAACGTCATGGTACTGATGGTGGCAAGATAATATTTGGCGACAAAATATCAGGGATTCCCCAAGGGGTTATCTGACATTCGCTTCACAATTAGGGGAAATCTGGGAAGAAAAACAAACAACTAACCCTTAAATTGGCAAAACTTCATTTCTCAGACTAGTTTATTAAACCGTGTCGGACTGTAAAGAAAACAACTATGTCAATGTCCATATTTTATATGTATTGTAAAATTTTAATTTTCCTACCAATTTTTTTCTATTGTTTTATTAAAATTATAGCATACTAGTGGCTTGTGCAGCAAATGCTGCAAACTAAGTTCATTAGACGTTCAAATAAACATTTTTCGATTTATTTTCAATGAAGAATACCAGACATTCTGAAAGTTATTTGCTTCCATAACAATGAAAGATATTCTCTCTCGAGCCAATACTGAAGAGAACCACGCATATAAATATCTACACCACACCGCCATTAAATATATGAAAAAGACCAAACCCCACTTGATTAATAACTATACAAATATTTGATTTTTAATAATATTATTATCTTACGTAAGTTTTATAGCTTTCAGTAACATATACTATATATTATATAGCCGCCACTTAGTAAAATATAGAAATCAAAATCTAATTTAAGTTATTCTCTACATCTACTTATATAACCCCAAAACGTTTCACTTTCATATCATCAATATAGCATTATTATGTGAAAAATAGTCACATCACGGCATTAACTACAATAATATTTCATTTCTAATAGTAATAATGTCATCAAACCACCTCAAGTTTTGTAGTTTTTAATATCCAATATACAGCTGTACCCAGAAAATTACACATCACAGAATCGAACCTGTAAATTATTTTTAGTAAGTTAAGTTTTTAATAACCAATTTAATTTGAGCTCTAAATATGTCAGCATTCTTGCAGATCATGGCCTTCGTGTAATATTGTTTATTGTAGTGTGTGTTTTATTTTATTCTGAAATGCAACACGGCCGACTTGATGCTTGCTTCGCTTCTCCTGAATGCAATTAGCTAGTTCTCAGAACTGACGACAGATGGATTTTGGAAAATAGGAAAATTATGTAGAAAAATTGACATTTCACTGAAAACTACAATTTTTCCGAAAAACTTTGGGTTCCAAGCTTCAAAATGAGCGGCCATTTATTAAAATCCGTTCAGCCGTTTTCCCGTAATTTCCATTACCAGTTCAAATTATATATATAGATAGCCTATTAACCTGTTGTATCCTATAGGATACTTTGCGAATTTAAGGGTTAATAAACCCAAGTGGGAATAGAACTGGCATCCGAGCGCTCCAGATGCAGCAAGCAAAGGCGCTACCTGCTTTTTCACGAGATGCAACTATAGAAGGTGGAAGTGAAATAATCCTGCAGATTTTCAGAGCAATAGCTCATGTTATATGTAACAAAAGAGTGTAATACCACATTCATAGTTTCCTCAGAAAAAGGTTCCCCCCCCCAAAAAAAAATGTTTAACATCCTATTACTCAGTAACTATTGGGAGTAGGATCGTGATTTTTGACCATATCGATAGAAAATCTAATAAAGAATCATTTATCCCTCTGGCGTATTTAAATAGCGTGGACGGTTTTCGTGTAAATTTAATTTAAAAACCACTAATTTGAAGCCACTGACCGATGTGACCAGCTTGCAACATTGTAGCCAGAAACGGAGATGAGAGGTAGTTCACTAAGGCAGACAGACCTGAGTTCGTTGACCTCTTACATCTGTATTACGAGTGGAAGAGGTGGCAGTGTTGCCAAAACTGCTGAAACCTCCAACTTAATTTTCTAATTAACAGTGCATTTAATCACAAAACATAATATAGGTTTTCTGTTCATTTAAGTGTACCCTATCGTCCCTTTCGATCTGCAGGGTTGTTTCACTTCCACCCTGTATATGAACTAAAGAAGAAATAATATGTTGAGTATTGGTGGAATGAAATTTATAATGTCTGTGGAAACGGGGAAAACGTTCATTCTCCGATCTAGTCTACCCAAAGCGTCACTTAATTCAACGCCTGACGTCTCAACATCTCACCCGAGTTTTGATAGAATTTCTACTATGGCGCATTAATTAAAATGTTCGCGCGAATAGTAACTCGGAAGAGAGAGAATCTGCGCTGTATCAGGAAAACACTGACACGTAGAATACCTCTCCCAGTTTCGGGAATGGTTTGTGTTGGTTCGAATGTTTAATATTTGTTGTCGGATTACAAATTAAGAGTATAAGTCCAGCGTTGTGGCTGAGGGGTTAGCGAGTCTAACTGCGAACCAAGCGCCCTGGTTCGATCCTTGGTTGGGACGAGGTTTTTTCGGGGTTTTTCCCTCACTCCTATGGATGAATATCAGGTAAATTTATCAGGCGATTGAAACCCCACTCATCTTCGTCACTTCCTTTCTTCCCGTTATGATCCTTTCATTCATAATCCCGTTACTTTTTCTGGTTTTCTAATCGCTCTACAGGCGGCCCTCTGTAGCCGCTGGCTCTCTCGACCGGCCTCCGTGGATTGTATTCATGCGATGATGGATAGCTTCTGCAACGGAACCCGGGACAGACCTTCTCGGGGGAGGATTTGGTACATGGACTCTGTTGGCTGTAGAGACCGATCGTTAAGGAGGTCAAGTGGTTAGGTCGGTGCGCGTAGAGGATCGGTGGGCATGCAACTCATCTCATATCGGGGGGTGTACAATAGACCTCAGGTCGTAGTGCGTGGGATGTTCCCTCCCTCCTAACAAGTAAAAAAAAAATTAGAGTCTATGATAAAAGAATTAATTACTTAAAAGTATGCAATACATTTTCTCTTCGTTCCGAAATTAGTCCAGCTCACAACGAATTTGTTCACCATGGTTCACTCAAAGTATATCGTACGTGTCTATTATCATTTCAGTATTCCAGAACAAGCGACTACAAATCAAACAAGTGGTAGCACAGATCTGTAGCTGCTGTCGATGCGGAAATATTACTGAGAGAGGCCGCGCGGCACAATTAATTTTATATGTAAATTCGGAGCCCACATGTCAGTAACGAGAGAAGATGGGATTATTGGACGTGGTGACAAAAGTTATATTGGTTCATGGCCTAACTACTAACATTAGTGATGAAGGATGAATAGAACAGAGAAAAATTCTCTTCTGCACCGGGACTCCAATTCAGGTTTTCAGCTCTACGTGCTGATGCTTTATCCGCTAAGCCACACCGGATTCCAGTTCCGATGCCAAATTGAATCCCCTCAGTTTAAGTTCTATATCTCAGTTTTACCTTTGGTGGCCTACTGTTCTGTGTCATAGAATTTTTCTCTGTTCTATCCATCCTTCATCATATGACAACGCAGAATTCCAGCACGGAAATATCATATGTACTTCGGTGCATCATAATAATGTGATATGCGTAAGTAATCACTTAATGATTCAAGACGGCGCTCATCCCGTCTGATCCCGGCCACTTAGTCACTTGTAATGAGTGCACCTCTGTACATAGTGAGTGCATTGCACATTGTGCCACTGTCATATTCAGTGACAGTACATGAGGGTAGGCCACCAAAGGGAAAACTGAGAGATAGAACTTAAACTGAGAATATTTGATCCGGCATCGGAACTGGGATCCGGTATGGCTTAGTGGATAAAGCGTCAGCACGTAGAGAAAATTTTTCTCTGTTCTGTCATCCTTCATCATATGTTAACGCAGAATTCCTGCACGGAAAAAATCATCTGTACTTCGGTGCATCATAATAATACTAACATTAGTGTTTCGTTTCACCACTGATCCCGAAACGGTGCCCTTACTCGGTAAGGAAAAAAACGTAATCTGTATGTATGTGTATGTATGTATGTATTTATTTACACTGCAAGTGGGCAAGCACCCGGTGGCAGTGGTATATACAATATTAACAATACACAATAAAATGATAACCAATACACAATAAAATTTACAATACACAATACAATTTTACAACACATATACAATTTTACACACAATACAATAAAAATACACAATACAATTTAACACAATAATAATAAAACATAAAATAAAATACCTAATTTTACAATACAACCTACATAATTATCTATAGGTCCTACATAAGTTTCAATAGTCTTTCACTTTACTCTCATCTCATTCCCTGTAGTGGCACTATGACGCATTTCACTGACACTTTAGCACACATTTCACTGACACTCTGTAACACATTTCACTGACACTATAGAACACATTTCATTGACGCTATAAATTATCACTGATCGGAACTGTTCACTGCACTGTAAAACCATAACTTCACTGACTCACCTCGCTTCACTGATACAACAGTTCAAATAAGTCAAATAATTACATCCTTATGCATACTTATAAACAGAACTACATTTAAACTAAACATTTCTAGCCTAAGGCCCTCTTACACGCTAATCTACGTCGGAAAGACTGGTGTAATCGAAATTGATAGCTTTTAGGGGTTGTGTACTTGCATGACCGCTCATTTTCTGACATTCCAAATGCTACTGCTGCAAGGTCGGCTTCTCCACAAGAAGTCTGCCTTTTTTTATCCCGTGGACACGAATCCAGGTCTGGTGTTCAGACAGTAAACTTGACCGATTTACAAGATGGGAGCAGCTGTGAAAGATATTTTCCTCTCCCGGTGAGAGCGTGCACAATGAAGGAATAGGAATGTCACATGTGACATTCAGATGTTTGCCTCGCTGCTAACAAAAGACGAGCGGTGCTAGGCTCGTGGCATGACCTTCCAAGGACACCGCAAGCATCGCGAGGAGCTGTCGATTGTCGCAGACCCACTTCTCTCATCTCATTCCGTGAGAACGAAAACAAAACACAGACGTTGCTTTGACGATTGTTGACATATGTTAGCAGGCTTTGAAAGAAAAAAGAACGACCTTCCGTCTGGAGGAAATAATGTTACTTTTGGACAAAGTTTTATTGAATTTGAAATATCACAATTTAACCACGTTTTGTCAAAAAATTATATTTATATTTTATTAGGTTATTTTACGACGCTGTATCAACATCTAAGGTTATTTAGCGTCTGAATGAGATGAAGGTGATAATGACGGTGAAATGAGTCCGGGGTCCAGCACCGAAAAATAACCCAGCATTTGCTCATATTGGGTTGAGGGAAAACCCCGGAAAAAATCTCAACCAGGTAACTTGCCCCGACCGGGATTCGAACCCGGGCCACCTGGTTTCACGGCCAGACGCGCTGACCGTTACTCCACAGGTGTGGACAACAAATTATAGACTGCCTTCGTAATCTGGTGTGCAGCTGCTGGTTTCCTGATCTATAGGTCCCGGGTTTGATTTCCAGGCTGAGCTCTAGGGTAATTATTGAAAAGCTCTTAATGAGCATTATTCAGAAATAAAAATAATATATTGGGTGTTCCTTTTAAAATAAGAGGGTTGGAGCTACTTCCGGTTAAACCGGAAGAAGAAAAAACTCGGCAATACCTTTATTGAGTTCTTAGTATATAGTTGTCTCCATATACCAAGTTTCATGCCACTGAATCACATGCTTCAAAAGTTACTTAAGTGATGCGGGACTTTTAACTAACCCTGTATGTTGACATATATTAAGTCAACTGCCATTATACAAGGAGCGCACTCAATTGAGTGACTTGGTGGCCGGGATTCCACATATATGCACTGTTGGGCGAAGAATCTACGTAAAGATTAATTTTTGGTCCTACAGAATTTATCTGTTATGGTAAAAATGGTTATTATACCATAATATATGGTTATAATATATGTCAATTACCTCTGATTGAGGTTCTGGCTGATATGTATATCTATTATCAGGTAGTACATCTCGCTTGTCGATATGTGTCTGAGGAAGAACAATTGTTTGTATGCATCTGAGGTCTGATTAGTGGAATATGTAGCTAATGGGCGATGTATGCATTGGAGGGGGAAAGGAACTGGCCACCCTACCCCATTATCTACTGGCCTAAAGTCTGTGTGATGTATCTTGACTCACTGTGAAAAGAGAGAGAAAGGAGATATGTCTTACTTCGTCTGTATTGTTATGGCGATGGAGGAATGGAGTGATGCCGCCCATCCATCCAGTGGCGGAAGGGACTAGTTGATACATTCTGTAGCGCAAAATAAAATTACAAAATATCTCTCTTCGTACTGTGTAGTTCCGTCACTGAGCTTGTCTTTCAAGAAATTGAGATCCAGTAGCCTGTACAATAACAAGGTTTTGAAAGGAATCCTGAAAATTTACAACCCTCCTATAATCTCCACCCTCATTTGAAGGGACTTGGTTTTATTGCTATTGAGACAAGATAAACCTTACCAGGTATAGTTGCCTCGTGAGTGATGCCTTATCGGTGTTACTTATGAGGTTCAAACATGTCTTCGGACAGTTGACTAAACAACAACAACAAATATATATATATATATATATATATATATATATATATATATATATATATATATATATATATATATATATATATATATATGTCAACAAGGAGTCAGGCCACAAAGGGAAAAACACTTGAGAAGAGGGATTCGATCCGGTGCTGTGGATTGAATTTCGGCGTAGCTCAGTGGTAAGAGCTCTTGGTGCGTAGAACCAAGGATCCGGATTCGATCCCCGGCACCGAAGCTAATTTTTTTCCTCTATTGTTAATTTATGAAGTAAACATCAGAGAAATTATTGAGTTTTATATTATGAAATAAAGTTTGATTAAAACACGGAACTTTTGAGCGTGCCGACAAAAATTACAGGGACGCCGGACAGCTAAGGCCAAAAAGGAGACTATCCCATTTTTAATGGACGTATGGTAAGCTTACTTTTAATGTGAAAATGATCTCGGACATTCTCGTGAATCACCAGAGTTCCGAGTGTTATACCACAGTCTAGTATAGCCTGTACGGTCACGAAGCTTGAGTTGTGAGGGTACTAGGAACAATAGACTGTGCAGGTACTATTTCGCATTGTCTGTGATGAAGCGGTAGTAGTGATCCTAGTGGTTAGCAACTATCTATGGATGCATATTTACTATGTATTGAGCTTCGTGACTGTATATACTAGACTGTGGTTGTACTGTCAAAGAATTGATAAAAGAAATCTCCGTAGCCCGCATTTCAACCTTTCAACGAATGATCTAAACCGGATTATGTTTTAAGCCCGGTATTATAAACACGGTTAATCTAAAGATTAAGTTAAGTTTATAATACCGGTTCTTAGTGAATGTACATGAACCGGTGTTATAAACTTAACTTAATCTTTAGATTAACCGGATAACAGTTCAGGATAACAGGCAGGGTTTGGAATTGAACGGGTTACATCAGCTTCTTGTCTATGCGGATGACGTGAATATGTTAGGAGAAAATACACAAACGATTAGGGAAAACACGGAAATTTTACTTGAAGCAAGTAGAGCGATCGGTTTGGAAGTAAATGCCGAAAAGACAAAGTATATGATTATGTCTCGTGACCAGAATATTGTACGAAATGGAAATATAAAAATTGGAGATTTATTCTTTGAAGAGGTGGAAAAATTCAAATATCATGGAGCAACAGTAACAAATATAAATGACACTCGGGAGGAAATTAAACGCAGAATAAATATGGGAAATGCGTGTTATTATTCGGTTGAGAAGCTCTTATCATCCAGTCTGCTGTCCAAAAATCTGAAAGTTAGAATTTATAAAACAGTTATATTACCGGTTGTTCTGTATGGTTGTGAAACTTGGACTCTCACTCTGAGAGAGGAACATAGGTTAAGGGTGTTTGAGAATAAGGTGCTAATGCGAATATTTGGGGCTAAGCGGGATGAAGTTACAGGAGAATGGAGAAAGTTACACAACACAGAACTGCACGCATTGTATTCTTCACCTGACATAATTAGGAACATTAAATCCAGACGTTTGAGATGGGCAGGGCATGTAGCACGTATGGGCGAATCCAAAAATGCATATAGAGTGTTAGTTGGGAGACCGGAGGGAAAAAGACCTTTAGGAAGGCCGAGACGTAGATGGGAGGATAATATTAAAATGGATTTGAGGGAGGTGGAGTATGATGATAGAGACTGGATTAATCTTGCACAGGATAGGGACCGCTGGCGGGCTTATGTGAGGGCGGCAATGAACCTTCGGGTTCCTAAAAGCCATTTGTAAGTAAGTAAGTAAGTAAGTAAGTAAGTAAGTAAGTAAGTGACAAAAGAGTTCCTGCGCACTTTCCCCAATTATACACAAAATCCTTCATGCTTAATGTTGAAAAGTAAAACAAATTTCAATAAATCCTGAATACACAGGGCTGCATCACAGGTGTAACACGGTAATCACGTCGTATGGAGAAAGTATTGCCGATTTTTTGCTTCCCTCACGCCTGTTCGCATGTCCGCAATATTCTTTTGTTTACGGCTACATTCACCAGGAGTCACTGACACCTTGCGTAACGAGCCGAGTGTTGCAGTCCCGGCCACATCGAGGTTTTCCCAGTTTTAGGATCAGCCGTTGATCACTCAGTTGATGGATTCTTAACGATATTGCCGTCCTTCGATTTCTGAGAGATCCTCACGTTAACTGTTCAGTCCATTATTACTCCATAGTTTAAAAAAGGATAACAATGGCAAAGGAAGCTTTTAATATAAAAAGGAACATATTCTGTGGACCTCTGGAAGAAGAACTAAGGCTGATGCTATTCTGAAATACTGTTAACACTTTCTGAAATATAATTCATAACTTCTGAAATACAAGTAACTAATCTGAAATACAAATGACGCATTCTGAAATACAATTGACGAATCTGCAATACAATAGGCGGGTTCTGAAATACAACTGATGGTAAATAATTGATTAAATGGCGATCTTACTCGTGTTAATTATTTAAGCATGTGCGGCTTACATCTGTTTCGGTGCTACTTGACACCATTCTCAGAGCCTACTAGATCTCGGCGCAATCTCAACTTCGCTGCCTGTTGTGTGGGTGCGTTCGTGTGATGAAGAGTTGTGTCAAATAGTGTGTGTGTTCTGAAATTGATCTGTGTGTTGAGAATTTGATTAGGGTGTGTTTTAGTGTGTCTGTATATTTCATGTTGTTCTAGTGTGTTGAGTTTTTGGTTTTTGGGTTGTATGTGTAGGGTTTCCATGTCTGTATTTATGTTACTGTATGTGTGGTTAGCATTAGTTATGTGATCGGCATATGTAGATGTAATGTGCCCTCTGGTTATTGCTTTAATGTGTTCTTTGTATCGAGTTTGGAATGATCTGCCTGTCTGTCCAATGTAGAAATTGTCGCAACTATTGCATGTGAGTTTGTATACACCTGTGTGGTTGTATTTATTTGTTTGTGTTGTTTGTGTGTTGAGATGTCTTTGTAGTGTGTTTTCTTTTCTGTATGCTATTATGTTGTATTTCTGTTTTCTGAATGAGGATGCCATCTTGAGTTTGTGTTTTTTTTTTTTCGTATGTTAGTGTGATATATTTCTTGTGTTTGTGTTGTGTTTTGTGTGTTTTTGTGTTTGTTGAGTTTTTGTTTTGTCTTCCTTATGATGTCTATTATGTTTGGGTTGTAACCATTTTCTTGTGTTATGTATTTGATTGTGTTTACTTCATCATTGTAGTGTTTTTGGCTCATGGGTATGTTGAGTATAATCTGTGTATCTGAATGCAGCATGTTTGTGTTGTGTGGGGTGATTAGATGTGTTGTGTATGTGTGTGGTGGTGGTTGGTTGGTTTTCTGTATATTTTGAAGGTGTGTTTGTTGTCAACTTGTCAACTTTGTTGTCAAGTAGCACCGAAACAGCTGTAAGCCACACATGCTTACATAATTAACTCGAGTAAGATCTTCTTTTAATCAATTATTTATATTCAAGTGTTGAAAGTAGTGTACGAAAGATTCAACATGGACAATTGACGAATCTGAAATACAAATAATTCTTTCTGAAATACAATTGATTAATCTGAAATAGAAATGACGCTTTCTGAAATTAAACTGACCAATTCTGAAATACATGTGGAAAAGGTATAGGTAGCTGCTTCACTACACCACCACGAGGGAAAAGACTATTGGAAGACCTCACGAAAGATGGTTGGAGACCGTAACAGGCCACTAGGCCTACTACTTGAAAGGATGATGATGATGAAGATTATTATTATTATTATTATTATTATTATTATTATTATTATTATTATTATTATTATTATTATTATTATTGCTTACTTACTGGCTTTTAAGGAACCCGGAGGTTCATTGCCGCCCTCACATAAGCCCGCCGTTGGTCCCTATCCTGAGCAAGATTAATCCAGTCTCTACCATCATATCCCACCTCCCTCAAATCCATTTTAATATTATTCTCCCATCTACGTCTCGGCCTCCCCATAGGTCTTTTTCCCTCCGGCCTCCCAACTAACACTCTATATGCATTTCTGGATTCCCCCATACATGCCCTGCCCATCTCAAACGTCTGGATTTAATGTTCCTAATTATGTCAGGTGAAGAATACAAAAGCGTGCAGTTCTGTGTTGTGTAACTTTCTCCATTCTCCTGTAGCTTCATCCCTCTTAGCCCCAAATATTTTCCTAAGCACCTTATTCTCAAACACTTTTAACCTATGTTCCTCTCTCAAAGTGAGAGTCCAAGTTTCACAGCCATACAGAACAACCGGTAATATAACTGTTTTATAAATGCTAACTTTCAGATTTTTTGATAGCAGACTAGATGACAAGAGCTTCTCAACTGAATAATAACAGACATTTCCCATATTTATTCTGCGTTTAATTTCCTCCCGAGTGTCATTTATATTTGTTACTGTTGCTCCAAGATATTTGAATTTTTCCACCTCTTCGAAGGATAAATCTCCAATTTTTATAGTTCAATTTCGTACAATATTCTGGTCACGAGACATAATCATATACTTAGTCTTTTCGGGATTTACTTCCAACCCTATCGTTTTACTTGCTTCAAGTAGAATTTCCGTGTTTTCCCTAATCGCTTGTGGATTTTCTCCTAACATGTTCACGTCATCCGCATAGACAAGCAGCTGATGTAACCCGTTCAATTCCAAACCCTCTCTGTTATCCTGAACTTTCCTAATGGCATATTCTAGAGCGAAGTTAAAAAGTAAAGGTGATAGTGCATCTCCTTGCTTTAGCCCGCAGTGAATTGGAAAAACATCAGATAGAAACTGGTCTATACGGACTCTGCTGTAAGGTTCACTAAGACACATTTATTATTATTATTATTATTATTATTATTATTATTATTATTATATAAGTATAACTGGATTACTTTTAAGTATCTTGAATGTAGCGAGTAATACTGTAGAAAAGTGCGAGAGCATGGAAACAGTATTTTCTTTGTTTTCTAACTGTACATGAGCAGTCAGCAGAATTCGGGCTGGAGGTTACGCTACTTCAGCTACATGGAAAGCTCGAACATCAGAGGCCAACAAGACTTGTTACCATATACGTCCCTCCTCAGAAATTAGCATATACAATTGTGACAGAAAGGAAATTTGTAGGTGTGCACAAGCGGAAGGCTGCTTGTTGGGTTAACTGTACGCGGAATTGTGTTAACACCGCACACTGACGTCTCACTCCCCAACAGTCGACAGTCGAGTAGGCGAAATATTATTTATTACAAGAAGTGTGACATCAATCGTTCCACTAAGATTACTAAATCTTCGGTATTGTTGCGGAAATCCTGTATTTCGTCTCATTTTACTGCAGACTTCCGCCTCCTGTACTTCTCAGGGCAATACCCACATTCTTCGCACACAAAAAATAATCCATATCACTACCAGCCAAATGTTCGCCTTACGTCCATATGCGTCACCAGAGGTGAACGATCATCCAGCCAGTGTGGTTAGCAAGATGATTCTCCCCAGCCGTTAAAACTGGTTTACGAAAAACGACCTCTTCAAATTCACCATGATGCTGGGTGAGCACTGGTCCCATACACTGACTGAAATTATGAGAATATTAATTCTTACCCCACCAAAGCTATACTAAAAGCCAGGTTATGAACCGACGAAACAGGAAGTAGTTGGATGGGCGAGAGGAAAGTGCGGGTTAGAGGGGTAGCCTGTGCAGTGATGACACGTTGAGTGTGGGGGATGGAGGGGAGAACGAGAACGGAGCTTTTCATTGGACCTCGCGTGAAAATGTCGTCTGCTAACGAAAATCTGGCAACGGAATCACGGAGACAGTGTAGCCAGTTCATTTGCAGTACCACGTGCATTATGAGTCGCATTTCGTACCAGCGTCATTAGCTCGTGCTTTCTTAAAAACAGTAATTTTAATTACTAATATTGTAGATAGTGTTATCGAGAACTATAGACAGTAGTTATTTTAAACATATCGGTGACAAACGCTGAACACGCTTTGAATCTCGCCCCACTATATGGCAACAGAGCTAGCTCAGAAAGAGACCAACAGAACGTTGCTTCCGGTTTAGTCGGTTCATAACCTGGCTTTTAGTATAGAATCAGTGCTCATTCCCTAACATTATACTTGTTTTTTTGAAAGATGGGACATGACAGTTAACCGGCCGAGCTTGGAACTACAGTGCCATGTTGCCAATATGGACTACGACGCTGCCAGCTGATGGAAGGTAGCAATTGTCGTTAAGATGGCTGACGTTAAAACATTCATTGACAATTGACGCAAAGGTAAAAAAAAAAAAAAATACAAAATCGACAGAGAATCAAAGACGAAACGTATCAATGCTAACATTGTGTGCACAATAAATGTCGCCAAGAGAGTTATTAAGCACTCGACACGTGGCAACTATAAGTTTGGCAACTCAACCGTTGTTACCATAGCAACAGGCCTACCACGCTATGTGGCATTGAGTTGTTTTTCCGATCGCAACGCTCCTGTCATGTCCCATCTTTAAAAAAAAACAAGTATAGTTCAATGTATGACGCCTGGACCACGCAGTTACACCATAGTACAATACCTCCTACTTACCTACTATATTGTATTACAAACATTTACATTTCTTTTAAACTTACTATTCATAAATAATGTTATTATAATTTGTAACTTCAACAGGTATGATTTACAAATATGAAGGCCTGTCGATACATTTTGAAATGAAACTTTTTACGTAAGGATGCGAGTCGAACGCTATGAAACAAAAATTGTGTGACAGAAGTTCTAAGAAGGCTTTGCATGTTGTTGCTATGTTATCGCATCGCGTAAATAAAGGAGTTAATAGGAGTATTTCCACAAATTAATGCATACGAAATTGGGGCTCCGCCGGACAGTGCGTCTTCTGTGTATTGTTGTGACGGCATACAGTCGAAACTAATGGGTGAAATTGCTTTGTGGGGAAGCTCTTCGCAGGAAATATACCGAAATTAGAGGCTGAACCTAATTTATCCTCTCATTAAATTTCCGAGATTTTTTAATGCACTTCACAAACGTGTCTTGTACAACATTTTTTGCATTGAGAATTTAGAGCAATATTATTCCAAAGCCTTCGCAAAACTATACTGTAATGGTAACTAAGTAACAATACGTCCATTGTAATGGGTCTATTTCAGTATAGTTTTATGTTATGAAGAATTGTTTCCCTACAAGTTGCAGTGTCCAGTCGATCAGTCCTAGTGAAATGGAGGAGTGCACGGAATAAGCAGATCTGATTTTCGAATACGGATGAGCCAATGGGAACAGTAGACAAGCTCAGAGATTGTATCGGGACAAGTTCCCACGTAGGAGACATCCGGCCCATACCATCTTTCCACGACTGTTCCAAAGGTTAAAGATAAGAGGGCACGTGGTGCCAAATTATAATTCCATTTCCACACAACTATTTTTGCTTATAGCTTTCGACTCGGTCATTTTCGGACCATGGTTCCTGATCTCAAATTTATACATGTGCCTTTCCCGAACATCCCTGAAAGTTTGTAACACCATCTCGGAAACACTCTGTATATAGGCTTGAAAAGGATAAATTAAAACGTGAATAAATCCTTAAAAAAATGACTTACGACACTTTGGAATCCACCTCTTCAATTCATCATTATTTACACTGTTATTTTACTGAAAGTTGTAGTAAAATTTATGTAAAATAATTGTTCAATAGTTGCAGCATTAGCGTATGATAAATTATTTGAAGTTTGCTTGGTTCCCATGCTTTCTAATTGCATGATCAGTATGTTGGATCATTGCCGACCTTGTCGACCACGAACACACCTTCAGTGAAGAGGAGATTTATTACAGCAAGCCAAGAAGTCTCAATTATCTGGCCTGAAGAAAACCGAAGGTGAGCCAGATAACGGAAATCAAGAACCATATTCGAAATCATGTTTATCGGAATTCGATTAATGTTCGTGAACGATAATTGGACAGTGTTATAACGTTTTCATCCACTGTGAAACCGCGATATTTTGTTTTTGTTCCTCAGTCATGTTCAATGTGTAACCACAGTTCGACAGTCACTAGAGGAATTTAAACCGGAAACTTAACTGAAAACATATATGTTGCAATAGTCAGTAAGTATCTGTCTACTGTTGTATTTAAGTGAACTATAACTCATTATAACATACCCGAAAATGAAGCTGCAGACAACATTACAAAGACGTGAACTTATGTTCTAAAAATCACAGAAGAAAACATCTCTTACCAGCAATTAAGAGACATTACACCGAGGGAAAGGTACGACAGATGCAATCGGGATGCTGCGAACAATCAGCGAAAAAAACTAGAGAGAAATAAAGAAGTGTAAGTAGTATTTTGTAACTTGGAAAAGACTTTTGACAGAATGCATTGCAGGAAACGTATGGGGATCCTAAAGAAAATTGGTGTGGATTGGAATCAGAGGAGGTTATTCAGTAACATTTATACAGGGACATCATTTTATTTTTACTGAGTTTTTGAATGTACTTCACTCCCACCCCCTCTAACAGTAAACTTCCAACCGTTCTTCACACAGAACCAAGACCGCGTATGCAGTCAAAGTCGCCTTATAGTCATAGTAAGCAGTACTGAATTAGTGAGTATAGTACGTTCCAGAAATATATTCGCGTTTTCCAGTGACGAAAGAGCTTTCAATATTGAATCATATTTTCGCATAGGTACTGTCATCCATTTGCCTACGTCGCATCCCGGTTTCCCCCACCCGCTTTGCTCGCCCCTCTGTAAAGGCTAGTGGCTGGGCTGTCTTAGCTCTTTTCTGAAAACATTTTCTGTTAGGAATTGGACGTCTATAATATTATATTAAAATAACTTAGGCCTAAATAAAAGGACCTCGTTAAGTAATTAACTGTCACGTGATTTCCCCAGTAGATAGCATGTCTGAGTAATTTTATCTTTTCGGATCTGGCATAAGTGAATTTACAGTACGTAAGGTACTCTTTTATAGAGTAGGTACAGAATTATTTCAACATGAGTTATTCGTACGAAGGACGAAATTGGTAATTGGAATTAGGTACAACAGTATATAGTGCGATAATATGCACAAAAGAACTGAAGTCTGTATCGAAATGAATGACCACCATTTAAAAAAAAAATGTGTTTAAATATTCATAGTATGATTATTTTTCAATTTAACTTCATTCTCGATATTGTACGCTAATGTACTGTAACAGTATAATATACACTGCATAATGAATACGTCCGAATGGATAGCTCAATTCGTGAGTAAAAACACTTATTGTTAATACAGTACTGTATTTTGATTAAACAAGAACCTAATGAAAATTGTCAAACTCAAAATCGCGATATTTCCTAGTTTACGTAAATGGATGAACTACTTTTCTTCCCTCCTATACCTAGTAAAGTGATTTGTTTGTATTTTACTCCAGTATCATCGAACTTCAGTTGTGGAAGGGGGTAGCAAACGGTATTTCCGGTTCTCAACCCTTAATCAAAAAGTATAGCCAGGTTAATATTAGAAATGTTAGTAAAAATAAAATGATGTCTCTGTATAAAACAACGACTCAGGATAGGAGAAGAAATGTCAAAGGGAAGTGGAATAGGGGGAGGAGTATGATAAGGATGCCCTTTATCACCTACCCTGTTCAACATCTACTTGGAGGATTCAGTGAAGAACTGTTTTCAGAACATTCTAGGGGTGATAGTACGAGAAAGAAAAATAAGAGTGCATAGCATAAGATTTGCTGGTGTGGCGTTGTTAGCAGAAGAGAAGATGATACTAAGCGATATCCTACCAAGTTGTCCGACAAAAAAAAAATAAAGTTTGTTTTAGTCTCTTCTACCATCACTTAAATTTAATGCTTGGACTTTTGGGACACCCGGTATATTAATTAGAGAAGGCTATTTAAAATTTCTTCGTTTTCATTCAACTCACACCTTTCCCTCAACTACATCACGTGTAACCAGTGGAAAGAATGTGGATGGAACACATCTGCTGACATTTGTGGTTGTCATTTCATCAAACTAAATTGTTTCTAAATAGTGAAGGCACGATTCCTTATGATTTAATTGTCAAATGTAATGTATTGCACAACGAAGATTTCAAATCGTGCTTCTCTCGAGTTCATATCATTTACGAAGTCTCGAAATCACGATCGGATAACAGAGTATACTGTAATTGTTTGAGGCTGTCACGAGTTAATGAAACACAGATTACTATATTCTTCTGGAACGTATCTACGCACTCTGTCTCCTCTATATTTCAACTTTCGAATTCCTCTTAAACTTTGTCGTCCAAATATCGTATATGACTAATAGACGTGCCTGATTCCAAGCCTGACGCACATTTAATTTAGTTCTGTTGAAGTTTCATGGCTATTGTGTCCCTAATAAAATTCTACGGTACAATGATCTTCAGTCTCTTTCTGCACTGATAATGTAGTTGAAAGTGAGCAATGTAGTCATGACGGAACGATATAGGGGATACTGGAGTTCCCAGGAAAATGCAATCTTTACAAATCCCACTTGATGTCACCAGGTGTTAAACCTTTGCCATTCAGCGGACGGTGCACTTAAAGAGAGTTGCGTTGATGGCCACATTCTCTCAGGGTGCTTATGTTCTTCCAATACTATACCGGGTGATTCTAGAGGAATAGTAAAATATTTTAGGGATGGTAGTATGGACTATTCTAGTAAAAAGAAAAAGATTCTATCTGAGGGCAGTTCGTCCAAGACTTTTGGTCCAATCTTATGTTTGTCCTATGGAAAAACTCGTCCAGAAAGACATTTCGTCCAATTCTCATTTCATCAAAAATAAATTAGTCCAATGTAAAATTTCTACAAATCTAAATTTAATTTGCATGCAACCAGGTGGCCCGGGTTCGATTCCCGGTCGGGGCAAGTTACCTGGTTGAGGTTTTTTCCGGGATTTTCCCTCAACCCAATATGAGCAAATGCTGGGTAACTTTCGGTGTTGGACCCCGGACTCATTTCACCGGCATTATCACCTTCATCTCATTCAGACGGTAAATAACCTAAGCTGTTGATAAAGCGTCGTAAAATAACCTACTAAAATAAAAAAAATTAAAATGTGCATGCATTTGTGCACTATCATATTAAATTACATAAAATGACTATTGGATGAGGAAAAAGTATAGGGGACAAATAGGATTGGACGAGATGTCCTTCTGGACGAGACAAGTTATGGAAAAAATTGATACACTGGAAGAGATTCTGGTGAAACTACTGAATCGACTATTAGGTCTAACCTAATATGGAAACAATTTTTCTTCAAGCATTTGAATAGGTCTATAAAATATTTTTCCTGCCCGCATCGCAACACTAAAATTTCTGTTTCCCTGGAAAAAAAAAAAAAAAAAAAAGTAACTGAAAACCTCTGAGATAATAATATTATACTACACCTAGGAATTAAGTGAAAGTGACATATTTTGCTTATTTTCAGTTAATTATTGAATATGCTTTGATTTTTTTAGGGAATAGTAGGCATTTTCAATAGAGTGTTAGTTGGGAAGCCGCAGGGAAAAAGACCTTTGGGGAGGCCGAGACGTAGATGGGAGGATAATATTAAAATGGGTTTGAGGGAGGTGGGATATGATGATGGAGATTGGATTGATCTTGGTTAAGATGGGGAACGATGGCGGGCTAGTCTTTTATACATGAGACAACTCATCTCGCCTAAGGTATTCCGTGGTTTTCCTCAGGCGTAAGACAAATGTCGGGATGAGCCCTATAAGAAGTGGGCCACGGACCTATATGCCATTCCCCATATATATACTCCCCCCTTATTATAAACGACGTATGCCCTAGTTCAGATACTATAAATAGTCTATTAAATATACGAGGTTACTCAATTAGTCGCAAATTGAAAGGACAGGGACCTCTCAAATTGCAGATTTCACGGCGCTTCTTCCGACGGCCTTCACATGCTTTGTCATCGAACAACAGATGACGGCGTCTTGCCATCCTAACGGCAAACACCAGCCAACTCCTCCTCGCCCCGTTCCGTGATCACTTGATCAAATCTCAGTCCCTCTCGCGTATGTGGTACCTAGAGGTTACGTCCAATTTCGGCTTCCCCTTCAAAATTTTCTAGAGCTCCCTCAGGGGAGCAGCGTAACCCGGAGTGAGACTAGTTGCCAACAGGCTTGGAGCTCACATACTTAGTTTTGTACAGCCCCCAACCCCTTGCAAGGACGCGTTTTGCGTACTATTTAAATTTGTCCTCCAAATTCACTTTCGATTTTTCGATTTTTTTCGATTTCGGGCTTATGTGAGGACGGCAATGAACCCCCGGTTCCTAAAGCCGTAAGTAGGTATATTCATAGTTTTTGAAACACGATAAGCCTTATTTCATTGAATAAGAAAATGATGATTGTAAATGTAACATGTGTCTATAAATATTATGAATTATCTATGTAGCTAATTGGCGATGTATGCAATGGAAGGGGAAAAGAACTGGCCACCCTACCCCATTATCTCCTAGCCTAATTGCCTCATAAGTGTGCTTTTTGGAGTATAAGAATCTATTGAGGTTGGCGAGACCTCATATAATAAATATGTGATGCAAGAATCTATTGAATTTCAATCAATCAAAGCTATCAACTGTAATTTTTCGCAGTTGATGCACTTTTGTTTAATATCTTGTCGCATCCGATGTTCAGATGTAACACATTTGCAATGTTTCCTTAACAGTGGGCCGTGATATTGCGTGGTAGTCATGCTAGCAAATGAAGAGTCCACTGCAAGAATGATGGATGTCATTTGGAATACATTTTGCAGAAGAAGCAATTGAAAGTTTGAAATGCTTAGCGCTCAAACTTAACTGTGATTTTCCGATCATTACTGGACAATGACTATCAGTGTTAATGCCATATAACTCTCTATGTACATTCTATATGTCTTAAGCTATGCATTGACAGTCTTGGTTCATTTTCGACAAGAAAGTGACATCCATCATTCTTGTAGTGGACTCTTTAAATGTAAGTGCAATTTATGATATAATCTGTTTTTGTATGTTGTAAATTATTTATTATATTCTCGAAATACTTTTATTCAAATATCACAAGAATTCACATTTTGTTGATAATTCGTTAAATGAAAATAGGCCTCCTAGTCCTGCTTCAAAATAAAATGTACAGTTTTAATCTCAAATAATGAATTTGTTTAATTTTTTTATAGTGATTGTCAAATGTTTGGTCATGAATTTAAAGGCTGGTTCACAATAAATCGGGAACGGAAACGACAACGAGAACGAGAATAATGTTAAAATAAATGTATTTAAATGTGAGCATTAACTATTGTGAATGCTCACATTTAAATACATTTATTTTAACATTATTTCCGTTCTCGTTTTCGTTGTGGTTTCCGTTCCCGGTTTATTGCGAACTAGCCTTAATATTGCAGGAGGCCAAGGCCATGTTGGGCAATTAAAGTTAGTAAATTAAATACCTTATTTTACTGTAGGCCTAATATAATTATGTTATAAATCTTCAGGACACACTTTCAACACAGGAAAGTTGCTTTTGTAACGAGTTTATCAAATATTAAAATACGTTACTTTCTAGTTATTATTATTATTATTATTATTATTATTATTATTATTATTATTTGGGAAATAGTCTGATTCAAGTATCACGCGAGTTTTTATCTTTCTGGATAACTCACTCACGCTACGGGCTTGTAAATAATTATCGAAAAGACGACAACGCTTGTGATATTGCGTATGATAAATGATTTACATCTTTCACCTTTTCGTAATGATGTACATTTTTATAATACCTATTAGGCAACCGGATTATTGTAATATACCCAAAAGCAGTTTTAGTAAATGTATGAAAAATTATGAAGTCATTGGTTATAAACATGTTTCATAAATTTTCACGGCAATTGTTTCATTTGAATGAAAACACTTTTAAAGAGAAGATTTCTGGCTGGTTAATAAATAAAAAAAAATGTTATATTTTATTTAACGACGCTCGCATCTGCCAAGGTTATATCAGCGTTGCCATTGTGCCGGAATTTTTTCTGCAGTTCTTTTATATTCCATTAAATCTACTGACATGAGCCTGCCCATTTAAGCACACTTAAATACCATCGACCTAGCCCGGGATCGAACCCGCAACCTCGGGCATAAAAGACCCGCGCTATATCAACTGCGCCAACCATGCCGACATTTTGATAGAGACGTTATTTTATAACGTTAATGAATTTTTAAATTATAAATTTATTCTGTAAGTATTATGTATCCATGACGCTTGTAGATTGTAAATTAAATTAAATTAAATTCAACGTACGCAAACCGGGGCTCCCATCATCACAGTCAGTATGGCGTTGAAAATCGTATGGAAATTCGTCGATGATCGCTTGAGTAAGTCTGGAATGGCGACGCTTTCCTTAACAAAAAGTGTATTTATTCATGTTTCCAACCTCACAGACTTTTACTACACATCGTATGTAACACCGTCAGGCTCCAGACGCTAGATGCTGGCGTTCGCCTCAGTGACAGATCATTGTTTTCGTTCTGTATAACCTCAAAATCGACAACACTGCCATATTAACAATATAATCAGATCTGACACCCATCGAGTTGCACAACATTTGATACTTTCTTCACTCCGTTAAAAAAAAAAATCTCACAGTATTTTTCCCCCCACTTTGCCTGGAAATAAAATACGTACCTTCGCGTTTCCGACTCATGCAAGCAGCTGTAACTACATGAACAGCCTCTCACTTTTACGGCTCAGGGCAAACAATGACAGCTACGACGAAATGTCATCCATAAAGAGGATTTTTGTGCTGAATATTTATTGCCACACTCACCTGTTGTGAAACACGGAGTACTGCGCGCTCTACATATCCACAAGGCACAAGATTCGCACTCAGGACACGAACACACCACCACCTCACACCTGTGTTAGTCTCGCACTGCCTCGCTGTTCACTTGGAGCTGGCTGGAGCTTCGCTTGGTGCCCGGAGCGCAGAGTGGGGACACTGGAGCGTTCGTTGCCGCGTCCGCCGCCAGATGGCCTCGCTGGCTGGACAGACAATGGATTCTCACAGCTCGCCGATATTTGTAATAATTTTTCATCAATTTAATTGTTAGTATGACCGATATTTGTAATAATTTTTCATCAATTTAATTGTTAGTATGATCGATATTTGTAATAATTTTATATCAATTTAATTGTTAGTATGATCGATATTTGTAATAGTTTTTCATCAATTTAATTGTTAGTATGATCGATATTTGTAATAATTTTTCATCAATTTAATTGTTAGTATGATCGATATTTGTAATAATTTTTCATCAATTTAATTGTTAATATGATCGATATTTGTAATAGTTTTTCATCAATTTAATTGTTAGTATGATCGATATTTGTAATAATTTTTCATCAATTTAATTGTTAGTATGATCGATATTTGTAATAGTTTTTCATCAATTTAATTGTTAGTATGATCGATATTTGTAATAATTTTTCATCAATTTAATTGTTAGTACGATCGATATTTGTAATAATTTTTCATCAATTTAATTGTTAGTATGACCGATATTTGTAATAATTTTTCATCAATTTAATTGTTAGTATGATCGATATTTGTAATAATTTTTCATCAATTTAATTGTTAGTATGATCGATATTTGTAATAGTTTTTCATCAATTTAATTGTTAGTATGATCGATATTTGTAATAATTTTTCATCAATTTAATTGTTAGTATGATCGATATTTGTAATAATTTTTCATCAATTTAATTGTTAGTATGATCGATATTTGTAATAGTTTTTCATCAATTTAATTGTTAGTATGACCGATATTTGTAATAATTTTTCATCAATTTAATTGTTAGTATGATCGATATTTGTAATAATTTTTCGTCAATTTAATTGTTAGTACGATCGATATTTGTAATAATTTTTCATCAATTTAATTGTTAGTATGACCGATATTTGTAATAATTTTTCATCAATTTAATTGTTAGTATGATCGATATTTGTAATAATTTTTCATCAATTTAATTGTTAGTATGATCGATATTTGTAATAATTTTTCATCAATTTAATTGTTAGTATGATCGATATTTGTAATAATTTTTCATCAGTTTAATTGTTAGTATGATCGATATTTGTAATAATTTTTCATCAATTTAATTGTTAGTATGATCGATATTTGTAATAATTTTTCATCAATTTAATTGTTAGTATGATCGATATTTGTAATAATTTTTCATCAATTTAATTGTTAGTATGATCGATATTTGTAATAATTTTTCATCAATTTAATTGTTAGTATGATCGATATTTGTAATAATTTTTCATCAATTTAATTGTTAGTATGATCGATATTTGTAATAATTTTTCATCAATTTAATTGTTAGTATGACCGATATTTGTAATAATTTTTCATCAATTTAATTGTTAGTATGACCGATATTTGTAATAATTTTTCATCAATTTAATTGTTAGTATGATCGATATTTGTAATAATTTTTCATCAATTTAATTGTTAGTACGATCGATATTTGTAATAATTTTTCATCAATTTAATTGTTAGTATGACCGATATTTGTAATAATTTTTCATCAATTTATTGTTAGTATGATCGATATTTGTAATAATTTTTCATCAATTTAATTGTTAGTACGATCGATATTTGTAATAATTTTTCATCAATTTAATTGTTAGTATGACCGATATTTGTAATAATTTTTCATCAATTTAATTGTTAGTACGATCGATATTTGTAATAATTTTTCATCAATTTAATTGTTAGTATGATCGATATTTGTAATAATTTTTCATCAATTTAATTGTTAGTATGATCGATATTTGTAATAATTTTTCATCAATTTAATTGTTAGTATGATTGTCACTAGACGTACGAAGCTTCTATTGGACGTATAATTACAAGCATGTTCATGTCAAGTTTTGTTAACTCTGACTAGAAATGAGTAGTGTTGCTATCGTAATCTGTACCACGAGCTTAACAGTGCAGTGTGAATTCGCACATATTTCACATAAGGTGAGAAGATACTGACATTTAAATTTTTATTTTTTCGTAATTGATGCACTATTATTCGGTTGAGAAGCTTTTATCTTCCAGTCTTCTCTCTCTCTCTCTCTCTCTCTCAAAAAAAAAAAAAAAGCTGAAATATAAAACAGTTATATTACCGGTTGTTCTGTATGGTTGTGAAACTTGGACTCTCACTTTGAGAGAGGAACAGAGGTTAAAGGTGTTTGGGACTAAGATGTTTAGGAAAATATTTGGGGCTAAGAGGGATGAAGTTACAGGAGAATGGAGAAAGTTACACAACACAGAACTGCACGCATTGTATTCTTCACCTGACATAATTAGGAGCATTAAATCCAGACGTTGAGATTGGCAGGGCATGTAGCACGTATGGGCCGATCAGAAATGCATATAGAGTGTTAGTTGGGAGGCCGGAGGGAAGAATACTTATGGGGAGGCCGAGACGTAGATGGGTGGATATTATTAAAATGGGTTTGAGGGAGGTGGGATATGATGTTAGAGACTGGATTAATCTTGCTTAGGATAGGAATCAATGGCGGGCTTATGTGAGGGCGACAATGGGGCAGGTTCTCTAAAAGCCATAAGTTAGTAAGAATTGATGCACAATTTCCATTTTTTGTTTGTAGAAATGTAAAAATGTCATTGCTGCAACAAGTGAGGCCCAAGTTAAAAAAAAAAAAAAAAAAAAAAAAAAAAAAAAGAAAGCAGGACACGGTAATTTCCTAAAATGGATATATCTCAGCCATTTTTAAAGATAAATTCAAAATTTCTGCGACTTTTCTCCTAAAGCACACTCCTCGAGAGTTAAACTACACTTCTGTAGGACCAAAAATTAAACTTTAGTAGATTCTTCGCCCAACAGTGTATATTACTGTAAATCCCGGCCACTAAGTCACTCAATTGAGTGCGATCATTGTACAGTAGGCTATATTGGCAGTTGACTTGATATAGTCAACATAGAGGAGAGGGATTCGATCCGGTGCTGTGGATTGAACTTCTGTGTAGCTCAGTGGTTAGAGCGCTTGGTATGTAGAACCAAGGACCCGGGTTCGATCCCCGGCGCCGTAACGAATTTTCTCATCTAATAATCATTGGACTGCAACTGTTTTAATAAAACTGAAACTGAATCAACAAACACCTTCTTGACTAGTAATCGTCCATAGAGTTCAATGAAGATTGTATAGTTGGCGCCGTCGGTAAGAAGGAAACTGGTCATCATAACACACTACTGCCATCTAGCGGAATATTTTTATTGATGCGATGGTATAATAATACATTTTCAAGATTAGTATTTTAGTAAGTCAATTAATATATTATTGTATTAGAGTACTTTATTTCTTTCATAAAACAAATGCTAGGGAGGTGATAAAAACAATTGCTAGAGAGGTGATAAAAATTGTAGGATAAGCAGCCATGACTGGTTGAAACTCGTCGTTCCGTACCGTTTTATTGGTCAAAAATAGTATGACGTAGTGAAAGTGTAATAGTCAGTGTAACATTGCAGAATTCAAATGTTGGTTGCTTGACGGTTGTCAGCCCACTTTGAGGTCTGTGGATATAGAGGGAAAAATTGGATCGGTGTCGGGTAGAGTTCCCGGGTAGCTCAGTGGCAGAGCGTTGGTACGTTTAACCAAAGGTCCCGGGTTGGATACCCGGCCCCGGAACAATTTTTCTCTCGAAATTATTCAAACTAACTTTACAGGGAGTTATTCCTGAAAGCTTAATTTGCATTGCAGAACTCGCTGTTATAAGTGGTTGCACAGATCTGTTGCTGCTCTGGATGCTGAGATATTACTGAGAGAGACGGCGAGGAATGGCTATTTTATACGCGAAGTCATGCCCATAGCGAGAAGAGGTGGCGTCATTGGGATTGGTCACACGAGCTATTGGTTGATGGCGTAATTACTAATAACATTAGCATTCGGATGTGGCGTATAGTGTTTTTACAATAAGCACTTGAAATTTTGCCATTTTTTTGCTTCGTCATCCCTGAATGGGTGCTATATTCGGTGCCGAGTAGTAAGAAACACGTAATGAAAAAGTATCAGACATTCATTTCTTTCCTCGTGGCATTAAAATGTTCCTCTAGGCCAGTAAATCTTCGGTGCATAGCGTAGCATCCTGGAATGGGAATGCGGAGTTGTCGAGGCCCACTTCGATGTCGGATTAGGGCAAGGATTTTCCTGCGCTGCTCGGACAAGGCCTCCGGATTTGCTGTTCCTGTGGGCAACAAGGCGTGAGCTCAGCATCAGTCTTCCGGAATATAATCAAATGGCTATAATGTGTTATCGACAAAGCAGCATTTTACACGGTGTACAGCCTTCTACAGAGTCTGATGGTCTTTCCAATAACTTCACCTGCCTCTAGTTACAGAACAGAATTCTCAGATATGCCAAAAAATGTCAAGATAGTCGCTTTTAACATTCCTGCTGTCACCAGTATAGCTCAGTCGTCTGAGGAGGTTGCCTTTTGGTCGGGAGTTGCGCTCGGCCATGGGTTCGATTCCCGCTTGAGTTGATTACCTAGTTTTTTTCCGAGGTTTTCCCCGACTGTAAAGCGAATGTCAGATAATTTCTGGCGAATTCCCAGCCTCATCTTGCCAAATACCATCTCGCTACCACCAATTCCATCGACGCTAAATAATAATATAATAACATTAATAATAATAATAATAATATATATATGTATATAATTTATTTCCAGGAAATAGTCTGCCCAGGCATCCTGGGTTGCCAAAAACACAGAATAACACACATATAAGAATAATAACGATTACAGTAAAATAGATGAGTCAAATTGAAATGTGAACTAGCAGCTTAAATTTAAGAAATAATAAATTTGTACATATATTGTAACAATCACACACTAACGGACAGAAAGAGGGGAGGGGGGATTCTGATATTCCGTATAAATGATTTTTTAGAATTGCCACAGACCCTTTAATGCTAGAAGTAATTATTTTTGGAATGATGTCATGGATTCCAAATGTTTTGATAGTGTTTACAGTTGATCGTGGGATGATGCCCCTCGCTCCGATCATTAAACCATGTACTTCCCAGGTGCCTTCCATATGATATATTTTTTTTTTACGAAAATACGGAATAGTAGGCTCATAAATTTGTTGTTTCTCTTTGTTGACCTCAGATATTAGTAAATAATAATAATAATAATAATAATAATAATAATAATAATAATAATAATAATAATAATAATAATACTAAAATAGTAATAATAATAATAATAATAATAATAATAATAACAATAATAATAGTACTAAAATAGTAGTAATAATAATAATAATAATAATAATAATAATTTATTGCTAGAACAAAGATACATATTGTGGTCACACCTGTGGAGTAACGGTTAGCTGGCCGCGAAACCAGGTAGCCCGGGTTCGATTCCCAGTCGGGGCAAGTTACCTTGTTGAAGTTTTTCCGGCTTTTTTCTCAACCCAATATGAGCAAATGCTGGGTAACTTTCGATGCTAAAAGTAATAATAATTTCTACCTCCCTAATTTACGATTTAATAGCACATATAATTTTCTATAGGCCTACTTGAATATATTAATTCGATGTTTCATGTGTAGTGTAGACTTCAATGTCGTAAAACCTGTCATTAATTGATGATGTGACTATTTACGTATCTACTGTGTGTTATCTGTGTCTAAATGAGTTTAATTTTGATACAGGTTAATTTCTACCTCTCTCATTTACTATTTAATAGGACATATAATTTTCTGTAGGCCTACTTGAAAATATCAATACGATGTTTCATGTTTAGAGTAGACTTTAATGTCGAATAGCATGTCATTAACTGATGTTATTTTATTTGACCTTTGCTCAAAGTAAACAGTGAGTACATTTTCTGAAAATTATATTATAAGCTACTTTTTTGTTCTTCTCCAGTCCATGAATTAGCCATACATTTTGTCGTAAATCTTCTTCGATTTTGAGGTAATAAATTATTACAAAACTCACATTTATAGCTACCCCCAGTATTTGAGAAAGTGTAGAAACGTAAAGAAAGACAGAAAATGGGAAATATTGGAGAATGCTGGGTTTGCAGTGAAATACTAACCTTTTACAGAAAACTATGAATGAATGAATTATTATAAAAAAGAAGAAATGTATCATACAGAATAGCTGTACGTAACGATCCCAACAATAGGTTTTTTCTCTTCTCTCCTTCCTTCCACCTGAAGACGAAGGGAGAACCACCTTTCGAAATTTTTTGATTGTGACAACCAGCAATGGAAAAAGTCCAAGCCCCTCACCTAAACATTAAGAAATGTGTATTTATGAAATTTTAATAATTATCCGAGCTTTTGAGATCACCAGTTCCATCGAATCTAAATTGAATCTAGTAGTTGGTAGAGTCGTTAAATATCAAACTAAAAAAAAGCTACATTCGATATTGTTGACTAAAAGTTCCATTTCAGTCAACGTCTGGAAGAAAAATAGTATTGGCGAGATAAGTCCTAACATCTAAAAAGTTCTGCATCTGATAGCCTATCAGAGTTTGTCGGACTGATTAAGATACATCCTATATAGGAGATGCTATTGAAATAAATAAATGAATGAATGGATAGATAGATAGATAGATAGATAGATAGATAGATAGATAGATAGATAGATAGATAGATAGATAGATAGATAGATAGATAGATAGATAGATAGATAGATAGATAGATAGATAGATAGATAGATAGATAGATAGATAGATAGATAGATAGATAGATAGATAGATAGATAGATAGATAGATAGATAGATAGATAGATAGATAGATAGATAGATAGATAGATAGATAGATAGATAGATAGATAGATAGATAGATAGATAGATAGATAGATAGATAGATAGATAGATAGATAGATAGATAGATAGATAGATAGATAGATAGATAGATAGATAGATAGATAGATAGATAGATAGATAGATAGATAGAGAAAGAAATAAATAAATAAAGAAAGAAATAAATAAATAAAGAAAGAAAGAAATAAAGAAAGAAAGAAAGAAAGAAAGAAATAAATAAATAAATAAAGAGATAGATAGATAGATAGATAGATAGATAGATAGATAGATAGATAGATAGATAGATAGATAGATAGATAGATAGATAGATAGATAGATAGATAGATAGATAGATAGATAGATAGATAGATAGATAGATAGATAGATAGATAGATAGATAGATAGATAGATAAAGAAATAAATAAATAGATAGATAGATAGATAGATAGATAGATAGATAGATAGATAGATAGATAGATAGATAGATAGATAAATAGATAGATAGATAGATAAGTACGTACATACGTACGTAAATAAATACATACATACATACATACATACATACATACATACATACATACATACATACATACATACATACATAAATACATACATACATACATAAATATAGTTGGTAGAGTTGTTAAATAGCAGACTAAAAATCTAGGTTCGATATTGTTGACTGAAAGTTCCATTTCAGTCAACGGCTGGAAGAAAAATAGTATTGGCGAGATAAGTCCTAACATCTAAAAATTTCTGCATCTGATATCAGAGATTGTCGATCTGATTAAGATATACCCTATATAGGAGTCGCTATTGAAATTAGATAAATAAATAAATAAATAAATAAATAAATAAATAAGGAAGTAAATAAATAAATAAGTAAATACTTATATACTTGTACATAAAACATAAATGTGAATGCATTGTAGGTTACAACACAGGACTGACTCCAGTTCACGGTATTTGTTTCTTACGCATGAAAAGGGGGAGGAGGAAGAAGAAAGTGAGAAAATAGGAGAGGCAGAGGAAGTGGGAAAGTTGAACGCACCTTCCGGAAAGTGGTGCAGTTCCCAGTGAAAGGGGTCCGCGTGCGTTGCACTTGCTGTGCGTGCACACGTGCGTGGGCGCGGCGCCTGTGCGTTTGGAACCAAGCCGGGAATTCGTGAGTGCGTGGAGGAATTTTCTCCTCTTTAAATAACTCTGGGCTCGGGACAGGGAATGAATATTTTCGTAGGTAAAGCAAAGTGGGCTGGACAGACAATTAGAGCCGAGGACGGGCCGGCGATTGTGCGAATCAGATCTGCATGGCCCTCAGTGGCGGCTGGTTAGCGGACGAGGAACGGAATGCAGCCGTCCAAGACATAATATTAGAATACCCCACGCTGCTTTGTGTGCCACGAATCAGAACGAAAAGTTACATTTATTGGGATCTATTTTCTACACATTTAAGGGAACACTTATGTGAGTTTTAAATCTTTTACAATTTTCATCCAAAATTTATTAATTTTAAATACATAAACATGCCTACAATACTACCTCTGCACAAAATTTGGTGCCACTAGGGCTAATAGGTTTGAAATGATATTTTTTAAATATATTTTATATTGACGTCACAATTTTTAGTTCATATTAGCTCAAAAGCTTCAAAATAGTCACGGGAACATAAATTAATTGGCTTTTTGAGCTCGGTCTAAGTAGAGAGTCACAATAATTATTTTTGGATTTCTTAATTTTTCACCATTATTTCACCATAGTCTCCCCTTAAAGGACAAAACTATAAATCTTTGTATCATTTATTATCATAATACTCTGCTCTCTTAAATTGACTGAGAATATTGGGAATTAAATCACTGGCATTCCCAAGTGCTATGAAATGTTTCATACAAAATAATTTTTATCTCGTAAAGAAGACAAAAACGAGGAAACTATATTCAACTTTTTTGTTTGAAATATCTCAAAGAATAACTGCTTGAAATTAATGACATTACTTATGGGTCACCCTGAATATCTACATATATACAGGGTGATTCACGAGGATTTACCGTCCCTTACGGAGCTTATTTCCGAAAACATTCTGAGCAAAAAATGTCATATAAACATTTGCCCTAATCTCACTATTTTCAAAGTTACATTAATTTGAAGTTGTTAGTTTCAAGGGTAAAAAAAATATTACAAATAGAGAATGAACTATTCAGAAGTGTCATTTCTTTAATTGGCTAGTGTTCTGAAGCTAAAAATGTTTTGTTAATTGCTTTGTGCAGACTTTATTTTTCAATTCTCAACTAAAAATTACATCATTCTCACGGTCGACCTGGTTGGCGAGTCGGTATAGCGCTGGCCTTCTATGCCCAAGGTTGCGGGTTCGATCCCGGGCCAGGTCGATGGCATTTAAGTGTGCTTAAATGCGATAGGCTCATGTCAGTAGATTTACTGGCATGTAAAATAACTCCTGCGGGACAAAATTCCGGCACATCCGGCGACGCTGATATAACATCTGCAGTTGCGAGCGTCGTTAAATAAACCATAACATTTTTTTTCATTCTCACGCACTTGTCACAAAAATTGTTACAAATCATACGACTTTAGGAACTTGATTATTTACAATTTAATTATGCATCCTAATGTACGGTCTTAAAGAATTTACAAGAGTGGTGTGATTTATAATAATTGTTGTGATAAATGGGTGAGAAAATGTAATTTTGTAGTTAAAAATCGGGGGGAAAAAAATCTGTACGAAGCAATTATGGAATTCTCAACACATTTTCAGCTTCAGAATACTAGTGAATTAAAAGAATGTTACTCCTGAATAGTTCATTCTTTATTTGTAATATTCTTTTAACCTTAAAACTAAAAAATGATGGTATTTTACAAACAACTTCAAATTAATGTAACTCTGAAAATACTGAGATTGGGACAAATGTTTATATGACATTTTTTGTTCAGCATGTCATCGGAAATAAGATCCGTAGTCTAAGTGACGGTAAATCCTCGTGATTCACCTTGTATAAGTATATATATATATATATATATATATATATATATGAGAGGGAAAGGAACTAGTCATCCTACCCTATTGTTTCCTGGCCTAGTTGCCTAATAAGTGGTGCCTTGTTGGTATCATTTGTGACAGTTGACTAAACACACACACAAATTTTACAGTTTGATGTTTTTCAGCTTTCTGTTTGTACTGCTCCTCAGTATTGTCTGCGGACATAATGACGTACCGGAGTAGGAATGTTTCCTTCAGCATTTTATGATTTTTATCGGGTCTTTTAATGACGTTGACTCATTCAGCGATAACTCACTGTGCACCTGTTCCAACGCAACTTACATTTGCTGTTTCTGAAACTACCGCTAGACTGTATTTGCAGCATGTTAGGGATTGAATAATGTATTTAATTTACTACCATAACAAAAAAGAAAGATTTTTCTAAACAGTTCTACGTATGAAAAGCAGGCCTTTCCTGAACACTGTCAAATGAAACAGTTATTTATACATTATTGTCTACAGTTTCTGTGTTCATACTTGACGATGTGTCGATATTGTGACGTGATATCTTTCGTACTGTTCTCCAACCAGGAGATGAACCGTGAAAGGAATGTGCTTACTATTGCGTCATCTATTGGAGCGAAGTAGATAGATAAAATTATCGTTATAACGTCTGTTTAAAAACCATGCGCTCTCCTGCATTTATTTCCTGTATGGAGGGATTAAAAGACCAGGAGATTAACAGTGATCTAATTTTGTAACTAGGGTAGTATAAACATGTGTGTATCAATGTTATTGTTTGTGCTGTGAGAGCGAGCCAATAGAGATACGAGTACCCACGTGTGTGACCTTGTGACATCTTATGACATCAACATTCATTCACAGCATTACTCCCTTTCGTCTCATCCGGCAGAGACTTTCTCGTGGTTGGAGCACAGTAATGTTTCGTAATAGCTGTTTATGTTACTGTGACAACTTTGCGGTATTCGTACGGAAAAATGAATCGTAACAATGTTTCTTTCGTACGTGTACAGCAAAGAAGAAAATTCCAACTAATAATGTGTTATGAAAAACAGCAGTTTCCATGTAGGTGTGCCAGAAAGTTACTTTATCACCTTATAGCCTGCTGTATCAGTTGTCACCATAGAAACAGAATGCTATTAGTGCCGTTACTACTAATGTTACAAATGGATCCATGACCTACTAGAGATTATGTTGTCTTTGGACATTGTAGGATATGTTTTTATTATGAGATTAAGTAGATTTTTTCTAGATGTCTTTTTGTCACAGTCTTCTCCTTCTCCTTTTTCTTCTTCGCATTAAAGAATTTATGAAATACATTTAGAGTTCCCAGAAATGTCAGGAAAAAAAAAAGACGGGACACTCAGCACTTTATATATTCAGAGGTGGCAGGGTAGCTCAGTTGGTAGAGCAGCTGGCCACGGCACGGACTGGAAGGTCCGGGGTTCGATCCCAGGTGGTGACAGGATTTTTCTCGTTGCCAAGCTTTCAGAACGGCCCCGAGGTTCACTCTGCCTCCTATAAAATTGAGTACCGGGTCTTTCCCGGGGGTAAAAGGCGGTCAGAGCGTGGTGCCGACCACACCACCTCATTCTAGTGCCGAGGTCATGGAAAGCATGGGGCTCTACCTCCATGCCCCCCAAGTGCCTTCATGGCATGTTACGGGGATACCTTTACCTTTTATATATATATATATATATATATATATATATATATATATATATATATAATTTTATTGGGGTATTTTACGACGCTGTATCAACATCTAGGTTATTTAGCGTCTGAATGAAATGAAGATGATAATGCCGGTGAAATGAGTCCGGGGTCCAGCACCGAAAGTTACCCAGCATTTGCTCGTATTGGGTTGAGGGAAAACCCCGGAAAAAACCTCAACCAGGTAACTTGCCCCGACCGGGATTCAAACCCGGGCCACCTGGTTTCGCGGCCAGACGCGCTGACCGTTACTCCACAGGTGTGGACTATATATATATATATATATTTATATTCAGGACTTAATTCAGAAGAACAATCTTTCAACATCAGGGATACATATAATTAAATCTATCACTTTTTTAAATTTGGTAGGTTTTCATCAATACTTTATCAAAATTGTCGCCATTTAGAAGCCTTAAAATTTTTTGAAGAGAACAGTTCCATGACAGATAACAAATCTCGTGGCAAACAAAGTTCGTAGAAAACGATTTGAATGGTGTGATGGTTCAGTTTTGAAGTTAGTTTATACCTTAATAAACCCGCATTATTGTGCAGATAAAACTGTATTATTATTTTTCTATAAATTAAACTTAATTCTCAACAAAGTTAGGAGACTTTCAATTTTTTTTCTGCAATGTATGACCAGAAAGAATTAAGCACCAATACATGCCTTCATGACTCCGCCTGTATAAGTAGACAATACTAGAAAAATAAAATACCTTGTGAAACTTTGCTCATACATAAGCCAATAATCCACACTTGTGGAGTCTTACGCACTGCGGAAATTGGCTGGTAGCCACGGCCACGCAGTTTTCTCTTCATTTGCGATGCAAACAGAGAAAATCGAAAGTACAGGACAGGAATGTGACAAATTGTCAGAGTTTGAAGTGCCCATTGCCAGCGTTTCACATTTCACAGGAGAGTCTCTAGCATCATGACGATCCCATGACAAGATACAGGCCACGCGCCTGTCTCAGTCAGTCATGCCTCCACGCTGTGCGTGCGTCGTGAAACTATTCTCCTAATGTTGGTTGGTACTTGGAATAACAAAACTTTGTCATCATCTGCAATGACTTCAGTCTGATTTTAAATATAAGCATGTTGTGACGGCCTTGCTTATTGTTATTCTAGGATCTGCCATGCTCTGATCTGAGTTACGGCAGAGGTCGCTTAATGGCACTGAAGAACAAAAACTTTGCTCCGACTTAAAACAATGTGACCCTTATACTGGGTGTTCATTTCAAAGTGTGTCATGACGTCACTGTTGTTGGGTCACCGATTTGAAGCGAGTTTCAGCTTATATGTCAGAGAAGTTGCCTATTATTCAAGGCGTTCTTCAATCTGAACTTGAGAACGTGTACGGTATAACTTGAACGTCGTAGCAACAGATGGCGGTCTGTACGGTCTGTGTGCTACCATAACCTCTTTCGAACTGTGTTTTGCGCCGGCAAGTCGTACGCAGGGTATTTGTTATCATCGGTTGCGTACGGTAACATTCCACAACACAAATCAAATGCTCCGTGTCCATGTTGACCGTCGAAGTTAATGTCAACAAATACGTAAGTAATCGTCTTAACCCTCTCCTCATATCCCGACAGTACGTATTTCCAAACAGTTCACATTCCTGCCACTACCGGCGTTACCGTACGTATCGGCACGTACTCTTCAGAATGAACGCCGTACTTGCTAGCCAACTTCTCTGCCTCTTAGATTATACACCTGAGCTGTGGAAGTGTAGGAAGATTGAATTCTCTAGGCTCATCAGCTAGCCACATGACGGCATACAGCGAGCCAAGACACTTTTTGAACTGAACACCCAGTAGTTTGGTCTGTGCTGAATCCGAAAATGCATCTCTTTTCTTCACGTAAGGTTTTTAAGATATACTATTTCATTTTTCGATAAGCGCTCTCCCAGGAAACATCTGGCGCGGGTTGGGAGTTGTAAACCAAAAGAAAAGCTAATGGATTTTATGAGTTTTACATATTTTCGGTTTCTTATGATAGTTGGCATGTTCTTTTGTACTTCTAATCAATAAACAGATATTGGTCCCTTGTATTAAGTAGCTTTCGTAACAGTTCAAAGTGAGGTATACGCAATAAACAAACAAGAATGTGGTTTTCAGTATTTACAAGAAAACGTTTTACCTGTTTGAATGAAAGAAAATTAAGAGGTCATTTTTATCGGCCCACAAATCCGCAAAGTTATGGCTGACTCTTTGTTTGAGGAAAAACTTTCCATTACAGAAAAAATGCCGCGCTTTCAAACATATTTGGTCAAATTTCCTTGGAAATTCTAGGGCAGACAACTACATCGAACTTGCGGAAACCATGTTAAGTGCATATGAGAAAATGCACTTTTTACTTTCTCATTTGGATTTATTTCTTCCTAATCTTGGAGCGGTAAGTGACGAGCATGGTGAAAGATTTCATCAAGAAATATCTGAAATGGAAAGGAGATATAAAGGAAGATCATCATCCAGTATGCTTGCAGACTATTGTTGGTTGCTTGTAAACGACAGACCCAGGTCTAGTTATAAACGGAAGTCATCCAAAAAATCCTTTTAATTGGTAAGTTAAAATTCCGAGATTTTCTCATTATACACATGAAATATTTTTATTATTGTTGTGTTTCTTGTGTTTTAAACTATGGAACATCATTTTTTGTATCCAGTACACATGTTTCAAGTATCATGAGGCATTTGGAATCCTTAGTCTGTTGTAATAATTTTTTTGAGGATATACTGAGTCCGTAAGGGCTACCCTTAATGGGGGGCAGTTTATTATTATTATTATTATTATTATTATTATTATTATTATTATTATTATTATATCAGCAACAGTGCAAAATAAATAAGAGAAGTTTTTTCGTAAAAAAAAATTCAATTCACTTTCCGCGGAAAATGATACGTGATGAGACAATTTGGATTTTAAATTCAGATTTAGGGCACACATATTACCAGTAATGTTTACCTATTTTTATTTCCGAGCAAGAGAAAAATTAAAAATTTGTTGTTCAGTGTAATTGGTATCGCCTCCCACAAAAAGGTAAAGGACTGATGACTCAAAGTGAAAATCCAAAAAACAACTCTTGAATTAGTAATAGAAGAGGGATATCATCCTCAGAGTGGACCAATGCCATAAAGATGTCCACAAACATCGCAGCAGTACGATCTGTGCCAGGTCGTTCTTTCCAAGATCAAAACTGTCGTCATCCAGGATGCAGCGAAGTAGAAACCCTTGGTCATGTTTTGGGTTATTGCCCTAAAGGAGAACTACTGACGAACAATCGCTACCATAAAGTGAGAAGCTCCATCGCAACCACTCTTCGGAAGGCAAAGTGGGAGGTTTACGAACAAGTGCACTGCTTGGTTGAGAATGGGCCAACCAGAAGAGCAGACATTATAGCCATCGATCGCCGGAATCAAAGAAGCCTCATTCTTGACCCCACTGTCCGTTTTGAGAAGGATGATCAACAAGCCAATAACGTTAACGATGAAAACAAGTCTGTTTACAATCCATGTATTCCTAGCTTCAGTAAAGGCCCATTCACAATGAAAATTAAACATAAACATAACGTAAGCATAAAACCTTGTGTCCATATTATTTAATGAAAGCATTCACAATGAATTACATAAGCATAAACTTAATCTTAATCATAAGACGTTAACATGAAAGTTTGCAAACTCCAAACTTTCATGCTTATGTTTATGCGATTTGGAAACAGTACACAAGCGGAAAGCGTGTTTTCACGTTTTGTTTAACATCTCATGGGCTTTGCCTACAGGCAATATTTTGATCTATTGGCCGTGATGATAGCTAGGCGCGCAACATGGAATCATATGACGAAAAGTTGATTATTTTATACCAAGAAAACCCTAGTCTATACGACAAGAAACATAAAACATACAAAGATATTACATTAAAAGAGAATGTATGGAAAAAAATAGCACAGGAAATGAATTCTGAGTTAAATCATTTTATAGCTAACATTATTTTATAGTTCAAAGTATTGGTGTTTCAAAATATATTAGTATGTGAATGTGGTTATAAAAGTCCCCCTGTTGTATTCTTCTCTGATTCAATGGATGAATCCACCATCGTTTTTTACATCTCCGTTTCTTTGATTTCAAGTACTGAAAGCCATATACTGATGCCATTGTAGTTATTAGAAACATAAATTGAATAGCTACATCGTCAATTATTGTGCAATTCTCCATTTTTATGTAATAGATTCTGTACTTTTGTTGATTCGGTATGTTTGTTTCCACACACGTGTTATGTTTACGTTATGTTTAATTTTCATTGTGAATGGGCCTTGGCTACTTAAGTTTGTGGCATATGTTTATGTGCTTATGTTAATGTTTACGTTATGTTTAATTTTCATTGTGAATGGGCCTTAAGAGATACAAAATGAATATTAATACATGGGAAGTGAAAGGACTTCTTTTTGACGCTAGGACAACTTCATTTAAGTTAAGCAAAACCATTCTCCTGTCTCTTAAATTTTCTAATGAGGACATTAACAAAATTTATCTAATGATACTGAGAGATTCATTGTCCGTTTTACACAATCACTTGTATAACACTACGTAATATTATTTATTTCATTTCATTATTCCTCATGTTTCTTCCGGAAAATACTTAAAAAGCTGTTGTTTAAAATAACAATTGTACAAACTTATTTGCCTGTCCTGAACATAAAACTCAGTAATTGTCGTAAGTCTATAATACTTAGCTAAATTTTCCATCCATGAGTTATTTAATACACTGGAATGAATGGAATTTATTTTCGTCAAATGATGTCGACTAGAAATCAAGTGTCTTCATAAATCCGTTGGATAACAAATATAATCTTTTTTTTTTTTTTTATTTTTATTGAACTACTACCGCAGCGCCATGGCGGTAATAGTTTGAAGTACTAGAAATTATTTTTTCGTAATATTTCATGCCGTTATTTTTGCACCATATACTTTTATTTCAGTCGTTTTTATTGGATGGTATCCGCTCGTTTTGGGAAATATTTTCTTTGTTTTCGATTTTACAGCAATTTGTATTTTTCGAATGGGGTTAAGCACCTGTACGGTGGGGAGGGGGTGAGTTCGCAAACAAAAGTGTCGCCCAAAAGTGGGTCGCTCCTTCAAAAAGACTGGGAACCACTGCCTTTAGCTATAGACTACGTCAGACTTGGATATCCGGCGACCTCATGTCCGTAGCAAGGGGGGATAACATCATTTGACGACGTGACAGCCAGAGTTCTGCGTAGAAACCGACTGGATACGATTACCGTTCAGAAAATCAATGATTGTCCTTTGTCAGTATGTTTCCCAGCTGGAGGTCCTGCAAAGTGTGAACTACAACTTCAAGGGAAACCCCGTAAAACACGCCAACTTCTGGAATCTCTCTCTTTCTTTCTTCTCTCTCCCTCGCTCCTCGTCATTCAGTCACCAATCACCACGTAAATATCTGAGAGGGTGTGTGTGGGCATCGCGACCAATAGAAGAACCACTCTCCAGTATTACCACAATAACGGATTCTTCATTTCTGCCTCGACCAATAGAAGAACCACTCTCCAGTATTACCACAACAACGGATTCTTCATTTCTGCCTCGACCAATAGAAGAACCACTCTCTAGTATTACCACAATAACGGATTCTTCATTTCTGCCTCGACCAATAGAAGAACCACTCTCCAGTATTACCACAATAACGGATTCTTCATTTCTGCCTCGACCAATAGAAGAATCACTCTCCAGTATTACCACAATAACGGATTCTTCATTTCTGCCTCGACCAATAGAAGAACCACTCTCCAGTATTACCACAATAACGGATTCTTCATTTCTGCCTCGACCAATAGAAGAACCACTCTCCAGTATTACCACAATAACGGATTCTTCATTTCTGCCTCGACCAATAGAAGAACCACTCTTCAGTATTACCACAATAACGGATTCTTCATTTCTGCCTCGACCAATAGAAGAACCACTCTCCAGTGTTACCACAATAACGGATTCTTCATTTCTGCCTCGACCAATAGAAGAACCACTCTCCAGTATTACCACAATAACGGATTCTTCATTTCTGCCTCGACCAATAGAAGAACCACTCTCCAGTATTACCACAATAACGGATTCTTCATTTCTGCCTCGACCAATAGAAGAACCACTCTCCAGTATTACCACAATAACGGATTCTTCATTTCTGCCTCGACCAATAGAAGAATCACTCTCCAGTATTACCACAATAACGGATTCTTCATTTCTGCCTCGACCAATAGAAGAATCACTCTCCAGTATTACCACAATAACGGATTCTTCATTTCTGCCTCGACCAATAGAAGAACCACTCTCCAGTATTATCACAATAACGGATTCTTCATTTCTGCCTCGACTGTCGGCTAGGAAGGTTCCATTATGCTAGCATTGCAGGCAACTAGTCAACCTTTTAATGCTTTTGTTAGCAGGTTTGACAAACTGTAAGTGGACCTGCAAGTACATAGTGCATAGTGCTCTCTCCCTTCCCCCCGTGCTTTCTCACTTGCTCCTCCCCAAGACTGCCAGCGCTCACGTAGTAAGTCGGTTCAGCACAGTCTACTATATACAGTCGCGAAGCTTGAGGTGATTTTTTGCAAATCTCGTGATAAAGCGCTCCAAGCGGTTAGCAACTAGAAACAATAGACTGTCCACGGTCGACTTTGGACTGAATCGTATTTCCATCGAGTGCTAGCTCGTTGCGTATTTCACATTGATGCTTGTGAAATGTTCGTTATTGGTTGTAATGAAAATGTTAATGGCTAAAATACAATAATTGGAATAATAATATTTTACTAGAGACGTAGAAAAATTAAGTTTGTTTTAATGAAATTTATTGATCACGTTTTATTTTCAATTCTGGTGTGATTATTATTGCTTAAACTCAACTACGTAAGCCTACACTACAAGTACCGGTACACGTACATAAGTTAATCCATTAATACATATTTCCATTATTATTGTTGTAAAGGGAAATGCAAATTGATATTTATTGGTTTCATAGTTAATTATCGCTATAATCTTGAATGAGTGAAGCGATTATAGTAAATTTCAGTTCGTTTTGCACAACCAAAAATAATATTAACCTATTTCTTGCAGGTATCTTCGAGTTTATGGTGGAATTTAATATACTTCATTAAAATAATAAATTAATTTTATGCATTTAATATTTCAATAATGGAAGAAAGGTGTTAATTTTTACAAAAGAATACAACGAAAATGTAACATATTTTGTCGGCTGCTAGGAGAGAGATCTGCGATGATGAGGCGATAGTAGCGATCCTAGTGGTGGGCAACTATCCATGTTTGCATTTTTACTACATATTGAGCTTCGCGACTGTATATAGTAGACTGTGGTTTCAGTTCGATTTGTCAGTGTATACTTCTATGGCCTAACAGCGCAATGTTGGGCCCTAGCCTCCTCTAGCTTCTTTCTCCATTTTTCCCTATCCATCGCCATCTTTCTCCATGCCGCGCTTCCGAAGAAGAGTCTGGAGTCAGTCGTAACCGCATCAATCCACCTATCTTTAGGTCTTCCAACAGGTCTCCTCCCATAAATCTTTCCTTCCAACATTTTCTTGGGTATTCTCTGCTCTTCCATTCTGTAAACATGCCCCGCTCATTCCAGTCTCCTCAACTTGATATGTGTGACTATATCTATCGATTCATACAGTTCATACAGTTCCTGGTTGTATCGTATTCTCCGAATATTCTTCTGAGTATCTTCCGTTCGAACTTCCCCAACATACCTTCTGTACGGGGAAAAGGTGTTGAGATGTATAGCGAAGTAACAGCCGCCAACAGTTGGATTGCAAACAAGAAAGGACTTTCGACTAGTGAATGGATATCTAGCCTGAAAACGACAGCAAATTTAGCAGCTGTTCGTTCTGTTCCCGGCAGATGTCTCGACGGTACCCGGTGCAGACATGGCTGCCCGGAGATTGAAACTTTAGCACACGTCTTGGGATTCTGTGAACAGGGATTGCTCTTGAGTAACTCTAGACATCATCTTGTAAGATCCAAAATTGCTGCCGCATTAAGAACTAAGGACTGGATAGTAGAAGAAGAAATCTCCTGCCTAGCTGAAAATGGGTCAACGAGACGAGTAGGTATTTTAGCGTACAATGCTGACACTAAACAGAGCATCATTGTGGACCCCACGATACGTTTTGAAGTAGAATGTCATCAGTCAGCCGAGGTCCACCTTGAGAAGAAGTCGATCTATGAGCCTACAGTCAACTATTTCAAGCTGAAATATGCCTTAATTCACGTTGAGGTATTCGGCTTACTCATAGGTGCTCGAGGGACTATACCAGCTTTTTTCGAAGAATTTCGACGGAAATTTGTTCTGCCAACATCTTTGAGGGATGACATTGTGATAATTGTGTTAAAAAAATCCGGCCAAATCCTAATTAATCACATGGTGCCACATTAATAGCAATTGTAATGTTTCACACCCTTTTCTTTGTTTCCCCCCTTTTTTTTAATGTAATACCTATGTTTAGATATGTATAATAATTTTTTGAGGATATACTGAGTCCGTAAGGGCTACCCTCAATGGGGGGCAGTTTAGTATTATTATTATTATTATTATTAATGTCCATGTCTCACACCCATAACATAATATACTCCTAATTATAGTTCTGTATATTCTTAGTTTATTTTTCTTATGAAGTAGGGGAGAGTCGGGTAGTATCGGACATCGGGTAGTATCGGACAGTGCGTTTCTTTCATCTACCACCATATGGTAGTACCTGAATGACATGGTTACGTTTCTCTATGCAACATCACAGAAACGTAACCATGTCAATCAGGTACTATCATCGTGTGGTAGATGAAAGAAATTCACTGTCCGATATTACCCGATGTCCGATACTACCCGACTCTCCCCTAATTGGACTTCAAAATCCCCAAAAGTGAGAAATGTGTTCTATTTGCGGCTGTAATTCTATTTTGAATGTCCATTAACTCATGTTTATTTGTAATCAATACTCCCAGGTATTTAAATTCATTTACTTCTACAAAATTACTATTTTTTTTTTATTGGGCTGTATGACTATTCTATCTCGGTCTCTAAAACCATCACTTTTGTTTTATCTTCGTTTATATGTAATCCAACTTTTGATGCTTCTGACTCCAAATCCTTAAAAACCTCTTCTACTGCCTGAACTCTTCGTCCCGTGATATTTAAATCGTCTGCATATCCAACAATTTGAACGCTTTTATATAACAATGTGCCGTTATGATCTACTTTAGTTTGCTTAATAACCCAGCGTAAAACTAAATTAAATAACATTGGCGCTAAACCATCTCCTTGTTTAAGACCTGTGTTTATATTTATATTTATATTTATATTTATATTTATTTTAATTTTGGCCGTCGAATTCGACATACAAATTATGAAACTCTGACATAAATAAGAGTACAATTATCTAATGAATATACAGTTTCTGAATCTTCTCGTTTTACTGCGATTTAAAAAGTCGCCCTCCTGATTACTATTTTCATAAAGTACATGCAAGCTCGGACGGTGCACTGTTAACCCAGGCGTGAAAGGAAACTGGATAAGCCCGCAGAAACAGGACACCGTGCGGGAATCGAACCCCACACAGGTCACTGCAGCTCCTTGACAGATGCGCGGCGACACAGAGGGGCGTGAGCACATTATGGATCTGACGCGTGGCTGCATGCACGGGACTCGAACTCACGACTCCGTGACTGATTAGCTGTGACGTTGAAGGACCTGGTCACAGGCGAGATGTGACGCGCGTCTCCTAGGCAGACGGGATTCTGCCGAGCTGTAGGGGCGCGGTTTCGATTCCAGACGGAGACAAGTGATTTTTTTCACAACCAGTGTCGTGTTCGATCAGAGCTCTGAAATGATCGGCTAGGGACATACCGACATTGACCACTCACCCGAGACTGCAAGACAACCCAATCTTCGTGTGCCCATCTGCCTCCCACCATATTTATCGCCGGTGTGGCTTCCATTGCTTTACATTCTCGTTTCTTTCAGATCTTTACTACGTTACAGGGCCACACACATGTTTAGTATAGTAATCTTACTCTTTTCAGAATCATTCTGATTCTTATCATCTTTATCATCCAGAACGTTATAATCATCATCTTCATTATTCTCATGTTTATCTTCATCATACTGATCAGTATCCTCTTGATCATGATCCTCAACATTGTTATCTCGGTCTTCAACCTCATCATTCATATCATTCTGATCGTCACAGTCATATTCCGATCGTTATGCTCATACTCGTAAATCTGATTGTTATGCTGACCCTCGTCAATCTGATCGCTAAACTCAACCTTGTCAATCTGATCGTTACTCATCCTCTGGCATAAATACAAAACAGTCAGTTTCACACCGGAGAATTAACAGCATGGAATAGATTAATACATATTATTATTCACTGCACGATCGTATTATTAAAACAATGAGCGAAATACAGTAAGAGAGAGATTGAACACAAAATTTAATAGGAAGAGAAAGTTTAAGGTTTGGCACTACTGTCTGTCTGTCTGTCTGTCTGTATTTTTGTTATTCTGTGTAACACTACTGTATGCAGCATTGTATAGGCCTATTTTATGTTACCCAGTATTGTGTGTTTCATGATACGTTGTAGCATTTTTATGTAGCCCTACTTTCATTCATCTGTTGTCCATGTTTCTATAGCAACCAAGTATTTATTTACGCTACGAACTTATGCACCAATCCAATATTATGTTACATTGTCTATTTTATGATGCATTGTGAGTTTCATGTTTTACGTTAAGTACGTACGTATGTATGTTAGTAGGTTATTTTACGACGCTTTATGAACATCTTAGGTCATTTAGCGTCTGAATGAGATGAAGGTGATGATTCCGGTGAAATGAGTCCTTGGTCCAGCACCGAAAGTTACCCAGGATTTGCTCATGTTGGGTTCAGGGGAAACCCCGGGACAAACCTCAACCAGGTAACTTACCCCGAACGGGAATCGAACCTAGGCTACCTGGTTTTGCGGCCAGACGCTCTAACCGTTACTCCACAGGTATGTACGTATGTATATATGTATGTACTTACTTTATTGGGTTATTTTACGACGCTGTATCAACATCTAGGTTATTTAGCGTCTGAATGATATGGAGGTGATAATGCCGGTGAAACGAGTCCGGGGTCCAGCACCGAAAGTTACCCAGCATTTTCTCCTATTGGGTTGAGGGAAAACCCCGGAAAAAACCTCAACCAGGTAACTTGCCCCGACCGGGATTAGAACCCGGGCCACCTGGTTTCGCAGCCAGACGCGCTGACCGTTACTACACAGGTGTGGACTGTATGTATGTATGTACTTACTTTATTGGGTTATTTCACGACGCTGTATCAACATCTAGGTTATTTAGCGTCTGAATGATATGGAGGTGATAATGCCGGTGAAACGAGTCCGGGGTCCAGCACCGAAAGTTACCCAGGATTTGCTCATGTTGGGTTGAGGGAAAACCCCGGAAAAAACCTCAACCAGGTAACTTGCCCCGACCGGGATTCGAACCCGGGCCACCTGGTTTTGCGGCCAGACGCGCTAACCGTTACTCCACAGGTATGTACGTATGTATATATGTATGTACTTACTTTATTGGGTTATTTTACGACGCTGTATCAACATCTAGGTTATTTAGCGTCTGAATGATCTGAAGGTGATAATGCCGGTGAAATGAGTCCTTGGTCCAGCACCGAAAGTTACCCAGCATTTTCTCCTATTGGGTTGAGGGAAAACCCCGGAAAAAACCTCAACCAGGTAACTTACCCCGAACGGGAATCGAACCTAGGCCACCTGGTTTTGCGGCCAGACGCGCTAACCGTTACTCCACAGGTATGTATGTATGTACTTACTTTATTGGGTTATTTTACGACGCTGTATCAACATCTAGGTTATTTAGCGTCTGAATGATATGGAGGTGATAATGCCGGTGAAACGAGTCCGGGGTCCAGCACCGAAAGTTACCCAGCATTTGCTCGTATTGGGTTGAGAGAAAACCCCGGAAAAAACCTCAACCAGGTAACTTGCCCCGACCGGGATTCGAACCCGGGCCACCTGGTTTCGCAGCCAGACGCGCTGACCGTTACTCCACAGGTGTGGACTGTATGTATGTATGTATGTATGTATGTATTTTTAATATGTACAGCTTGATTCAAATATTTTGGCCCCTGCAAAAAGTAAGTAGATGGACTATGAACGGGTTACTCATCACCACAAGCGGGCTGTCACACAGGTCCAGGTCAAGTCGCGCGCAGTCTTAACACCAAACACTCCCTTCTTATGATGTCGCGGTACACTCGCCGTCGCTATGATCATGTCTCCGAGTATTTCTTTCAATTATCTTGGCTTCGTTTACGGGAGAGACGTTCAGTTCATTCACTCTGTTTGCTGTATCAGATTTTAAATAATTCCACACCTATTTACCTAGTTCCTCGCTTCACACTTTTAGCATCCCACCACAACCGTGATACACGTTCACAGCATAACCATGTTCTATCAATTCCATTCCATCAAACATCTCTCTACTCTGCTTCCTTCATAATACACACAGCCCGTTCCTAGAATTCCTTGTCACAGGAAATCAGGAGCAGTCGGAGTCTAAAATCTTTTAAGTACACATTACTTAGAAATGTTTTTAATGAACAGAACTAGACTCTTGCGGAAGTTTCTAAGTTGTCTTAAATGACCAAGTTGTTATTTTTTTCTCCTCTCTCTTCTTCTTCTTTTTTTCTCTTTTCCTTTTTTTTATTATCTTGATATATTTCTTAATCATTTGTGTTTGTATGCCATGTAGTACGAATTTGCTAATCAACATTTTATGTCTTGTAACTCACATGTATTCTCCTATTAGTATATTAACTGTATAATATATCTCAAGTGAATTAATCGTCGTATTTATCTCGGGCATTTTAGGTCTTATAAATTGTGTGTCCGTGTGTGTGTGTGTGTGAGTGTGTGTGTGTGTGTGAGTGTGTATATTCCCCTTTATGTTATGTAACTGATTTTGATTATGTGTAATTTTCTACATTATTTTATATATTGTGACAGCGACGTGAGATTCGAACTCACGACCAGCGTCCCGCAAGAAAGCAGATCGCACGGAGCACGGAGGGACGGCGCGCGGCGGAGAGTAGTGGGGAAAGGGGCCTACACGCGAGGGGAGGCTGCGCGCGCAGCTGCTACTTAACGCAGTGAATGGGGAACGGACCTTCCCGACTATTCCAGAAGTGCGTCGAAGTGGAGATATCCAGATAATTCTCTACACACCTGTAGAAATTTCTCGCAACTATGATTTTGCTATAAAAGAAGAAACGCCAGCGAACTCGAGCAGAGTTTTCAGTTATTCAGTCAGTGAGTAAGCCAGAGCAAGCAAGCCAGACTTGTGTGCCGGAGTTCGACTCGAGTGTGCGTCCGCATCTGCGTCAGCATCCGAAGGCCTGAGTTCGAGTGCAGTGGACCGCAGTTGGAGGGACCTGAGTTCGAGTACAGTGAACTGTCTCTGAAGGTCTGTGGTTCGAGATACTGTGAACTCGAGTGACTGAGCTAGAAGAACTGTGAACTGGGAACTGATAGTTCTGATTTGTAAATAGTGCTTTGTAAATATTAGTTAAGATTAACAGTTCATTGTTGTTCGTAATAGTCCAAGTAAATTGTCATTGCCGTCAGTGGAGTGCTATAACGAATACTGTGTTGAGTGAAAATTCTATTGTTGACGAGAGCGTTTAAGGTGATTGTAGAAAGGAATTATTGTTGGAAGAATAAAATCCTATTGTTGAGTTGAAATAAAATTCGCAATATTACATAACCGATCTTGACTATTTGTAATTTTATATTATGTAACTGATCTTTCCTATTGTCATTTTCTACTATATTTTATGTAATTTCTAAGGTATTTTCTTTTGTGTTGTTTTGTAGTCAAATTTTGTATTTCATGTATATTATTGAAACCTGGTTGAGTGGAAGAGAAGGCCTCATGGCCTTAACTCTGCCAGGCAAAATAAACCTACTACTGCTGCTACTACTACTACTACTACTACTACTACTACTACTACTACTACTACTACTACTACTACTACTACTACTACTACTGCTACTACTACTACTACTACTACTACTACTACTACACTCCGCCTTAAAAACACAATATTCTTCCACACATCCCGTTACTAACCACTACGTCTGTTGAGTAAACAATGTCATGATGACTTATATTTTCTTGACATGAGTGTGTCCAAATCTGTGGAGTAACGGTTAGCGCATCTAGGCGTGAAACCAGGTGGCCCGGGTTCGATTCCCGATAGGGGCAAGTTACCTGGTTGAGGTTTTTTCTGGGGTTTTCCCTCAACCAAATATGAGTAAATGCTGGGTAACTTTCGGTGCTGGACCCCGGACTCATTTCACTGACATTATCATCTTCATCTCATTCAGACGCTAAATAACCTAAGATGTTGATAAAGCGTCGTAAAATAACCTACTAAAATAAAAAAAAACATGAGTGTCCCTCAGCTGCAAGTAGATATATTATTTTCATTCTTCCTCTTTCCTCCTATGCACGTTTGTGATTAAATTTCTTTCTTAAGACGCAACACACAGCTCGCTCACTAGCCAAACAACCAAGGACAGGGACCAATAACGTTGAATGGAGCTGTATGTATGTATCGATCTCTTTCTCTTCAACGACGTACACCGAATTAGGCGGTCTAATAGTCTCCTCTGAGGGCAGGAGCGCGGGCTAGGAACTGCTCTCGCACGTAAGCCGCTTGAATGGACTAGTGATGGGTGCAACCGGCTCTTTGGCGCGAGCTAGCTCGTTGGGTCGCGCTCCCAAGAAAGAGTCGTTCAAAAGAGTCGGTTCGTTCACTAGCTGGTTGATAGCTCCTTCGTTCGCGAGCTGGCTGCCAGCTCGTTCGTTCACGAGAGGCTAGACAGCTCGCGAACGACATCGTTAAAAGAGCTGGTTGCGTAACATATCGAAACTGTCAATAATAATGTAATCTATGACATTAGGAATCAAAAGGATAACAGAGACAATCGTATTATGTTAAACAAAATAGATGAAAAAACAAAGCCTGCAACATAATAGTACATTATGCAACGAACCTATAATGAAGGTAATTAAGAAGTGAGTATGGATATTTATGAAACGAGCGCAAGCCAGTTTCATAATTTTCATACGAGCTTCTTAATTACCATTATAGGCGAGTTTCATACGACTTCTTATGCTCGACCATATTTCTAACTTGTTATTATTAATTTTATTGTATCTGACCTGGAGCAATGTCCCTTATGTTGTGAGATGTGCGCAGACGCGAAAGTATTGATTTTTTCCGAGGAACAGATGTCCACATTGACCTTGCTAGGCCATAAGAACCTACAGAGATAACATTGAAATAAAATTAGACATTGAAAAACGAGATGACAAATTGAATTTATTTGAATATTATTTACAATTAACGCTAATTATTATAGTAACAGAACATAACCTTCTGCGACAGTATTGGATTTCCAGCCTCCGTGACTTTTCGCTAATTCTTTTTCGATTGCATATCCGAGAATAATCGATACTTGCGGTTTTATAACGGTAGAAAGCTGACCTGTCATTGGCTGAACAGTTGTAACCTGAGTCGTCATTGGCTGAAAGACCTGACCTTTAATGAGTAGGTGTACTTTAATGGCATGCATTAAAGGTCTGCTACCAGGTGTATAATTACTACATTTCGGCATGGTCGAGCATAAACGTTATAATGTTATACGTATATTTTTCTACACACACATCAGCTGATAGAAAGCCGCGTAATATTAGTTCCACATCCGTCCGCTACTGGCGTATGGGCGGTCTCACCTTCTCTGTCTTACAGTGTCTGTATAAAGACAGATCATGCTTTGAATGCCATTGGTTATTCGAGATCGGGAGTCGTGAGACCAGTGTTGCCAACTGGACGGAAATTCCGTCAAAACTGACGGAATTTCAACGTAGCGGACGGGAAAAGAATGGCTTTGACGGGTGACGGATTTTCTGACGGAAAATTACGATTTACATTGCTTTTGACTTTTCTAGCGGCTGTCATTTTTAATTGTTTAATGTTTTTGGGGATTTTACTTTTTCTTTGAATAGCCCTGTCCGTGCCGAATACCATGTTAAGGAATCCCTTGTTTCAGATTTCCTCGTAATCAAGTCAGAGATTGACGAATTATTATTTTAAGCAAGATTGGTGGGTAAGTTGTGTTAAAATTTGCTTTTTATTTGTATATAAATACGAGATGGTATTATTATTATTTTTTTAATTTTGACGGATTCTGACGGATTTTCAGATGTTAGACTGACGGGGATAAAATGTATGTGTTGGCAACATTGCGTGAGACGAGCTGTGAGCTGGTCTAGAGTCGCGAGCTGAAGGAGTTGGAAGTGCCTCGCGAACGACCAGCTCTCAACGAGCGAGCTATAATCTTTTCGCTGTAAGAAAAATCCTAATGTAAACAATTGCACGTGACTGAAGTGAGGCTTCATTGGCCGCTGTTTGGCGCCATAGATTCTCAGTACGTGTTCCCGCCTACTGTTGTACATTCTGTTTCATGTTAAACATTTCCCGTTACTCGTCAAGTAGGCCTAACCTCACTATTATGCATTCGTTTGCGTAGGAAACATTTACTTTATAATTACTGTAATTAAAACTCACTTAACCTATTATATACATTTAAGACTATTTGTTTTTCACCGCTTTTGAGAGGGTTTCCCCTCCTATGTTTAATAACCACACACACCGAGGATGCAGAAGCCATACTTCAGTACCACGTGCTTACGTGACGCCAGCTTGTTACGAGAACAGACTACCTCGGTATTACTGTTGGTATTCATCCGCGTTAATAGTACGTAACAAAATATAAAAATAGCTTTCTTTTACATAAAGTTTTACATATGACTGAAGTTCTATGTTTTATCGTATTTAACGACTAGAATTCAATTTTTTATTGTCAAATAACACAAGATTATGGTTTCCAAATACGAACTATATTCTCCTCCGTCATGCGAGTGTTTCGACTGGGAGCCAATCACGGGTATGATAGCAACGTGCTTATGTTTACATTAGGATTTTTCTTACAGCGAAAACAGTATAGCCCATTACTAGCTCAAAGGAGAGAGTCGTTCAAAAGAGTCAGTTCGTTCGCGAACGACCCATCACTAGAATGGACCCATTGTACAGCCCGGAATGGAATGGTGTGCGTGTCCTAAAGCTCCGAACTCCACTACAGCATACAGAATCCTTTTACCTTTCCGCGGAGACATCACCGCGGCATCTTAACCCCGTTCCCACGAGCTACCATAGCTGACAGGAGAGCACACGGTACATGGCACTACCACCAGTAACTAATGACCAGACCACATACCATTGGGTCCAAGTTCGATGGCAGCCTGCGTCGGAGCAAACCCGAATCGTAGGAAAGAAAGATGATGATGATGATGATGATGATGATGATGATGATGATGAAAGAAGACAAGTGTAATTATGTTGGCGAACGATGAAAGAGTAATGGAACGGAGAAAAATTCTCTCCGGCGCCGGGATTTGAACCCGGGTTTTCAACTCTACGTGCTGACGCTTTATCCACTAAGCCACACCGGATTCCACCGCGGCGTCGGAAGAATCGTCTCAGTTTTAAGTTCCAACTCTTGGGTTCCCTCTTGTGGCCTCCCTCTGCACTACGTCATAGGTATCTATGAACCTAGGACCGAAGTCCACACATGTGCTGAGGTGCACTCGTAATGAGTGACTAGTTGGCCGGGATCCGACGGAATAAGCGCCGTCTTAAATCACAAAGTGATTTACGCATATCCCGCATATCCCGGCGCCGGAGAGAATTTTTCTCCGTTCCATTACTCTTTCATCGTATGATGACGTAGAATATCTGCATGGAAATATCATATGTACTTCGGTACATTATAATAATATATTTGTTGGCGAAGTAAGTCCGAGATCCAACGCCAAAAGTTACCCAGCAATTCTGTTTGTCCCAACGAAGATTTGAATCAGGTCCGCCAGTTTCACGATTAGACATGCTAACCTTGGTGAGATCAATTGCTGCCACGATTAGACGGAGCATACTCATCTGTCAAATAATAACCGTGCCGCACTGACAGGGGATGTTCCGCTACATTGGCGGCGACATAAAATAACTTTACACTGAAGATCGATAGATTAGCCTTGACGAGTTGATATACTCACCGAGTTCTGATAGAATTGGTTCACGCGTATGGAAATTACTTGGAAGGCTTGCACATACATCATATGCTTATTTTTTTACTCCAGACGTGGCCTGTTGTCTCTATGGCAACCCGAGTGAAAGTATGCGAAGCGAGTGGAATAGCATGCAGCGCAACGAAGACTGGGCTGAAGATGTTTCATAGGTTTTTAGTGGCTAGGTACGTGATTGGCGTTGGTCTGCAAACAGTTTCATTTTTAAATAAGGTATTAAACATGTTATATCACGGTTGTCTATAGCGTCGAAGGAATAGAAGAATGAAAACGAATCTTGCTTGCTATCGCTAGACTACACACGTAACATTGATCTATTTATAAATTGAGAGTTGAAAATTTCCTCCAGCAACATCGCTTTGAAAATTTGATTGTGCCATATATGTCTTACCAGGAAATCGTAAGTACTCTCGATAGTCTATTAAAATTTTGTGAGTAGGGTCAAGTAGGGCTAATATGATACAATAAAAAAAAGTCGGGCTAATTTGATACAGACTTTAAACCGCGCTAAAAATTTTAAGAAAAAGAAGCCAGAGTAAAGGCTGGTTCACAATAAACCGGGAACGGAAACGAAAACGAAAACGGAAATAATGTTAAAATAAATGTATTTAAATGGGAGCATTCACAATTAACTATTCTGAATGTTCACATTCAAAAACACATATTTTAACATTATTTCCGTTCTCGTTGTCGTTTCCGTTCCCGGTTTATTGTGAACCAGCCTTTAACCTTCTTCCGTAAGATCCGGCAAGACGAGTTTGTAAAACATACTATGTACTTCATGAAATTAATAAATAAACGTCATGTATTTAATATTTCAATAATGAAAAGAAGGTGTTAATTTTTCCAAAAGAACACGATAACTAAAGTATAATAAATTTTGTCGTCTGCTAGGAAAGAGGTCTGTGATGAGGAGATACTAGCGATCCTAGTGGCTAGCAACTAGCAAGTTCAACCACAGTCTGGTATATACATTCACGAAGCTGGAGTTTATGAGGGTACTAGGAACAATAGACTGTGCAGGTACTATTTCGCATTCTCTGTAATGAGGCGATAGTAGCGATCCTAGTGATTAGCAACTATCTATGGATGCATATTACCTACATATTGAGCTTCGTGACTGTACGTACTAGACTATGATAGTACTAATATCGGCCCTAGAATTTATAACAAATTATTAAAGAAATACCCACATCTATTTACTTCCTACAATTTTAAATTTAAAAATGTATGTAAGCAATTTGTTATGAGTAATTATTATTTTTAGATGTTATTTTATGTAATTTATGCATGTAAATTTATCATGTATCGAATCCTCTCCTGAGCACGAGAACACACTCTTTCACGGGGTGCTAGAGTATTGTAAATTTACAATTTCTTTGCATTGTATTTTTCTGGCACTAAACAAATAAAATAAACAATATTATTAATTAGAGATTCAATGAATACAGAATTCTGAAATTTTATTCCTGTCCATAGATTTCATTTTGTATTTATTGTTACTGAATCATTCTTAGGGACATGGCAACCATAACCTAAATTGTCCACGTGAGAGACAATTGCAAGCAGTAGCGATAAAACAAAATCGATAATTTAAAATAATAATTTGCAGTGGTACATGGCTGGAATTGATTGCAATGCAACGGATTCTTGCATTCTCTAGGTGAAGCAGTTATTGATGTATGTATCTTCAGTAGGCCTAATAGTTGAAGACAATAAATCACGAACAGTAACATACGTCGTGACACGAACTACTCGTACAAGGCTAACGTGTAGAACGTGTAATGAAAACTATGTCGTATTTCGTGACTCTAATTTGTTTATAATAGCTGATGTGATACCACCTCTTCTGCAAACATACTCCCATGAAAACATGAGGGTCTGTTGAAAAAACCAAGGGATTAGGTACATTTAGCAGAAGGATGGGGTTGCTATGGAAACCTAAACAAAAGCGAGAGCGAAGGATGAGTGTGTTTGATGAGCATGGTTTACTGGACGTGCTCGGAGATCAACATTGTCTCGCATCACTTTAAAAGGTTCCTTCAAACTTAGGCCTATCTACAGCAGAAGTGGAAAGCTCCCTTTGAGTGAAGAGCCACCGATAGGTCCCCCTCCCTTTGAAAACTGGCGGTGGTGGCTGAATGCACCACAACAGCTGCCTTCACCACGTACAAAAACTGGAAGGAACCGGATACAGTCTGAGTCTTACACATGTGCGACAGATTTGCATCGCGCCCATGTTAGGGTGATGCAGACTGTCAAAATGATACCATGATTGTGACTCCACTGCCAAGCACAGTACGTTGTTTATATTCATTCTGTACGCAATATCAGCAATACTTAAAACTATTAAAATACTTTTTAAGCAGGCCTATCAAATCTAAGAGAAAAACGCGAACTGGACATTAGAAATTCCAAACAAACTAATTGTGAATATATCTGTTGCGAGATTGCATTCCGTAGCAAAATAATACATATTTTATGCTCGACCATGCCGAAATGTAGTAATTATACAACTGGTAGCAGGCCTTTAATGCATGTCATTAAAGTACACCTACTCATTAAAGGTCAGGTCTTTCAGCCAATGACGACTCAGGTTACAACTGTTCAGCCAATGACAGGTCAGCTTTCTACCGCAAGTATCGATTATTCTCGGATATGCAATCGAAAGAGAATTAGCGAAAAGTCACGGAGGCTGGAAATCCAATACTGTCGCAGAAGGTTATGTTCTGTTACTATAATAATTAGCGTTAATTGTAAATAATATTCAAATAAATTCAATTTGTCATCTCGTTTTTCAATGTCTAATTTTATTTCAATGTTATCTCTGTAGGTTCTTATGACCTAGCAAGGTCAATGTGGACATCTGTTCCTCGGAAAAAATCAATACTTTCGCGTCTGCGCACATCTCACAACATACGGGACATTGCTCCAGGTCAGATACAATAAAATTAATAATATCAAGTTAGAAATATGGTCGAGCATAAAAAGTCGTATGAAACTCGCCTATAATGGTAATTAAGAAGCTCGTATGAAAATTATGAAACGAGCGTGCGCTTGTTTCATAAATATCCATACTCACTTCTTAATTACCTTCATTATAGGCTCGTTGCATAATGTACTATTGTATGTTTGAGTTTGTGATTGTTTTTACTTTTAATATTATATTTTGTAAATTATTAATTTGTACATTCAGCTGCTTGTCTATGCGGATGACCTGAATATGTTAGGAGAAAAACCACAAACGATTAGGGAAAACACGGGAATTTTACTGGAAGCAAGTAAAGAGATAGGTTTGGAAGTAAATCTCGAAAAGACAAAGTATACGATTATGTCTCGTGACGAGAATATTGTACGAAATGGAAATATAAAAATTGGAAATTTTTCTTTTGAAGAGGTGGAAAAATTCAAATATTTTGGAGCAAGAGTAACAAATATAAATGATACTCGGGAGGAAATTAAAAACTGAATAAAGATGGTAAATGCCTGTTATTATTCGGTTGAGAAGCTTTTGTCATCTAGTCTGCTGTCAAAAAATCTGAACGTTAGAATTATAAAACAGTTATATTACCGGTTGTTCTGTATGGTTGTCTTGGACTTTCACTTTGAGGGAGGAATATAGGTTAAGGGGTGTTTGAGAATAAGGTGCTTAGGAAAATATTTGGAGCTAAGAGGGATGAAGTTACAGGAGAATGGAGAAAGTTACACAACGCACAACTGCACGCATTGTATTCTGCACCTGACATAATTATGAACATTAAATCCAGACGTTTGAGATGGGCAGGGCATGTAGCACGTATGGGCGAATCCAGAAATGCATGTAGAGTGTTAGTTGGGAGGCCGGAGGGAAAAAGACCTTTGGGGAGGCCGAGACGTAGATGGGAAGATAATATTAAAATGGATTTGAGGGAGGTGGGATATGATGATAGAGACTGGATTAATGTTGCACAGGCTAGGGACCAATGGCGGGCTTATGTGAGGGCGGCAATGAACCTCCGGGTTCCTTAAAGCCAGTAAGTAAGTATTAATTTGTACATCCCTACATTCTTTTGTTTCTGGCTGAGTCGAAGAGAGGGCCTTATAGTCTTAACTAGCCATAATAAATAAATAAATCCCATGATCTGAAAGAACGGTGTAGCGGCCGGTTCCTGTCGCCCACTCTCTAAAGTATGCGCATTCGACACCTCGTGTGAAAAGCAAACATTCTCATGAGGGGGGGGGGGCAGATGAAAAGTTTCTTTTCTTTCACCATGTTAATAATGTCAAAACAAGTGCTTGTACAAATTTTAGCCACTCGAGCGCAATTACTAGCCCCCCCTCCCAGAAAGAAAGTTTCTTTGAGCCGTTTACGGAAAGAAAATACAATTTCATGGGAAGATTTATTGGAACAGATACAACAGTAGTTGAGCTATTTTTCAATATACTTCTCACCCGAATTGAGAATTTCTCATACCGTGGGATCAACAGAGAGGTGCAGACGGCTGTCACACACTGGTTCCGATCCCAGGCGGCAGACTTCTACGTCATAGGGATAGAAAAGTTGATCCCACTGTATGACATTTCCTGTAGAGAATATGTTAAAAAATAATTCAATAATATCTGTATCCATTGCAATAAATCTTTCCATGAAATTGCGTTTTCTTTCTGTAAACGTCCCCAGGGAAACTTACTTTCTGGAGGGGGGCCCCTTATAATTACGCTGGAGTGACCAAAATTCGTATAAGCACTTATTTTGGCGTTATTAACATAGTGGAAAAAAAAATAACTTTTTTGTCTGCCCCCATGAAAATGTTTGCTCGTAGCTGCACCAGATTTTGAAACAAATGAGTGAATGAATCAGTAAATAAAATGAATGACTGTGATTGGATGAATAAAATGAATAAATAAATGAACGAATAAAATGAATGAATAAATAGAATATAAAATGAATATAAATACATAAATAAATAAAATATAAAATTAAAATAATAAATAATGAAATAAATATATTAAATACGTATATAATAATAAATACTTAATAAATTAATAAATAATATATAAAATGAATATAAATGAGTAATGAAATAAATATAGTACGTACGTATATAATAATAAATACTTAATAAATTAATAAATAATAAATAAATAATGTATAGGTAGATGATTAATAAAGTAAATAATTAAATAATTAAATAAATATAATAACTAGGTATATAACAATAAATACTTCATAAATTTATAAATAATATATAAAAAGAATATAAATAAATAATAAGTAAATAACATATAAAATGAATATAATAAATAATGAAATAAATATAATAAAACAATGTATAGATACAGGATTAAAAATAAATAATTAAATAAATAAATAAGTAAATAAATAAACGCTTGCATGAATAAGTGGATAAATCAATAAGTAAATAATTAAATACACAAGTAAATGAATGAATGAATAAATAAATTATATATATTAGGTAAAAAATCCATGGTGCTACAGTCCTTGAAGGGCCAAGACCGACCAGCCGGCTGCTGGCCTCACGTCCATATGCCGAAGCAGAGATGGACGATCATCCATCCAGAATGGAGGTGTCGTGTGGTTAGCACGATGATCCCCCCAGCCGTTATAGCTGGTTTGCGAAACCGGATTTTCGCCATGTATCTTAGCTCCCCAAGTGCATCACGATGCTGGGTGGGTACCGGTCCCATACACTGGCCGAAATTTCATGAGAAAATTTCTTCCTCCATGAGGATTCGAACCAGCGCGCATTCCGTAACGTGTGTCCTAGGCAGGGTACCTTAGACCACGACGTTACGGTGCGGGACTTATATACTAGGTATTATATATAAAATACAGAAAATAGTGACTCAGATAATTCATCTGGTACATTCATACTGTTAACCTGCAACGAGGACTCAATGTCTGAAATTATCTTTTGCTCAACATCAAGCTACAGTATCAATTGTTTTGGTATCCAGCGATCTAATTGTCATGGTAACAAAAGCACCAGGCCGATGATTCAAGTATTGAGAAATAAAAACACAAATCTAAACAAAACTTGTATATTTATTATTTCAACACACATGAAAGGTATATCTGGTTTCCTTTTTATCTACTGAACCGATATCGAAACTGAACACTGTCATAACAGAAAAATTACGACTCCTAACAGAATCGTGTAGACAGTGAGCATGTAATTTGTAGGGAGAGTGTTAGCTGTGCCATAGTGAATCCTTATGATTTGCAGTTACTGTGTGCAACTATAAACGCATTTCTTTCTCTTAAGGATGAACATTATGAACGCATCTAACAACTGTTATTCTTCTATATATCTGATTTGAAATTCACGCATTACATCCAAGATGATCATGGAAGCTATGTTGTAAGACAATGGAACTCCCATTATTGCCTCTCATCATATTGGCAATTTGGTTCACGTTGTTCTAAATTTTGCTTTAAAAATCCATTCGACCATTGCTCTAAAATCTGTTCGTCTGTTTCAAGACTAATATTTGTTTCTTTTTATATTTTTCTGCATATCAGATTAGTTCACATGCTGTTACTTTCGGGCGTAGGTTCTATTCCTGCTTGGGCTGATTACCTGGTTGGATATTTTTTCCGAGGTTTTCCATAACCGAAAGTCAGATAATCTACGGCGAATCTCGCCAAATATCATGTCGCTATCAACATTAAATAACATAGTAGTTGATACAGCCACGTTAAATAACCAAGTAAAAAAAAAGTTCACTTGTTTCATGTTTACTGAATTTGCAGCACATTTAGTACTTACACAATTTTGTAGTGTTTATTAATTATATTATAATTCATAGCGCAGCTGACATAATTGAGTCAATGGCCTGTTTCTTTCTTGTGTTCTCTGGACATTCTTGTATTATCCATAGCCTATCATGTTTCCATTACACGCTGGGTTAGAAACATAAAAAGATGTGTGTATACAATGTCTAAGTATACACTATGAAATCTGATCTCTTCTGCTTCAGGAACAGCTTATAAACAAATGCACGTGGCGTAGAGTTTCATGATGGCCGTCTGCAGCAGCACTGGTATTCACCCATTCTGTCTGTTGTGAAACAAAATACTGCGATACTGAATTCACAAAATTACCGTTAAAAATAGTACTTACAAAATTTTGTAGTGTTTATTAATTATATTGTAATTCATAGTATATCTGAACAATTTCATTTTTTTTCGCTGTTATTTATACTCGCTTTAACATCTCTGGTCATATCGCGAGTTAAGGTAAGCGTTCACTACATCGTATCGCACTCATCGGACGAATCGCACGGATCGGAAAAAGACTATCTTTGCTGTAATTGTTATGTAACCGCGTTCACTACATCGTATCGCACGCATCGGACGAATCGCACGGATCGGAAAAAGACTATCTTCGCTGTAATTGTTATGTAACCGCGTTCACTACATCGTATCGCACGCATCGGACGAATCGCACGGATCGGAAAAAGACTATCTTCGCTGTAATTGTTATGTAACCGCGTTCACTACATCGTATCGCTGGCATCGGACGAATCGCACGGATCGGAAAAAGACTATCTTCGCTGTAATTGTTATGTAACCGCGTACACTACATCGTATCGGACGAATCGCACGGATCGGAAAAAAGACTATCTTCGCTGTAATTGTTATGTAACCGCGTTCACTACATCGTATCGCACGCATCGGACGAATCGCACGGATCGGAAAAAGACTATCTTCGCTGTAATTGCTATGTAACCGCGTTCACTACATCGTATCGGACGCATCGGACGAATCGCACGGATCGGAAAAAGACTATCTTCGCTGTAATTGTTATGTAACCGCGTACACTACATCGTATCGCACGCATCGGACGAATCGCACGGATCGGAAAAAAGACTATCTTCGCTGTAATTGTTATGTAACCGCGTACACTACATCGTATCGCACGCATCGGACGAATCGCACGGATCGGAAAAAGACTATCTTCGCTGTAATTGCTATGTAACCGCGTTCACTACATCGTATCGCACGCATCGGACGAATCGCACGGATCGGAAAAAGACTGTCTTCGCTGTAATTGTTATGTAACCGCGTACACTACATCGTATCGCACGCATCGGACGAATCGCACGGATTGGAAAAAGACTATCTTCGCTGTAATTGTTATGTAACCGCGTACACTACATCGTATCGCACGCATCGGACGAATCGCACGGATTGGAAAAAAGACTATCTTCGCTGTAATTGTTATGTAACCGCGTACACTACATCGTATCGCACGCATCGGACGAATCGCACGGATTGGAAAAAGACTATCTTCGCTGTAATTGTTATGTAACCGCGTACACTACATCGTATCGCACGCATCGGACGAATCGCACGGATTGGAAAAAAGACTATCTTCGCTGTAATTGTTATGTAACCGCGTACACTACATCGTATCGCACGCATCGGACGAATCGCACGGATTGGAAAAAGACTATCTTCGCTGTAATTGTTATGTAACCGCGTACACTACATCGTATCGCACGCATCGGACGAATCGCACGGATCGGAAAAAAGACTATCTTCGCTGTAATTGTTATGTAACCGCGTACACTACATCGTATCGCACGCATCGGACGAATCGCACGGATCGGAAAGAGACTATCTTCGCTGTAATTGTTATGTAACCGCGTTCACTACATCGTATCGCACGCATCGGACGAATCGCACGGATCGGAAAGAGACTATCTTCGCTGTAATTGTTATGTAACCGCGTTCACTACATCGTATCGCACGCATCGGACGAATCGCACGGATCGGAAAGAGACTATCTTCGCTGTAATTGTTATGTAACCGCGTTCACTACATCGTATCGCACGCATCGGACGAATCGCACGGATCGGAAAAAGACTATCTTCGCTGTAATTGTTATGTAACCGCGTTCACTACATCGTATCGCACGCATCGGACGAATCGCACGGATCGGAAAAAGACTATCTTCGCTGTAATTGTTATGTAACCGCGTTCACTACATCGTATCGCACGCATCGGACGAATCGCACGGATCGGAAAAAGACTATCTTCGCTGTAATTGTTATGTAACCGCGTACACTACATCGTATCGCACGCATCGGACGAATCGCACGGATCGGAAAAAAGACTATCTTCGCTGTAATTGTTATGTAACCGCGTACACTACATCGTATCGCACGCATCGGACGAATCGCACGGATCGGAGAAAGACTATCTTCGCTGTAATTGTCATGTAACCGCGTTCCCTACATCGTATCGCACGCATCGGACGAATCGCACGGATCGGAAAAAGACTATCTTCGCTGTAATTGTTATGTAACCGCGTTCACTACATCGTATCGCACGCATCGGACGAATCGCACTGATCGGAAAAAGACTATCTTCGCTGTAATTGTTATGTAACCGCGTTCACTACATCGTATCGCACTCATCGGACGAATCGCACGGATCGGAAAAAGACTATCTTCGCTGTAATTGCTATGTAACCGCGTTCACTACATCGTATCGCACTCATCGGACGAATCGCACGGATCGGAAAAAGACTATCTTCGCTGTAATTGTTATGTAACCGCGTTCACTACATCGTATCGCACTCATCGGACGAATCGCACGGATCGGAAAAAGACTATCTTCGCTGTAATTGTTATGTAACCGCGTTCACTACATCGTATCGCACGCATCGGACGAATCGCACGGATCGGAAAAAGACTATCTTCGCTGTAATTGTTATGTAACCGCGTTCACTACATCGTATCGCACGCATCGGACGAATCGCACGGATCAGAAAAAGACTATCTTCGCTGTAATTGTTATGTAATCGCGTTCACTACATCGTATCGGACGCATCGCCTCTCGGCAAATCCGTCCACGTTTCTCGGATGGGCAACTTTTTCGATGCGTGCGATCATGGCCTTCTTTAATAAATCGATTTTAATTGGTCACTGTTACTATTATGTTGTGCTATGTTCAGTGTCGCGCCAAAATGGCAGACGGAAAACTTATTTCGCGTGTAGAAAATTGTGAAGAATTATATAATTTGAGGCGTTCCCATTACAGTAATCAAGTCATTTCTTACAAATATATTATGTAACCAATATTTCTTTCGTTTCTTCCTCTTCAATTAAGACGCATGAAGCAATTACAAATTCTTATTCGCTAACAGACGTAATTAATAGACCTAACCTCAACTCCTCTGCTTTCAGCAATGTCAATATCGTACGACGTCATGTTTTAAACAGCTGATAGGGGAATCCGATGAGGCGATGAGGTGGAGCCGTTACAGTGAACGCACTGCACTTAAAATATCCGTTGCGTGCGATACGATGTAGTGAACGCTTACCTTTAATCTTCTGTGTGAAATCCGAAGGCTTATGTACTATTGTTGAGACTGGTTCTATTGTTGTGAGCTAGATGGCGACTGTATATATATATATATATTACTGATTTGTTATGAATATGATTTCGGTGATGAATGATGCCGGTGATATTCAGGGATGTTGTGGCCCGAATTTCCTGTTGCCTTACGGTTGAGGGAAAACCCTGAAAACCCTCAACCAGGAAATTCAACCCGACTGGGAATCGAACCCGGGCCCTCTGCGTAAGAGACCAGCATGATGACCTCTACACCACAGAGGTGGTCAATTTCATTTTTATGACTATTACACTTTTACTACGTCATACTACTTTTGACCAATAAAACGGTACGAAAGGACGTATTTCAACCAATCATGGCTGCTTATCGCACAATTTTATCGCGTCCCTAGCATTTGTTTCTTTGTTTGCCAACATTTGAAACTGCGCTGGTCTGGACGTAAAAAAAAAATACAAACCACTCTAGTCGATGCACAGCAGTTTCAAATATGACTCGCATTGGCATTCAAGAACAATAATTAATAAAAATCACTGATCATACCTGTGCATCTTCTGAAATCCGATTTACAAATAAATGAAGATCACCATTCGGAAATCCTGAATAAGTTGAATACAATGTAGGCCTAAATCAACGAGTTCCACTTCTATTACGCACACGTCCAATATAACATCAATTGAACCACCAACCACATTCAAATTTGAAAATTGTACATTCAATAATTATTCCTTTTAAAATTATTCATTCGGAAATCCTGAATAAGTTGAATACACCATGTAGACCTAAATCAACGAGTTCCACTTCTATTACGCACACGTCCAATATAACATCAATTGAACCACCAACCACATTCAAATTTGAAAATTGTACATTCAATAATTATTCCTTTTAAAATTATTCATGTTTATTTTTTATGTCATCGTCGTTAATTAAAACTTTTCTAACACTTGTGTATATTAGTTAGGTTATGTTATAGCTTCTGCTATGATATTATGGATAGTCACGTATCAGAGATTGTTTAATATTAAGATTTATTGAAAATCATCTGTCAAGTGACGTTGATTACTGGGATTCGGATAATTGAAGTGGAATGTTGCATTTTAATAAGAATGAAACTGAATCAACAAAGCCTTCTTGACTAGTAACATTGCCATCGTGTATAATTGATCGAGAACTTCTCGACGAGAAGGCATTGCTCACTACTGCCATCTAGCATGCATCTAGCGTAATATTTGTAATGTTGAGATGGTACAATAATATATCTGAAGACAGTTGTATTTTCGTAAGTCAATTAATATTTTATTGTATTGGAGTACTTTGTTACTTCTAATCTTTATATACTTTCTTCTAATCGTGTAATAGTCAATTAAATCCCACTCGAGTTTTGATTTTCTCTAGATAAATCAAAACGTCTAGTGAGATTACTGTTGGTAAAATATTAAACACAAAAACTCGTCATTTAGAGCAACATCGAGAATAATTCAGAATTGGTGGGACATGGGAAGCAATACGATAGATCTTAGGCGCAGAGTAATAAAAGTGGCTTTGTTCTTGGGGGTTTTAGCTCAAATATGAATGGAATATAATGATCTGAGTTGAACGATCGAGCTTGCAATAAGATATCAATAAAACATGTTGAAAGTCAACGAAACTCAATGCGCCGCTATGGTAAATTCACCCTTTAAAGGGAATTTTACGTGTTTTAAACAATTTAAAATACTAAGGAATATTCTAACTTTTTCGACAATACGTCCAAAATACTTTACATACACTTAAGGGGAGGCAGAGGTGAATATTTCAAAATCCACAAACTTTATCCGATTTGTTTGAAATTGATCATGGATACTAAGTATGTTACTAGTAATGGACATACCAAGTTTCAACTTTCTAAGTATAATAGTTCTGTAAATATTAATAATTTTATAAAACTTTATATCGTTTGTTATAAAATGCTCCATGCACCATATTGTAAGACATTTTCAGTATTTCTTTTTATTTATATGTTCAGAGAAGGTATATAAATAATGATAGGTATTAGTTTATTATGGGAATAATATAGTAATACAGTTATCTTGGTTTTAATTTCATACTTTCAAGGGCACAAAATCAAAAACTAACATCGTAATATGAAAATAAAGATAATGAAAATGGAAAAAAAAACAAATTTTCATTTTTTCTTCTGTTTTGTTCTAAAATTTCACCTCTGCCTCCCCTTAAAACTGAAAAATGATACGTTTTTAGACACGCGTGTAAACCACAGTCCTTAGCAATCTTTCTTGTTTATTACAGGCTCCATTGATTCTCGCAGCTGATACTGGTGACAAAGGTAGGAGTCCGCACTCATGGTAACACATAGCAGTATCATGTGAGCATGCGCAGCAAGGTTAACCTAGTCTATTGAATATTGTGCTCTTCATATACGCCTATATGTTTCCACTGACTTTCAGCTCATTGCTGCTGTTACTGCTGAATTTATTTCTGTATGTTTTGTCAGCTTACATTCGCTTATGACACTAATATATTTAGGTTATTCGTATATAATTTTATTAGATTATTATTGTCCTACTAAAATGTCATATAGTTTTTATTTTTATTATCTTGCTATGTTTATACGATGAAAGAGTAATGGAACGGAGAAAAATTCTCTCCGGCGCCGGGATTTGAACCCGGGTTTTCAGCTCTACGTGCTGATGCTTTATCCACTAAGCCACACCGGATATAACTCCGACGCCGGTTAGAATCGTCTCAGATTAAGCTCCAACTCTTGGGTTCCCTCTAGTGACGTAGTGCAGAGGGTGGCCACTAGAGGGAACCCAAGAGTTGGAGCTTAAGCTGAGACGATTCTAACCGGCGTCGGAGTTGTATCCGGTGTGGCTTAGTGGATAAAGCATCAGCACGTAGAGCTGAAAACCCGGGTTCAAATCCCGGCGCCGGAGAGAATTTTTCTCCGTTCCATTACTCTTTCATCGTATGATGACGCAGAATATCTGCATGGAAATATCATATGTACTTCGGTACATTAAAATAATTGCTATGTTTAGCTGTTTTACTAAATATAGTCTAAAATAGTGCGGAATCAATATCAGTCGAAACTTCATAATTTTATTTTTTACTTTTTATATAATAGTTATTTATGCAACAAATGGATAATCTTGATGATTATGGCATGAGTGCGACAATTTTCACGAGTGTCATAATAAGACTATCCACGAGTTGGATACAACACTTTACTGCAGCTTACAACATTATAAATTACAGGAAAGAAATTATGAAAGAAATTCAATTCGGGATCCATAGCTGTCAAATTGGCTTCATATGTTCGTATCGATTAGTTGGACCTGGCATTGTCATTGAGTAGAGAGTAATGGATGCCTTGCAGGTTATGTTACAAATGTTCCTTAATTTTGTTAATAGCCTATAGCCTAATCACAGAACTGTTTTATGTAATATTACAAAACTGATACAAAATTGTTAAAGATTGGAAGTAAATGATAAGTTACCTTCTGTCCTGCATTTCATTTCTTGTTACGTCGCTCATAGAAGTGATAACCAAGATAGCAAGCGTTCCGGTATTACGTCATAACAAATACGTCATTGCTTTTATCGGCACGCGTGCTATATAAGCTAATTACGCACGATTTTCGATGTAGTAATAACCTGTTTATAATGCTAGGATGCAATAAAATACCTCATACCTACAAAATTTTATGGAAATAAATCAAGCAATATTATATCGGGGTTGAAAAGAATCTAGAGTGCAACAAAAATACATTTTTAAATAAATATTCTTTATTAATTTTAACATACCGGTATTTGAAATCTGAATTAAATTTCACGTAGTCTATACGAAAATATAAACATTTAATTCATATCACTGAATACTCTTTTAAATAATTTTAATTACTTTTCTCTCGACGGCTACGAAACTTTATGCAAAATAAGTAGGCTACATGTATTCATAGTAGGCTATGAAACTAAACAAAACGCTTATAATACGAACAGAAAAATCACTATAAATCAACACTGAAAATGTTCCATTTCTAAGCTGCAAATCTTTCACCTTCATTTTCCTCATTGAAATGGGAAGAATAGAAGTCCATAATAATGATTATGGGGACGGAGAGAGGAACTAAATGTAACGTGATATAAACATAACACAATAATTTCGAAAATAGTCTTAAAAGTTCAATGAAACAGGCTGAACATCAGCATAGGAGATAAAAAAAACCATTGTTGATTTATTTGAGTGATTCTATGTTGATATTGATATTTTGTATAGTTCCATGGCCTACTTTATATGAACACAGGTTTTAAGAGCTTTGAAAGAAATTTCGTTAATATTTAAAGGAATATACAATGATATGATTTATTTGTTTTAGTTCATAAAATTTAATGTGCGATTGTTTTCAATAATTTTTGTGTATGATAGAAAATCTGAAAAAGTACAAGTCTCCAGGTATCGATCAAATTCCAGCAGAATTAATACAAGAGGGTGGGAGTGCATTATATAGCGAAATTTATAAACTTGTACTTGCTATTTGGGAAAAGGAAATTGTACCAGAACAATGGAAGGAGTCCATAATTGTACCTATTTTTAAAAAGGGGGACAAAACCAACTGTGGTAACTTTCGAGGAATATCACTTTTGTTGACGTCGTACAAAATTTTGTCCAATATTCTTTTGAGAAGATTAACTCCGTACGTAGATGAAATTATTGGGGATCATCAGTGCGGTTTTCGGCGTAATAGATCGACTATTGATCAGATTTTTTGTATTCGACAGATAATGGAGAAAAAATGGGAGTATAAGGGTACAGTACATCAGTTATTCATAGATTTCAAAAAGGCTTATGACTCGGTTAAGAGGGAAGTATTATATGATATTCTTATTGAATTTGGTATTCCCAAGAAACTAGTTCGATTAATTAAAATGTGTCTCAGTGAAACATACAGCAGAGTCCGTATAGGTCAGTTTCTATCTGATGCTTTTCCAATTCACTGCGGGCTAAAGCAGGGAGATGCACTATCACCTTTACTTTTTAACTTCGCTCTAGAATATGCCATTAGGAAAGTTCAGGATAACAGGCAGGGTTTGGAATTGAACGGGTTACATCAGCTTCTTGTCTATGCGGATGACGTGAATATGTTAGGAGAAAATACACAAACGATTAGGGAAAACACGGAAATTTTACTTGAAGCAAGTAGAGCGATCGGTTTGGAAGTAAATGCCGAAAAGACAAAGTATATGATTATGTCTCGTGACCAGAATATTGTACGAAATGGAAATATAAAAATTGGAGATTTGTCCTTCGAAGAGGTGGAAAAATTCAAATATCTTGGAGCAACAGTAACAAATATAAATGACACTCGGGAGGAAATTAAACGCAGAATAAATATGGGAAATGCGTGTTATTATTCGGTTGAGAAGCTCTTATCATCCAGTCTGCTGTCCAAAAATCTGAAAGTTAGAATTTATAAAACAGTTATATTACCGGTTCTTCTGTATGGTTGTGAAACTTGGACTCTCACTCTGAGAGAGGAACATAGGTTCAGGGTGTTTGAGAATAAGGTGCTAAGGAAAATATTTGGGGCTAAGCGGGATGAAGTTACAGGAGAATGGAGAAAGTTACACAACACAGAACTGCACGCATTGTATTCTTCACCTGACATAATTAGGAACATTAAATCCAGACGTTTGAGATGGGCAGGGCATGTAGCACGTATGGGCGAATCCAGAAATGCATATAGAGTGTTAGTTGGGAGACCGGAGGGAAAAAGACCTTTAGGGAGGCCGAGACGTAGATGGGAGGATAATATTAAAATGGATTTGAGGGAGGTGGGATATGATGATAGAGACTGGATTAATCTTGCACAGGATAGGGACCGCTGGCGGGCTTATGTGAGGGCGGCAATGAACCTTCGGGTTCCTTAAAAGCCATTTGTAAGTAAGTAAGTAAGGTATTTTTTAGTATAATTAAAATTGTGAAGTTTTGAGTAGCCTACAATTCCAATAGCATTAATTTTGGCCCTCGGTTGTACAATGCTTTAGCTAAATTACACCCAGAACTTCTAACATGTAACCCACTGACATATAACAAGAAAATTAGAAGCTTGTTAATATTTACGTGTTAATATGATTAAATAAATGTATAGCCTATGTGTATGAATTAATCAGCCTATATTATATTTGTATTCTATAATTTTGAAATATATATATATATATATATATATATATATATATATATATATATACATATATATATAAATTGTCCTACTTTTCACGTGCGATATTATTCTTCTCTAGTGTTAATATAATATTATATTATATAACTAGCCGTACCCGTGCGCTCCACTGCACCCGTTAGAAATAAATATAAAGTAATTACATAATTAAAATAGGACGTTTGACCCAGGGAACATTCGTGTTTGATATAAGGATAAATCGTTTATTATGTTACTTAATTTAAATTGTATTTGCATAATTAAAATGCGATCATTTTGATCCAGAGACCACTCATTTGGTCATAATAATTATTTCAGGAAATACAGGAAACGAATGTACAGAATAGCCTATCAAGTTTTCTGTGCATAAGAAGCTATTTTAATCTTACCTGTCCTCGATTCACTCAGAAGTTACTGTAATAACATTATAGCATTATGTCCATCTAGAGAAACTACACTTTCCAATGGTGAATTAATAATTAATTATACAAATCGGTTAATTTAGCTTCCGATATTACTTCATAGAAACGCAGAAACATTATCTGTAGGCTATCTTTCATACCTTTCGATTGTTGCTGTCCAAGGCCCCTTATAGACGAAGTCATTTGTTTTTTAATTTATTACACGGGCTTAGATGGCAGTTATTTTAATTTTAAAACTCATTTATCTCATTAAATATCAGTCCTATCAAAATTTTTCAAAGAATAAAACGTATCGGAAATTATTTTTAAAGAAACTTTTGCTATGTAACATTGTTCAGAAAAATCAATATAAGCGAGATATTTCGATTTATTTAATTCAGGCCTCCTTATAACCCCCCTTTTAAATAATGTATTTTGAATGCCATATAGCCTAAAATCTAAGTTACAATGAACTTAATTTATATTCCAATTGTCATCGAAATCCGTTCAGCCATTATCGCGTGAAAAGGTAACAAACATAGACAGACAGAGACAGACAGACAGACATACAAACAAACATTTCAAAAAAGCGATTTTCGGTTTCAGGGTGGTTAATTATATATGTTAAGAGCAATTATTTTTGGAAAATCGAAAATTACCAGAAAAATTTCGGCTACAGATTTATTATTAATATAGATTCCATTGCCACTGTAATTTAAATTTTAGTTCGATTTTATTTTATTTAATTTATTTTTTTATTATTTTCTATATTTCTCTTATATTAATATTGTATCATAGAATTTCTGTAACTGTAATTTTAATATTATTTCCTATTTTATTTTATATTCTCTTATAGGCCTATTAATATTATATCTGAACTGCGACCGAACACGAGCGCTGCTCATTCGGTCTCAAATTTTGTTAATACTGCTGTATCTCCTTTTTTTATACTGATTGTATTATTTTATTTCTATTTCTCTTGTTTGTTTGTAATTATTCTTTATTCTGTATATTTCAATTTAAATAAATAAAATTTAAATAGATAAAATAAAAAAATCTCTTGTTTAGTAGATATTAACTAAAGAAGAGCTGTAGATTATAATTTTTCTATTGCTGGTATTGAAAAATGAAATCACGACGTTTCGAAGGTAGAGCTAATATTCGTCTTCAGATGAACAAAAATTGGGGAGAGAAGGGTGCCTACTCCTGGGCATCATTATAAATCTGCTTAAAGCTTCGTTACGCGCTGTATATAGCTTTTTCTGTATTTAGCCTACTCAATTTGAACATAACTAGAATTTTGAGACTTACTTACTTCCTAGCTTTTAAGGAAGCCGGAGGTTCATTGCCACCCTCACATAAGCCCGCCATAGGTTCCTATCCTGAGCAAGATTAATCCAGTCTCTACCATCATATCCCACCTCCCTCAAATCCATTTTAATATTATCTTTCCCTCTAAGTCTCGGCCTCCCCAAAGGTCTTCTTCCCTCCAGCCTCCCAATTAACACTAATTTTGAGACTTAAAAACAAAATATGCGGTATCTATTTATATATATAATTTGAACTGGTAATGGAAATTACGGGAAAACGGCTGAACGGATTTTAATAAATGGCCCCTCATTTTGAAGCTTGGAACCCATAGTTTTTCGGAAAAGTAGTAGTTTCCAGTGAAATGTCAATTTTCCTACATAATTTTCCTATTTTCCAAAATCCATCTGTTGTCAGTTTTGAGAACTAATTTTATCGAATCACGGCCGACTTGATTGAATTTCAGAACAAAACACAAACTACAATAAACAATAGGCTATTACACGAAGGCCATGTCCTGCAGGATTGCCGACATATTTAGAGCTCAATTCAATTTCTTATTAAAAACTGATTCTGCAGTGTATAACAATTTTCTGAGTACAGCTGTGTATTGGATATTCAAATCTACGAAACTTGAGGTGGTTTGATGACATTATCATTAGAAATTAAATATTATTATAGTTAATATCATGATGCATCTATTTTTCATTAATTGCACATAATATTGATGCTATATTGATGACATGAAAGTGAAACGTTTTGAGGTTATATAAGTAAATGTAGAGAATATCTTAATTTAGATCTTCATTTCTATAATTTACTGAGTGGCTGCTATATATAACTACAAAACTTAAGTAAGATGATAATATTGTTATTAAAAATCAAATATTTTTTAGCCCAGTGGGGTTGGGTCTTTTTCATATACTTAATGGCGGTGTAGTGTAGATATTGATATGTGTCATTGTCTTCAGTACTGGCTCGAGAGAGCGCAAAAATTACAGTTCCTAAGGAAAGATAAAAAGGTATTACTTACTGATAAAATAAGAGGCCTAGAAAATTTTGTAGTCTCCAGATCATTTCAGCAAGATCTCTTAGTAGGATAAAATGATTTTACGCTCTACATTTCAAGTTCTACATGCAGCAGCTATACGAAAATGCTATTGTTCGAAAGCTTAGCAAACCTGACATTTTTTTAACTTTCGCCTACAATCCACAATGACCTGAAATAGCTACTGCTATCGTCCTGACATTGATACTTGCGTTTTCGCGTTGAAACTCAAAAACTGAAGTTGGATAGGTTCAAGAGAAAGTATTTGGCTTAAAAAATCCATTCAGAGGGAGTATGTTTCATTATTATGGAAGCAAATAACTATTAAAAAGACAAGTATTCTTCATTGAAAATAAATCTGAAACATTTTTATTTGAACGTCTAACGAACTTAATTTGCAGCATTTGCTGCACAAGCCACTAGTTGTTTATAAACACAAGTTGATGACAATGAGATAAAAAAAATATGACTTATTCATAGCATGCTGGAAGTGAAATAACACAATAAATAAGTAGGAAGAATGCTACAAAAAAATACCAACATAAAATATGATGATATTACTACATTCTGAACATTGGACTGCATGTGTTTCATCTTCCAAGAATGACAATGACGATTCCGCATAATTCAAATTTCCCGTTTTTGAGATGGCTGTTGGTTGTTTCGGCATAAAAATAACATTCTCCTATGACGGATCCATCTTGTGGACAACACTGTAATGTAAACTTTCATGTAGTTCAGATATTCTCCACCAGAATGCGTAACCTACAATGACGCTTATCGTGCGCCATCTTCTATGAGAAAATTAAACTAAAATGTTCTTGTTTAGAGATTTATTATTAATTTTATTCATTAACAGTTCGATAAACGAAGTTGAATTATTTGTAAAGATGCAACTAAAATCCTTCAGCTACATCTGTAGATAACATAGAAAAATGAATATTTTTTACAGTGAAATAAAACACATTCAGCGATCGCAGTACCCAGTGATAAGAAAAATAACGAAACTCTTCCAATACGGTCAAATGCTGGCTGGTAAACAAACTATGAATTCGAACTGGAAAAGAAATAGCGAAAATAGTACGTTTACTATTAATATTCGAAATATGAAAATAAGTATTGTGATTCTAAAGTAAACGAAATTTACATGGAAAAAAGTTTCAGTCTTCCCTAATTACCAAAAAAATAGTTCCTGACTTCCTGTCTGTCAGCCTAATTGCAGCAGTGTGATTTATCTTTAACTATTGCACGGAATGTGTCATGTTATAGACTACGTACGGATGAATTCACCCGGGAATAACTGATGTGGAGTTTAACGCAATAAAATAATCACGGTTTACTCCGAATCCGTTCAGTTATTTTGCTCTATGAGTATACAGAATAGTATACATGATCACGATTTACTCCGAATTTGGTCAGTTATTTTGCTCTATGAGTATACAGAATGGTACACATGATCACGATTTACTCCGAATTCGGTCAGTTATTTTGCTCTATGAGTATACAGAATGGTACATCACGATTTACTCCGAATTCGGTCAGTTATTTTGCTCTATGAGTATACAGAATAGTATACATGATCACGATTTACTCCGAATTCGGTCAGTTATTTTGCTCTACGAGTTATACAGAATAGTATACATGATCACGATTTACCCCGAATTCGGTCAGTTATTTTGCTCTATGAGTATTTAGAATAGTATACATGATCACGATTTACTCCGAATTCGGTCAGTTATTTTGCTCTATGAGTATACAGAATGGTACACATGATCACGATTTACTCCGAATTCGGTCAGTTATTTTGCTCTATGAGTATACAGAATAGTATACATGATCACGATTTACTCCGAATTCGGTCAGTTATTTTGCTCTATGGGTATACAGAATGGTACACATGATCACGATTTACTCCGAATTCGGTCAGTTATTTTGCTCTATGAGTATACAGAATGGTACACATGATCACGATTTACTCCGAATTCGGTCAGTTATTTTGCTCTATGAGTATACAGAATGGTACACATGATCACGATTTACTCCGAATTCGGTCAGTTATTTTGCTCTATGAGTATACAGAATAGTATACATGATCACGATTTACTCCGAATTCGGTCAGTTATTTTGCTCTATGGGTATACAGAATGGTACACATGATCACGATTTACTCCGAATTCGGTCAGTTATTTTGCTCTATGAGTATACAGAATAGTATACATGATCACGATTTACTCCGAATTCGGTCAGTTATTTTGCTCTATGGGTATACAGAATGGTACACATGATCACGATTTACTCCGAATTCGGTCAGTTATTTTGCTCTATGAGTATACAGAATGGTACACATGATCACGATTTACTCCGAATTCGGTCAGTTATTTTGCTCTATGAGTATACAGAATAGTATACATGATCACGATTTACTCCGAATTCGGTCAGTTATTTTGCTCTATGGGTATACAGAATGGTACACATGATCACGATTTACTCCGAATTCGGTCAGTTATTTTGCTCTATGAGTATACAGAATGGTACACATGATCACGATTTACTCCGAATTCGGTCAGTTATTTTGCTCTATGAGTATACAGAATGGTACACATGATCACGATATACTCCGAATTCGGTCAGTCTATGAGTATTCAGAATGCAACTCTTCGTTCTGAAAAGGAATTTTAAAATATTACATGTGTTCAGAACAAATTTCTACCCATTTGAAGGACAAAACTATAATTCTTTCAATTATCATAATACACTGCCCTCTTAAATTGACTAAGCAATTAAATCAATTACTTTTTCAAAACACGCTATGAAATGTTTTATATGAAAGTTTTTTTGTCTAGAAAAGGAAGCAAAAACGAGCAAAATAGGCTAGTATTAAACTTTTTTGTTTGAAATGTCTCAAATAATAACCCCCTGATATTAATGACATTTCTTACGCTTCAGCCTGTATTTTCTCTACTTTCGGTACGGCTTAAAAACCAACTCACCTTAACATGTTGTTGATAAGTGAACACATTTTCACCGCTTCTCGGGTGCACAATCTCAAAGCGGGATCGTTACAGATATTGAAAGCATGGTCTCGGACATTTATGATATTATGATTGAGTAGTCCATTTTAGGCGTGGGCTGGAACTCGGGACCCAGGCAATAAAAGCACGACGCCCGGCAGTCTAATAAACGCCGTCGTAAAGCTGGCAGGGCGGCAAATTGGCTATTTTACTGCCGTACAATCAACAGATAGCTGCGTTGCCTGGCGACGCGACGACTTTTCCATTACAAGATCTGCAGAGAGAGTACTGCGGCTTTTGCAAACACCGTTCACTCTTTAAACAACGAGACTTCCATTCTTACATTCTTATTATATATTATATATTATATACTGTAGCAAGCAAATTCCATTTATAACACACTGCGCATGCTCAGTGCTATATATTATAACTGGAACTTGCAGTATTCAGGCGACCCAAATTTTGTTTCTGAGTCTGTACAATGTAATTAGACTATTTCGTTTATATGACGTCATTCCATTTTCGGCCAATGAAGTGTAATGAAATTTTGAATTCCAACCAATCACAGCCATACATCGCGATAATTTGTGCAGCTTGATTTATCACTATCAATTTATGTTTTGTTTAGTCAGTGTCGTCAGCTGTTTCCAGTAAATCGATGAGAATGAATCCATAAAGCTCGAAATTCTACTTCCACATCTACAGTTTCATCTTCTAATCCCATATCCATTGTATCTAAAGAAAATAACACTCCTTCATAACAATTGTTAATTTCATTAGTGTATTAATCAGGTTATTTGTAATTATACTATAAAATGTTTAAATTAAATTATGATTTCAGCAGATAATGAAAACGTATTTCTGTTATAATAACAAGATAAAAACGCAATACATATTATAATTACATTTTTAAACCTGTATTTCGCTTTTCTCAGTTGGCATTACTGAATAACATTCAATTTCTTTATTGCAGTAATCGATATTCATCTATTTCGACTTCACAATGTCTGCATAGGTTAAGTATTCATAAATATACAATTATTAACATTTTGTGAGCGAATTTTAGGGATATATTATTTACATTTCTATTTTATTCACGAAATAGTCCTAATAAATGTCACTCGAGGTCTGAGATTTCCCAAATAAAACCACTCGCTTCACTCGTGGATTTATCGGCAAATCTGAGGCCTCTTGTAACATTACTATAGATAATTATTAACAATTTTGTATTTTATGTTTTGTTTTCATGTACTGTTTTAGTCACTAAGGCTCAGTTTCCCCAAGCTTTGTTAAATATTTAACATGTTGTTAGAGCAGTTTAACAGTAAACTTCACAGAAGAGATGTTTCATCAACTATTGTTACTGCTAACATTATGTTAAATCCATTGTTAAATTAATATTTCATACCCCAGTTGTTAAATCCTTAACTTCCTGTTAGTATGAATTATGGATGCCAGGGGACATACGTTACTAGGAGTATATCAAGATATATTTGGCATTGTTGAGTGCAGAAAAATAATCATAGAAGAAACGATATTGTAGAGTTATCAGAAAGTAACGACTTCAATGTGAGATGACTAATGACTTGTGGAAATATGTTATGTATCTAAAATATGAAAATTGAAAATAATGTTAATGGTCGGTAATGTTGCGGCTGTACGCGCTATTCGGGCAGATCCATGGGCAGTAACCGTTGTCGCCACTGCTTCAACGAGATAGAAACTCTCGCCCACATTCTTGGGTCTTGCCCGCATGGTGAGACATTGCGCAATGCCAGGCATCACAAAATCAGGTCCGCAATCGCAATCTTCGCGACAAGGGATATACCACCTATGAAGAAATCCATGCTCTATCGGAAACAGGAAGCTGTCGGCGGGTTGATATATTAGTCTTTAACAACACAACAGGCTATATAATAGATCCTACTATCCGCTTCGAATTGAATACAACTCAACCGGAAGATGTCAACAATGAGAAGAATCAAATTTATGTTTCAACTGTTCCTTATTATTTAAATATTAGCTGAAAGCACCCGGCGTTGCACGGGTTTTCCTTTCTGCTTTTATTTTTAATTAAACTCGGAAACCTAACTATAGACAACCAAAACGAATTATCTTTACTAAGCTAAGATGAATCTTTACTTAACGTCACTTACATGAATTGATGAACTCCTTAGCGAAATGTCTGCCAGCGTTAACTCAATTTAAAACAGTTGTAAATCAGGCACCGAAAAGAAAACATGTCATCATGTGCCCGAAGTTCAACGGTTTTTTTAATTTATATATTTATTTGTTTTTATTTATTTATTCTGGTGTAGTTAGGACCATTAGGCCTTCTCTTCCACACCGCCAGAAATACAAATAAAATAATAGAAAAATCAAACTATGAACAAAGTAAAACCCAATGAAAATATGATTCCTTTTCCCCTTTCTGATCAGTTTCAGCATCGAATCAATAATTATGTACATATATAATTTAATTTATATTGAAAGATCTTTTTACCCCTTGACCGCTGTACACCCAGTTATATCATACCCAGTTTTTGTTAATATGACTTAGAAAACTATATCTCAGAAATTCAGAGTAGGTGCTAGAAGCACGATTACAAAAATATTTATTAATTTCTGCAAAGAGTTCAATCTTGAATCCTCTTTTGCCAAGAATGTTTCTCTGACAGCTCTAAAATATTCAATCTATCTTCTGAGAAATCACATAAAGTAAATTAATATAACAACAATAATTATTATATTTCTCACGAAAATGGTACGCATTTACTAATACTTGTATATTTGGTATACTTTGTCCTTCAGGTCAACCCCTATTTTAGGGGAAGTTTGTTTAAATTTAAAAAAATTAGTCAGCATCACAATAAAATTATCTTCATTTTATAATCGTTCTGTTTGATCCTGGATAATTGAAAGTATCTTCGGACCCATATCATCAACTTTGGAAGTGAAAGTACCACAGTCAGTTTTCATACTTTTCGCTTTATCCCGTGTATTATTCTTCTTACAAGGGCGGATGATTTAGATAAATAATATTGTACAGTATTTCTCCCTTGTATTAATTTGGACTGCAGCTTACTGGGGCGGAGCAATGGGTTAGAGCGAAGAGGGGTTGGAGAAAAGAGATATTCTTCTTCCCTCTGGGAAAATAACAAATTGCACTCCATTATAACTACACCGCGAAGAGATGAATGTAGTTTTCCCTCAGGTCAGTACAGAATGTTTTTCACAGCGAACACACGCTCGTCTCTTCGTTCTCCACGAAGCTGTATTTATAGCTCCATGCCAACGCCAATAATTCTAACTTTATTCCCGTCTATACATATAAGAGTGTATATTTTGTTTCGTGTGTCAATATTTTCAACATGGAGCACTGTGAATTTCAGATATTGTATTTTAAAATTGAGAAAAAGTGCCACGAAAGTGTGTGTGGTTCTGAGAAATACAATGTGACGCGAATAATTTTGAGGGAAAAATTGTTCCGGGGCCGGGTATCGAACCCGGGATCTTTGGTTTAACGTACCAACGCTCTACCAACTGAGCTACCCGGGAACTCTACCAGACACCGATCCAATTTTTCCCTCTATATCCACAGACCTCAAAGTGGGCTGACAACCGTCAAGCAACCAACTTCGAGTGCACACTAACTCCGTGTGACTTAAATTGTGGTTTTCTGTTAACGAACAGTGACGTGTATTATGCAAATCAAACTTTCAGGTATAACTCACTGTAAAGTTGATTTGAATAATTTTGAGGGAAAAATTGTTCTGGGGCCGGGTAGCTCGGTTGGTAGGGCGTTGGTACGTTAAACCAAAGGTCCCGGGTTCGATACCCGGCCCCGGAACAATTTTTCCCTCAAAATTATTCAAATCAACTTTACAGTGAGTTATACCTGAAAGTTTGATTTGCACAATGTGACGTATTTAAAAACTACTAATATTTAATATCTCCTATACTACTGTTATTGGTATCGACGATCTGTTTTCGCTAGATTTAAGGGCACCTGAAAGCTCACAGATCTAGCCTATAGACAATTAATATTAATAAATGAATCGATAGCTGTATAGAAACATGAATTCAATTTTTATCGAAATTAAGTTAAAGTAGGCCTACTTATTTACTGTTAGGAGAAAAATTTGCAGTTTTTGTCCAGATTTTAAAAACTCTTTTTTCCCTGATTACTTGACATAAAATTAAGGATTTTCACACAAAATAAACCCCTCATATTTTTTTGGCGACAGGGGAGGGGGCAATTTTTTTAAAGCGAAAACTGAAATTTGTTTGTTTTAGTCCTCGACCCACAGTTTTTACGTTATAACAACATTTTTTTCGCTGTATTACTCCTAAAATAACATAGAATGAACTGTGAAAACAGTTTTTCCATATCTTATCCCAGTAAGGAAAAATGTAATTTTATTTCTTGAAAATTTCAAACGTAAAAATAAAAATGTAAGATCTTGAAGTTTTAAATTAACTTTCATTAACGGTAGGACACTGTTTAGAGTTTGGCACTTAGCTACGTTAATCAGCTTCATTTCGGTGCAAGAATAATGAAAATATCTCAATTCTAAGTGCACTTTGTGTTAACATTAGTGTTGTAAAATGCTGTAAAACTGAACGTGAATATCTCAAACACAGGAGTTTTACTCACGTGTTATTATTTTATTTCGCGAGAACCAAAATGAATTCAGGTAAACAATGCGAACACATACACAATCCTTTTTGCACATGACCAGGTGATTTTGGCGAAAACCAAGGATGATAGTGCAGTCATCTGTCACGAAATTAAATAACCAATAAAAGAATGTAATATATAAATCTCAACAAAGAAAACAAAAAAAAAAATGGCAAAGATAGGAAAGAAACAAACAAAAATTTAACCATGTCCATGCTAGCATTATGATACATTTTTTAACTCGTCTTAAAGAGTGTAATTCATTGGAGATGGTTAAAATTATGTGGTGCTATTTTAAAAAGTGATGACGTCACTTGTATCTTGTACAAGAATGCAATTATATGAACCAAATGTCCATACTTACCCTAGCCCCTTGTTATAAAATAACTTCAAAAAATATTTTTAATTCCAGACTAACATAAAGATTATTTGAGGTGCAAAAGATAAATGGGACAACCTGTAGTATCAAAATAGGCACTAAAATATTTAAGCGAAACATAGGCACTCAAAGCTTCAGGTAAATCAAGATTAGAAGAGGCACAGATGAGATTTTTTACGATCGTTGCTTGGTGTGACGAGAAGTGACAGAATTAAAAATGATGACAAACAAGAATTGAGAGAAGAGAATATAGTTGATGACAGTCGGAGATATCAGACACAATGAAGAGATCATGTATTGAGAATAATTTCTTCAAGTTATCCTCGGCAAGCATTACTTTGCAAGCCGCTGAACATAGAGATGTCTGACGAACCGGGAGAAAATGGAAAGACCAATTTTAGCCTCGGAATAGGTCTTAAAGGCCTAATACTTGATTTGGAAGATGGTGAAATAAATAATTTTGTGAAACAAACGTACAGATGAAAATAATTTTATTTAAATGACAAAGATGTAAATTAGAATGACACGGAGTGGTCAGGGGAATGTGTTGTGATGTGCATTCAGGTGTGGGCGGGATCCCGTGCCGGCAGCATGGCGTACAGTCCGTTGTCTGCACGCCTGTCCACCGCGTTGCGGTTCGTGGACGAGCGGGACAGCTCCGTGTCTGCAACACAGCGGAACACCACATGATGCTCTGGAAATGAGAAGGCTACAGGCAAACTTTAACGGCTATTCATTTACCGCGTTCAATTCTGGAGATAGCTCAGCGAGTTCATTTTGTCACGCCCCTAAGCCTATCTGTAACCTATCCGTACAAAATGCTACCACCCTCACGACTAATCCGCATTTCAGTTTGGTTGATAGGCTTTCCCCTCTACTCACACTCTTTACCATCCGTGAAGGGGAAGATGCTACTGTCCACCTTACTAACGTTCGACTAATTGACTTTGAACTTAGTGAAAATCCTTATTATTGAAAATGTTTACCGATAATCTATATTTCGAAAATCTATACTAAGCGTTTGTATTTCATTTAATTGTTGTTTGTATCAACTGGCACATTAAAGAGTTACTGACAGCAGAAGATGAATGTTTTCTTCACCGCTAGTTGCTACTCTAAGCATACACGAGACAATCTACACTGTATCACTCCCCCCTAACTTCATAATACAAACTGACATTTCTTAATTTAATTAATTATTAGTTCAAAATATTGTAAGAATGATACTAAAATATACTGAAACATGTAATTGTCAAACATCTGTGTCATTGTATTTTATATCCACTTATGTACTTTATTTAATATTTTATTTTCTTGTGTATACAACTTGGGGGGTGCAGGTATAAGAGGTAACAGCTACCGATCTGTTACAGACGGACTCAGGGACAGTAGAAGGGGAAAGAAATACCTTAGCATCCTCTCAACTTGTATGAAATGTCGTTTAGTGAGATTCTGTGTCATTTCTTACCCTTCTTTTTAGATACTGATTCATGCAACCTAAAATATAGGCGGGTGGTGGTGGTGAAATGTCCTGAGATACCATATGTTCATCAAAGTAGATCCACTATATTTTAACAGACAACTAAATCTTACAGTATGAAAAGAGTCGTGGAACCCTGGGAATGATTAGAATCGGGAGTTGCCGAAGTCTGATTTGGAATTATTTTTAGACTTCGAGTCGGAATTGGAATTTTTAGACTTCGAGTCGAAATTTGAATTTTTTGACTTGGATACGGAATTGGAATTTTTGGACTTCGTTTCGGAATTGGACTTTTCAGACTTCGAGTCGGAATTGGACTTTTTAGAGTTGGATACGGAATTGGAATTTTTAGACTTCGCGTCGGAATTTGACTTTTTAGACTTCGAGTCGGAATTGGACTTTTTAGACTTCGAGTCGGAATTGGACTTTTTAGACTTCGAGTCGGAATTGGACTTTTTAGACTTCGAGTCGGAATTGGACTTTTTAGAGTTTGATACGGAATTGGAATTTTTCGACTTCGAGTCGAAATTGGAATTTTTAGATTTCCAGTCGGAATTGGACTTTTTAGACTTCGAGTCGGAATTGGACTTTTTAGACTTCGAGTCGGAATTGGACTTTTTAGACTTCGAGTCGGAATTGGACTTTTTAGAGTTGGATAAGGAATTGGAATTTTTAGACTTCGATTCGGAATTTGACTCTTTAGACTTCCAGTCGGAATTGGACTTTTTAGATTTCCAGTCGGAATTGGACTTTTTAGACTTCGAGTCGGAATTGGACTTTTTAGACTTCGAGTCGGAATTGGACTTTTTAGACTTCGAGTCGGAATTGGACTTTTTAGACTTCGAGTCGGAATTGGACTTTTTAGACTTCGAGTCGGAATTGGACTTTTTAGACTTCGAGTCGGAATTGGACTTTTTAGACTACGAGTCGGAATTGGACTTTTTAGAGTTGGATACGGAATTGGAATTTTTAGACTTCGATTCGGAATTTGACTCTTTAGACTTCCAGTCGGAATTGGACTTTTTAGAGTTTGATACGGAATTGGAATTTTTCGACTTCGAGTCGAAATTGGAATTTTTAGATTTCCAGTCGGAATTGGACTTTTTAGACTTCGAGTCGGAATTGGACTTTTTAGACTTCGAGTCGGAATTGGACTTTTTAGACTTCGAGTCGGAATTGGACTTTTTAGACTTCGAGTCGGAATTGGACTTTTTAGACTTCGAGTCGGAATTGGACTTTTTAGACTTCGAGTCGGAATTGGACTTTTTAGACTTCGAGTCGGAATTGGACTTTTTAGACTTCGAGTCGGAATTGGACTTTTTAGAGTTGAATACGGAATTGGAAATTTTAGACTTCGATTCGGAATTTGACTCTTTAGACTTCCAGTCGGAATTGGACTTTTTAGGGTTTGATACGGAATTGGAATTTTTCGACTTCGAGTCGAAATTGGAATTTTTAGATTTCCAGTCGGAATTGGACTTTTTAGACTTCGAGTCGGAATTGGAATTTTCAGACTTCGAGTCGAATTTGGAATTTTTTGACTTAGAGTCAGAAGTCGACTTTTTAGACTTCGAGTCGGAATTGGAATTTTTAAACTTGGATACAGAGTTGGAATTTTTAGACTTGGATACGGAATTGGAATTTTTAGACTTCGAGTCGGAATTGGAATATTTAGATTTTGGGTACGGAGTTGGAATTTTTAGGCTTTCAGTTGGAATTGGAGTTTTCAGACTTCGAGTGGGAGCTGGAATTTTTAGACTTGGATACGGAATTGGAATTTTTAGACTTCTAATCGGAATTGGACTTTTTAGATTTCCAGTCGGAATTGGAATATTTAAATTTGGACACAGAGTTGGAATTTTTAGGCTTTCAGTCGAAATTGGAATTTTTAGACCTCGAGTCGGAATTGGAATTTTTAGACTTGGATACGGAATTGGAATTTTTAGATTTCCAATCGGAATTGGACTTTTTAAACTTCGAGTCGGAATTGGAATATTTAGATTTGGATAGGGAGTTGGAATTTTTATTATTTCAGTCGGAATTGGAATTTTCAGACTTCGTTTCGGAATTGGAATTTTTAGACTTGGATACGGAGTTGAAATTTTTAGACTTGGATACGGAATTGGAATTTTTAGACCACAAGTCGGAATTAGAATATTTAGACTTCGAGTCGAAATTGGAATATTTAGATTTTGGATACGGAGTTGGAATTTTTGGGCTTTCAGTCGGAATTGGAATTTTATACTTCGAGTCGGAATTGGAATTTTCAGACTTCGAGTCGGAATTGGGATTTTTTAGAATTGGATACGGAGTTGGAATTTTTAGGCTTTCAGTCGGAATTGGAATTTTCAGACTTCGAGTCGGAATTGGAATTTTCAGACTTCGAGTCGGAATTGGAATTTTCAGAGTTCGAGTCGGAATTGGAATTTTCAGACTTCGAGTCGGAATTGGAATTTTCAGACTTCGAGTCGGAATTGGAATTTTCAGATTTCGTGTCGGAATTGGACTTTTCAGACTTCGAGTGGGAGTTGGAATTTTTAGACTTGGATACGGAATTGGCATTTTTAGACTTGGATACGGAATTGGAATTTTTTTGACTTCGAATCGAAATTGGACTTTTTAGACTTCGAGTCGGAATTGGAATATTTAAATTTGGACACAGAGTTGGAATTTTTAGGCTTTCAGTCGGAATTGGAATTTTTAGACTTCGAGTCGAAATTTGAATTTTTTACTTGGATACGGAATTGGAATTTTTAGACTTGGAATTGGAATTTTTAGACTTGGATACGGAATTGGAATTTTTAGACTTGGGTACGGAATTGGAATTTTTAGACTTGGGTACGGAATTGGAATTTTTTGACTTCGATACGGAATTGGAATTTTTTGACTTGGATACGGAATTGGAATTTTTAGACTTGGGTACGGAATTGGAATTTTTAGACTTCGAATCGGAATTGGACTTTTTAGATTTAGAGTCGGAATTGGAATTTTTAGAGCTGGATACGGGGTAGGAAAGTTTAGACTACCAGTGGGAAGTGGAATTTTCAGACCTTGGAATCACAATTGGAATTTTCAGACTTCGGAATCGTAATTGGAATTATCAGACGTGGGAATCTGAAATGGAATCTGGAAGTCGTCGGAATTGGAATTTGAATCGGGAGTTGTCGAAGTCGGAGTCGGAATTGGGTAACCATGACTGTCGGAATTGATTAGGGAATCGGGATTTTTCGAAGTCGGAACTAGAATCGTGAGTCATATTTGGAACGTCCAACATTCCTGCATTAACACTGTCTCTGCAATTTAAAGCAGAGTACCTGCAGAGGAATGGCGCTTGGTGGCGAGGCTGTGCGCCTGGCAGCCCAGCTGGCACAGCTGTCCGCGGTACTTGGGCGTCGTGAAGGTGTAGAGCAGCGGGTTGACGGCGGAGTTGACGGGCAGGATGAACACCACGACCCAGGCGTACAGGTCGGCCGGGATGTGCACGCGGCTGAGCGCCACCAGCTTGAGCGCGAAGATGGGCGCCCAGCAGCCCGCGTCCGTCAGCACGATGAAGAAGAAGCGGATCACGAACTCGAAGTCGCCGACGGACGAGATGGGCGTGGCGTGGCGCGTGCGCCAGATGCTGACGAACATCCAGGCGTACAGCACGGCGATCAGCAGCAGACTGCGAACAGACATCCACTATTGCAGTTTATTGTAACTCCAGTTAAGAAAATTAGGGTATTATTTTTAAGCTACGTTACAGATTGCGATACCGACATTACTCGCCTGCGAAAAGTTTAAATTGTTATTGATAGATTTACAATACCAAACCAATTCGTAGCATTTACTGGAAAATTTGTTTGACGGAATATATTAATAACGGTGTCTCTAAATACTAGGTGTGTGATTTTTTGGTGTTAACGATTGGAAAGAAAGGAGGCTGTTCAGTTGGAAAGAGTGGAGGCTGTTCACCTGGATAGAGAGGAGGCTGTTCAGCTGGAAACAGAGGAGGCTGTTCAGTTGGAAAAGAGGAAGTTGTTCACCTGGAAAGAGAGGAGGTTGTTCAGTTGGAAAGAGAGGAGGCTGTTCACCTGGATAGAGAGGAGGCTGTTCACCTGGATAGAGAGGAGGCTGTTCACCTGGATAGAGAGGAGGCTGTTCAGTTGGAAAGAGAGGAGGCTGTTCACCTGGATAGAGAGGAGGCTGTTCACCTGGATAGAGAGGAGGCTGTTCACCTGGATAGAGAGGAGGCTGTTCACCTGGATAGAGAGGAGGCTGTTCACCTAGAAAGAAAGGAGGCTGTTCAGTTGGAAAGAGAGGATACTGTTCAGTTGGAAAAAGAGGAGGTTGTTCACCTGGAAAGAGAGGAGGCTGTTCAGTTGGAAAGAGAGGAGGCTGTTCATCTGGATAGAGAGGAGGCTGTTCACCTGGATAGAGAGGAGGCTGTTCAGTTGGAAAGAGAGGAGGCTGTTCAGTTGGAAAGAGAGGAGACTGTTCAGTTGGAAAAAGAGGAGGTTATTCACCTGGAAAGAGAGGAGGCTGTTCACCTAGAAAGAAAGGAGGCTGTTCAGTTGGAAAGAGAGGAGGTTATTCACCTGGAAAGAGAGGAGGCTGTTCACCTAGAAAGAAAGGAGGTTGTTCAGTTGGAAAGAGAGGAGGTTATTCACCTGGAAAGAGAGGAGGCTGTTCACCTAGAAAGAAAGGAGGCTGTTCAGTTGGAGAGGCTATTCAGTTGGAAAGAGAGGAGACTGTTCAGTTGGAAAAAGAGGAGGTTATTCACCTGGAAAGAGAGGAGGCTGTTCACCTAGAAAGAAAGGAGGCTGTTCAGTTGGAAAGAGAGGAGGACAGACATACATACATACATACATACAGTCCACACCTGTGGAGTAACGAGTAGCACGTCTGGCCGCGAAACCAGGTGGCCCGGGTTCGATTACCGGTCGGGGCAAGTTGCCTGGTTGAGGGTTTTTTTCGGGGTCTTCCCTCAACCCATTACGAGCAAATGCTGGGTAACTATCGGTGCTGTACATCGAGCTCATTTCACCGGCATTATCACCTTCATCTCATTCAGACGCCAAATAACCTAAGATCTTGATAAAGCGTCGTAAAATAACCTACTGAAATAAAAAATACATACATACATACATACATACATACATACATATGTGTACGTACGTGTTCTGCCCATGTCAGATCTTTCACTGCAAACCCTGTATAAGAAAACTAATTGATGGCGTCAAATGATACTCGAATTGGCCTAACAAGATATAATTATAGTCTATTATAATAATTTCATATGAAACAGAGCTATCAAAATGCAGTACACTAACTTACCTTGAGAAGTTGACTCCCAGGAAGATAAACGCAGAGTACTCCCATCCCAGCAGGAATGGATCGTCAATATGCAGCGGGAAACACATGCCATTGGTTCCGTAGAAACGTGTCGAGTTGATCCAGTACATCACTGCAACATGAGCAATACAACTTGGGCATATACCATAGCGTTACACTGCACTGGTGCCATGGACATGTTCCGTACAGTTGTCTTCATCAAGCAACAAATAGTGCTTCAATATCTAATAGGCATATTCCGACCGATACATTTACGTGACATCCAAGACATGCTACGTACCGTTTTATAAGAGCTTGCAATTAAACTGTGCCTACTTGTATATTGTTCGGAAAATATGAATGTTAATATAAGCATTTTGATAGGCACACGGAAGAGAAATGATAGACAACATTAAAGAATGTTAAAAAACAGATGTGTTGAGAACATCTCTTTCCTGATTCAACCAGAATCACACGATGGCGTAGCACTTCGCAGTAATATTCACCTATCGTTTTGCACTTGCCCTAAATGATAAAACTAGCCATCAAGCAGCACCAAACAGTGACTAGTTCACTAAGAAATGGAAATTCATGATTCTCGTTTGAAGGCGTACATACCCAAATTTGGCAGTTTTGTGTGTTCACTTCATCATGTGATTCTTATTGTATTTACGTAGCATCTCATGATTATGTCCTGTCCCGTTATACCTACCAGATTCCTGATAGGTACGACTCGTATTGTTTGTACTAACTTGGAATCACATAAATGAGTTTGTACAGTTGTACTTATTCAGTGTCGTATGAATGTGAATCTTATTATTGTAGGCCTACTTCTTCTTGTATCCTGGTTATTTCCGTACCAATATAGATATCAGGTTTCTCATTGATATCACTCATATTGTTGTACTTACTTGGCATCTCATGAATATGTTTGTACAATTGTACGTATGTGGTGTCGCATGGATATGACTGGTATTGTTGTGCTTAATTGGTATCTTATATATACGACCATGCCGAAATGTAGTAATTATACACCTGGTAGCAGCCCTTTAATGGACCTCATTAAAGTACACCTATTCATTAAAGTTCAGGTGTTCCACCAATCAGAAAACACCATTGTAGCAATATGAAAGCGCAAGTATCGATTATTCTCGGATATGCAATCGAAAGACAACTAGCGAAACGTCACGGAGGCTGGAAATGCAATACTGTCGCAGAAGGTTATGTTCTGTTACTATAATAATTAGCGTTAATTGTAAATAATATTCAAATAAATTCAATTTGTCATCTCGTTTTTCAATGTCTAAATCAATTTCAAGATTATATCAAGATATTAATCTTTATTTTACTCTCTAGATTATATCAAGGTCAATGACATTTGTTTCTAGGAAAAAATCAATACTTTCTCGTCTGCGCACATCTCACAATTTACGAGATATTGCACAAGGTCAGTTCCGTTCCCCCAGTCAGATAAGAATAACATGAATACTTATGAATAATTTCTAGTTAGAAATATGGTGGAGCATAAAAAGTCGTATGAAACTTGCCTATAATGGTAATTAAGACGCTCGTATGAAAATTATGAAACTCGCTTGCGCTCGTTTCATAAACATACTCGCGTCTTAATTACTACCATTACAGACTCGTTGCATAATGTACTATTTTTTAACTTGTGGTATAATCAACAAACGTGCAACTGTAAAAAACATTACAATGAGTAGGACACGTGTTGCACATGGATGACAGACAGCAGAAGTGTTAAGAAGACATACTCTGCGACATTCAAAGGCAAAAGGCCTCCAGAAAGACCAAGGAATAGACAGAAGGATGAAATTCACAAAAGAATATCTGAAGTGAGGTGTTGGTAACTGGGAGGAGCTAGAAATGGACATAACAAAGTGAAGGCACTTTGCGGAATCAATGCAGAGTTAACATGCTCCATGGCGCATAATTTATCCACTCCCTCACTATTTTTAAGAAAAGTAAGTACTAAGGAAATGTCGATTTTCGATAAACTAAGTCTCCTATCTTCAATATAGGTATCAAAAAAAATTAAAACAACCTAACTTCAAATATGTCAATTAACAGAGTCCGGATTTATATGCACTAAAAGGTTAAGAATGACACCAACTGTAGTTAAGTGGATGTGATGACGGTTAAGAGGGTTTTTAATTAAGCCTGGTTCAAAAGACTCCGAAATGTAATAATAGAGAACTCAGTCACAAGGACTGGACAATGCATCTTGTAAACCGAGTGCTGATGTGTAAGTGGCAGCTAGGAAGATTAAAGACAGTGAATGGTACCAAAGGGAAATACTGAATGGCAAGAATGACATCTAAGGAGTGGGAGCATGTTGAGCCAAACATAGCAATAATACTCGCAGCAAATGAATGGAGAGACGGAAATTTTGCCCCATCAAGTAATCTAAATAAATCTCGTTGCATAATGTACTATTCTACCATTAATTATAGGTATCTAACATAGAAATGATTCATCTTATTGTACAGGGACATCATTTTATTTTTACTTCAATTTTTATTGTACCTGAGTTTTTTTAATGAACTCCACTCCCACCCCTTCTACTAATGAAGTTCAACCGTCCTCCACACAGATCCAAGACCCCATATACAGTTATAGTAGCCTTACGGTCATAGTAAACAGTACGTTCCAAAAACATATTCGCGTTTTCCAGTGACGAAAGAGCTTTCAATATTGAATCTTTTCGCACAGGTACTGTTGTCCAATTGCCTACGTCGTATCCCGGTTTCCCCCACCAGATTTTATTCGCCAGCAAGTGGCTGGGTTGTCTTAGCTCTTTTCTGAGAACATTAATTTCTGTTAGGAGTTACGTCTACGTAATATTATACAACAGTTTAAAATAACTTAAATAAAAGGGCCTCGTTAAGTAATTAACTGTCACGTGATTTCCTCCCTTTCTACGATCCTACGACAAAACCACTTGGATGGACAGTGGATAGCATGTCTGAGTGATTTCATCTTGTCGGATCGGGCAGAAGTGAAGATTGAATTTACAGTACGTAAGGTACTCTTTTATAGAGTAGGTACAGAATTATTTCAATATGAGTTATTACTACGAAGAACGAAACTGATAATTGGAATTAGGTACAATAGTCTATAGCGCGATAATATGCACATTAGAACTGAAGCCTGTATCGAAATGAACGGCCACCATTTTCAAAAATGTGTTTAAATATCTATATTACGATTATTTTTAAATTTAACTTCATTATCTATATTGTACGCTAATGTGCTGTAGACAATATAATATACTCTGCATAATGAATACGTCCACATGGACAGCTCAGTTCGTGAGTAAAAACCACTCATTGTTAATAATGTACTGTATTTTGATTAAACGAAAAACTAATGAAAATGATCAAACTCAAAAGCGCAATATTTCCTAGTTTACGTAAATGGATGAACTACTTTTCTTCCCTCCTATACATACAGTAGTAAAGTGATTTGTTTGTATATTACGCCAGTATCATAGAACTCCAGTCGTGGAAGGGGCTAGCAAACGGCGTTAATCCAGAGGTATAGGCAACTTAATATTAAAAATGTTAGTAAAAATAAAATGATGTCCCTGTACTTGGCACCACATGCATAATAATTTTCATACCAGTACACTTGTAAGCATGTACACATGCGCAGTACCTGGCACCGCCGCCAGACAGACGCCGATGAACCAGATGACGGCCAGGCTGAGGCACGTGGTGCGCATGGACATGTTCTGGTGCCCGCCGAAGGGGACAGCGATGAGCAGGAAGCGCTCCATGGACAGGAAGACCAGGATGAGCACGGACACCTCCGACGACGTCATGGCCACCATGCCCACCACCGTGCACTTCCAGGACGTCATCCAGCTGTGCGCCTCCTTGTGGTAGCGGTCGCGGAACTGGCAGTCCTGGGTGCCAATCACGAGCAGGTAGACGCCCATGAGCAGGTCTGAAACTGCGAGAGATTCCGGGTGCTTTCGTGACCATAGCAGATTCTACGTGTACACAGGGAGACAGTGGACTTGTTTCTGCCTCCCCAACCTTCAGCATCCCAAGTGACTAGACTGTAGATCTACTTCGAGAAATAATATTAGTGCAACTGCAGTAAAGGCGCTGTAGCTCTGTGTAGCTTCTTTCTTACCTAAAATTGATTTTTTTTAATGCTTGGAATGTCTCTACAGATTTGTAGTAATTGAGATAGAAAATAGTATTATTCATTCAATAGTTTTTGCAGACGACGAAGCGATTACCGTACAAGATCGGGTTGACGTGAAATTCATGAAGATTGATTGATTGATTCATTGATTGTTAGAGGGTCTAAAACCATAAATTTCAACAAGACAGAATATCTGGTCTTTGGTGGAAAGGGTAGGAATCTGATTTAAGACTCAGTCAAGGCAATAAGTCATTTCAGATATCTGGGATCTTCAATTGGAATTTTCGACCAATACTACACATCGTGTACGTAGAAGTGAAGAGAGTATTACGTACACTACTGTAAGTCTTATCGAAAATGAGTTCCCAAGAAAATTAATATTTTGAAATATAAATAAATAAAATGAATGAATGAAATTAATAAATAAGTGAATAAATGAATAAATAAGATATAAATAAGAAATAAATAAATAAATAAATAAAAAATAGGAATAAATATATAAATAAAATGAATAAATAAATATATTAATAAATAAGTGAATAAATAATTATATTAACAATTAAGTGAATAAATAAATGTATAAAAATAAGTGAATAAATAAATATATAAAAATAAATTAATAAACATATAAAATAAATTAATAAATATATAATATATAAAATAAATACCTACATAAAAATAAATGAATAAATAAAAAATTAAAAAGGTGAATAAATAAATAATAAATGGATAAATATGAAATGAGAAAATAAATAAACAAATAAATAAAAATAAATGATTACATAAAATAAAGAAATAAATAAAAATATAAATAAATAAAATTAATAAATGAATAATATTAAGGGCTTCAACAAGTATGCAACTAGGTAAATAAATGTATATAAGTGAAAAATAAATAATAAAAGTAAAAAATTGATAAATAAAAATAAACATTTGATAAATAAATAAAGACAGATTAATTAATTAGTAAATAAAAGTATATAAATAAGTAATAAATAAATAAATAAAAATTGATACATGAATAGACAAATAAGTACATACATAAATACTTAACTAAACAAATATAGATAAGTAAATATATATAAACAAATAAATAAAAACATAAATAGATAAATAAATAGTTAAATAAATAGATGAATGAATGAATGATCAAGAAAAATACTATTGAGTACATAGCATTATCATTTTACCTGATATGTTGATAGCTGGTAACAGTTGGTAACATTGGAAAGATGGTTATATTAACTTCTTACGGTCTTACTAATAAAAACTCTATATACAGACGTTTAACTGTCTTATACTTATACAATGATTAGCTCATTTATACGTCGTGTGTAAATTCCTTACTAATAATCACTACATACATCGCGTATAACAGTACAACTGTTACACAGCTACGTCATTGTTTCGTCATTACTTCGTTACGAAAGATAATAGAATATCTGAGGTTCTCTACTGGATCCGGTAGAGCGCTCTGGTGTGGCGTGTTAAGTATCGATAGTACAACTGGCTCTAATCGATTACCATACTATATTTTGGTCAGAGAGTACAAGCTACAGTAATATTATTCTAATTATTCTGTGCTCTTTGGTTTGTTCTTCTTTGGTTACTAGGCAACAATCATCATAAAATGACAGTCGATAGGAACAGCTGTTAGAGGGGCGGCTATTTTTTCGCTATATACAACGTTTAAACAAGGGGTTTCGTGTATATAACTACTGCAAAGCAATTCCCATTGTATAGTTACAGCCTGTTTATACGTACATCGCTTCTGCATGGTTTATTAGTAACGTTTTCTGTCTCAACTCTGCATTAGTCTAGTATAAAAATTATACACGGTTTATTAGTAAGACTGTTACGGTCTTACTAATAAAAACTCTATATACACACGTTTAACTGTCTTATACTTATACAATGAGTAGCTCGTTTATACGTCGTGTGTAAATTCCTTACTAATAATCACTACATACGTCGTGTATAACAGTACAACTATTACACAGCTACGTCATAGTTTCGTCATTACTTCGTTACGAAAGGTAATAGAATATCTGAGGTTCTATATTGCATCCGGTAGAGCGCTCTAGTGTTGCATGTTAAGTATCGATAGTACAACTGGCTCTAATCGATTACCACACTACATTTTGGTCAGAGAGTACAAGCTACAGCAATATTATTCTAATAATTCTACGATCTTTGGTTTGTTCTTCTTTGGTTATAAGGCATCCATCATCATAAAATGACAGTCGATACGAACAGCTGTTAGAGGGGCGGCCATTTTTTCTCTATATACAACGCTTAAACAAGGGGTTTCGTGTATATAAGTACTGCAAAGCAATTCCCATTGTATAGTTACAGCCTGTTTATACGTCCATAGCTTATTCACGGTTTATTAGTAATGTTTTCTGTATCAACTCTGGATAAGTCTCGTATAAAAACTATACACGGTTTATTAGTAAGACTGATAGGGAATAATATTAAGTGAAGCCCACTACAGTAAAGGAAGGAGTATGTCTGTACTCACCGGCCAGGTTCCTGATGACGAGGCTGTGCACACGGTTCTCGTCGCGCGAGGAGAACCTGCCCCACAACACCAGCGCGTTGCCTGCACACGTGACGGCGGCCACCACCCACACCGTGACGCGCAGCGCCGGCTTCACCAGCAGGTGCTTCAGCGACGACACGCCTGCGCACGCACCACAGGAACTGCAGGAGCTTATAGACGGTCGGAATATAACATTTTTAGAATAGCAACCTGTGATCAAGCCCGTAATATCAGGAACTGCATTGCGGATGTAATCATACTTTGCACTTTACCTTCTGTCACACTCTGAATGGAGAGATTTACAAATTGTTGCAGAGCAGATGGAAAACATGTCACTTATCGTGCATCAGCCTACGGGACGTAACACTAACGCACGTTACTCTTACTGTATGAGACTTTTTAAATCTCGCATATCCCAGGCGGTGGTTCGGAAGAGGAGGTTCGGAATGGCCAGCCCGCTCTCCTGACATAATACTTTCTTATTGCTTTCTTGGGGGCATGTCAACTGGATAATAGCGAAATATTGTCACAAATGAAGCTTAACGCTCGAACATCAAATTTAAGCATTCGCCAATTTTTACACTACAAAAAACCAAAAACCTCATGGAACAACAATTTACCACTGGTACGAATCTGTTCTGAATTCAGTGAATTATGTAAAATGCGACACTTAGCTTTCAGTATTTCTTATACTAAATTATAAACTTTTACTTATTGAAATAGTGAAGATAGTAGGTAGAGTAGGAAAATAGCACTACTAGCTATTTGTTACACTTATTTTCATTTTTACATTCTACATTTTGTATTTATATCTGTATTATCTAAATTTTCATTTTTTTTTACTTGTATTTATATATTTCTATTCACCTTTTTATCTTTTTTATTTCTTCATTTTTATGGCGTATGCAACTGTAATTTTTTACTGTCTATTGTAATTGGGGCTTTTTGCTTTTGCAGACAAATAAAGAAATGTAAACAAATACATAATTTTCGATAAATATGATTAAATACATAAATATAGAAAAAATATTAATAAAGTACATTAATATAGGCAAATATAAATAAATGGAATAAAAATGAATAGAGGAAGAAATGAATAGAAGAACAAATGAATAGAGGAAGGAATGAATAGAGCACGGAAATGAATAGGGGAAGAAATGATTAGAGAAATAAATGAATAGAGGAACAAATGAATGAATGAATGAATGAAGAAATGAGAGCGTGAAGAAGTGAGAGAGTGAATGAATAAATAATCGAAGAAATAAACACACAAATAAAAAGCCTCCTTTACGACATTTTAGTGAAAGAATCAGAAACACTTTTAATCGTGATGTGATACTTGGACCATCTGATGTGATTCAGGAGATGCCCGGAGTATAGACTGCATCAGAGTTGCCTTGGACGGCAGTTTCAACAGATTGTCGTGTAATACAAAATAAATTTAAGTTTAAATAATCCTTGACTACTTAGATTTTTGCACAAACTAGTATTACTCCGTTGTCATGTTTTCCTTTATGTAGTTTCTGACATTCACAGACAATTGACTCTGGATTACTTCGTAGATTATGAGATCCTATTGCAAAATTATGTTCAAGCCCCTTTTAAGCTCCTTCAGTTTCAGCACAACCTTTTGAATCATCCTAGACTGACGTAACAATGTGTTCAGGCCAGTGGCGGCTGATTGACTGTGGCAAGTGAGGCCGGGCCTCAGTCACTTGGCTTAACTGAAATCAAATTTTGTTTTTTTATATAATGTATTAGTTATTTGAATGAATCATATATCGCTGTAGAAGCATTTGAAAACTTTGATGTATATAGACCTGTTTTGCAGTAAACTTTGTTCCTGAGGCCGGGATCGCTCGTGCCGGGTCTGGCTTGTGATATATATAGACCTGTTTTGCAGTAAAAATTTGTTCCTGAGGCCAGAATTGTTCGTACTGGGTCTGGCTTAATGTATTTCATGCCCTTTCGCGGGCTTTGAGTTTGCGCTTAAAACGTTGTAGCTGAGGCACAATTCGTCTGGCCTGGTCAGGTTTCACTCGTCCCATCCATGGGCCGGCCTCAAGGGTAGAGTGGGGTGGGAATAGCAGTGGTGACTTGTCTTCCTAACTAGGCCGTAAATAACAAAATTCCAGCTCTTTGGCAGGCAGAGACCCACTCGATTCTTTAACCTTATGTCTCAGTTTATGACATAAGCCAGGGTGTTGTACTATTGTACTTCAGTAGTGAATCTGGGCCAATGTTGTTATGTATTTTGGGAAAATATAAACAGAAACAAATGAGAGAAATAATGCTGGTGCAGTTAATTCATTGTTAGAGTGTCCTTTTTCGAGAAGAAATAATACTGAAAGAAAGGAAGTTTTAAATAAAGAGAGAGACTACCGAGATACCTACGACATCGCTGATTATCTTTCTGACACATAATCTTAAAACGCGAGTTTCTATTGCATCCTGGTATGGGCAACATAAATGGTTATGTGGTAATGTGAGGCAAAATAAACTTCTCTTGGCCTTGTTTGTTGCTGTCAAAGGAAAAAAATAAAAAGAAAAGAAAGAAAGGGGAATTTCAACACATAATATGGGATGCTTCATCACACGAAACAATCACTGAAACTCAGAGCATAACAGCTTATTTGGTGAGTGAAATTATTATTTTTCATTGATAGTAATAAGAATAGACATAATAATAATAATAATAATAATAATAATAATAATAATAATAATAATAATACAGTAATGATATTAATAATATAATAACAATAATAATTAATGTCATAAACAAACATTTCCTGGACATTAAAGAAAAAAGACATGAACAGAATCAAAGCAACGGAAATGAAATTTTTCAGGAGAACAGCAGGATATACTCTTTTAGACCGAAAAAGGAATGAAGAAATTTTAGAACAATTAGAAGTAGAGTCAGTAGAAGAAAAAATCACCAGATACAAATTCAATTGGCTAGATCATGTAAGAAGAATGGAAAATTCAAGAATCCCAAAAATTATGATGCAATATAAACCTAGAGGACATCGTCGACCAGGAAGACCGTTAAGAAGACTGCTAGATGGGGCCGAAACAGGTCTACAGAGGCCTAATTCGTGAAGGATGATGATGATGATGATGAACAAACATTTCCTATCGGAGGCACTTAAACTAGTTGCATCTGGCCTCACCGAGGATTTCGATCACCGGCCGCTACTGATTCAGGCTCTCGTTGTCACAGGGTCGTGAAGACGATTTTGATTTTTCAACAGTCTGATCACATTCCATCTTTTAGGGTCTTAACACTCGAGACAAAAGTATCGCATGTTGTGGGCTATTTTAGCCCTACTGCATAAGTGATTCGAAAATATTTTCCAACTACACAAATATACGGGTTGATTTTTTAGTAGTGGCAACTATGCTGCAGCGATGCCGTGTAAGGGAGCCAGGCAGCATCGTTTATGCCACAGGTTGCTTACATGCCTCCCCTCCCTCAGAGCTAATGAACTCGCCCTCCGCCCTTCATGTCAGTTCACAGTGACAAGAATAAAATGAGCAGCAGTGTTGCTAATTCAGCGGTTTTTCCGCTAGATCTAGCGTTTTTCAGTGTTATTTTAGCGGATAAAATTTATGAAATTTGTATTGTTGATATAGGGATTTAGCGGGTATTTTTAGCACTCACAGCGGCAAAATAATCTAATTTTACATTGGCAATATAGCAATTTAGCGGTTTCTGCACGGTTTCATGCGCAAATCAACTTTACAGGGAGTTATACCTGAAAATCTTGATTTGCATAATACACGTCACTGTTCGTTAACAGAAAACCACAATTTAAGTCACACGGAGTTAGTGTGCACTCGAAGTTGGTTGCTTGACGGTTGTCAGCCCACTTAGAGGTCTGTGGATATAGAGGGAAAAATTGGATCGGTGTCGGTTAGAGTTCCCGAGTAGCTCAGTGGTAGAGCGTTGGTACGTTAAACCAAAGGTCCCGGGTTCGATACCCGGCTCCGGAACAATTTTTCCCTCGAAATTATTCAAATCAACTTTACAGGGAGTTATACCTGAAAATCTTGATTTGCATAATACACGTCACTGTTCGTTAACAGAAAACCACAATTTAAGTCACACGGAGTTAGTGTGCACTCGAAGTTGGTTGCTTGACGGTTGTCAGCCCACTTTGAGGTCTGTGGATATAGAGGGAAAAATTGGATCGGTGTCGGTTAGAGTTCCCGAGTAGCTCAGTGGTAGAACGTTGGTACGTTAAACCAAAGGTCCCGGGTTCGATACCCGGCTCCGGAACAATTTTTCCCTCGAAATTATTCGGTTTCAAAGCGGATTTTTAAGAATCGAGTTGGCAACACTGATGAGCAGTTGTGAGCAAGCGGTCGCAGAATACAGTCGCAATGTTCTCGAAGTAGGAACGGAGAAGCTGGTTAAAAATTCAATGTGCTGGAAGTCGCACGGCACGACAAGTGTTTGTACAAGAATTAATTTTAGTTCATCACGAAGAAAGTACTACAGTCGCTTTAATGAGTGAATAATCGAAAATATTTTTTTTTTTTTTGAAGTGTGATTTACTTGTTCATTCTGGAATCTGTAAGAAGTTATGAAGCTTCCGAGAGATCAAATGTCAATGCAAGTTTGAGAAAAATATCGAAATGATCTTGACGACAGAATGTGCGTTACTTACCGTCCGTGTTGGGCCTGCAGATGCGGACGGCCGGAGCGTATGTGCAGTAGTAGAACTTGCTGAAGTACCTGCAACAGTGGAGAGCGCCTGTCACTAGTGAGTGCAACGAGTCACGCAGAACTGACGAAGGGACGTGCGGTACTCACAGGAACTCGAGCTTCGGACAGTGCGCGAACAACTCCACGTCGATGTTCTGGATGTCCGTGTCCACCAAGCCCCTGCGCACGAAACAGATGACTAGTTAGCTTTGCCGCTGATGAGAAGCAAGTGTTCATAACCAGTGATGGGAACTTTGCCATCGGGAATATTCTCCGAAAAATTTCCAGCCACCAAAACAGGTGGAATTATTGCAATTACAATATCTATATATATAAATTCAACTGGTAATGGAAATTACGGGAAAATGGCTGAACGGATTTTAATGAGTGCCCCCTCATTTTCATGCCTGGCATCCAAAGTTTTTTCGGAAAAGTAGTAGTTTTCAGTGAAATGTCAATTTTCCTACATAATTTTCCTATTTTCCAAAATCCATCTGTTGTCAGTTTTGAGAACTAATTTTATTGAATCACGGCCGACTTGATTGAATTTCAGAACAAAACATACACTATAATAAACAATAGGCTATTACACGAAGGCCACGACCTGCAGGATTGCCGACATATTTAGAGCTCAATTCAATTTGTTATTAAAAACTGATTCTGTAGTGTATAATTTTCTGAGTACAGCTGTGTATTGGATATTCAAATCTGCGAAACTTGAGGTGGTTTGATGACATGAAAGTGAAAAATTTTGAGGTTATGTAAGTAAATGTAGAGAATATCTTAATTTAGATCTTCATTTCTATAATTTACTGAGTGACTGCTATATATAACTACAAAACTTAAGTAAGATAATAATATTGTTATTAAAAATCAAATATTTTTATACTTATTAACCCAGTGGGGTTGGGTCTTTTTCATATACTTAATGGCGGTGTGGTGTAGATATTGATATGTGTCATTGTCTTCAGTATTGGCTCGAGAGAGCACAAAAATTACAGTTCCTAAGGAAAGATCAGAAGGTATTACTTACTGATAAAATAAGAGGCCTAGAAAATTTTGTAGTCTCCAGATCATTTCAGCAAGATCTCTTAATAGGATAAAATGATTTTACTCTCTACATTTCAAGTTCTACATGCAGCAGCTATACGAAAATGCTATTGTTCGAAAGCATAGCAAACCTGACATTTTTTTAACTTTTGCCTACAATCCACAATGACCTGAAATAGCTACTGCTATCGTCCTGGCATAGATACTTGCGTTTTCGCGTTGAAACTCAAAAACTGAAGTTGGATAGGTTCAAGAAAAAGTATTTGGCCTAAAAAAATCCATTGAGAGGGAGTATGTTTCATTATTATGGAAGCAAATAACTATCGAAAAGACAAGTATTCTTCATTGAAAATAAATCTGAAAAATTTTTATTTGAACGTCTAACAAACTTAGTTTGCAGCATTTGCTGCACAAGCCACTAGTATCTTTTATAGTACAATGAAAAGCGCACGATATTAAACATTAGTAGTGTAAAGCGTTCTGGGTGAACCCTACACTAGTCCATTATTCTCCGTTACAGAACTGAACGAGAGATACTGTTCTCTTGTTGCACTCCAAAGCATGGTACGTATCACACTGATTGTTACACAGTACACATCTACACTCATGGGCAGGCTGATGGAAGAGCTTCCTGGTACATATTCGGTGGTGAAATCCATGAATCGCAAATCTTGTTAAAATGTGTCTGAGCTCGTACTCTGCGCCACCGGCGTGGCTCAGTCGGTTAAGGCGCTTGCCTGCCGGTCTGAAGTTGTGTTCGGGCGCGGGTTCGATCCCTGCTTGGGCTGATTACCTGGTTGGGTTTTTTCCGAGGTTTTCCCCAACCGTAATGTGAATGCAAGGTAATCTATGGCGAATCCTCGGCCTCATCTCGCCAAATATCATCTCGCTATCACCAATCTAATCGACGCTAAATAACCTAGTAGTTGATACAGCGTCGTTAAATAACCAACTAAAAAAATCGTACTCTGCTCGCATCCATTCTCTTTTCAGCATGGCATCGTGTTGTAGAAACTGTCTCTAAAGACTCTCTCTTCCTTCTCAGCTCCCGTAGTGGTTCTTGTCATGCTGGTGTAGATGGCAAGAGCAATTGTAGTCTGAAGTCTTCTACCAGGAACGTTTCTCTTGCCAGTACGTAGGGGAGACTGTTGTATCTTTAAACACTTTTCACATTTTATTTTTTTTAATTTTGGGAAATGAAATTTTTTTAATGAAAAAATGCTTGAAATAATTATTGAAGATTCCTTTACAACTTCCTGTAAGTATTTTCCTGTTTTACAGATCTATTAAGGATGGAAAAAATAAAATGAAGGGATATGTAATGTGTTCAAAGGTACAACAGGTTCATGTACCTTGGAACATATCCTCTTGTAAGATGAAACACATGGAATATAGGTGGGAATATAGCTGTAAAAACTGACAATCATATCTAAAATGTATTTTCAATCATAAACCGGAGCAGGATCCCTGATTTAGATTTTATTTCCTGGAGGAGCAATAACAAAATGGGAGTATAAGGGTACAGTACATCAGTTATTCATAGATTTCAAAAAGGCTTATGACTCGGTTAAGAGGGAAGTATTATATGATATTCTTATTGAATTTGGTATTCCCAAGAAACTAGTTCGATTAATTAAAATGTGTCTCAGTGAAACATACAGCAGAGTCCGTATAGGTCAGTTTCTATCTGATGCTTTTCCAATTCACTGTGGGCTAAAGCAGGGAGATGCACTATCACCTTTACTTTTTAACTTCGCTCTAGAATATGCCATTAGGAAAGTTCAGGATAACAGGCAGGGTTTGGAATTGAACGGGTTACATCAGCTTCTTTTCTATGCGGATGACGTGAATATGTTAGGAGAAAATACACAAACGATTAGGGAAAACACGGAAATTTTACTTGAAGCAAGTAGAGCGATCGGTTTGGAAGTAAATCCCGAAAAGACAAAGTATATGATTATGTCTCGTGACCAGAATATTGTACGAAATGGAAATATAAAAATTGGAGATTTATCCTTCGAAGAGGTGGAAAAATTCAAATATCTTGGAGCAACAGTAACAAATATAAATGACACTCGGGAGGAAATTAAACGCGTGTTATTATTTGGTTGAGAAGCTCTTATCATCCAGTCTACTGTCCAAAAATCTGAAAATTAGAATTTATAAAACAGTTATATTACCGGTTCTTCTGTATGGTTGTGAAACTTGGACTCTCACTCTGAGAGAGGAACATAGGTTCAGGGTGTTTGAGAATAAGGTGCTAAGGAAAATATTTGGGGCTAAGCGGGATGAAGTTACAGGAGAATGGAGAAAGTTACACAACACAGAACTGCACGCATTGTATGCTTCACCTGACATAATTAGGAACATTAAATCCAGACGTTTGAGATGGGCAGGGCATGTAGCACGTATGGGCGAATCCAGAAATGCATGTAGAGTGTTAGTTGGGAGACCGGAGGGAAAAAGACCTTTAGGGAGGCCGAGACGTAGATGGGAGGATAATATTAAAATGGATTTGAGGGAGGTGGGGTATGATGATAGAGACTGGATTAATCTTGCACAGGATAGGGACCGCTGGCGGGCTTATGTGAGGGCGGCAATGAACCTTCGGGTTTCTTAAAAGCCATTTGTAAGTAAGTAAGTAAGGAGCAATAACTGCTTCAACAGCTTTCTTCAAGGCATCCGAATCAATTGGGGACCTCTTTAATTCCAGACTTACTTCGTGACATGACCTTAAAATAAAAGAAAAACAAAAACCGATAGTATCGTGTAATTTGGAACATGTTCCATGGTACAAGATGTTTTGTGTTCAAAGGTACAAGAGGGTGCACGTTTAAACAAATATGGCTCCGAAAACTAAGATAGTCAAATAAATCATGGAAATTAAAATATGTTATTACTCACCAGATGATAGGGAACACACCGTACTTGAAAGATATTAACAAATGCAATCTGGTTTTATATTAGAAAACATACATCAATGAACGAAATGTTTACTTTTGGTACTAAAAAATTTCTTTTGTCTACGGAACTCACACTTTGCAATAAATCAAACTGAAACTACGACCAGAGCTACTTAGCGGCTTTCTCTACAATCTACTTCAGTTTGAGTCCTCTAGGTAGCAGCAAAAATTAAAAAAACAAAAAATATTCAAAGGTACACTATGCTAAAGGTACAACAGTCTCCCCTACACGTAACGTGATAACGCGAATTTTGAGACCCCTAGCACCCTCTTCAAGAACCTAGGCTTCAAACTCTCGAGCTCTCGTAACTGTTTGCAGGACAAGTACTCCCACATGATCTCTAGTCCATATGTTAGTGCGAGTACAACTTTGACCCGGAAAAGTTCCTTTGCTGACTCTATTGACATTTTTTGTAGTTGCCTGATGTCGTTTATACTTCTGAGCTCGACTGCTAGTCTCTCCTGTAGATGGATCGTGAATGCTGTCCCGGTGACTTGCAGAGTGATTCCCAGATATCTCAATTACCGCTTCGGCGTTAGGATTTGTCCGCCACAGACGATGTAGTCATCCTTGCTCAGCCGTCCTCCTCTTCTGAATACCATTAGTTCTGTTTTTAGGACGTTCAGCACCAGTTCTCCTCTGCCCATTGTCTGATTAGATTTGTTCCTTTCTGCAGGTCTGTTATGTAATCCTCCGCTAGTGCCATATCATCTGCATATATGTAAACTGAGAAGTTCTGCACTTCTTCCCTTAACTTGTTGGCGATATCATGCGTCAGTATAATATTTCATTTATATGACGTCATTTCATTTTCGGCCAATGAAGTGTAATGAAATTTTGGAACAACTGGATAATACGCACGGCAGACCAATATCGATAGTCGACTCTACTCGCTGGCCACTAGTCACCGGGCCGTACCGAGCCGTATCAAACAAAATATAATCGAAATGGTGGTAGTCAAATTCGCGACTATATTCTTAAATAATTCACTCCATTAGTCAAGTTCAAGGTTTTATGTAGTACAACGGCGGTTTTTTGAATGCATTAAAAGAAAATGAAGATGTAATAAGATAATAAACTAGGTTATCACAAGGAAATTAACAGGAAAAATGGTGTGTTTCACGGAATACAATTAAAATGACGGAAAGTAAATTTCCGGTTAATGTTCGCCAAAGCGTAAAGTACGTAATTATGACGGCGTTGCTGTTTTATTTCTGGCCTATAGAAAAATACCTAGCCTTTTACGAAAAAAAATTTAAGGACCATGAAATTATTCACCGCTTTCATTATAGGCCTATTATTTTTTAACAATATTACGAATCAAAACTGTCATATTATATAATTTTAACTACTACATGGACGAATCAAATCAAGCTAACCTAACCAAAGCTAACCTAACCTAACCAAAGCTAACCTAACCTAACCAAAGCTAAGCTAACCTAACCAAAACTAATCTAACCTAACCAAAGCTAATCTAACCTAACCTAAGTTAACCTAACCTAAGCTAAGCTAATCTAAGCTAACCTAACATAACATAACCTTCGTAAATGCAAGGCCTGTAACCGGAGCAAGAAGGGATCTCAATCATTTAATCTGCAAGTACTCGCAAAAATAAATTCAAGTAAGGATCACGCTCCCACTGCATGAGAGGTCCGCGCATGCGCTACAGCAAAACTGTTTCTGTCCCGAGCCTCTCATCTAAGGCACTCGTCATAATTTACTCGCAATATTTACGCAAATACACATTGTCGCTAACAGTGGTGCTATCTCTCAATAATGTTCAGAACGAAGGAGCTAGACAGAGAGAGAAAAAATTTCTCCCGCCAACTACGCCACACACCAACGTCATGTTCTTATGTTGGTGACATTGTGTATTTACTTAAATTTGGTGGTAAACGTAACGGCACGGTTCAAAGTGACCGTGCTAATTCTCCAGTATAGCGGAAATTTTGAATTCCGACAAATCACAGTCATACATCGCGATAATTTCTGCAGCTCAGTTTATCACTATTAATTTATCGCATTGTCGTTCTTTTATTTAGTCAGTGTCGCCAACTGTTTCCACGTAAATCGATGAGCATAAATCCATTGTACTAAATAAAGTGCGAAATCCTATTTCCACATCTACATCTTCAACTTCTAATTCCATGTCCATTGTATCTAAAGAAAATGACACTCCTTCATAACAATTGTTCATTTAATTAATGTATTAGTCAGGTTATTTGTAATTATACTATAAAATGTTTAAATTGAATTATGATTTCAACAGATAATGAAAACGTATTTCTGTTATATTAACAAAAGAAAAGCGTAGTACATGTAATTAACATTTTTAAACCTGTATTTCGCTTTTCTCAATTGGCATTACTGAATAGCATTCAATTTCTTTATTGCTGTAATCGTTATTCATCTATTTCGACTTCACAATGTCTGAAAAGACATAAATATTCATAAATGTAAATTATTAACATTTTGCTAGGGAATTTTAGGGATATATATTAATTAGAATTTTATTTTATTCACGAAATAGCCCTAATAAATGTCACTCAAGGTCTGAAATTTTCCAAATAAATCCACTCACTTCGCTCGTGGATTTATCGGCAAATCTCAGACCTCTTGTGACATTACTATAGAAAATTGTGTTAACTACAGGCTAGCCTAAATATGGATACCGAGATCTTATAATTCTTTCATAATTATTAACTCTTTAACAACTTTACAAAAATGCGCTTTCTTCAATTCAGCAGCATTTTATTGGTATTTTCTGATTGAAGTTAAAATACACAGAGTAATACACACAAATATATATATATATATATATATATATATATATATATATATATAGAGGTCAATGTAAAATACTCCTCAACAACAATAAACATGTTCACTATAAGTACAAATTATGAAATGATATTTAATTATTTAGGTGACAGTTCATATTACAAAAGCAAATCTTGAGGTAGTTTTGGTCGAAAGCGGAGAGAACTAGATTTTTTTTTACCAGGATTAGGCCTATAATGTTCAGCACTAGTAACTTTATAATTGTACGTATGTTTAAAGCAAAGTAGTTCGGAATCTTGCCACCGTGATAAAACAAGAAGTGGAAACAAATGAGTGTGACATCGTAATGAATAATTCATAACTATTCGTACACAAATGCGGTGATTAATAAATGCGGGGAGTTTAGAGACAGAAATATTTAATTTAACATAGTATAATTCTAAAATACTTTTTAATGACATATTATTATTCATTACAATTTCAAACAAATTATTGACGTTATATTGATGTGTGAATTATTTCGACTATCAATTGCATTGTTGTCTGAAGACTAGGCCTCATGGAATGAGGAAGCGATTATGAAGTAGTTAATTAGAAGGCTCCGACTTGTTAAATTTAAATGCGGGGAGTATGAAGACAGAAATGAAAACAAATATCAGAATTTTATTTAAAATCCCAAATATTTTTACAATCCCAACCATGCTCATAACAACAATCAGGAACAGCATAAAACGTTTCACGGAATTAGGAGATCCAATCAAATGTTGTCATCATCATCAGCATTATCATTATCATCATCAAAGTATTGCATAGTGATACAAAAATAATTATATCCTTTCAGATTGTATTAATATCTATACGCTGTCATTTAAAAATGTACTCGATGACGTCATAACTCGCACAACAATAGTTTCAAAAATATTTAATCTTAAAAAATATTCCTTTATAATTACAAGCTTTAATATGTCTGAGAATTTTATCCAAAATTCTCTCATTAAATTTTAATTGCAATTCATGCGTTACTTTAAAAATCCTTATTCCCCATCGGTCCAATACCTCTTGCAGCGAACAAGATTGTACATCTATACTAATGATAAATCTGTAGCCAAAATTTTTCTGGTAATTTTCGATTTTCCAAAAATAATTGGTGTTAACATGTATAATTAACCATACTGAAACCGAAAATCGCCTTTTTGAAATTTTTGTTTGTATGTCTGTCTATCTGTCTGTCTGTCTGTCTGTCTGGATGTTTGTTACCTCTTCACGCGATAATGGTTAAACGGTTTTCGATGAAAATTGGAATATAAATTAAGTTCGTTGTAACTTAGATTGTAAGCTCTATGGCATTCAAAATACGTTATTTAAAAGGGGGGGTTATAAGGGGGCCTGAATTAAATAAATCGAAATACCTCGCTTATTATTGATTTTTGTGAAAAATGTTACATAACAAAAGTTTCTTAAATGATTTCCGATAAGTTTTATTCTATGCAAAATTTTGATAGGGCTGATATTTAAGGATATACAAGACTTTTAAAATAACAATATAATATGAAGACATTATTACAAAAACAAACCTTGTCAAAATTGCTATTTTTCAGAACAATAAAAAATAAAAGACTAACACACATCAGCTATTTCCGTTCAACTGGTATTTTACCCTTGTGTCTATTGCACTTGACATGGGCCGTAGTAGCAAATGTGTCCTTAACTCAATTTAATTAAAAATGACTAGGGATGTTTTTGTAATAATGTCTTCATATATTTTCACCGCCGCCTCAGATTATAGCGTTGGTTTTCCTGCAGTAACTACTATGTGCAAAATATAAAATTTTTGAGTAGGAAGAAAAAACACATTTATTCATTCTATGGCAATGGTACATAGGAGGTCGTGAATTCTTACATTTTCGAAAGAAAGAAATATAATTATATATGCTGAATCACTATATAAGTTATTTGAAGGGTTCAGAATCATAGTGGGCCCAAGCGCCATTTACTTAAGACGTAGAAAACAAGGGTTACAATTAAATTATTACCATAATTCAATGGAAACATATAGCAAGTAATATAAAGTATACACATTAAAACTAAAAGAAATCGTGGGCTCAGAATGATAAGGTTCTATCTGACATTTTTAGCAAAATTGAGATTTTTGTTGCATTGAATTCTGCTTCTTCACAGCTATCTACCATATAAATTATATGTTGATATCTCAATTATTCATCGTGATAAAGTTAGTTTGAAAAGGTTCTTACCTGCATTGATTTTATTAACAACCAAACTTTTAAAATGCTCTCCTGTAAAATTTACTAAACACTAGATAGAACCTTGTCATTCTGAACCCTCGAAATGTCAATCTTCATTAAACTATGGTTGCATGTAATAACAATTAAGAAACATGTTAAAAAATTGTCATTGCACCAAATGAGTGGTCTCTGGATCAAAATGATCGCATTTTAATTTTTAAACACAATTTAAATTAAGTAACATATTAAACGATTTATTCTTCTATCAAATACGAATATTCCCTGGATTAAATGTCCTATTTTAGTTATGTAATTACTTTATATTTATTTCTAACGGGTGCAGCGGAGCGCACGGGTACGGCTAGTAAGATAAATACATTTATTTTCTCGTATCTTTGCGGCAACTTCTCCGACTGAAGTGCTTAGCGTGTGGAGACACATCAGGCGCTAAGAATGTTCCCTGTCAGTGCTTCCAAACGGTGGATGTAAATGGATGAGACAAGGGTAAGGTACGAAAGACTGGGTTTACAGATAGAATAGCACTCACAGATTGCACTTGGATTGAAATATAAGTTATGAATTTTTAAAGCCTAACAAAGAATTGATCAATCTTTTGACGTCACTTTTATAAAAGACAGGAATTAGTATTTCAAAATATAATAAGAATTTACGGATAACCTATGCTTTATATCAGCGTTTCTCAAATTATGGTCCGCGGACCACCTATGGTCCTCGAGTTCTGCCCTTGTAGTCCTTCAAAAAGACAGAAGAAAAAATAATATTCAAACGAATTGCGTATTACACCATAGCTGAAAATTTCAGACTTTGGCAATGACACATGGCAATCGCCTGTCTCTTTTTCTTACAATTTCTTACCCTACCCGTCTATCCATTTCCCACTCTACTATCAGCAACAAAAGAGGGATTTAAAGCACTATGAACGTGGTGTTTCTCGACGTCTTTTCCCTGAACATCTGGCGCCGAGCCTGTAACCCAGCCAGGGACCACCCGAATTCATAACAGAGGACCGAAGTACCGAACCTTTTCAAGTATTGATTATTTCTTAATAGTTTTGCCGACACCCAGTCTGCACATTGAAATGGGCACGTACTGTACGTCGTACGCCAATAATAGAACGTACCAAATTGCATCTTTACTTGATAAAAATCGGGCATGTTTCTGCATTAATCTTTTTATTTGTTTTTACAGATGACGATATAAGAAATTTTAGACTCCGTCTATTTTAAAATCCGACAGGTTTACTTTTTATAATTGCGTGTTTCGTCTCTAAGTGCCGTTTAAATTTCGCGGGTTTCATACACTCGTTTGAAAGCACTTCGTAACAAACAACGCACCAAGGTTATGGTTCACTCTCATTGCCACACCAAGTAAATCCAAGTTCCAAATAACTCTTGTCATATTTACGAAAGTATTTTTTCTTTGAATAGCTACCACTAGGACTAGGTATTTCTTTAATGGGCACTACAATTTTAAGTTAATGTATTTCTTCACACACAGCTTCTGAACTATTAGCACTGCCTAAATGAAGCGTATTATCATGTTCCTTTCTTTTCAAAGATCCGGATCGAAGCCAGTTTTCCATTATTTATAATGGACACTATTTAACAGAGACATGGACAACTACTGGCATGTACCTCATAAGAAGGATTTCAAACAACTAACTGCTAACAGGCAAGCGATGAAATAACATTGATCAGAATTTGTTATAATTTACTTGTGATTGGCTACAAAAAATATAATTAGAAAAAATATTATAATTAATTAATTCTATTTTAAAGTATAAGTATACTAGTATTAAAATATGCTACAAAAATTATAAATTTGCTTTCGAAGGGAACAAGAGTAAGGTGGTCCGCGGAACTGTTCTGACTTAAAAAATTGGTCCCCACTTCAAAAAAGTTTGAGAAACGCTGCTTTACATCAATAGAGACGTTTTTAAGAGGACATGGAATTGCCTATGCTGACAAGTTAAATTATGTCTAACATAAGGAACTTTTTCAGAAGAATTGTTGAAGTTAGACAGCTGATTCTTTTGCAGCTCATGAACACATAAGTCGACTTTATTCTGAAACACTTGTTTTTCTTCAACATATTTCCAAACTCAGAAATTATTTTTCCCCATTCGTATATTTTTAAACGCTTTTCAATACACACTGGAAAGTAACTAGGAAAACTGGTTACACGTCCATCCCTTCGTGTAAATTCGCACTCTCGGGTGAAGAATCTTTTACCTGCTACCCTCCGCAAGACCAAACTTTCGATTAAGGAGAAAACATTAAGTTAAAAATACATATCGTTGTAACAGGGTGCTTCTAAAATTGCTTCATTGCTTTACTGAGGAATATTTAACGTTATTTATACAGGACATTTGCCGGGACCATAGAAAAAATATCGTTTATTGCGGATTTATCGTTATATCGATCTTCGTTGTACAGAGGTTTGACTGTATTGTAATTTTAGTGTAATAATATGTAATGTATCATTTTAAATAGAAAAATAAAAGAATAAATTTGGAAAATAGAAAATATATCTATATTTTTACGTCCAAAATTCGTAAATTTACTAAGAATGAGCGTTAAAATTAAAAAAAAAAACTTGTATGTACATTCCTTCTCAGAAAATCGAAAAAATTAAAATGGATATAATTTAAGTGTAGTCACATGTGATATACCATTTTAAAGAGGGGAATCGAATAATATATTGGAAAAATAAAAACTAAATCAACATTTTCACCAATAATCTAATTCTGTCCTCCCTTCATACATATTCATATTCTAATAAGCGCCGAGTTTTATATTTGTTTTTCCTTGTATTATTTCATGTACTTACTTTTTTTCGCTTTATCTATTCGATTTAATTTATTTTTCATTTCTAGTTTCTAATTTTAATGTTATTTTTTTCGCGTATTTTAACTTTTATTTAAATACCGCTACCGCACATTAGTATGAGATGTTTGAACTTACAACGATCGCAGATTTTCTAATCTTCTGAATAGCTGTGTTGGCAGTAGACGGAAAGGATTGTTTGACAACGACCTGAAAAGAAATGAGCAAATGTCTTTATGATCATTACAATAAATGTTTATTTCTGTTTTCACAAGCCATGCACCCTTACAATTGTAAATTCGTATCTCTACTTTTTTTCAAAATCCCCAACTTCAGAATTTCTAATGCTAGTTTTGTTAGTTATTGTGCAATTCTGTGAAAAAAGAGCATTATTTATGGTTGAGACAAGACTAAAGTGAACGTTTATTGTAAACTATAAGGGAACCAATTATTTTTGAAAGATCACATGTGCACTTTTGTCAATTTTACAGGAGAAGCAAAAAAAACTGTTTATTTTGATAATGGTACTTTGTAGTGTAATCAGATATTTTTATTCGACAACGAAGGTGTAAATTTACATTTACATGCATAAATTAATGTAACATCACTAAAACGTAACTGTAAAAAATAATATTTATAATGGACTTACACTCTTTTAATAATAAACAATAAGCAAAACATAATTAAATGAATTTTTATGGCCTTAAATGTGTTTTAACTATTATTCACTAACAAATACTTAAGAATTTAACTTTTAAGAACATTATTTTGATAAGGCAATATCTCTTATTTCTGAAAAGCAATTTAAAAGCATAAAAGCTTTGAAGTTTCTTCATTAAACACTTTCTCTGAAGTTTTCAGTCATCTTCATTGTTTTTTTCTTCTTTCGGCCACTGGAAAATTTCTTCATAAAATTGAAGATATTCAGGAAGTATGTACTGTATAATTTTGCTGACATTTTCAACTTTCTTCTTATTTACTCGAACTTTTCCATAATATGCTTCACTTTCAAGTAGTTTCAAGTCATTAGGTAGTAACTTGAATGTGTGCGTCATTAGTCCAACAATATATTTATATGCAACCACTGTACCCGGGGACTTTGCATCAAAAACCATAATTGAATACTGTGAAATTTGAAAGTATATTTTCTAATCTTTAAGCACTCCTTTTCCTAATGATTCAACTACTCACCATTTTGTAACTGTTGTAAAAAAAATGGAATCATAAGATTTTATATTCTACATCATGCAAAAAATGATGGGAAAAGAAGATAGTTTGTTATTGATACTATTATTCTATACTACACGGAAACTTGTTTACACTGTTACACTGGGTAGAGTGCACGTACTTGTGCCTTTTCTTCAGCAAACGATGCGCTACAGTAAGAAGAATAGAATTGTGGTCATAACTCAATTTGTAAAACAGTTTGGACATGTGACCTTTCAATAATATTTATTCAAGTGATATTGCCATATCTGAAAGTGAACTTGAACTATTCCTACGAATTGTTACCTTTCATAAGATAAATAGGGAACAGTCGAGTATTTTTTCTTGTGTCTAGGTACTCGAATCGGATACGATGCATGCATTGTACCCCAGTAACTAAAGACTGGTTGTCAATTGATCACATCTCTAAAGCCTGTTTTCTTCGGAACAAGGGTTGGGAAGTTCATGAAGAGGTCCACTGCATTTCTGAAGACTACTCTCACAGAAGAGCAGATATAATAGCAATAAACAGTCTACAACAAAAGGCTATTATAATAGATCCAACTATACGCATGGAGAGAGATCTAAACCAAGCTCATCAGGTTGATCAGGAAAAGAGCGTCATTTATGAACCTTGTATTCCCTACCTTAGTGCCAAGTATAACATCCCTCTCTTCAATTGGTCAGTGACAGGTTTATTTTTTGGTGCTCGGAGTTCTTTACCGAAATTTACATATCATTTTTTAAAGCAATTATCAATATCATCTTTTGAAATTCAAAAAATCATCTCGCAAATTCTCAAAGATTCCCTGCAGATTATACAATTTCATTTATACCACTCAGAAGGCCTTAATTAAGGATATGCTAATTTTAAATAAAATCTTTTTCTATCAGTATAATTCAGTCATCTTCTAAGATTTTATTTTACAATGATAATCAATGGTGCTTAATTATTACACTTTATTTTTATAACACTATTCATATTTAATTAATTGTATTTGTTTGCTATTCATTTCCGGATCCTCGTGGTCATCCTTAATTAAGGTCTTCTTCCTACTGGACGTCCCTCTAGAAGTTTTCTGACTAAAGCACTTGCTTCACTCCCCTTCACGTGGCCAAATCAGTGTTATCTTCTTCTTTTAATAATTATGTCCATATCATCCGGTTGGTCGAAAATACTTCTAATTTTTTTTTCCGGATATTCCAAACACCACGATCATTGATGAGGCCAAATAATTTCCTACAACTCTGTTTTCAAAAGTATACAATCATTGCTGGTGTGACCCAGTTACATTGTATTTATAAAATAAATTGTAATATGTAGGCTATTTGACTAAGAGATTGGTAATCAATTTCGAATCTTGAAGAATATTCATGTACGAGTATTACAATATTATTGTAAAATATTTGTTATTGTGTGTAATTTTTGCTGGCAATAAAATCTTTGTAAATCTCAAATGCTCTTTTTTGTTAAAAGTCCATGTTTTTCCACCGTACAGCAACATTGGAGAAATGATAATTTTGTAGCAGAATCTAGATTAGATATTGTCAGGAATAACGGCATTAGGGAGCAGTATGGGGTTCGAGCTATAAGGTAATGGACCAATGGGAGAAGAGCAGAATGTAAGGAATACGTTGATAGGATGCCAGACGATAGGTTAGTGAAGATTTTAAGGGACAACTCTTCGAAAGAGGAGGAGTCCAGGAAGACCCCATAAGGTCCGTTACACACTTGAAGAGATCTCGCTAGCGAGAAATGTGTTGCGAGAAAATTCAAAGATTGATAATATGGATTCAAACGGACGTCCACACACTGGAAGAGATTTTCGTTCGAGACGAAAACCTCGAGCGAGTTTCTCGCTGAAATTGGTAGCTCAGCGAATTTTCTTGACACATTTATCAAAGATGTTTGACATTTATACTCTTTATGACGACTGAATGTAGAAAACGATGAAGAAATAATGGCATAGGTGGCGATGAATTGTATTGTTTTTATTGACAATGAGGAAAGATGGCTGATAATTCTAGTCAGAAACTTGTTGACTTATTGAACTTGTATGATGTCACCCGTAGGTCTATTTATATGATGCACGGGATGAAAAGTATAAAAACACGAAACTTAAAGAAGTCTGCAGACTAATATCAGATGATCTGAAAATAAATAGGGCTGCGTTTTATTTTGATGAGATTGAATAGTGTTAATTATAACATTTGAAATAATGTATCTATATGTCTTAACAGTTATAATTTTAATCAAAACATAGCAAAGAATCCTCTATCATATCATGAATGGCAAAAAACTGTGGTCCATTCAACCTGAAATAACGCCTAACGTATCATTATCCAAATCGAAATCAGTGACCAAAACTCGCCCTTATCTTCGTAAGATACAATGTGATTTTCAGATATTTCTGACTTTAATTTTAGGCCTACTTTTTCTTTCACTAACAAAATATGTTCATATAACTCCATTTCCTGATCATCGGAATATTAAGATTCAACATAGCGTTCGTACGTAATTTATAAAGTACGACAATATACGTAAATACATAACCTGTAATATTTCCCCCAACGAGTGATTACTATAATCAGAAAAATGCTTTCTGCATGAAGGCAGTGCATAGATGATCATAGCGAGGTGTGATGTGTAATAGCAAGAACTCGCCAAGTGTGTGGAGAAAGGCTCTTCGCCTCTTTCTCGCAACACATATCTCGCTAGCGAGATCTCTTCAAGTGTGTAACGGGCCTAAGAGATGGCTGGATTCTTCTCTCTGAATGAACAGGCTTGGTAGCCTATACGGAAGATAAAAGAAGAAGAAAAAGAAGTAATTTAGTGTGCCTTGAGAGTAGTTTAAATTATACAATTTTGTTTAGAGCATAATAACTCTTATCGGCCTTCACTAAGCGATCCTTAATTTCCTTATTATTCTATTTACGAATATATTCTGACTATTGACAAAACATCCGAGATATTTGAGCGATGAATCTTGTTGAAATTTCACTCTTAAATTATTTCGTTCTCTCTTTGGTTAAATTTTATGTAATAATATTTCACATGTCAAACAGCAGTTTAAAGGAAAAAAGAATTTGAAAATTTAGTCGTTGTCCACCATATTTAATCATCCTCTCCCCTTAAAATGCTTGTAACTCTTCTACGGCTACATTGATACACACAATTAAATATTTTGATACGACGTGATGGTACGCACATAGAGGGGATTTGCGGGCCGGCACGAACAACAGATTAAACTAAACAAACAGATCTTGTGAGACGCAGGTCGATGTTTAGTACTCACAGCTTCATGAGGAACGTGAGGTTGTAGAAGACAGAGGAGGACAGGGACACCAGCTGATTGCCAGACAGCTCCCTGCGAAAGATAGACAGAATCTTTGAAACAGTTTCATGTAACTTAATATAGTTTAGAAGTGCTTAGTTATCATGCACGTTGATCTGTTTTTAGACATTTCCTCTGTTCAGCTTTTAATGTTCATTCCCCGTGATAGACAGAAACACACTCTGCCAGTTGCAATAATTTTTTTTAACTAAGACACTGGATCGGTGAAAATAGTGAGAAAATCTAAAAAAAAAAAATCGTTGATTGTTCCGGAAATAATTTAATGATCCACCCTTCATCTGTACTTTGTTCACCCCTGTGTCACTTTATCCCTAACATATGGGCCTGGGCAGTTTCAAGGGATTAGGTACAGATTGCAGCAAGTAAGATTTTGGAAATAGTCAACGTTTTTTCCTCCATTACTGTATTTCGTACAATAATGAAAATTAGCATCTGTAAAACACTATCACTTTGCTATTTGAAAAAAAAAAATATTTTTACGATTTAAAAAAGTTATATACATTTTTTTTTTTCAAAATTCAGTTCCCTGTGCAGTGATGATGCGTTTCCCACATAACTAAAAACTATCCAACATTCTGTGATGAAATTTTTTGTGTGTATTTATGCATGTCATATCTACAGTATGATGCAAGATCATTTCTCTACCTTTGATAGATTGTCTGATAAAAAATAAATTAATTTAAAAAAATGGTCAATTATCAGTGTTTTCTTCTAACACAAAATAAAAAAAAAATATTATTTATTAAGGGATGTAGTTGAAAGAGCATGATATTGTAAACATGAGTTTCAGCAATAAAATAAAAGAGAGAGAACATAAAAAAGTTAACAAGTTTATGAGCTATGAGGGAAACGCTTCATCACTGCACAGTGAACTACTACTATTTTGAATCTTGAAAAAAAATATATATATAAATAATTTTTTTTAATCCTAAAATTATTTTTTTTTCATATAGCGGAAGGACAGTGTTTTATACATACCGATTTTCATTATTGTACAAGATACAATAATGGAGGGAAAAAGTGTTGAATATTTCCAAAAATTTTACTGCTGTAAGCTGTACCTAATCTTTTAAGGTGAATAGATATTGGTAAGTGCGTGTTTTTATTTATAGATCGCGCTCTCAACTTTCTGTTTTTCGGCTCAATTTAATCTCAAAATACTCTAGACTCGTAAATAAAGTTTTTTTTTCAAATGTTGTCAACATTTTTCATACATAGAAGGTCATAAATATGTTAAAAATAAACCATCAATTGTAGTTGTAATGGTGAAAAAACTAAGAATTAAAAACTAAATATCTTTTTCTCGAAAACTTGTTTTCACAAAAAGAAAAAAAAAAAAGAGTACCTCAAGTTACTTATCAATTTATTAAGAATGGAGGACAGTTTTAAAGGGAAAGTAATTTCAATTATGAATATTAGAACAATAGTTATAATAAGGAGAAGTGTGCACAAATGTGCATTAGTTTTGGGCTCTGCTGTATTCCAGCAGCGATTTTCTCTTTAAACACTCGCTGAAGTGGCATCTTGCACATGGTTTGTCACACAGTTTACACACGCATTCCGGTGATGGGTCATGATATAATGTTAATTAATAGAATAAAAATTAATAACTTAACAATTTTGAAAGTACTGCAAGCTCTGCAATTGAAAGTTTAGTACCATCGAAATCTCGCAAGATATGAAGAAGATCGACCTAAGTAAGTACATGTAGTTGTACCAATAGCATCGTAAACTACAGGAAATAATATAACAAACTGTGAACATAGCCTTGTTAATGTTTATAATAAATAAAATCAGTTCCATTTTATTTTATTTAATATTTTCATTCACATTACACAACTAGTTAGGTAATAGCAGTATCATTACCTAACTAGTCATGTATTGAATGTGTTTACAACATTTTTATTAGTGATGTAAAGTCGACATTACATAATCAAAGTGGATAAATGAAGACATCAGAGCCATAGTGGGCCAAGCACCATTTATTAAAAACGGAGAAAGCAAGGGTTGAAGTTAAGTGAATACCATAGTTTAATCAAGATTGACATATCATTTAGTTTTAATGTGTATACTTTATATTACTTGCTATATGTTTCCATTGAATTATGGCAATAACTTCATTTTAATCCTTGTTTTCTACGGTTTCAGTAAATGGCGCTTCGCCCACTTTGCTTCTGAACCCTTCAAATATAGTTTTAATTTTGACTAAGTCTATTGTAATTTTGTATTATTTAATGACTAAGCTTAACGAAACTAAGAGTTGCGAACCTCAGTAATTGAATAATATACTACAATTATTATTAGTTTTAAGGGAGATATGAAGGTTAAATTCATAATAAAAATTAGATGTAGTTTTTATCGAGGTACATTATCGTAAAAGTAGGAAAAACAACACACATTTCGGCAGTTTCAGTTCGGCTATTATTGCTGTCTGCAGATATTTGTTTGCTACCGTGTTCTGCTTCACTTACGATGTCTGTGCCCTGGGGGGACCATGACAGTATTTTGCTCAGTTGGAAGGAATTATGCGCCATTTTACTGTTTCCGCGGAGTCCTTAACCTTTATGGATGTGGGCTACGACCACAACAAACAGGTTTTATTGCATGGCGCGGTGCTTACGCAACAGTTTGGCCTCGTCCGGACTCACTTGGATATTAACTCAAGACCCCTACAAAGGCTGAGCGGCGTGACAACAGCTGTGATCGCTCTCTACAGTGCTACTTTCTGCTTTTGTGTAGTCGCTTGTTTTTTTATAGTCTCTTTCAATCTAGATCATATCGAGACTGTCTGTAGTTTACTTTATTTATTTATTTATTTATTTATTTATTTATTTATTTATTTATTTATTTATTTCAAATATACAGAATAAAGAAATATAATTACAAAACAAACAAAGAGAAATACAAATAAAATAATACAAGCAATATAAAAAGAAGATACAGTAGTATTAACAAAATTTGAGACCGAATGAGCAGCGCTCGTGCTCGGTCGCAGTTCAGATATAATATTAATATAAAAAATAATAATATAAATAAATAAGTAAAATAAAATAGGAACTAAAATATAATTACAGCGGCAATGGACTTATATAATATAATATTAACACTATAGAAGAATAATATCGCACGTGAAAAGTAGGACTAATATATATTTCAAAATTATAGAATACAAATATAATATAGGTTGATTAAATGTTGAGAATGTTTGTTTTTGTTGTACTGTATCTATTATTTCGTGGTAATTAAGATCCATTCCGGCATTCGCCTTTACTTAACTGAAAACTAGTCATATTCAGTCGAGAAAAACCACGGAAAAAACCTCTATCAGATAGGCTGGCATCGGGGATCGAACCCGGAACCTCTCGAATGCAAGTCCAGTGCGTGACCACTGAGATATCTCGTAGTCTCTTGTTGTTGTAAAATAAAAGGGAAGAAATATGATTAGAAATAGCTCGTAAGGCGGGCAAGAATTCTTCGTTAACGATGACCAAGTCTTACAGTACACACAGCAAAATAAAAATAAAAAAAATTGGAACGAAGTACTATACTCACAGCTCTTCCAGATTCCACAGATTTGCGAAAGCCTTCGGGTGGATGTAACGGATCCGGTTCTTGGTCAAGTCTCTGCAAGCACAGATAAACCATGTTCACCACCAACGTAATTCTGATAGGAATTTACCTCTCTTACTTGCATCTCAGTGACAACACACGAAGAAGACTGAGAGTACATAGCAACCAGCATAGGTCGGTCAAATTTTGATAAAAGACAGAAGGAAAGCGAATATTTCTTGTGTTATAACAATAAAATTATTTGGTCAGTACAAACAGAAAATCCAAACTTCGTCTTACTGCACAACTTGCATCTATAACATCCACTATTCTAGTAGAAACTTCAGCTCCACTGTACTATTTGTGACCTGTTACTATCACTTATACAATTACTACACCTGTACTATTACTGATATTGTTACTACCATCAGTATAAGTGTTTTATTATATCTCTGCCGGTGACTGACCGTTTACTTTCAAGTGTCTTCTCTTGGTCGTGGACGTCAGAGTACTAAAAGCACAACAAAATATATCTGGTTGTCTTCATTCCAATGCTCTGGTCATTCTTAGACTGAATGTAAGGTAAGAGTTCATACTTTTTTTTCCATAAATTAGTACAACCTTTTGCTATCTCTCTTCCCAGTCATCGCAAACTGTGACGTTCCACAGAGGCAGAGATATAATATGAGATCTATGCTACTATAGTAGGGAGCAGGAATATTGGCGGATGGAGGTATACCCCTTCATATTAACCCAACCCACGTTCCACCCCTACTTTAGCTGTAAACGTTCTTCGAAGGGTCGCTTCCGAAACATCTTTCACTCCTCGCTACGTAACCTAAAGTCTGTAACATCGAAATAGTGTTTACATATAAACACTGTCTGTGTGTCAGTATTTAGTGTAATTTCTGTGCGCAGCATTATAATTATTTCATTAAACAACAGCACATGTGAACACTTCATTTGTTATAATACAAACTACTGGCATACAATAGGCCTATGCGACATGATTTTATAACTACTATACTGATATCGAATAGCATTTGTATTTTTAGGTGAATGAACTAAGAAAATCAGTTGAATTCATATCTTCCAAGTTCGACAGTATTAGAGAGGAATTGGCGCACACAAGACATGAACTCAACTCCACGCAGGAGGAGATGAAGAGGCTAGTGCAAGAAAATGACTATCTCAAACAGGAAGTGAGTGATCTGCAGCAGTACACACGCAGAGACAATATAATGCTATTTGGAGTTCCGGAGATCGATGATCGATTGACCAAATATCGGAAGTCATAGGCGGTAGAGAATTGGTGCAACATGATGTAAGCGTAGCACATCGCATACCATCCAGGCCAGGGAAGACGCGTCCTATTGTCATCCGCTTCACGAAGAGTAGAAGTCGTGATGAATGGCTCCAGCTGTTCAGAAATGAGGCCAAAAATGATGGCAGCGGTCCTGGGATTGCGACAAAGAAAGTCAACAGGGACCTTCCGGCAGGAAGAATCACAGCAGGTGACCAACTGACAGCAGTGACCAGAGACCTTTTGAACAAAACAAGGGTTGCAAGAAAAGATGAAGCCAGTCCCGTGAGTAAAATCACTGGTGTTGACGATGTAAATAATTTGTAAATAGTATTGTGTCGGTACCCAGGTTTTATTTTGTACAATACAATTGACTTAACAATGGCTAGTAATACTATATTAAATGAAATCCATCAGTGCAAATTTAATAATAATAATAATAATAATAATAATAATAATAATAATAATAATAATAGTAATAATAATAATAATAAAATAATAACAATGGTTTTTAACGATTTACTTCACTGCAATGAGTATATTGCCAATATACTATCAGATCTGAAAATATTTCACTTCTCTTAATAACCAGAATTTCAATCATATTACGAAAATTTTAATTTGTTGTATTAATTAAACTTTTTTTAAGTATTCGTAAACACTATAAATAATTCCTTTCACTTGGCTCTGCGTATCCGCTCCCTTTCTAGACATGTCGCTCAACTAGGCACAGAAGCAATTCCACTGTTAGTATTGAAAATTACTGTTTGAATATGTGCACAGTGAACAGACAACGATTGGCTTGCAAGCAACTACACCCGAACGCATCGACACGCTGCCAGTCAGTCATCCCAATGGACAGGTCAGAAGAGAGGGGGTGGTACGTGCAAAAATGTGCTAAGTACGACCCGCCAATATCTTTGCTCCCTACTATAATACTCCTGTTACTGCCACCTGTATAATATTGCTGCTACCTCCACAAGTTTAGATTTAGATTTAGATTTAGATTTATTTAATAATAACATATACATAAAAACGTTACATTAAAATACCCCGAAAGAGCAAAGCTCGTGTTCGGGGACAGTTCCGTTACATAGATATACATACTTTGTAGACAAAATACTTAAGAAAGAAGGTCACATAAAGATGATGATAAAATTAGTAAATAATAATACTAGTAATAACTGAGTGAAAAAAGAGACGATGTCGAGATTGCTGGATTAATATTAAATTATTATTAGTAGTATAATTACTACAGGTCATGTTGATATAGTAACCAAGATAAAATAGAAAAATACACTTAGGATAGAAATAAACTTGTTTTACAATACATGGTACATAATATATATACAGGGAAGTCTGTCATATAAATTTTTTAATTCTGGATCTGAAAATTTCATTGCTTAAAGTAGTCAATTCTGGATGAAATTTTATTATCGAATTATAGAGACGTGGCCCATAATTTGTACTGTGTAGTAAAGCAGCAGATGTGAAATATTTAGGTTCATCTAATTTAAGAATTTCATTTCGTCTTGTATTATGATCATATGGCTGAGCTACAAATTTCATTCTATTTTTTTGATAGAATTTCATTAAAGAGTATTTATAAATTTGGTCAATTCTAAAAACATTCAATTCGGAATGGATCAAATTTGTTGGATAATCCAGTCGCCTTTCCAAACAAATTTTGATTATACGTTTTTGCAACATAATTAGAGGAAAAAGAGCAGCTTTTGTAAGGCCCCCCGCATCCAGTTATACCATATTGGATAACAGATTCAACTATAGCCAAATAAACCAAACGTAATACATGAGTAGGCAAGTAATGGCGAAGGTTTACAAATTTGTCAATTGTTTTACGTATCCTGTTACATAAAAAGGTGATTTGTCTACCCCATTTCAAGTGCTGATCAACAATAATTCCCAAGTATTTCACATCTACATACTCTTTCAGGCAAGGGCATTTACAGGTTGTAGAGACTTTACAAAATGAGTTGTGGATAAGTATATATAATTTATTTCAAGAAATAGTCTGCCCAGGCATCCTGGGTTGCCAAAAACACAGAATAACACACATATAAGAATAGTAATGATTACAGTAAGATAGATGAGCCAAATTGAAATGTGAACTAGGAGCTTAAGTTTAAGAAATAATAAATTTGTACATATATTTGTAACAATCACACACTAACGAATAGAAAGGGGGGGGGGGTATTATGATATTCCGTATAAATGATTTTTCAGAATTGCCACAGACCCTTTAATGGTTGAAGTAATTATTTTTGGAATGATGTCATGGATTCCAAATGTTTTGATAGTGTTTACAGTTGATCGTGGGATGGTGCCCCTCGCTCCGATCATTAAACCATGTACTTCCCAGGTGCCTTCCATCTGATATTTTTCTCGAAAATACGGAATAGTAGGCTCATAAATTTGTTGTTTTTCTTTGTTGACCTCGGATGGTTGGGTCTGGCTCATCTCAAATCTAACAGTTGGGTCCAGTATAAAGCCTTTACTATTAGTCTTGTCTAGAGCCACGATGTCCGCTCTTCTAATTCCGCCGCCTTCAGACGCAACGCAGTGCATCTCTTCATGGACCTCGAAGGATTTGTTTCTAAGGGCGTGTGCTATTAGTTTTCGGATGTTATGATGGCGTGAATTTCTCAGGAGTTCTCCATGCTGACAGGATCCTAGGACGTGTGCTAAGGTTTCAATCTCGTTGCAGTATCTGCAACGGAAACCGTCCAAGGATCTCCCATGAAGACTTCTCACTGGTGCTACGTTAGCATTCATCTTAATTGCGTCCCGCCATTCAGAGGAAGATAGACCCTCCTTAGAAAAAATCCATTTATTTCCGGGAGTATATTCTTGAAATAAAATAACACCTTTTCCTTTATGTGGAAGCGCACACCATTTGTCGTACTCTTGTTTCCTAAGATTTTGTCGTAGTTTATGGACATTGATTTTACTTATATCCAGATCTTCAGGTGGAATTTTTAACTTCCTGGAACATACTTTTTTTTCTGCTGCTATGTTCCTTGTAGAAACGACAAGAGGATTCGAGGTTCTCAATAATGTGTTGCAAATATTGAGATGCTGTAAATATGCTTCCCATTGAGCTTTGAAAAGGCTGAGACCCTTATATTTACGTTCGGTGTACTATTTCTGTTAACTGATACCTGCATTACTAACACTCCACTTACTGCCACTTGTACTATTACTGCTGCAGTTACTCTCCCTTGTACTATTACTGCTCTTGTTACTGCCACTTATAATCAGGGACGTCGCTGGGGGGGTGCGAAAGGGTGCGCAAGCACCCCATAAAAAATCGGAGCACCCCTTTCCACACCCCAAAGGTAGTTTATTAACAAAATACTTACTTACTTACTTACTTTCTTACTTACTTACTTACTTACTTACTTACTTACTTACTGGCTTTTAAGGAACCCGGAGGTTCATTGCCGCCCTCACATAAGCCCGCCATTGGTCCCAATCCTGAGCAAGATTAATCCAGTCTCTACCATCATATCCCACCTCCCTCAAATCCATTTTAATATTATCTTCCCACCTACGTCTCGGCCTCCCCAAAGGTCTTTTTCCCTCCGGCCTCCCAACTAACACTCTATATGCATTTCTGGATTCGCCCATACGTGCTACATGTCCTGCCCATCTCAAACGTCTGGATTTTATGTTCCTAATTATGTCAGCCATGTACCAAATCTTATAACCTTTTTCCTTTGCTGTGGTCGTGCCGGAGAATCAGTCCCATTCCGAGGCTTACTGTTAGGTTTCGTAACAAGCTGTTTTTTTTACAGTGATATAAATTATTTTGCAGAACAAAAACAAACAAACAATTCATTGGATGTGTAAAAACTACGTCCCTTAGTGTATCGTAATGGATGTGATGAGCAGTAATAGTAATAATAATAATAATAATAATAATAATTATTATTATTATTATTATTATTATTTTTATTTATTTATTTATTTATTTATTTATTATTTATTATTAATATTTGTGTGCTGAACAACAGCCAGAGGCCAATTATAGTTCAGCACAATACACAAACAGAAGATACAAAGGTGCAAAAACAAATAAATAATATCTTAAATAAACAAAACCGTTCATAAATAAAATTGATAACAAGAACAGTAAATACTAATAATCAAAACGAAACTATACCTTAAAAGGATCTAAATTGTGCCCATGCAAATTGGCATATTTTATGCATCTACAGACTGGAGAAAGTGATTTTGAATTTCTGTTATAAAAATTTTTTTGAAATCTTAAACCTTTTGTAGAAATACGAAGGCTGATGTTGTTTATGATAGACTCACAATCAATATCACCAATAATAATAATAATAATAATAATAATAATAATAATAATAATAATAATAATAGCAATAATACATAATAATAATACATACTAATAATAATAATAATAATAATAATAATAATAATAATAATGATAATAATAATAATAATAATAATAATAATAATAATAATAATAATAATAATAATAATTCCTTATTTATAATGGCAGAGTTAAGACCATAGGGCCTTCTCTTACACTCTACATATTACATAGTAATAATAATAAACAGATGTATAGTATGCGCGCAAGTGCATGAGAGAACATTTTGGATTTTTTATGCACCCCATTTTTAAATCTCGCACCCCATCCGCACTCCCCTTGCTCTGATCCTGGCGACGTCACTGCTTATAATATACTACTGTTCTTGTTACTGCCACTTGTACTACTGCTATTCTTGTCACTACCATTTGTATTATTACAGTGTTACTAATAAACCGTGTATAGTTTTTATACGAGACTTATCCAGAGTTGAAACAGAAAACGTTACCAATGAACCGTGAATAAGCTATGGACGTATAAACAGCCTGTAACTATACAATGGGAATTGCTTTGCAGTAGTTATATACACGAAACCCCTTGTTTAAACGTTGTATATAGAGAAAAAATGGCCGCCCGTCTAACAGCTGTTCGTATCGACTGTCATTTTATGATGATGTTTACCTTGTAACCACAGAAGAACAAACCAAAGATCATAGAATTATTAGAATAATGTTGCTGTAGCTTGTACTCTTTGACCAAAATGTAGTGTGGTAATCGATTGGAGCCAGTTGTACTATCGATATTTAACACGCCACACTAGAGCACTCTACCGGATCCAGTAGAGAACCTCAGATATTCTATTACCTTTCGTAACGAAGTAATGACGAAACTATGACGTAGCTGTGTAACAATTATACTGTTTTACACGACGTATGTACTGATTATTAGTAAGGAATTTACACACGACTTATAAACGAGCTATTCATTGTGTAAGTATAAGACAGTTAAACGTTTGTATATAGAGTTTTTATTAGTAAGACTGTTATTATCTAGTTACTGCCACTTGTACGATTACTGCTTTAGTTACTATTACTTGCACTAGTACCACTTCTGCCACTGTCCCCTGTACTAATAATACTTCTGTTACTACCACCTTTGTTATAATTACTTCTGTTACTACCACCTGTACTATATTCCTCTTATTGTAGTAACTCTATTCCTATTCCTGCTACTATTACGTATAGCATTATTGCTTCTTCTGTGGTTCTATTAATACGTCTGCTTTTACAAGGGTATTATTACTTCTTGTACTATTGATACTATGCGTGTAATAGAACTATTGATACTATTATTTCGTGATATCACAGGACAGTCTCCATCACGGATATAAAGTCCCACTATAGCTGAATAACTTTATCGTTGTTATGAAGCAATAAATAAAGTCTTACTGCTCTTCAGATGAAAATAGGGTTTTATTTTTTGATAGTCTGACAGTATCACTGTATGACCCCTCCTGATATATGGTTTAATAAAGTGAGGATTTTAAGCTTATGAACTCTGGAACTTCATAAACTTGCATTAGCTCGGCGAACTTATGAAGTTTCGCGACATGTCCAGGTTTCATATGGAGGTATAAAAGTTAAGGGTCGTCGCAGCTGTCGTGTTTCTCAGAGTGACGTGTCCCTGTTATGTTTACTCACAATGCTTGAAGCGCTTTCAGGTTGGCCAGCGTGAATTCTCCAATAGTTTCGATGGTGTTGTCTTCCAGTATTCTGAAACAGTGAGGCGATGTGTTTTACGAGCATGAAGTAAGAATCCGTATGATTTTATTGGGTTCATTTCATCTGCACAATTGAGCATGTCTTGTGGTATTTAATGCAATTAGATTTTATATACATAGCGGTTGAGAATATTCAGATTCCCTTCTCAAAATATTAACCACAAATATTTTAATGAAGTGGAAGCTCGTCCCAGAATACCGAAGACAGTATAAATTAAATTAAATCAAAATTAATTGAAATAAATGAATTTAAAATAAGTTAAATTAAAATAAAACAAACAGAATTAAAATAAATGAAGATAAAATAAATGAGATGATATAATTTAAATTGAAATAAATTAAATTTAAATAGATAAATAAAATAAATGAAATTAAATTTAATTAAAGAAATAAATAACATAAAGAGATATTTAAAAAAATCCAATTCATTTAAAGAAATAAATAACATAAAAATTAAATAAATAAAATAAAATTCAATTAAAATGATAAATAACAAAAATAAAAGAAATTAAATTAAATTTAATTAAAAAATACATAACATTGAAATAAAATAAATTCAATTCAATTCAATTAAAGAAATAAATAGCATACAAATAAAATAAAATAAATTCAATTCAATTAAAGAAATAAATAACATAAACATTAAATAAATAAAATAAAATTCAATTAAAATGATAAATAACAAAAATAAAAGAAATTAAATTTAATTAAATTAAAAAATAAATAACATTGAAATAAAATAAATTCAATTCAATTCAATTAAAGAAATAAATAGCATAAAAATAAAAGAAATTAAATTAATTTCAATTAAAGAAACAAATAATATAAAAATAAATTAAATTAAATTAAATTAAATTAAATTAAACAAATAAATAACATAAAGATAAAATAAATGAAATAAAATTAATTTAAAATAATAAATAATATAAAAATAAAACAAATTAAATTCAATTCAATTAAAGAAATTAATAACATAAAATAAAAGAAACGAAATAAAATTCAATTAAAGAAATAAATAATATAAAAATAATATAACATAAATTAAATAAATACAATAAAATAAATGAAATTAATACAAAATAAATTAAATTAATATAAACTGAGCTATAAAATAAAATTAATTAATTTAAAATAAAGTAAATTAAATAAAAATTAAAATAAAATAATATAAATTAAAATAACTTAAATTAAATACATTATATTTAATTAAAATAAATTAAATTAGAATACATTATGCGAAGTCCAGTGCTCGGATTTTAGGAAGCTATTTTGTGAAATGCCGAAGTGGAGGGGGTGAAGATGTAGATCCGTTGTCCATTTCTTTTAGGACTCATCCCGACATTTGTCTTAGCGCGTTAGTAAATCTACAGTCAGGATGAGTTGTCTCAATTTAGGAGACAAGCCAATCGGCTGTGAGATGCCTCTGGTGCCAAGTCATAATCAGTGGGGGGAAATGAGAGGAGAAACATTTAAAAAGTACGCAAAAACTTGCCGTTGCAAGGGAGTTTACGACTGAGAAAAACTGAATATGTGAGCTACAAGCCTGTTGGGCACTTGTCCCACTCCGAGTTTCGCTGCTCCACTGAAGGAACTTTAGAAAATGTTGAAGGGGAAGCAATGTGAGATGTCGAGGCACGTTAAATAGAGATTGGAGCGAGACGGACCGAATGGAAAACCACGGGGCACGAAGTTTCATCTTACACTTCTGTTTCCATGGTACCACGGGCAAAGTCAGAGTAAACCTATCAGGTCAAAAGTTGCAATTTTTCTCAATTGTACCTCGTAACTAGAAAATTACTAATTTATCTCTACTTAAAGCGTCCGATTTTTGTGACGCACATACGTATGAAAGAAACTAGTGTTAATAAACTGAAAAAATAGAGACCATTACAATTACATAAGTTGTTTTCAGAAAAACAATAACTGTTGAGCTCTAGAAAGTGTTTTGGAATTGAATGTCACAATAAAATTGACTGGAAATATAAAGAAGAAACGTGGACATTATATCAGTTCATCATAATAATTATATCGTGAGATTTTGTTGGACCAATCTGTGTAACAAAGTGAAAACATACTAGACATGACAGTTCAAATTTCAGTGTGTAGTATCATTGGCTGTGTGTTAGCTTCCTCTACACTTACAACTGCTTCAACTCGGGCAGGTCCGGGAAGATCTTGCCTTTGAGGGTAAGGTTGTTTCTCGTCATGTCCCTGCAAAAAAGCAGAAATTGTAAGCTTTTAGTGTAGTGTAAACATAGAGTATTGCGTGTTGGTTGCTTTTTAACATATATAAGTATTGTACTTTTAAACGCCTAGAGTTCATATTAATCATTGACTTTTTTCATTCTGTTCAGTCTGTCAAGTAAATTTGTCTAATTTCTAATCAAAACACAGTTTTTCAGTAACCATCCGTTTTATCTAAACTGTAACTTCATTTGGTTGCCTTTCCTAATGTTTCAGCAACGTTATATTGAATTTTCTGTTATTTCTGCCACGATCGCATGAAGCTATGTTAAATACAACGGAAATAAAAAAAAATGACTGTACAAGAAACAAACGAAAAGTGTTAAATAATGCAAATAATAATTATTAAGCTTGGAGGTTATTCTCATAATTTATTTAATGACGTTCTCTAACCATAGCATGACATATTAATGACATTTTTTTTCCATTTCCAGAACACTGCCAATATCATCTATATGCAGATGACCTTCACTCTCGTCCTGATACTCTTAATGAAAGCATATCGAGTCTCAATGATGATCTTTTGTCAATCTATAATTTGCCAGAAAATTTGGGTTAAATCTGAATCCAGATAAAACCCAAGCTATTCTCTTAGGCCAACATAGACTGTTATTCTTTATTAATATGAACATCCTTCAGTCTGTCTTTGTCATGAACCCAATCATTCCTTTCAGTGCTACTGTAAAAAAACCTCGGCATCTATTTCAACTCCAATATGAACTTGAATACGCAAATCAGATATATCTAGAAAAGTTTTCTCTATCATGCATTCTTTGAAACGCCAGAAAAATTTCCTTCCTAATAAACTCAAAGAAATCCTAGTACAGACCCTTGTGGTGCCCCACTTTGTCAACTAAACGTTTAACGTGTTCATAATGTCTGCGTTCGTTTTATTTTCAATATCCGCCGACATGATCATATCTCGTAATATTTCTGGCTCCGCTTGCAAGATAGACGTTTGTACATCCTCTTTGCCTGCGATATCGAACTATACATAATTCCACACCCAACTACCTTGCCTCTAGCTTCATATCATAATTGCAATACTCGTTTAAAGCACGTGTTGCTAACAATATCACATTGTCAGACATCTCTTTACTCAAGTTCTTTCTCAATAGCCATGACCCGCTCCTGGAATTCGCTGCCACTGGACATCAGGGGTAGTCTTAGTACTCAGTTCTTTAAAACTAAGTTATTTAGAAATATTTTAATACACAAAATTAGATTTTTGCAGCCACAGTTTTTTTAGTATATATTTATTACTTTATTGTTTCTAATAACTCTGATTTATAGGCAATTGTCACTGTTTCAATATAATTCATACCGATTTTAAAAATTATACTCTTTCTTTAATTTTGTGACTGCATTCATATGTATTCAATCTTTTTCCTTATGTTAATACTTGTATATGTATTTTTATATATCTGCCTCCAACCTGATTGAGTGTTAGAGAAGGCCTGATGGCCTTAACTCTGTCAGGCAAAATAAAAACTATTATTATTATTATTATTATTATTATTATTATTATTATTATTATTATTATTATTAAGAAAGAAATAAAAATAGGTTGCAGCCGCCAAATTACTCTTCAAGGAACGACCACTCATATAAATTGAGGGAAAGAAGACAGAGGACGGACACTGGAAAGTTTTCTTTTCCCAATCGTACTATCAGGGACTGGAATGCTTTACCTGCAGACTTACTAAGGGCTTTACCAACAACCAAAAATGCATTTAAAAATAGGCTTAAGGACCTTACTAATAGACGGTAATTATACACAGTATTTAAAGGGTGTAAATGATATGTTGTTATTGAAGTGTTGTATCAGTGAAGAATTATGTTGTGTCAGTGAAGTGTGTTGTATCAGTGAAGAAGTATGTCGTGTCAGTGAAGTGTGCTGTGTAAGTGAAACGTGTTCCTGTCAGTGAAGCTTTATAGTTTACAGTGGCAGTGCATTATATTTGAACAGTGAAATGTTTTTGAAGTGTCAGTGAAATCAGGATAGAATCAGTGAAATGTGTCGTAGTTCCAGTGCAGTGAGTGAGTTGACAGAGAAATGAGTGTAATGTTGAAAGGTACTTGTGCAGATATGAACATATACTCGTGAGTTTTAGTTCGATCTTAGTTTTAAGATACAAACTAGAATATTTCAAATGTTATTTTAAGTGATCGTTTCATTTAATTTAGTATATTCCCTGTTGTTGTTATTATTATTATTATTATTATTATTATTATTATTATTAATAATTATTAGTATTATCATTAATTGTATTTTTAATTAATAAGTTTATTATTGTCATTATTGAGTGTAATTAGTTACCACTGCCACCGGGTATATACCCATTGCAGTGTGAATAAATACATACATACACATACATACATTATTATTAAAAGTACATTATTCCCCCATAAGGGTATACATAAATATACTTGGAATTCTCCAGATGGATTGACACACAACCAAATAGATCACATCTTGATAGATAAACGAATACATACTATTACAATAGACATTCGATCCTTCAGAGGGGCAGACTGTGATTCTGACCATAATTTTGTTATTGGAGAATTAATAGAAAGACTGCCAGTAGCCAAGCGAGTAGAGCAACAAGTTAATATTAGGAGATTCATTATTCCGAAATTAAAAGATGAGAAAACGAAGCAACACTATCAAGTCGAAATTTCAAATAGGTTCGCCACTTTAGGAAGTTCCGATGAAGTTGAGGAGGAATTAGATATTAATAGCGTGTGAAAAAGTATCAGAGATAATATCAAAATTGCAGCTGAGCAGAGCATAAGCTATTATGAAAGAAAGAAAAAGACACCATGGTTTGACGAATATTGTTGCATCGTAGTTGGAAGAAGGAAACAGGCAAAATTGAAATTTGTAAGGGATCGAATCTGTTTTTTCTCCTTTCGTTGCTTACGTTTCTTCAATGGGGTTAATTAATACAGGGACATCATTTTATTTTTAATAACATTTCTAATATTAACCTGGCTATACCTTTGGTTTAAAGGTTGTGAACCGGAAACACCGTTTGCTATCCTCTTCAACGACTGGAGTTCGATGATACTGGCGTAAGATACAAACAAATCACTTTAGTAGATATAGGAGGGATGAAAAGTAGTTCATCCATATACGTAAAGTAGGAAATATCGCGATTTTGAGTTTGATAATTTTCATTAGGTTTTTGTTTAATCAAAATACAGTAAAGTATTAACAATAAGTGTGTTTACTCTCGAACTGAGCTGTCCATTCGGACGTATTCATTATGCAGTGTATATTATACTGTCTACAGCACATTAGCGTACAATATAGAGAATGAAGTTAAATTGAAAAATAATCATAATATGGATATTTAAACACATTTTTGAAAATGATGGCCGTTCATTTCTATACAGGTTTCAGTTCTCTTTTGCATATTATCGCACATAGACTATTATACCTAATTCCAATTACCAGTTTCGTCTTTCGTACTAGTAACTCATGTTGAAATAATTGTGTACCTAATCTATAAAAGAGTACCTTACGTATTGTAAATTCAAACTTCACTTCTGCCCGATCTGAAAAGATAAAATTATTCAGACATCCTATTTACTGTCCGTCCAAATGGTTTTGTCGCAGGGTCGTAGAAAGGGGGGAAATCACGTGACAGTTAATTACTTAACGAGGTCCTTTTATTTAAGTTATTTTAAACAGTTTTATAATATTACGTAGACGTCCAATTCCTAACAGTAATTAATGTTTTCAGAAAAGAGCTAAAATAGCCCAGCCACAAAGGGACGGGCAGAAGTGGGTGGGGGAAACCGGGATGCGACATAGGCAAACGGACGACAGTACCTGTGCGAGAATATGATTCAATATTGAAAGCGAACATATTTCTGGAACGCATTATACTCATTAACTCAGTACTGTTCGTGTTTACTATGACCGTAAGGCGACTTTGACTGTATACGCTTGGTTCCGTGTGAAGAACGGTTGGATGTTTACTAGTAGAGGGGGTGGGAGTGAAGTACATTCAAAAACTAAGGTACAATAAAAATTGAAGTAAAAATAAAATGATGTCCCTGTACTATGATAATGTGAAAACCATTTTTACCTGTCTATCATGTGTTTCTAATCATCATTGACTAATTCCAGTACGCTTAAAATAGTGTCCATTTTAGTCTGAATCTGAAATCTCCTGAGGATGCATTTTGAGCTCCGGGATGGGAACGTTTCCCTTCCTCCGTCATCCTCTGAACTGATCTCTGTACAGAGGTCTCTGACATAATAGAAAACAAATTAGGAAATGAGAAGGGTCAGAAAATTCAACAAACTTAAGCATATTTGGTGTCCTCGAAATAAAAGAGAATCTCCGACTGACGCGCTCGTCTGTACGTTTTTGTTGCTAGGTAACCCATGTGGAGACTTACCTTCAGCTCCAACTGACAGCAGACGCTTACATAGCAGGACGACGAGTCTCCAACTAAGATAGCAAGGACATGACGGTGACATCGCACAAACATCAATGCCCCAGGCGGGATTCGAACCCACGGTCAGGGTCTCAGCTCAGCATGAAGGCTATGCTACAAAGGTTGCGTAACATCGGCTGGCTGTAGTACTTAGATTGACATTGACATATCACCGAAAGAAGGGCGTGTGTTCGATCCCATTCGGGCTCTAGGAAACTTCCCGTGTTACAGAGTTCACAAAAAGGTCAAGATCCTGAGATACATCACTTGGAAAAATTTCCATGTTTACCCACTTCTGTTACCCAGGTAATTGATGACTGGTGGGCGTGGCAGCGTCTTGACTGCGTGTTTCGAAATCCGACTTCTACTCAAATAAATGGGGCAATATAAATGATGCACGAAACATTTTACACAGCATTACATGTTCGATTCCTAAATGCCCGTGGCGAGTTTACGAAGATCAGACGTCATTTCATATTATCATAGTCATAATTAACTCTATTGAAGAAACGTAAACAACGAAAGGAGAAGAAACAGATTCGATCCCTTACAAATTTCAATTTTGCCTGTTTCCTTCTTCCAACTACGATGCAACAATATTCGTCAAACAACGGTTTCTTTTTCTTTCTTTCATAATAGCTTATGCTCTGCTCAGCTGCAATTTTGATATTATCTCTGATACTTTTTCACACGCTATTAATATCTAATTCCTCCTCAACTTCGTCGGAACTTTCTAAAGTGGCAAACCTATTTGAAATTTCGACATGATAATGTTGCTTCGTTTTCTCATCTTTTAATTTCGGAATATTGAATCTCCTAATATTAACTTGTTGCTCTACTCGCTTGGCTACTGACAGTCTTTCTATTAATTCTCCAATTACAAAATTATGGCCAGAATCACAGTCTGCCCCTCTGAAGAATAGAATGTCTATTGTAATAGTATGTATTCGTTTATCTATCAAGATGTGATCTATTTAGGCTAATACAGTTATACAGTGTGTTCAAGAATTCGCGCATACGTACTACGTAGTGTGAATTGGGCGTAAAAATGGAGACAAAAGTGTTAATGACAAAATTTGGTCCAAAGAATGTTTAATGTGGCAACACTGTATTTTGCAAATAAATGTTACTCCAGTGATCATTGCTCAAGTTATCCATACGCTACTTTAAAACTAAATCCATGGTTCAAACCCTGGGCCATATATGTCATATTTCTCAATTTCGCTCTGATTACGTATTGAAACAACTTCCAAAATGTGTCTTCTTTTAGTACATTCAGAAAACCGCCACTGTACTAGGTAAGCCTTGTGCTTGACTATGCTGTCAATTCATAAATAATTACGGACAATTTTAATATGTCAAAGAACCGCGCAAAAAGATCGAATTATTCACGATTTCGAATTAAAAACGTTCGAATTTTGTAAGTTCGACTGTACTGGGTGTTCATTTCAAAGTGTGTCATGACGTCACTGTTGTGAGTCAGTGATTTGAAACGAGTTTCAGCTTTTATGTCAGAGAAGTGCCTATTAATCAAGGCGTTCAATCTGAACTTGAGAACGTGTACGGTATAACTTGAACGTCGTAGCAACAGATGGCGGTATATAAAGTCTGTGTGCTACATAACCTCTTTCGAACTGTGTTTTGCGCGGGCAAGTCGTACGCAGGGTATTTGTTATCATCGGTTGCGTACGGCAACATTCCACAACACAAATCAAATGCTCCGTGTCCATGTTGACAGTGGAAGTTAATGTCAACAAATACTGTACGTAAGTAATCGTCTTAACCATCTCACCCATATTCCGACAGTAAGAAAAAACTCACCTCAGTACGTGTTTCCAAACTGTTCACATTCCTGCCACTACCGGCGTTACCGTACGTATCGGTAAGTATTCTTCAGAATGAACGCCGTACTTGCTAGGCAACTTCTCTGGCACATAAGTAATACACCTCTGTGGAAGTGTAGGAAGATTGAATTCTCTAGGCTCATCGACTAGCCACATGACGTCATACAGCGAGTCATGACACGCTTTGAACTGAACTCGCAGTACTTATATTGAAATAAACACTCTGTGCTGAAATAGTTTGCAACTTACAGCCAAGTGAGGTTGAGATATTGGAAGGTGTCAAGATCGATGTCGGAGATACAGTTGTCCTGGAGCACGAGCCAGGATAGATGGGGCAGATCCTGCAGGACTCCAGGACGCAGCTCCGTCAGGCTGTTCTTCGACAAAAATCTGTAAATACAAAAATTACTGCAGTGACGACTGCACTAGGACGATGGAACACATTTCGAATCGATAAACTTTAGTCTTAACAATTTCGTCGTTATCCAAGCAACCTGCAAGTCAGAGAACTCATTGGCGAATCACTAATGTCAGTGGACGTTATTGCTGCTATACAGGGTATATCAAAACATAAGGAGAATCGTTATGGAGGTCATAGAAGATCTGATTTGCTGCAAAACATGTTAATACCGTTTTTCTGAATCCATCCCCGTTTTCGAGTTGCACTATGATAAGCGTCCCTATGATAGTTACAGGGCAAAATTGCCTAATTCCGTGGTACTGCTAATTCCGTGATACTGCTAATTCCGTGGTACTGCTAATTTCGCGGTACTGCTAATTCCGTGGTACTGCTAATTCCGTGGTACTGCTAATTCCGTGATACTGCTAATTCCGTGGAACTGCTAATTCCGTGATACTGCTAATTCCGTGGTACTGCTAATTCCGTGGTACTGCTAATTCCGTGATACTGCTAATTCCGTAGTACTGCTAATTCCGTGATACTGCTAATTCCGTGATACTGCCAATTCCGTAGTACTGCTAATTCCGTGATACTGCTAATTCCGTGGTACTGCTAATTCCGTGATACTGCTAATTCCGTAGTACTGCTAATTCCGTGATACTGCTAATTCCGTGATACTGCTAATTCCGTGATACTGCCAATTCCGTGGTACTGCCAATTCCGTGATACTGCTAATTCCGTGATACTGCTAATTCCGTGGTACTGCTAATTCCGTGGTACTGCTAATTCCGTGATACTGCTAATTCCGTGGTACTGCTAATTCCGTGATACTGCTAATTCCGTGATAATGCCAATTCCGTGGTACTGCTAATTCCGTGATACTGCTAATTCCGTGGTACTGCCAATTCCGTGGTACTGCCAATTCCGTGGTACTGCTAATTCCGTGGTACTGCTAATTCCGTGGTACTGCTAATTCCGTGATACTGCTAATTCCGTGATACTGCTAATTCCGTGATACTGCCAATTCCGTGGTACTGCCAATTCCGTGATACTGCCAATTCCGTGGTACTGCTAATTCCGTGATACGTTTTTTCACTGAATGTCATGGGGTTGAATATCTTGCTAAGAAGTTCACCGATGTCTCAAAAGTAGGCGAAAGATGCACTTTATCGAGAAAGATGTCTGGCGCTATGGTCGAACGTCAAAGCTTTGACTGACATTCAGTTTAAAAAAAAGGTATTACGGGATTAGTGGTATCACGGAAATAGGCAACTTTACCCTACACTATGAACCCAAATGTCATTTTATTTCAATAAAATTGCTCTGTTATAATAAATGTACCGTATTTTTACAGTCTTCAACTTGTGATCAGGGATGGCCCTGTTTCTTGGCCGACGCGGTGTCCAGACTTGACACCAATGAATTTATATTTATGGGGCTTCATAAAGGCACATGTGTACAGTTCTGGGATATCAAATAAAGATGATATTGTTGCAAGAAGTCACGAGCTGCAGAGGAGATAAGATAGCAAGAAATGTAGAACTTGCAACACGAGAGTAGACTTGTGCGTATGTGAGAGTGGGACACATTTTCAGCATCTGCTGCGATGGACTTTAATGATATACGAGTCGTTAATGTTTATTCAAAAAATAAAGTGAATAATGTGCAAGTGAAACTACGAAGGAGAGGATGCCGCATTGAATGCAGCAGTGCTGACATCCTCTCCTTCGTAGTTTCACTTGCACATTGTTCACTTTATTTTGTTTTCTATCTTTCATTTTAGTTTTTATCGCCATTGTACGGCCAATGACTCCGGTCAAGTGCCACTGCATTGAATAAAAAACTTGTTTACTCAAGTACTAACTATGATTATTTAGCGAAATTAAATACCAAATGGTTCCATAGAGTATGACATTCATAGGAAAGTTTATCGAAAAAATTGTATTGTATTAACATATTTTTCAGGTCCTCCATTACGTCCTTAGCGATTGACCTTATATTTTGATACACCCTGTGTATTAGTGTTTAAAGCAGGCGTCTCCAAAACCGTACTCGCGAGTAAGCCCCTGAACGGAACCGAAGCCAGTACGTAATGAGCGCGCTCCGCCTCACCCATCCCCACCTGTTCTGTACTCAATGTTTATGCGCAAACGAAGAGCAGTGGCGGACTGCCATTATCATTGTGTTGGTCGGAGTGTTCCACCGTTTCACAATGTCTTCTAATCTTGGACGTAGTACATTCAAGGATGAAGAGGAAGAGAAATTTTTTGTGTTAGTGGGGAGAATGTGAAATGCTTAATTTCTTCGAAAATTCTTAAGGTGTGTTAAAATTCAACATGCGACGACAATACTCGACTCTTCACAAAGAATATCATATAATTACAGACATGTTGGACATGTGAAAATAATTTATTTTGGGGCTATCTGTATAACTGTTGGTTATACATAATAATCAGCATATTACAATACGTTTACACTCAGTTCCTCATGACATACTTATAGTTTTTTGTTTAATTTTAGGTGAAATGCTTAAGCCTACAAATATTTTGATGAATATAAAACAAGAAAATACAAACACAAATCATACACGTGTTCTCAGTCTTAAACAAAAAAAGCTTCTTGCTAACTATGTTCTAGCTTGGAATATTGGAAAATCAATGAAGCCCTTTACAGAAGCGTCATTTGTAAAATCGTGCATACAGGACGTTACTAAAATACTGTGTCCAGAACAAAGTCAAAGTTTAAGAAAATTAAATTGTTTCCAATTACAGTTCAGAGAAGGAATTTCAAGATTGTAAATGTAATTGAATCTGAAGTCGAAACCACAATTAACCAGTTTGTAGCTTGCTCACTTGCATTGGACGAAAGCACAGATAGAAATGTCAAAGCTCACCTAGCCATTTTCATCCGAGGAGTTAATGAACATTTTACTGTGTCTGAATGTCTTCTAGATGTAATTACAAAATACAACTGGAGAAGAACTTTTCCAGGCACTGAAAGGCGCCATAGAACAGAAGAGGTTGAATTTGCAATGGCTTGTGTCAATAGCAACAGACGGGGCTCCAGCTTCATAGTATGTCAAAATAATATACAAACGTATATTTCTTATTCTTTTGATGATATTATTTGTAAACATAAGCAGACCGTTGCCGCGATCCCCCACTGACCGCTCCCATCTGTTGAGGTACGAGTCTCTTCCCCTTCTCTAGTCTTACAGCACACTGTGTTCGACGGGCAGCATCGAGAGCGCGAATGACGATACGCTTTTTGGAGACATCTGGTTTAAAGTATTGTTAAGGGTTAAAGAATCTATAAATATATTCTTGAAACCAATCATTGATATGTTGTTTCATATTCTCCGGTGTACTGTAGCCTACTTCCTTCATGGCGGAGGTTATCTTGTGACATGATACAGTTAAGAGGGTATTCACCTGCTTGAGTGATGGATTATGTAACATAGGACTATACTTACAGACGTCGGAGGGTGCGCTGTCCTTTGAACATGCCGTTGGGAATGTCTGAGATCTGGTTCCACCCTAAGTGTCTGTGTGGACAAAGAAAAAAAGCTTCAACCACTCTATACAAGAGTTTTTGATAAAAATATGCATCTGTTAAAGCGGGAATTCAGTCCTAAAACATTGAAAGAATTTAGATTATTCATTAGTATACCGTGCTAATTGGGAATCTGGGATCGAGAGAGTTATCCGACTTTAGTTAATAGAAATAGAATTCTGTTGCAACAGGATAATACGAGCAACCACGGAAAACATCCAGGAATTTGAAGGAATCTAACTGCTACCCTACCCGGCATATATCCCTGTTTCAAGCCATAACCAACTTCCTGCGCGGAAGAAATTCCCAAAACATTGAATCCGCTGAAATAGGTATCACCGAATTCTTCCCATCAAAAACCAGAAACTGGTGCCGTCGTGGGATAACAAACCTTGCTGAAAGTTGCTCAATGTCATAGAATATAATGGTCTTTACTTTGAAGATTAGATTAATTTCATGTCACAATACATCCAACTAAAATTTTAGTCCAAAACCAAGCCCGGGTTTCCATGCACTATCAAATCTTAAAACATGCATGCATTCATGAACTATCGTATGACAGAACGTGCACCATGAAGTGAAAAATATGTAAAAATATGCACTATCAAAATCGAGTTCTACATTGTGTTACATTCTTATGTTATTTTCAACAAATTATTTTAACTAGTTTCTCAACAATTTCTTCACTTAAGCTCATGCGTTTATCTGTAGCACATTCTTGAACACAGAAAATGATCTTATCGATTCATAGAGTCATTCTACCTAAGAGCCAACTGGCTAGTCTCTGATATTGAGACAACTCATCCTGCCTAAGGTTTTTCCGTGGTTTTCCTAAGGCGCTAAGACAAATGTCGGGATGAGCCCTAAAAGAAATGGGCCACGGACCTGCACTCATATCCCCATTAATCTCTCTAATTACTCTAAATTAATTAATAATTACATCTCTCCCCTCTCTTCGTAATTGAGCCACCATAAAGCCAAATGGCTGGTCTCTAATTGAGACGATTCAACACGGCTCATGACAACAATCACCTCCTACATAATAGCCAAATTGGCTAGTCTCTAATATATGAGGCAACTCATCCTGCCTAAGGTATTCCGTGGTTTTCCTAAGGCGTAAGACAAATGTCGGGATGAGCCCTATAAGAAATGGGCCACGGAGCTATATGCCCTTCCCCCATATATATTCCCCTTTAATATAAACGACGTATGCCCTAGTTCAGAACCTATAAATTGTCTTTTAAATATACGCGGCCATTCAATTAGTCGCAATTTGAAAGGACAGGGACCTCTCAAATTGCAGATTTAGATTTCACGGCGCTTCTTCCGACGGCCTTCACATGCCTTGTCATCGAACAACAGATGACAGCGTCTTGCCATCCTAACGGCAAACACCAGCCATCTCCTCCTCGCCCCGTTGCGTGATCACTTGATCAAATCTCCGTCCCCCTCGCGTATGTGGTACCTAAGAGGTTACGTCCAATTTCGGCTTCCCCTTCAAAATTTTCTAGAGTTCCTTCAGTGGAGCAGCGTAACCCGGAGTGAGACTAGTGGCCAACAGGCTTGGAGCTCACATATTTAGTTTTGTACAGCCCCCAACCCTTTGCAAGGACGCGTTTTGCGTACCTTCTTAATTTGTCCTCCCAATTCTCTTTCGATTTTTCGATTTAGATTTTTTCTACAGATACTGTACATCAGCTGTGACCAAAGTGGGTGTCGTGATTACATCGTGTAATCACAGACATTCAAACGGGTACGAGGAGTTTCCTGTACATTGCTGTGTGTTTCATTCGCGTACTGAAGGCAAGCAGTGACGCTCTGTCTCTACAAGTAGTAAGAGGTGGTTTCGTAAAGAATGAGAAGGAGAACTTTTTTGTTGTTCTGTCGGACAAAATGTAATATGTTTACTTTGCTCAACGGTTCAATTAGGAGTATATAGAAACATTAATTGCCACGCTGAATAATGTATTATTAGTATTGTTATTATTATTGTTACTGATGAAAGAGTAATGGAACGGAGAAAAATTCTCTCCGGCACCGGGACTTGAACCCGGGTTTTCAGCTCTACGTGATGATGCTTTATCCACTAAGCCACACCGGATACCCATCCCGGTGTCATCGTTGATGACGCAGAATATCTGCATGGAAATATCATATGTACTTCGGTACATTAAAATAATATATATTATTGTTACTGATCACTAACTTGTATGTGTTTCTATATTCTTCTGTACGTGCACGAATATTGATATTTTTAGATCTTCTCCCTAGAAGGATAACATTCTTAGGTTTTATCTCAATTTTAATCTTCTTAACCTTTAGATGAGGATAACAATTTATTAGTTATTAATTTAATAATAATATCGTAGAAAAACTGATTCAATATTACGTGCCAACGAACTATTAAACGCCAGGAATTGACATGTCTTAAATCATAGCCAGGAAGAGAAAGATGAGATAAATAAATGTAAGGAAGTCAACTGCCTAATGGGGTTTGTAATATCTCGTGCTCTAAAGCCTTTTAATAGAACAGAATTTCTCAAAAGAGTAATTATTAAAATAGCTTAAATAACTTGTCCATTAGAAGTTTTTATTTTTGAAAAACTATGAATTTCTCGACCAAGCGTCGAGAGAAGAATTTAGAAAATTCCTGATTATATTCAAGAGGAAGGTTAAAAAAGAAGCAAGAAAAATCGTATATTTTTCACTGGCTCTTGATGACAGCAGTGACATTACTGATACAGCAAAGCTTGAGATTTTTATCCGCGGGATTGATCAAGATGTTAGTACAGGAACCACCACTGGTTGTAGTTTTCATGCCAAGTACCTTTCCCCCGTCTCCTTACTTCACAGGCTGTCTGTCGCATGTAATCACTGCAGCTCGAGTTTTGGTCACAGCTGCTATACAATCACCATCCGTGTTTAGAAATTCCTGTCCCTCAATCTATTTTGACACAAGATCTCTTGTTGCAGTTCTAACAGGAGCTATGGCAACACTTCACAATTCGACACAAAAAAACTAAATTGCAGTTTACAAGCATGCTACTTCTGTCTTCCTTCTTTCAATATTTTGACCTTCGGTTCGTAATGAGCGAGAGTTGGGGATTGGAAATGCCACTATAACAAAAGGAGCATTTTGTGGAAAGTCCAAAGACTTGTTGTCAGGTAGGATGTCACGAAACCATACTGCCGGTAGCTTTTTTCTATTTTTCTCATTACATTAATAACGTGGAAATACCAGATTCTACGGAAAAGCATTCTTAAAAGGCCCTGTTATGCAAGTTAACATAAAATATAGAATAAAACGAGAAGAAATGACATAATATGCAATATAAAAGTATAAATAACAAAAGTAGACAACACACATTCAAAGTATACAGAAAACCAACAACAACAACACATACACAACACATCCAACCACCCCACACAACACAAACAAGCTGCATTCCGAACAATGCTACACAGACTACTCAACATACTAATGAACCAACAGGATTACAACGAAGAACTAAACACAATCAAATGCATAGCACAAGAAAACGGATACAACCCTAACATAATAGACAAAACATAATCACAAAAAACATAAGAATACAACACAAACACAAGAACACAAAAAATACATCACACTAACATACGAAAACAAAAACACACACAAAATTGCAACCTCATTCAAGAAATTAAATTACAACATCGCATACAGAACAAATAACACTCTACAAAAACATCTCAACACACAAACAAACTAATACAACCACACAGGCGTATACAAACTCAAATGTAATACCTGCAACAACTTCTACATAGGACAGACAGGCAGATCGTTTCAAACACGTTACAAAGAACACATCACAGCCATAATACAATTACAAAACACCTCCACATATCCAGAAGACATCATAAATGCTAACCACACCCAGAAAGACATCAACACAGACATGGAAATACTGCACATCCAACCAAAAAGCCAGAAACTAAACACGCTAGAACAATATGAAATATACAGACACACGAAAACACACCCCAACGAAATTCTCAACACACAACTCAATTTCAGAACACACACACTCTTTGACTCTACATTATACAACACGAACACACCCTCACAGGAAACAAAACAAGAGGCGCAAAGACCAACAAAGACCAATTCTGAGGATGGCCCATAAATAGGTCGAAACATGTAAACAAGGTATGTTAGAATTGAACACAAGAAAGTCTTATCGTACATATTCCTATAAATATGTGCTATTAAATTTAAAATGTTCAAAATATGCATTATGGATGAATTTGCTTCCAAAAAAGACCAAAACATGCAAACGTGCACGGAAGAAGTACGGTTATTTGCAATTAATAAGTCACAAAACGAAAGTTTGAGAAGTGTAACCAGCTTATTTAAAAGCATTTCGTGGAAATTCGGGCTCTACTTATGAGACAGTATCTAATAAAAATTATAACTACTCACTAATATAACAAACTGTAAAAGAGTAAATATTTTTCGTAAGTTAAATGTACAAATTGACTTCAATACAATGCCAAAATTAAAGTACAATAATAACACTAATCTATATATATAATTTGAATTGGTAATGGAAATTACGGGAAAACGGCTGGACGGATTTTAATAGAGTCCCCTCATTTTGAAGCTTAGAACTCAAAGTTTTTCGGAAAAATAGTAGTTTTCAGTGAAATGTCAATTTTTAAACATAATGTTCCTATTTTCCAAAATCCATCTGTCGTCAGTTTTGAGAACTAGCTAATAGCATTCACGGCCGACTTGATATTCCCTTCACTTTTTTGCAAAGGAGAAGCGAAGCGAGCATCAAGTCGGCCGTGTTGCATTTCAGAATAAAACAAAACACACACTACAGTAAACAATATTACACGAAGGCCATGATCTGCAAGAATGCTGACATATTTAGAGCTCAAATTAAATTGGTCATTAAAAGCTTAACTTACTAAAAATAATTTACAGGTTCGAGTCTGTGGTGTGTAATTTTCTGGGTACAGCTGTGTATTGGATATTAAAAACTACAAAACTTGAGGTGGTTTGATGACATTATTACCATTAGAAATTAAATATTATTGTAGATAATGCCATGATGTGACTATTTTTCATTAATTATACATATTAATGCTATATTGATGATATGAAAGTGAAACGTTTTGGGGTTATATAAGTAGATGTAGAGAATAACTTAAATTAGATTTTGATTTCTATATTTTACTGAGTGGCGGCTATATAGTATATATAGTAGGCTATATGTTACTGAAAGCTATAAAACTTACGTAAGATAATAATATTATTAAAAATCAAATATTTTTATAATTATTAATCAAGTGGAGTTGGGTCTTTTTCATATATTTAATGGCGGTGTGGTGTAGATATTTATATGCGTGGTTCTCTTCAGTAATGGCACGAGAGAGATTATCTTTCATTGTTATGGAAGCAAATAACTTTCCCAATGTCTGGTATTCTTCATTGAAAATAAATCTGAAAAATGTTTATTTGAACGCCTAATGAACTTAGTTTGCAGCATTTGCTGCACAAGCCACTAGTTTAGAATAAAAAAGCGAACTTTGAAAGTAATAATTCCGGCTAAAACAAAACTGTATTTGTCAAGCGGAGAACAATCGATATGTTAAGTATTATAATGTAGAATATGGAAATGAAAATGGAATGAAAAGAGGACAGAAATCTGTGTTAATTTGCATACCGATATTTCCGTTGTCGACATCTGAAGGCAGACAAGCGAGTAGAAGATAGTTCAGGATGAAATATATAAAGTAAAAAGCGTGCCATTGAATGAATAATGGGTATACACGTATAGAACCGGAACGGATAGAAGATGACGTCTTAGATTTGATTTTAGCAGAAAATGTCAGTTGAAATGACGTGTCAGCAAATTAAGAACAAAAGTGAAGACGTTACAGTAGACTCGATTATTCGCCCTATACTTGATCGAATGTAAATCGGATAATGGAATTTTCTGTGTGATTGAGATTCATATTATTATATATTCAGCAGAGTTGAACAACGATCGAGAAAGCAAGAGTAACAGCGCCTGCAAAGCCGGAAACCCGCACGACAGCATTGCCTGCGTCGTTGACTGTTTAAGGGGTTAGGTACAGCTTAGCCTACAGCAGTAAAATTTTGGAAATATTAAACATTTTTCTTTCTCCATTACTGTATTTTGTACAATAATGAAATGAATATGTGTAAAACATTGTCCTTCTGCTATATGAAAAAAAAATTATTTTTACGATTTAAAAAAAATTGTTTACTTTCTTTTTTTTTTTTTTTTCAAAATTCAGTTCACTGTGCAGTGATGAAGCGTTTTCTACATAACTAAAAAACTATCCAACATTCTGTTATGAAATTTCTTGTGTGTATTTATGCAATGTCATATCTACAATATGATGCAAGATCACTTCTCTGTCTTTGATAAATTGTCTGATAAAAAATAAATTCATTTTACAAAATAGTCAAATATAAAATTTATGTAGACTACTGGACTGCACCCCAGCACGAGCATATGCTCAGTTCGGGTATCTATTCACATGTATTCATTTCATATGTAAATTGTAAATAAATTTGAATTTGAATTTGAATTTGAACCGGTATTTTCTTCTAACAAAATAAAAAAATATATTATTTATTAAGGAATGTACTTGAAAGAGCATGATATTGTAAATATGAGTTTCAGCAATAAAATGAAAGAGAGAAAACATTAAAAGTTAACAAGTTTATGAGTTATGAGGGAAATATTTCATCACTTCACAGCGAATTGCACATTTTGGATTTTGAATATATATATAAATATATATATATATATATACTGTATATATAATTTTTTTAATCATAATAATATTTTTTTCATATAGCAGAAGGACAGTGTTTTACACATACCAATTTTCATTATTGTACAAGATACTGTAATGGAAGAAAAAGATGTTGAATATTTCCAAAAATTTGACTGCTGTAAGCTGTATCTAACTCCTTAAGCGAACGTTCAAGACATCGGGAATGGTCAACTCTCAAACGTCAAGCATCCTTGAATCGTCACAGTTGTTTATACCAAACTGAATTGTCATCTGTTTTGGCAATTGTTATATATGTATAAACAATCAAGTAGCCTATTTGAAACATCATCTCTACCTTTCAGTGTATAATAATCCGTTCCCCAGTCTTTATTTACTTACTAGACCCTTATTAAAAGGCTAGAATTTTTTTTTTCGTACGTTTGAGATCAAATGTACAATCTCAAGTAAAAAAAAATATTAACGCTTTATTTAACGTTATGTTTTATGTTTCTTAGAAATGCAAATTTACTTGAGATTTTTTTTTTCTATTTATGACACCATAGGTAATATCTGATAATAGATCCAGGATATTTTGATAATTCAGATACTGTTTTGTTTTGTCTTTTTGTAACAGTTAAACATCTCTAATGATATTTATTTCAATGATGTATGTTATTCAAAGTTATGAAATCTTTCCACACCGACCAAATGCTATTTCGAGAATGATGAGCGAGACTTGATGCGTGCGAGAGGAGACTCGAGAGACAAATGCAGCGAACACAGCGAGCGAGAGCGGCAGTTAGATTTGTTCATCTCTAGTATCCAGGTATCTGTGCATTTATGGATGCACCGTAGCAATTGAAAAGTGTGTGTGTGTGTGTGTGTGTGTGTGTGTGTGTGTGTGTGTGTCTAGTGCCTACCCACTTGCGTGATCCGGATTCCGCATACTGCGGACAGAAAGCAGGACTGTGCCATTTTCAAATTGCACACCACTTCGGCGGGCCACGTTATGCATGATGGGTATCTGTGAAGACTTATGTCGTGTACTAGAATGAGTGGATGTTAAGTGTTCGTGTAAGCATAGCGTAGGGAATGGGTGAGGGTGATGATGAAGGTGAGGAAAGGAGAAGGGGAAAGCCGGTGCCGGCACGTAGCCTACTCCTGTCGAATAGCACCAAGGGGGCTACCAGGCTTAACGTCCCCTTCCGACGGGCGAATTACTATCAACAGTGACATATGCCTTCCCTTCATATACACTGCGGAGAGATTTGGGATTTAACCCAGGCATATTGGTGCACAATCTAGTGATTAGAAGTTGTGCACCGCAATCTCTCCTAGTCCCGATGTAGAAATTTTACAAAACAATTTCGAACCCGGGTCTGTCTGTAGAAAGACACGCTACCACATGCCAGCCTGGATGGCGCAAGCGGTAGAGGCACGGCATGTCTTTATTGCTTGGCCTGAAGGGTTGTGGGTTCGAGTCCCGCCTCGGGCATGGGTGTTGTGTACGTACTAGTTTGAAGAAATCAGAAAACAGAAATAAGATAAACAGAAAGAAAACTTAGAAAAGAAAAAAAGTATTTTAAAAAACACAGAGCTAACTTGGCGGACGCAATGGGAAAGTGATGTTGACTATTATAGCCAATGGTTGTCATTCCGCTTTGTATTGCAAATGTGAGAGACAATACAATTTTCATTTTTATTTCAATGTGTTTTACTTTCTATTTTGAAATGGTAGGCTACTCAGGTATGTATGAATTAAATATTTATCCGCAAAATCCTTAACATGTGGTATTCGACAAATAAACAGAAAAAAATGAATATAAACTTAACCAGTATTTAATCCTTTCTGGCATGAATTGTTTTGTGGATGAAAACATTTTTTTTTTGTTTCTATCTTGAATTTTGACCTAAGAAACAAAAAGACAAAGCAATCCCTCTTCCTAATAACAGCTGGCCAAGGAACTGGCGGGTGCTGCACTATATCGGTAAGGAACGAAACTACTTCTGAGGATACCAAATTGAATCGTTAAACAAATCACGTGAGTCAGAGATTACAGAAATGTTAGTGATTCCAAATTTACTCATTCGAGCGGAAACTCGATCTCGTGACGTCAAACGCAACACGTAATTTTCTTCTACCAACTTTTCGAGATACCAGAAGAAGAAACTTACGCTTGCATGGTACAAAAAGTTCCAAGAGATCTAGAATTCCCTTAATGGTAATGGATCCCCCTGTTTTTGTATCGCCCGGGAAGCAGAGTAATCCGCGAAAATGAACTGCAGACTTGGATGGCTTTGGTTTGTAAGCGTAAAAACTCCCGCTCGAACATCTTTGTTCACCCGCTCTAGTAATGAAATGAGAAGTGCACAAAACCTTTAATTTATTCCAATGCCAGCGGAACTGTTCCACGCTGTAATTTGTTACACAACTTTGCTACGTGCATTCTATTTTTGTATTAGGTTCTTTTTTTCCTAGATGCAATGTCTTTTCACCTTCTAAGCAGCATGTTAAGATTCTTAAACTTTTTCTCCTTGAAACGACGAACCTGTTTTCAGTAGTATAATTGTTCTTCAGAAAAGTTTGTTTACTTTAGAAGGTAGAAATATGGCGGAATCTGTGAGACCTTACGCTGTAAAAACGAATATTTTCTCAGAAAATAATAACCAGTTCTTTGTAGATAAATTTCAGCTAAAATGGAGTATTTATTAAAATTAAAATGACTTTAGCACCTAGATAGCCGTTCCCTAGTTATAAGTAAAATCCTAATTCTAAAAATATACATAGTGTACCATTTATCTTGTGCACCTATTAGGCCTATAACTTTTTTGTTTGGATAGGTATTGGAATTTTTGTTTTCGAGAGCTATATTAGAACGAGAGGCTAACATGAGTATAGAGATTTGGTGTATGTAACTACATTATAGTACAAGATACATGTGACGTCATCAATTTTTCAAATATCACTACATACTTTAAGCATGTTACATTGATTACACACATTAAGACGAGTTCAAAAATGTATCACAATGTCACCTTCCCAATCAATAACAACAACAAAATGAATGTCATCAGAATGTGCCGTTTGTTGTGGTGTCCCGTTCATCTTGTGCGTTAACTTACACAAAACGAAAGACGACTGACGTCTGTATACGTCGTGTGTTGTGTGTTTGCTGTCTTAACATGTACACAAACCACAACAACTGTCCACGCCACAATCCACGTACAGTGGCCTGTACGTTCTCCGGACTAGTCACCACTCGACTTCTTCCTGTGGGGAACTGTAAAGGACAGTGTGTACCAGAACATTCTGACAACACCAAACGATATGCAGCAACGCATTCGACAGGCTTGTGTGTCTATTCAGACAGCAACATCTCGGACAGTCATACGATCTTTCGAGGAACGCCTTCGAATGTGCATTAATGTGAATGGTCACCATTTAGAACATCTTCTGAACTCTCAAAGCATAACATTATCACATTGGAAGTACGTTTTTGTTTCGTTTTGTTGTTGTTATTGATTAGGAAGGTGACATAGTGATACATTTTTTAACTCGTCTTAATGTGTGTAATCAATGTAACATGATTGAAGTATGTAGTGCTATTTAAAAAAATTGATGACGTCACGTGTATCTTGTACCATAATGTAGTTACATGCACCAAATCTTCACACTCATGTTAGCCCCTCGTTTTAACATAACACTCAAAAACAAAAATTCCAATACCTATCCAAACAAAAAGTTACAAGATAAATGGGACACTCTGTATAGAGCTCACTAGTGATGGTTGACAAAACAGCGAAGAATAGTCGGTCTAGTTGTCCTGGCGGTGTTACTGCTATACAAGCATGCAGTTCAATCTACTTACATGAGTTCCAGGTTGTGGTACTTCTTGAATGAATCTTGACTCAATGTGATGGAATTGTTGGATAAAATCCTACGGAAGAGAAATAAGTCTTAGGTACAATAATTACATACATTGATACGCAACCATTTGTCTTCTAAGGAACTGTTTATAAATTTCATGTTGAATCTTTCGTACACTACTTTGAACACTTGAATATAAATAATTGATTAAATGGCGATCTTACTCGTGTTAATTATGTAAGCATGTGCGGCTTACAGCTGTTTCGGTGCTACTTGACACCATCCTCAGAGCCTACTAGATCTCGGTGCTATCTCAAATTCGTTGCCTGTTGTGTGAGTGCGTTCGTGTGATTAAGAGTTGTGTCAAATAGTGTGTGTGTTCTGAAATTGATCTGTGTGTTGAGAATTTGACTGGGGTGTGTTTTAGTGTGTCTATATATTTCATATTGTTCTAGTGTGTTGAGTTTTTGGTTTTTGGGTTGTACAGGGTACGTCAGAAAGAACGGATGAATTTCACATGGCAAGAAAATTGTAAAGATTCATCAAATCAAAAATTTATTGTTATCAACATATTCACCAATACATGCAGTTTATTTATGGAAAACAACATTATCCATATGATGTCCTTGGCTTTCAATACAGGCATCGAGGCGTTTTCTGGTGTTCGCCATCACTTTCACAGTCATAACTGGTGCAATTGCCACGATTTCTTCGCGAATCGCTGTCTTCAGTTCGTCCAGTGTATGTGATCGATGTTTACAAACTTACGCCTTCAAATGGTCCCAAAGAAAGAAGTCGCAGGGCGCGAGATCTTACCGTAGCCTCGGACAATGTCAGTGCAATAGAATTTCGTCCAGTTGATTTCTTCTTTAATGTTGAACCTGTGATACGAAATGAAGCCACCCACCGCAAAATTGTATTCCGAGTTGGAATCCTAGCGTGACATCCGATGTCGAAATGAGTCCTGAGTGGCGATCATAGACTCTTCATTTTTCAAAAATGTCTCTACGATGAAAGCACGTTGTACACCAGACCAACACCATGTTCTCAACTGAAACTGCATTCTATGGCTGACCCAACAGTCGTGGTCCCCCTCACTATATCTCTCTCCTCGTTGCGTATCGATAGTTTGAAATCCATCCGTTCTTTCTGACGCATCCTTTATGTGTAGGATTTCCATGTCTGTATTTATGTTACTGTATGTGTGGTTAGCATTAGTTATGTGTTCGGCATATGTAGATGTATTGTGTCCTCTGGTTATTGCTTTAATGTGTTTTTTGTATCGAGTTTGGAATGATCTGCCTGTCTGTCCAATGTAGAAACTGTCGCAACTATTGCATGTGAGTTTGTATACACCTGTGTGGTTGTATTTATTTGTTTGTGTTGTTTGCCTGAAAGAGCGATGTTTCGAATGTGGGTACTCACAGACGGGTGACATTGGTGCTGATATCCTGCGGCACGTGTGTGAGTCCCAGCTCTCTGCAGAAGACCCAGGTCTTGTCCCGGCACAGACAACCCCGAGGCAGTGACTCCAACTCTGAAACAACAAACAACTGGAATCCACGTGAAAGGATAAACTTTGTTATGAGGACGTGATTTCACGCGCTTTGCGGGTATTAGCGGAGGAAGGTGCAGAACTGAAAAAAATGAATATTCTAGTGAAGTATGTGAACAACAAAATCTGTTGAATAATTTCGACGGAAAAGCTGTTTCTTCAGTATTTCTCAAAGGAAAATTTCGTGCATAGGTCTATATTAGAGCAGATTTCGAAACGTGCTAGCTGTTATGAAACATTTGCACATTTAAGGGAGGACATACAGCTTTGAGTACTGAACAATTGGTGAAATTAAATATCTATTTCTAATCAGTGAATAATGTTATTATTATTTGAACTGATATTTCACTTCCGGTAGTATGGCAGAGAAGGCCTCATGGCCTTGACTGTGACAGTGTAAATAAATAAATAAATAAATAAATGATAGATAGATAGATAGATAGATAGATAGATAGACAGACAGACAGACAGACAGACAGACAGACAGACAGACAGACAAGTGAACGAACGAATAAATGAATAAGTGGATGAATGAACGAACGAACGAATAAATGAATAAGTGGATGAATGAACGAACGAACGAATAAATGAATAAGTGGATGAATGAACGAACGAACGAATAAATGAATAAGTGGATGAATGAACGAACGAACGAATAAATGAATAAGTGGATGAATGAACGAACGAACGAATAAATGAATAAGTGGATGAATGAACGAACGAACGAATAAATGAATAAGTGGATGAATGAACGAACGAACGAATAAATGAATAAGTGGATGAATGAACGAACGAACGAATAAATGAATAAGTGGATGAATGAACGAACGAACGAATAAATGAATAAGTGGATGAATGAACGAACGAACGAATAAATGAATAAGTGGATGAATGAACGAACGAACGAATAAATGAATAAGTGGATGAATGAACGAACGAACGAATAAATGAATAAGTGGATGAATGAACGAACGAACGAATAAATGAATAAGTGGATGAATGAACGAACGAATAAATGAATAAGTGGATGAATGAACGAACGAACGAATAAATGAATAAGTGGATGAATGAACGAACGAACGAATAAATGAATAAGTGGATGAATGAACGAACGAACGAATAAATGAATAAGTGGATGAATGAACGAACGAACGAATAAATGAATAAGTGGATGAATGAATAAATGAACGAACGAACGAATAAATGAATAAGTGAATGAATGAATGAACGAATAAATGAATGAACGAACGAATAAATGAATACATGAATGAACGAACGAATAAATGAATAAGTGAATGAATGAATGAACGAATAAATGAATACATGAATGAATGAATGCACGAATAAATGAATACATGAATGAATGAATGAACGAATAAATGAATACATGAATGAATGAACGAACGAATAAATGAATACATGAATGAATGAATGAATGAATGAACGAATAAATGAATACATGAATGAATGAACGAATAAATGAATACATGAATGAATGAATGAACGAATAAATGAATACATGAATGAACGAACGAACGAATAAATGAATAAGTGAATGAATGGACGTACGAATAAATGAATAAGTAAATGAATAAATGAATGAATAAGAAATTAAATAAGTAAATAACTAATAAATAAGTAAATAAACACAAAAATAATAGAATGAATTAAATGATTTACTTAATTAATTGAATGAATTAAATGAATTACTCAATTAATTGAATGAATTAAATGAATTATTAAATTAATTGAAAGAATTAAATAAATTATTTAATTAATTGAATGGAATTAAATAAATCATTTAATTAATTGAATGAATTAAATAAATTATTTAATTAATTGAACGAATTAAATGATTTACTTAATTACTTGAATGAATTAAATACATTATTTAGTTAATTGAATGAATTAAATGATTTAATTACTTAAATGAATTAAGTGAATTAATTATTTAAATGAATGAATTGGATGAATGAATGAACTAAAGATATTAATGAATGAATAAATAAATGAGTAAATGGGGTGGGTGGATGAGTGAGTGAGTGAGTGAGTAAATAAATAAGTAAATAGCAAAAAATAAAAATAAATAAGTAAAAAAACATATATATTAAAAAGGACGAAGACCATGGTCATAAGAAGAAAAATAAAGAAGGTAAACTTGCGAATTCTAAATGAGTAGTGGAGCAAGTGGACAGCTTCAAATACTTGGGGTGTACTATAAACAGTAACATGAGCTGCTGCCAGGAAGTCAAAAGGAGGATAGCAACGGCAAAGGAAGCTTTTAATAGAAAAAGGAGCATCTTCTGCGGACCTCTGGAGAAAGAACTAAGGAAGAGACTAGTGAAGTGCTTTGAGTGGAGTGTGGCATTGTATGGGGCAGAAACATGAACATTACGATGAAGTGAAGAGAAGCGAATAGAAGCATTTGAAATGCGGATATGGAGAAGAATGAAACGTGTGAATTGGACAGACAGAATAAGAAATGAAGTTGAATTGTAAAAAGTGCGTGAAGAAAGAATGATGCTGAAACTGATCAGGATGAGTAAAAGGAATTGGATGGGTCACTGGCTGAGAAGAAACTGCCTACTGAAGGATGCACTGGAAGGAATGGTGAACGGGAGAAGAGTTCGGGGCAGAATATGATGTCAGATGATAGACGACATTAAGATATATTGACCATATAAGGAGATAAAGAGGAAGGCAGAAAATAGAAAATATTGGAGAAAGCTGGGTTTACAGTGAAAGGCCTGCCCTTGTGCAGAACACTAAATAAAATGAAATGAATGAAACAGTAATTCAAAAACTTTGGAAAATACAGGTATGTTAGCAATAGGCCTATAATTGCTAAGTTCAATCTTATTTCCTTTTCTATAAACTGATACAACTATCGATAATTTAAGGCTAGTTGAAAAAATGCCAGTTAAAAACAAATTGTCAGAGGATATAAAATATTAGAAATGATCTGTTTGGTAAAATAATTTGACATGTCGTAAATGTCTTTATAATGTTATATGTCTAAAATAGAATTAAGAATGACCTTAAACCTTAAACAATTCATCAATTATAATTATGCTACTAAATTCCTGGGACGTTAGCATACATATTGCTTATTTTCTTGGTGAATATATTCCTTTCTCCGAAAATCAAATCTGGCAACCCTAGAAATGATCCTGGTACTCATTTCTGTTAGGAGCTGAGTACTATGAAATCTACATCGACATGGGGAACTATTAATAATGGAATTCCTCAAGGATCAATATTAGGTCCCCTACTTTTTCTAGTGTTTATAAATGATCTTGCCCCCCTTATAAAAGATGTAGGTCATCCCATATTATTTGCAGATGACACAAGTATAGTAATTACACCCAATAACTCCAACACATTCCAATCTTCAACAGAGGAAATTCTCTTCAAAATATGTGACTGGTTCTCAGTCAATAAATTAGTATTAAATTGTAACAAAACTAACATAATTCAATTTAAATCCTGTCCAAATTCAACGTCGCAAATTTCTAGCGCAATAATTAACAATAGATCCCTATTAGAAACAACAACAACAACCAAATTTCTTGGCTTAAAAATCGATAATGTGTTAAATTGGAAAAATCATATTAAAGAAATTACCCCCAAACTAAATTCAGCTTGTTTTGCTATTAAATCTATGCAAAAGATAGTAAATATCAATATCTTAAAAACAATATACTTTGCATACTTCCACTCGGTAATGAGTTTTGGAATAATATTCTGGGGAAATTCCACAGATAGTAACAATATATTTCTATTACAAAAAAGAATAATTAGAATAATAGTAGGTGCGAAATCTAGGGAGTCGTGTAGGAGTATTTTCAAAAAACTACAAATAATGCCCATGGCTTGTCAGTATATCTTTTCATTAATAGTCTTCCTCGTATGTAATCGTGAAAACTTTGTAACTAATTCAACAGTTCATAGCATAAATACACGTCAAAAAATGACTTTCATACTCCATCAGCAAGTCTATCGTGCTATCAAAAAGGAGTGCGTTATATGGCAGTAAACATTTTTAATAGCCTCCCTATCGATATAAAAAATGAAACTCAAAACATAAAATTATTTAGGGCCAAATTAAAGAAGTACCTAATTTCTCACGCCTTCTATTCTGTAGGTGAATTCAAGACATTCAATAACATTTCATGAAATTGATACTAAAATTTTGTGTTGTACTAGTAGACTGTATTGTAAATCTCGTCTGTATATATTTCATCTAGACTGTGACTATAAATTAAGATTTTATAATACTGTAGTATTAAGTTTTTTGACTTGTTCCATATTCTAGCTGTAAGCATGTATGAATACCATGGAATGTTAATAAATGCAATACAATACAATACAATACAAATTCCAGGGTCGTAGTGCGGTCGGAAGGTTTAGATAAATGGAGAAAATTCATGACACTGTCGAGAGTCGAACCCACAACTTTAAATATTTATGTGAAGTTTGGAGTTGCAGAAAGTTGTGCGTAGTTTAACGGTGGGTAGCACTATCTTACAGAAGCTGTTACTTTATTGATCTTTAAGGTTGGGAGAATTATTACAAGTGACAGTGGTGGAGGGTGGAAAGAAAATAAACACTGACCTCAGTAATGAATTAAAAGTTGACTTTGCAGTCGTTACCAGCCACTCTGTTTAACATAGTTATTGACTCTGTCTTCAAACAATTTGACCTGAAAGCATTGTAATGCGTATGCAGAAGATATTATGTCTACTGAAAGAATTGAAACCTCCATAGCAGACATTTTCCAACAACCAAGAAACACTACGGCTTAGTAATGTACACAGAGAAGCAAAACACGTTAAATCAATTGGCTAGTTCAAAAGGGAAGGAATCCAAAATTCAAAGTTTTGAGAAAACTGCATTTTAAAGCTTCATGATGCTGTGAAAAATCCAATTAACATCACTCTAGTTTGAAACATATAGTTGATATAAAACATCATTAACAGAGTTTGGAGTAGCTTTAAGGGTTAGGTACAGCTTACAGCAGTAAACTTTTTAGAAAAATTCAACATTTTTTTCCTCCATTACTGATTTTTGTACAATAATGAAAATTGAGACGTGTAAAACTCTGTCCTTCTGCTACATGAAAAAACAAATATTTTTACGATTTAAAAGTAATTTTTTTTTTTCAAAATTCTTAACGGTGGTAGTTCATTGTGCAGTGATGAAGCGTTTCCCTCATAACTCTAAACTTGTTAACTTTTTATTGTCCTCTCTCTCTCTCATGCCCTTTCAACTACATTCCTTAATAAATAATATATTTTTTATTTTGTGTAAGAAGAAAATACTGATATTTGACCATTTTTTAAATGAATTTATTTTTTATCGGACAATCTATCAAAGACAGAGAAGCGATCTTGCATGATATTATAGATATGGCACGCATAAATACACACAAAAAATTTAATCACAGAATGTTGGATAGTTTTTTAATGATGTGGGAAACTCTTCATCACTGCACAGTGAACTGAATTTTGAAAAAAAAATTGTAAATAATTTTTTTAAATCGTAAAAATATTTTTTCATATAGCAGAAGGACAGTGTTTTACAATACTAATTTTCATTATTATACAAGATACAGTAATGGAAGAAAAAATGTTGAATATTTCCAAAAGTTTTACTGCTGTAAGCTGTACCTAACTCCTTAATGATCCTAGGATTTTTAATAGCAACATAAAACTACAAATGCAGATTTCTCTAACTTTAAATTTGAAGTTGTTTCTCTTTTGAACTTGTCGTTGAAATGCTCCAAGAAGAAGGGTAATTTAGGATGGCTATCAATTGCAAAACTCGCCTTATCCAAAATTTAAAAAAAAATGAAAATGAGTTACATATGCGATGTTGTACTTCTTGCAGCTCTCTATCTATTGATAAGGTCGTTCTTCGTAGGTCATTAAATTTTTAAAAAGTATTCATCTCTCATCAAACTTCTTATATTGCAAATATTTTAAGTTGTCTCAGAGAGAAAGAAAAATATACAATCACCATCATTAGACCGATTTCAAATAACCTGATAGCGTTTCCACATATAAATTTCAGTTCAAAATTGTTATCATATACGATTGTAATGCTTCTGTGTACTTCTAGACAACTCGAGAAGTATGGATTCTTTCATAGTCGATCATGTTCAATCGCTTTACGATAGATTATATCGATTGCAGTATAAGATTACGCGCGAAATTTAAATACAGGGTGCGTCAGAAAGAACGGATGGACTTCATATGGCAAGAAAATTGTAAAGATTCATCAAATCAAAAATTTATTGTTATCAACATATTCACCAATACATGCAGTTTATTTATGGAAAACAACATTATCCATATGATGTCCTTGGCTTTCAATACAGGCATCGAGGCGTTTTCTGATGTTCGCCATCACTTTCACAGTCATAGCTGGTGCAATTGCCACGATTTCTTCGCGAATCGCTGTCTTCAGTTCGTCCAGTGTATGTGATCGATGTTTATAAACTTACGCCTTCAAATGGTCCCAAAAAAGAAGTCGCAGGGCGCGAGATCTTACCGTAGCCTCGGACAATGTCAGTGCAATAGAATTTCGTCCAGGTGATTTCTTCTTTAATGTTGAACCTGTGATACGAAATGAAGCCACCCACCGCAAAATTGTATTCCGAGTTGGAATCCTAGCGTGACATCCGATGTCGAAATGAGTCCTGAGTGGCGATCACAGACTCTTCATTTTTCAAAAATGTCTCTACGATGAAAGCACGTTGTACACCAGACCAACACCATGTTCTCAACTGAAACTGCATTCTATGGCTGACCCAACAGTCGTGGTCCCCCTCACTATATCTCTCTCCTCGTTGCGTATCGATAGTTTGAAATCCATCCGTTCTTTCTGACGCACCCTTTATAACGAACTTAAGGAATTACATAAAAACTGTGGGTGTTTGACGAAAACTGTTTTTTTTTTTTTTTTTGCAGACAGCATGAAAAAGTCATTCAAAATTACCCTTCGTCATGTAAAGCGCCAAAACATGGCAACCCTGTATTATTAGTTACATACATAGAAGACAAATTAATTATATTAATTCATTATTCACCTGGTCCATTATCTCCGTCCAATAGCCGACATCAAGCACTTCTTTCTATCCCTCATCATAGAATGTCTTTATACTCATCTTCCTACACTGTAGAAATACCTCGCCTCTGGAATTCGTTACCTAATGACGTCAGGGACTGCCGGACTTTATCACAATTCAAAATTAAATTGGAAAATTTTGTCTTAGTTAATGTTTTTAGGTATTGCTAGAAGTATTGATTTGTGTTTTTTTTTCTTTTTCTTTTCTAATCTAGATTAAAATTGCAAGTTTCTTGTTTGCTAGTTAATTAGTTAGAATACAATTAATTATGATACTTAATCACTCATTTAAAATTTGTGTGACTGCAACCTGTGTATATTTTTGTGTGGCTTTACTTTGTTTAAAGTGTTTTTTTCTCTCTCTTTTATTGTGTAGCTTTACTTTGTATATAGTGTATTTTTTTCTGTTTATTTCTATTATTGTATTTGTATTCCTGGTGTTGTGGAAGAGAAGGCCCTGTGGCCTTAACTACACTAGAATAAATAAATAAATAAATAAATAAATAAATAAATAAATAAATAAATAAATAAATAAATAAATAGCAGATTATAACTCAATAGAAGATGAAATAAAACAAAATAATTTATTTGAGCAAATATCTTTTCTTGTAATAACGGAATGGCTTCAGATTGGTTACATTTTTAATGAGCTCTCAACTGAATGGACTTAGGAACATTTCAGACTTCAAAAGAGCGCGCAATCATTTTTTCATCATGTCTGTGACAGGAGGAATTAATATCTGCGCTGAAGTAGCCCCTGTGCACACATCAGTCATGGCAGAAGCAGTTGCAAAAATAATAGTTCCGAGTATTAATTCAGGGTCACATGCAACAAGCAAGGTGGCATGATGTATGCATACGCCGAATGTAAGTGACGGTGCTGGTACTTACGACAGTCGTTGAAGGCCTGGCTGTAGTTGCGGTTGATGACGATGTCCTGGTTGAAGTTGCTGCCATGAACATCCGCTGCAAGAGTAAAGGCTCATTCACAATGAAAATTAAACATAACCCTAGATCATATATGTAACAGATAGCTCATCCCTATGTTAAAATCGGCAGCATTTTGAACAGAACAACCGCCAGGAGCGCTACCCGTCGGCCGTAAACGAACACGAGATGGCGGTACAGTCGCTAATGCAATTTTTTTTTAAGATGTTTTTATTAAAAGTACCAGGTCTCTTGGACCCTTGCCTTTTACAAAAATATGATTTTATAAATTGAAATATAAATAGGTTTTGTTAAGGAAAATTGATTACTAAGACCATCAAAGACGGAAGTATTTGTTTGAATTTATGTTATGTCTCTTAGTAAAGGGTTGGCATGATGAAGTAGCTTATTCCTGTATGTAGTCTGTATATCTTGAATATGAGCAACCAGGAAGGGTATATGAAGTTCACTGTAGAGTTTGACATTGTTCGTGAGGTAGTGTGCACCAGTGATTGTTCTGCAGACAGCTCTTTGAATTCCTTCCAGATTCTTCAGGTGGCGAGGATGAGCTTGGCCCCATATCTCACAGCAGTAGCTGATGTATGATCTGATGACTGATGTATACAGCAGGACTTCTGCTTTCCTTGAAGTCAGACTTTTGAAAAGTGGATAGAGTGCCATGTATCTTTGATATGCTTTGTCTCTTATGTTTTGAATGTGATGCCTGTAAGATAAACGTTTGTCTAGAAGTACTCCAAGATATTTAACTGATGTGGTAAAAGGTATTATTTGGTTTTGAATACTCAGTTGGTCTATAATCCTGGGAAAACGTTTAGTGAAGACCATCAATTGAGATTTTTCGCCGTTTACTATGCAATTCAAATGAAAATTATGACGTGACTCCTTATGTAACAACTAGATGGCAGCACAGTAAAACTGACAAAATTTAGTACCGTCAAAGCCTATAAGGCCGAGCTATCTGGGTATATTCTATGATCTAGAACATAACGTAAGCGTTAACTTAAGAATGTAAACGTTGACGGTAAAATCAGTAAGTCATACCATCCTTCACGATGGGAACATAAACATAACAGCAAACATACTTGGTAACCATGGAAACATAACAACGACGCCATTTCCTCATATTCTGTCGTATACTTCAGCGCTCAAAGATTGTGTTCTGTTTGCAAATCACGTAAGCATAAGCATGAAAGTTTGGAGTTTGCAAACTTTCATGTTAACGTCTTACGGTAATGTTAATGCCAGTGTTTATGTGAATCATTGTGAATGATCCCATTTGGTAGCCTGGGCGTAAACTTCTTTGTTTATGTTACGGTTATGTTTAATTTTCATTGTGAATGGGTCTTAACCAGGCTTCGAGACTTCGGACCCGAAATCCGCATAACGGCGTACTGAGTATAGTGGTAAAGCGTACAGTGGGTGGGGGTACTGTAGAATCAATGCCAACAAATACGTAAAGGAAAACGTTCGGATTTTAAAGTTCTGACGAATAATTTGGTTTTCATACAAATCTATTTTCAAACTGTGTCTGAAACTATTACACGGTTAGAAAATTCAGAGCAAGAGATGTCAGAAGCCCTCAAATTAGTTGAGGAAATGACACAGAGAATTAATGAGACACCAAGTACACCGGTTACTGAACGTGTAAAATAGAAGTGGAAATCAATTTTATGTAAAAATAACTGATATTGATCACTGTGTAATATAAACAGAAAATTAGTGGACATTGTCACTCGAGAATAAAGGACTGTTTCTTAGAGACTGCAATGATGTTAGGTTTTTCGTTTTGCTCCTATCACGTCATGCGACGTAGAGCGTAGCCAACTGTGTTTGGCAGATAACCGAAAAATATTTACGTTTGAGACACTGAAAATGTATCTTGTAGTACATTGCAATTCGGTACTGTAACTGCACTTCCTAAAGACGACCAATAGGATAAATGAAGAAATTAAAATTGCTACATGTTTATTTCCACCATTAACACTGTGTATAATTAAACACAAATGCTTATAAAAGACAGGAGAATAAATGCTTCTCACATTCTTTTTACATTGTCATTGTGTAATGTATATTTACTTTCAGAATGTCCATATGTGCGTGTTTCCCCATACTACCGTACTCTATTCTAAATACCAACGTTGTTACCTCAACACATCTCTACCTTTCACTACCTGCAGTGAGTCAACAAGCTGTAGTACATTCACAGTAAACTTATTGTATCGGGTCCCAAGTCTCGAAGCCTGGTCTTAACAAAGCAACACGGAGGCGTCAGATTTCAAGATCCTTCTTACGGAGTTTCGATGGTTTTCCATAAAACAGAAAAAAATTTCAGTCGTAGATTTTTAAGTTTAAAATAAAAAAGATAAAAACGTAGTTTGGAAAATCACATCAATAGAATGATGGAGAAAAGTGAGTACAGAGTTGTTTCCGATCTCTGATAACGATTTGAATGACGTCATGTGCGTCAGGAATCGCACCGACAGCTGAATTGCGGCGAGAGGCGACAGACCAGTAGTGAGTGATCTCATAATCAGAGTGCACGGTGTATCACAGCAGCAATGCCCAAGAAAATCGAGCCTTTTTGGGAGGGGTACATAACAACCCCGGTTCGAGTCCTCATGGGGGAAGAAATTTTCTCATGAAATTTCGGCCAGTGTATGGGACCGGTGCCCACCCAGCATCGTGATGCACTTGGGGAGCTACGATAGGTAGCGAAATCAGGTTGCGAATGCCAGCTATAACGGCTGGGAGGATCATCGTGCTAACCGCTCGATACCTCCAGTCTGGTTGGATGATCGTCCACCTCTGCTTCGACATGTGGGCGTGAGGCCAGCAGCCGGCTGGTCGGTCTAGGCCCTTCACGGGCTGTAGCGCCACGGATTATTTTTATATATTATTACATAACAACCCTTTCCGATGCCAAATACAGTTACCGTACGTAAAAGTCATAGGAACATGCAAAAAAAACGTGGTTTCATTATTTCCAAGAAAGGAATCTTGTTTTTACCTAATAAGACTGACAAAGCTCGGATGGGATTAATTCCGGAGTGGAAAAGGCAAGCAAATCCACCCCCTGTCACAAGTCGCCGCACCCCACGAGTTGATACAAATTAATTCCATTCGAGCTTTACCAATCTTATTAAGTATACAGAAAATGCCTTTCTTGGAAATAACGGAACCTCGTGTATTGCAGGCTTCTTTGATTTTTACTTAACTGTACTTGGCATCGGAAAGTAATGTATCCCTCCCAAAAAGGCTCGATTTTCTTGGGAATCTTTACTGTGAGTCGTCGTGCACTCTCACTATGAGATCACTTACTACTGGTCTGTCACCTCGCGCCACAGTTCAGCTGTCGTGTGACTTCTGACGCACATGATGTCATTCAAATTTGTTATCAGAGCTCGGAAACAACCCTGTAGATTCAGAAAACACTGCTAATACAATTTCATACAAAAGTGGATAAGACGGATTTTGGAACCTGGTGCCACACACCATAATCTGCTTCGCTGTGTCAGTATCAGCATTTTCGTCTCGGCTTCATTGTCATCATCATCATCATCATCGGTCTCCCAACTAACACTCTATATGCATTTCTGGATTCGCCCATACGTGCTACATGCCCTGCCCATCTCAAACGTCTGGATTTAATGTTCCTAATGATGTCAGGTGAAGAATACAATGCGTGCAGTTCTGCGTTGTGTAACTTTCTCCATTCTCCTGTAACTTCATCCCTCTTAACCCCAAATATTTTCCTAAGCACCTTATTCTCGATCACCCGTAACCTCTGTTCCTCTCTCAAAGTGAGAGTCCAAGTTTCACAACCATACAGAACAACCGGTAATATAACTGTTTTATAAATTCTAACTTTTCCACTACTTATTACTGCATGCAAATGGTTAAGAAAATAATAGTCGCATCTTTTGGTAGTGTTTGTTTCCATCATCGAGCGGTCCATCAAGGACAGGTTTCGTTGATATATTGTACATTTACAACACAAAAACCCTAAGTTTATTTCTCGTTTCAAGGAAGCAGTGTAAATATTTTTTTTCCTGTAAGCATGATGGTTCAAACGTTATAAATCGTGACTCTAATGATGTTTTATATTACTACTTACTTACTGGCTTGTAAGGAATCCGCAGGTTCATTGCCGCCCTCACATAAGCCCGCCATTGGTCCCTATCCTGAGCAAGATTAATCCATTCTCTAGCATCATATCCCACCTCCCTCAAATCCATTTTAATATTATCTTCCCATCTACGTCTCGGCCTCCCCAAAGGTCTTTTTCCCCTCCGGTCTCCCAACTAACACTCTGTATGCATTTCTGGATTCGCCCTTACGTGCTACATGCCCTATCCATCTCAAATGTCTGGATTTAATGTTCCTATGTCACGTGAAGAAAACAATGCGTGCAGTTCTGTGTTGTGTAACTTTCTCCATTCTCCTGTAACTTCATCCCTCTTAGCCCCAAATATTTTCCTAAGCACATTATTCTCAAACACCCCTAACCTATGTTCCTCTCTCAAAGTGAGAGTCCAAGTTTCATAACCATACAGAACAACCGGTAATATAACTGTTTTATAAATTCTAACTTTCAGATTTTTTGACAGCAGACTGGATGATAAAAGTTTTTTAACCGAATAATAACACGCATTCCCCATATTTATTCTGTGTTTAATTTCCTCTCGAGTATCATTTATATTTGTTACTGTTGCTCCAAGATATTTGAACTCCTCCACCTCTTCGAAAGATAAATTTCCAATTTTTATATTTCCATTTCGTACAATATTCTCGTCACGAGACATAATCATATACTAAATAAATAAACTATTAATATTACTATTAATATTAATATTCACACAGACTCCAACCGGATTGGTATCAAGGTCACTCTTTCGGACCTTATGAGGGCCAGTATTTAATATGAATACTCCCCTTTACACAGACTCCAACCGCATTGGACCACGTAGGACCAAGCAGATGCCAGAAGAAGAACCTACAACTTATACTTAGGAACGAGAAGCCAGGTCTCCACATGTACGCGGGGCCTCCCTTCCCTTCATCCGGACATCGGGCATGGTATCAAGGTCACTCTTTCGGACCTTATGAGGGCCAGTATTTAATATGAATACTCCCCTTCATACAGACCTCAACCGGGTTGGACAACGTAGGACCAATCAGATGCCAAAAGGAGAACCTACGACCTATCACAGCAAGTACTCCCCCCCCCCCCATCGAGACTACTATATATAGAAGAGCTGGCAGACTATTTTCTTATCCAACAACTGCTCTGAAGATGGCCACAACACAGCGGTCGAAACGTCAGCCAATAACACCAAGACAACGCGGTAGAAGCCCTGAAGCTTATCCACACACCATATTAATATTACTACTACTACTATTATTGTTATTATTATTATTATTATTATTATTATTACTACTACTATTACTAATATTATTATTACGTTTATTATTATTATTACTACTATTACTAATATTATTATTACTATTATTATTATTATTACTACTACTATTACTAATATTATTATTACTATTATTATTATTATTACTACTACTATTACTAATATTATTATTACTATTATTATTATTATTACTACTATTACTAATATTATTATTACTATTATTATTATTACTACTATTACTAATATTATTATTACTATTATTATTATTATTACTACTACTGTTACTAATATTATTATTACTATTATTATTATTATTATTATTACTACTACTATTACTAATATTATTATTACTATTATTGTTATTATTGCTACTACTATTACTAATATTATTATTATTTTTTTATTATTACTACTACTATTACTAATATTATTATTACTATTATTGTTATTATTACTGCTACTATTACTAATATTATTATTATTTTTTATTATTACTACTACTATTACTAATATTATTATTACTATTATTATTATTATTATTTCTATTACTAATATTATTATTACTATTATTATTATTATTACTACTACTGTTACTAATATTATTATTACTATTATTATTATTATTATTACTACTACTATTACTAATATTATTATTACTATTATTATTATTACTACTACTATTACTAATATTATTATTATTATTATTATTATTATTATTATTGTTATTATTATTGGTATTATTATTATTATTATTGGTATTATTATTGGTATTATTATTGGTATTATTATTATTATTATTATTATTATTATTATTATTGGTATTATTATTATTATTATTATTATTATTGGTATTATTATTATTATTATTATTATTATTATTATTGGTATTATTATTATTATTATTATTATTGGTATTATTATTATTATTATTATTATTGGTATTATTATTATTATTATTATTATTATTACCACCATCATCATCATGGTTATCAAGCGTTATTTATCGCCGTGATCGTCATCATAATCGTCAACGTGAGCACCCATCTCATCTCGCTCTCACGTTACGCGGCATTAGGCTCAACGTGTCTCTGGTTTCTGGATGCAGCTAGTAGACGTCGGTGCACCCTGGCACCGCAATAAATCACATGTCGATCCCTGGGGAGACGCTTTTAAAGCCCACCTGCACGACATCGCGTTGTCATGACGACCACGTGCCGCCGGATTTTATACCCATACATCGAGTAGGACGAAGTGAGAGCGCATAATTCCAATCACGGAAGTGTACTTACTTGCAGCAGCAGCAGACCGGTTGTGCTCCAAAATAAGTCATGTTTGTGTTCTGCAGATTTCTGTTAGCTGTCAGAAGCTGACGTAACATCTATCTCGAATGGCATCGAGGTGATGAAAAGCAGAACGGCTTTGGAATCGAACTGGACACATCTATCTATCAACGACTTGATCGAGCGGTCCATCAAGGACAGGTTTCGTTGATATGTTGTACATTTACAACACAAAAACCCTAAGTTTATTTCTCGTTTCAAGGAAGCAGTGTAAATATTTTTTTTTCCTGTAAGCATGATGGTTCAAACGTTATAAATCGTGACTCTAATGATGTTTTATATTACTACTTACTTACTGGCTTTTAAGGAACCCGCAGGTTCATTGCCGCCCTCACATAAGCCCGTCATTGGTCCCTATCCTGAGCAAGATTAATCCATCCTCTATCATCATATCCCACCTCCCTCAAATCCATTTTAATATTATCTTCCCATCTACGTCTCGGCCTCCCCAAAGGTCTTTTTCCCTATGGCCTCCCACCTAACGGCTTATTTGAAGGTTTCGTAACAAGCTGTTTTTTACGGTGATGGGTTATTAGCCCTTCGCCCAACCCCCAAGCTGGAGGACCACCCCTCATCGGCTGTCCGCGACTGCTTATTCAATATATTCACAGCTACCCTCCATATCCGGAGGCCGTCTCCTCGATCCGCAAGATGTTTTATATTGAAAAACAAAATACATTTAGTACTAATCAAGACATTCATAATTTTAATAGGCGTACAAGACATAAATCATCTCCATCTACCCTCTGTTAGTCTAAGTTGTTATAAAAAAGGAGTTCACTATACATGTATTACTGTCTTCAGTGCTCAGCCTAATTTTCTTAAACCTTTGAAGGACCATAAGAAAAGGTTTGGAACAGAATCGAGCAAATCTCTACATATTCATACGCTACCTGTACATAACTGAGGAATATTGTTTATGCTTGTAAATTGAATTAATCTAGTTGATATGTATTGCACAATTTTGTATAGCTCAACTAAAATACGCTTGTAAATTGAATAGGAATCTGTTTACTATGTATTGTATAGTATTGTATTGATTGTATATTTTTGTATAGCTTCACTAGGTTGAGGTCGGGAGAACGAGCAGGCTGGGATGTCTGTCCCTCACGAATTATCGATTTAAAATTAGACAGTTACGCAATAATAGACCAAGCGCCAAAAACCTGTTTCGAGATATTGGCCATTGAAATAAATCTGTTTTTTTTTTTTATAAAACATTTTATGCAAGAAGTATTATAACCGGTATGGCATAGTTGCGCCCCGTGGTCAATTGGGAGGCCTAGGCATGGCACAGTTGCACCCCGAAGAAATCAGGTAGCAGATGGGACCTGGCATAGTTGCGCCCCGAAGATATCATGTAGCAGGATGGACATGGCATAGTTGCGCCCCGATGAGCATAGTACACACGAAAGTGATTGTCATAAAATAAATAAATTACTTAAAAATATTACAGTGATAGCTGCATTGAAATCAGGTAGGCCTAGCGTATGATCAATTTTGCTATTTAAAATAACACTTTTTTATTGATCACAAACAATAAATGAACTGAATTTTTTGTTTCTACATCGATATCTTAACCCTACGGTACAGGTTTCGAAAAATGAAACTTATAACCATTATCAATTATTAACTCTTCACCCTTTTCACTAAACTTAACATTCACACAACTGCTGGATTAAAACACAGCAGAAATTTTGGACCCAAAATATATAATACATTAATTAGAGCTTACCCTGAGCTAAGTACACTTAACACACATAGATTTAAGAAACAAATCAGATTAATTATTTAATTGTTTAAGCTAATTGAGTTAAAAATTGTTACTCTAATATTCATGTACTTCTGTATTTTCTATTTGTATATAGACCCTGTTATTACATGCTGTATGTATTTATTAATGTGATTGTGCTCAATGAACTCTCGTAATTTTGTGATATATTTTGTATAACTGATCTGAACTGCGCCCGAGCACGAGCTTCTGCTCTTTCGGGCTGCAATGCCTAATGTAGCTCAAGTGTATAGTATTAATAAATATTATTATTATTATTATTATTATTATTATTATTATTATTATTATTATTTTAAATTAACCTCACTATACGCCACAGACGGTGTGAAAATCACTAATAAAATGTCAACACTGCTAAGGCCCCATATTCCAACGGCTCACTCATTTGAATATGTCAGTTAATAAAGTACTGCCAACTTCATGGTGTTCATTTTAACGGTAGGCTATCGATAATCACTGCATAAACAGTAGAAAAACAGTTAATAAAGTACTGCCAACTTCATGGTGTTCATTTTAACGGTAGGCTATCGATAATCACTGCATAAACGGTAGAAAAACAGTTAATAAAGTACTGCCAACTTCATGGTGTTCATTTTATCGGTAGGCTATCGATAATCACTGCATAAACAGTAGAAAAACAGTTAATAAAGTACTGCCAACTTCATGGTGTTCATTTTAACTGTAGGCTATCGATAATCACTGCATAAACAGTAGAAAAACAGTTAATAAAGTACTGCCAACTTCATGGTGTTCATTTTAACGGTAGGCTATTGATAATCACTGCATAAACGGTAGAAAAACAGTTAATAAAGTACTGCCAACTTCATGGTGTTCATTTTAACGGTAGGCTATCGATAATCACTGCATAAACGGTAGAAAAACAGTTAATAAAGTACTGCCAACTTCATGGTGTTCATTTTAACGGTAGGCTATCGATAATCACTGCATAAACAGTAGAAAAACAGTTAATAAAGTACTGCCAACTTCATGGTGTTCATTTTAACGGTAGGCTATTGATAATCACTGCATAAACAGTAGAAAAACAGTTAATAAAGTACTGCCAACTTCATGGTGTTCATATTAACGGTAGGCTATCGATAATCACTGCATAAACAGTAGAAAAGAGTTAATAAAGTACTGCCAACTTCATGGTGTTCATTTTAACGGTAGGCTATTGATAATCACTGCATAAACAGTAGAAAAACAGTTAATAAAGTACTGCCAACTTCATGGTGTTCATTTTAACGGTAGGCTATCGATAATCACTGCATTAACGGTAGGAAAACAGTTAATAAAATACAGTCAACTTCATGGTTTTCATTTTAATGGTATCGATAATGAATATAAATCGAATAAGAAATCAATAAGGTTGGTTGATTACGAGGCTCGAGTTCCCGTAGTGTCTTTTTCTCTCCTATTTCTTCGGGGCGCAACTATGCCACGACCTTTTCTCTACCTGAAGGGAACGGGGCGCAACTATGCCATGCCTTTTTCTCTACCTGATGGGAACGGGGCGCAACTATGCCATGCCTTTTTCTCTACCTGATGGGAACGGGGCGCAACTATGCCATGCCTTTTTCTCTACCTGAAGGGAACGGGGCGCAACTATGCTATGCCTTTTTCTCTACCTGATGGGAACGGGGCGCAACTATGCCATGCCTTTTTCTCTACCTGATGGGAACGGGGCGCAACTATGCCATGCCTTTTTCTCTACCTGATGGGAACGGGGCGCAACTATGCCATGCCTTTTTCTCTACCTGATGGGAACGGGGAGCAACTATGCCATGCCTTTTTCTCTACCTGATGGGAACGGAGCGCAACTATGCCCACAAAACAGGGACCCTTTTTTATATGCTGCATTTTATCTGACCGTGTGGCGCAACTATGCCCTGCTCATTTTAATATTCATACTATTACAAAAAATAGCACAAATAATAAAAAAAGGCTAATCGATTTTTAATAAGAGACCAGAAGTTGAATTAATATTTCGAAGCAAAATAAATAAATGAATTTTATGCAATAAACGAATTTTTGCTTATAAATAGCAGCAAAATTTAGATATCTCATTCATGGTTTTTTCCGAGTTAAATTAGCCTGCCATCAACAGATTTGGGCACATATCTCATTTTTTTTCAAATTGTCGGTTGGTCTATTATCGCGTAACGCCGTCAAATTGTTGTAGCAGCAAAAGCAAAATGAGGCAGTGCACCATCATGCATGAACCACGTGCGCTGAATTAAGTTCAGTGGAACTTCTTCAAACAAAACATTTAAGTCATTTGTTTAAAAGTCGCAGTATGGTGCTGTCAGTGAAAATTACATATGTGGCTTGTTTATCATCACAGAGGTATTAAGTACGTACATCAAAAACAATGACTGTAACTAAAGAACTAAGCGAAATTGACTGTGTGTTTATATGAACGTTTTTGCTTGTTTTCAGGTCTTCTATCAATTCCTCAGAGCTTCCCCACATAATTTGATACACTTTGTATATAAAACATAATTAACAGAATTTGGAGTAATTTCAAAGATCCTTGGATTTTTCACAGCAACATGAAACTTTAAAATACAGTTTTCTAAGAGTTTAAAATTAGAGTTGTTTCCCGTTAAGAACTAGCTCGTCGATATGCAATATGATGTACGGTATCTATAAAAATAAAAACAAAAAGCTTATATTATGATGGGTTATATTTATGAATTTAGTAGACCTAAGGCCGATTGTATAAATCATTTAAGCTTAGATCAGATGTTAAATTGATCCTCGTTATAGTTGAACTTGGAATTTTGTGTTGTATAAAGTCTAATCTGAGATTAATTTGTCTTAAACTAAAATAAACTTTCTTCTTCTTCTCCTTCTTCTTCTCCTTCTTCTTCTTCTTCTTCTTCTCCTTCTCCTTCTTCTTCTTCTTCTTCTTCTCCTTCTTCTTCTTCTTCTTCTTCTTCTTCTTCAGTCCCTTCTGCTGCTAAGCGTCGGGTTCGCCCCTCTCCGTCCATTTCATCCATTTCTCTACACATTCTCTTCATCTCTACCATTGTTTTTTCCTTTCTGTTGGCCTATTCTTTCTATTGTATCCTCCCATTTAATCCTTGGTCTTCCTCTTCTCTTTCTTCCTTCCACTCTCATTTCCATCACCTGTTTAACCTTCCTTTCCTCTCCCATACGATATACATTCCCAAACCATTTCAACTGCCTTTCATTAATCACCTCTGTTGATGCTTTTCTCATTTTGACTTCTTCTCTTATCCTGTCATTCCTTATCCTATCTCTTCTGGTCTTTCCTACAGTTCTTCTAAGATATTTCATTTCCCCTGCTGTTAATTTACTTCGATGTTTAACTAAGGCCCAATTATATAAATCTCCCTGACTAAAGATCAACTTTGATCGAAGATCGAAAAGTGAACCGAGTTCAGACACTTCTTCTATTGTATAAAACTTTCCTGCGATCAAATTACCTTGGTTCAAATGCAATCTAAGTTCACGTGAAAAGGATTTGGCAACATCGCATAAACAGGTGAAAAACGTGATGCGCGGACAGGTTTGTTCAGTGTTGCCAATCTAGCGACTTTAACTCTTTTTCAATAACAATTTCTTTTAACTTTTATATTGCTTAAATAGGAATTTAGCGACCTTTTTAGCACCCCATAGTGACAAAATTTAATCTTTCTTTGTCGATAATGAGAAATCTAGCGACTTTACAACTACTTTTTGGCGACTTTCCGTACACTCTGTTGGAGACACTGGTTTTTTGTGCAATGTAAATAATGGCGGACAATAAGAAGAAGGTTGACTGTTCTCCAAGTTGTTATCATGTTATGGTGTTTGATACTGCTAAACATAATAAAGCTTTATAAAACGACAATTTTCGTTTAGTAATACAGTTAATTGAAAATTTATGAATGTACCTATCATATCCGTTAATAATTAATGGTTGTTATAAACATAATATAATTATAGATTATGTTATTTGATACTGCTGAACACGATAGAGCCTTATAAAATATAAGAATGTGTATTAAGGCAAGAAATTGAAAGAAATATATATAAATGTACCTATCATATCTATTGATATTAATAATAATGGATATTTCATTTGCACAATCTGTCACTCGTGTATTTCAAACAGAAAAGAAATAACTGAACTTGGATCATCTAACTTAATCGGAGAAATTTCTTCAGTCAAAGTTGACTTTAGTTTGAGACAAATTAATCTCAGATTAGACTTTATACAACACAAAATTCCAAGTTCAGCTGAAACAAGGATCAATTTAACCTCTGATCTAAGATTAAATGGTTTATACAATCGGGCCTAAGAGTGGTAAGCTTTCGGTACTATATTGTATTATAGGTTTAATTATCGAATTATATATCTGTATTTTAGTCTTAATGGTTATTTCTTTTTTTCCCCAACTATTGTATTACTTATTTGATAGTATGCTGATGTTGCTTTCTTTACCCTGTTCGGTACTTCATGATCTACTCTTCCATCACTAGTTATTATTGTTCCCAAATATTTAAAACTTTCCACTCTCTCCAGGTTCTGTCCTTCATATTCAATGTTAAGTTCTGTTCCCTGTCCATTTTCCTTAGAGATCCACATTACTTTACTCTTGTTGACATTAATCCGCATCCCTTTTCTCATTAACTCTTCGTTCCATTCCATCAGCATGTGTTGTAGCCTTTCAGGTGTTTCTGCTATTAATGCAATATCATCTGCATAGATTAACATTTGTAAATATACTGGTCTTAATCTCCAATTTCCCACTTTAGTTCTATGTGTCCTACGTTTACATATAAAATCAACTTTGACTGAAGAAATTTCTTCGATTAAGTTAGATGATCCAAATTCAGTTATTTCTTTTCTGTTTAAAGTATACGAGTGGCAGATTGTGCAAAAAGAATAACCGTTATTATTAATATATATGGTAGATACATTTATATATATAAATATTTTTTTTTCTTGCCTTAATATACAAACATTCTTATATTTCATAAGCCTTTTTCGTGTTCAGCAGTATCAAATAACATAATCTATAATTATATTATGTTTATAACAACCATTTTATTATTAATGGATATGATAGGTACATTCATAAATTTTCAATCAACTGTTTTACTAAACGAAAATTATCGTTTTATAAAGCTTTATTATGTTTAGCAGCATCAAACACCATAACATGATAACAATTTGGAGAACAGTCAACCTTCTTCTTATTGTCCGCCATTATTTACAACGTACAAAAGAAACCAGTGTATCCAACAGAGTGTGCGAAAGTCGCCAAAAAGTAGTTGGAAAGTCGCTAGATTTCTTATTGTCAACAAAGAAAGATTAAATTTTGTCACTATGAGGTGCTAAGAAGGTCGCTAAATCACTATTTAAGCAATATAGAAGTTAAAAGAAATTGTCGTCGAAAAAGAGTTAAAGTCGCTAAATTGGCTACACTGAACAAACCTGTACAACATGGCCCGCGCATCACATACTTCACCTGTTTATGCGATGTTGCCAAGTCCTTTTCACGTGAACTTAGATTGCATTTGAACCAGGGTAATTTGATCGCAGAAAAGTTTTATACAATAGCGGTCTTACTAATAAACCGTGTATAGTTTATATACGAGACTTATGCAGCGTTGAGACAGAAAACGTTACTAATAAACCGTGAATAAGCTATGGACGTATAAACAGGCTGTAACTATACAATGGGAATTGCTTTGCAGTAGTTATACATACGAAACCCCTTGTTTAAGCGTTGTATACAGAGAAAAAAATGGCCGCCCCTCTAACAGCTGTTCATATCGACTGTCATTTTATGATAATGGATGCCTTGTAACCACAGAAGAACACACCAAAGAGCACAGAATAAGTAGAATAATATTGCTGTAGCTTGTACTCTTTGGCAAAATATAGTGTGGTAATCGATTAGAGCTAGTTGTACTATTGATATTTCACACTCCACAGTAGAGCACTCTACCGGATGTAATAGAGAACCTCAGATATTCTATTACCTTTCGTAACGAAGTAATGACGAAACTATGACGTAGCTGTGTAACAGTTATACTGTTATACACGACGTATGTAGTGATTATTAGTAAGGAATTTACACACGGCTTATAAACGAGCTACTCATTGTATAAGTATAAGACAGTTAAACGTCTGTATATAGAGTTTTTATTAGTAAGACCGTAGAAGAAGTGTCTGAACTCGGTTCACTTTCCGATCTTCGATCAAAATTGATCTTTAGTCAGGGAGTTTTATACAATTGGGCCTTAGAAAACAATAGAATATTTCCAATACTCACTGCACGTGTACTTGCTTTCATCCTCTCCATTCGGGCAGTCTATGTGACCGTTGCAGATGAATCTCTGGGGCAGGCAGATGGAGGAGTTCCCGCAGGGGAACGTGCCTTCCGCGCAGGCGCCTGGAACATGAACAGGAACGTTATTCATTACAAATCTGGATGTCTTGAGCTAATTTACACTTAATTTTAATGTGAAACAGTGCAGCAGACATGCTGGACATATGTTTGCACCGCTTTTGCGAGTCAAACCTAAGTTATCGGCATTCTTACCGAACACGAGGTTACTTTTTGAAGGCCGACTCGTTGGGTTTTCCCGGCCTCTTGTTCCAACAAAGGATACAATACATGGGTGTTTCTTATCATTTATTGTACTATAAGCAGTAACATGAGCTGCAACCAGGAAATCAAAAGAAGGATGGCAATGGCCAAGGAAACTTTTAATAGCAAAAGGCGCATCTTCTGCGGACCTCTGGAAAAAGAACTAAGGAAGAGACTAGTGAAGTGCTTTGCGTGGAGTGTGGCATTATATGGGGCGGAAGCATGGATATTACGACGAAGTGAAGAGAAGCGAATAGAAGCATTTAAAATTGTGGATAAGGAGAAGACTGGAACGTGTGAAGTGGAAAGACAGAATATGAAATTAAGTTGTGTTGGAAAGTGTGGGTGAAGAAAGAATGATGCTGAAACCAATCAGGAAGAGGAAAAAGAATTGGTCGAGCCATTTGCAGAGAAGAAACTGTCTACTGAAGGATGCACTGGAAGGAATGGTGAACGGGAGAAATATCAGATGATAGACGACATTAAGATCATGTATCATATGAGGAGACAAAATGAAGGCAGAAAATAGGAAAGATTGAAGTATGTATGTATGTATGTATGTATGTATGCATGTATGTATGTATGTATGTATGTATGTATGTATGTATGTATGTATGTATGTATGTATGTATGTATGTATGTATGTATGTATGTATGTGTGTATGTATTTATACTGCAAGTGGGAAAGCACCCGGTGGCAGTGGTATACACAATATAAGCAATACACAATAAAATTACAACACACAATACAATTAGATATACAAAACAATTAGATATACAAAACAATTAGATATACAAAACAATTATATATACAGTGCAATAAGAATACACAATACAATTATACACAATAATTACAATACTACATAAAATGACCTAATTAATAAGTGAACCTAATTTCACATTACAACCTACATATGTATAGGCCCCACATAAGTTTCACGTTGGTACTGATAACAACCTTTCACTTTACTCTCATCTCACTCACTGTACTGGCACTGTGACACATTTCACTGACACTAGAACACATTTCACTGACACTATATAACTTCAGTGACACTATAGAAACACATTTCATTGACACTATAAATTATCACTGATCGGAACTATTCACTGCACTGTAAAACCATAAAGGCTGGTTCAAAATAAACCGGGAACGGAAACGACAACGAGAACGAGAATGGAAATGTTGAAATAAATGTGTTTAAATGTGAACATTCACAATTAACTATTGTGAATGCTCACATTTAAATACATTTATTTTAACATTATTTCCGTTCTCGTTCTCTTTGTCGTTTCCGTTCCCGATTTATGTGAACCAGCCATAACTTCACTGACTCACCTTGCTTCACTGATAGAACAGTTCAAACAAGACAAATAATTACACCCTTATTCATACTTATAAACAGAACTACATTTAAACTAAACATTTCTAGTCTAAGACCCTCTTACAAGCTATTTTTAAATAATTTACAATTCAAGCCAATGCAAGGGAGTAACTCGTCAGGCTGGGTTTGCAGCGAAAGACCTGCCCTTGGGCAGAACACTTAATCAATAATGAATTAATTCTTTGAGGTATTTCAAACAAAAAAGATTAATATAGTTTTGTTCATTTTTGCTTCCTTTAGTAGAAAGAATAAAATTGTGTTATGTGAAACATTTCATAACCTGTTTTGAGAAAGCCTAGATTCAATACCGAATAAGCTCAGTTAATTTAAGAGAGCAGTGTAGTATGATATCTGGTTTGATTTCCTGAATGACGATTAATATTTCGAGTGCTCTCCCCAATGCCCACAAACACCCACCCCACCCCATCCCTCAATTCGGAAGTAAACAGAGGATGTCAACAACTCTATACACAGGCAAATTAAAAGTAAGGGGAATAAAAATTCGCTGTCTGTTTTAAGTTGTTGAAAGTAGAAGTGCTTGTGTCAGCGTAGGAGGTTATGAATTGCTGCTTGAGAGCATCACTTTTATTACTTCATGTAGGCCCGAGTGTATAAACCATTTAATCTTAGATCAGAGGTTAAATTGATCCTTGTTTCAGCTGAACTTGGAATTTTGTGTTGTATAAAGTCTAATCTGAGATTAATTTGTCTCAAACTAAAGTCAACTTTGACTGAAGAAATTTCTCCGATTAAGTTAGATGATTCAAGTTCATTTATTTCTTTTCTGTTTGAAATATACGAGTGACAGATTGTGCAAATAAAATATCCATTATTATTAATATTAATAGATATGTTAGGTACATTTACATATATTTCTTTCAATTTCTTGCCTTAATACACAAACAATCTTATATTTTATAAGGCTCTATCGTGTTCAGCAGTATCAAATAACATAATCTATAATTATATTATGTTTATAACAACCATTAATTATTAATGGATATGATAGGTACATTCATAAATGTTCAGTTAACTGTATTACTAAACGAAAATTGTCGTTTTACAAAGCTTTATTATGTTTAGCAGTATCAAACACCATAACATGATAACAACTTGGAGAACAGTCAACCTTCTTCTTATTGTCCGCCATTATTTACATTGCACAAAAAAACCAGTGTCTCCAACAGAGTTTAATACGGAAAATCGCCAAAAAGTAGTTGTAAAGTCGCTAGATTTCTCATTATCAACAAAGAAAGATTAAATTTTGTCACTATGGGGTGCTAAAAAGGTCACTAAATCCCTATTTAAGCAATATAAAAGTTAAAAGAAATTGTTGTTGAAAAAGAGTTAAAGTCGCTAGATTGGCAACACTGAACAAACCTGTATAACATGGTCCGCGCATCACGTATTTCACCTGTTTATGCGATGCTGCCAAATCTTTTTCACGTGAACTTAGATTACATTTGAACCAAGGTAATTTGATCGCAGAAAAGTTTTATACAATAGAAGAAGTGTCTGAACTCGGTTCACTTTTCGATCTTCGATCAAAGTTGATCTTTAGTCAGGGAGTTTTATACAATTGGGCCGTAGTGGCTACGTCAAGCAAAACGCAGTTAGGAATCGGGAAATACTTAAATAAATAGCTATTTATACGGTAGGTGAAGGAACAAAGCACCTGTCTCGTATTTCACACCTGCTTGCGGCTTCCCCACAGCGAGGACTGTCCCCGTCACTTTGATTTCCCAGCGGACCTTGTCGTGGGAAAAGCAAATCGATGCAGTGTTTGCATCTGTCTCACTTTCAACTAATTTCGAAACGATCTGATCGGCGCGTGTTGACACCCGAGATCCACCCTCGCGTGTGGTGCAGATTCGGTTGACATGTGGAGGAATTCGACGGCCACATGCACTGGATGCCGTCGTATCCGATGCAGAAGCGATCTGTACGCTGTCAACAAGGCACGCTATTGATTCGGAAAACTACAAGAAGGCCACCGAAAGTGGTTCAGAGGACGTGAACTGAATTCGGATGTGGGTTTGAACCAGGGTTTAAGCTAGAAAATAGATAACTGTCGCGCAAATGCATAAATTAGAAATTATATTTGTGCAAATTGCAGAAAAAACTTGTGCAACATTCTAAATCATTGTACAGAAAGATAAAATTAGTAAGATTTGCAGAAACAAAAAATTAGTAACTTGCTTCTTGGAGTTTTATTACTTACTCTAGGGCCCAATTGTATAAAACTCCCTGACTAAAGATCAACTTTGATCGAAGATCGAAAAGTAAACCGAGTTCAGACACTTCTTCTATTGTATAAAACTTTTCTGCGATCAAATTACCTTGGTTCAAATGCAATCTAAGTTCACGTGAAAAGGATTTGGCAACATCGCATAAACAGGTGAAATACGTGATGCGCGGACCATGTTATACAGGTTTGTTCAGTGTTGCCAATCTAGCGATTTTAACTCTTTTTCAACAACAATTTCTTTTAACTTTTATATTGCTTAAATAGGGATTTAGTGACCTTTTTAGCACCCCATAGTGACAAAATTTAATCTTTCTTTGTTGATAATGAGAAATCTAGCGGATTTACAACTACTTTTTCGCGACTTTCCGTATTACATTCTGTTGGAGACACTGGTTTTTTGTGCAATGTAAATAATGGCGGACAATAAGAAGAAGGTTGACTGTTCTCCAAATTGTTATCATGTTATGGTGTTTGATACTGCTAAACATAATAAAGCTTTATAAAACGACAATTTTCGTTTAGTAATACAGTTAATTGAACATTTATGAATGTAGCTATCATATCCATTAATAATTAATGGTTGTTATAAACATAATATAATTATAGGTTATGTTATTTGATACTGCTGAACACGATAGAGCCTTATAAAATATAAGAATGTTTGTGTATTAAGGCAAGAAATTGAAAGAAATATATATAAATGTACCTAACATATCTATTAATATTAATAATACTGGATATTTTATTTGCACAATCTGTCACTCGTATATTTCAAACAGAAAAGAAATAACTGAACTTGGATCATCTAACTTAATCGGAGAAATTTCTTCAGTCAAAGTAGACTTTAGTTCGAGACAAATTAATCTCAGATTAGACTTTATACAACACAAAATTCCAAGTTCAGCTGAAACAAGGATCAATTTAACCTCTGATCTAAGATTAAATGGTTTATACAATCGGGCCTAGGTATAATTAAGTAAATAATTTGGTCTATAGGCCTGCCTATGTTTACAATAAATCACTGCTGGATTGGTATCACATAAAGTTCGGGGGGGGGGGGAATTCAAAACCGGTAACTCCCCCTTGCGTACGCCCCTGAATGGAAAAAAAGAACACTTCCGACTTATTATTCTGTTTCAGTTTACTTTATTCGACAAAAGGTTGAAAATTGTTGTCCAGCATAATCGAGGAGAATTACTGTGGAGTTTGATAGTTGATTGATGAGAGAAAAACAGAAGAACCCCGAAAAAAAGTCACTGTGCTGCATATTTTTACTTAAAACTACGAATGGGCACAATGACACATGGGGAATACAAGAAGAACAAGGGGAATACAAAGAGAACAAGGGGAATAAGAGGAATAGAAGGAGAACAAGACGAATAGAAGGAGAAAAAGGGGACTAGAAGGAGAACAAGGGGAATACAAGGAGAACAAGGGGAATACAAGGAGAACAAAGGAAATACAAGGAAAGTAAAGGGAATACAAGGAAAATAAGGGGGGGAATACAGGGAGAACAAGGGAGTACACGGAGAACAAGGGGAATAGAATGGGAATAATAACAATACAAGGAGTACAAGGGAAATACAAGGAGAACAAGGGAAATACAAGGAGAACAAGGGGAATACAAGGAGAACAAGGGGAATACAAGGATAACAAGGGGAATAAGAGGAATAGAAGGAGAACAAGACGATTAGAAGGAGAAAAAGGGGACTAGAAGGAGAACAAGGGGAATACAAGGAGAACAAGGGGAATACAAGGAGAACAAAGGAAATACAAGGAAAGTAAAGGGAATACAAGGAAAATAAGGGGGGGATACAGGGAGAACAAGGGAGTACACGGATAACAAGGGGAATAGAATGGGAATAATAACAATACAAGGAGGACAAGGGAAATACAAGGAGAACAAGGGGAATACAAGGAGAACAAGGGGAATACAAGGAGAACAAGGGGAATACAAGGATAACAAGGGGAATACAAGGAGAACAAGGGAAATACAAGGAGAACAAGGGGAATACAAGGAGAACAAGGGGAATACAAGGAGAACAAGGGGAATACAAGGAGAACAAGGGGCATACAAGGAGAACAAGGAATACACAAGGAGAACAAGGGGAATACACGGACAACAAGAGGAATAGAAGGAGAACAAGGGGAATCCAAGGAGAAAAACAGGAATACAAGGAGAACAAGGAGAATTCAAGGAAAGTAAGGGGAATACCAGGAGAACAAGGGGAGTACAAGGAAATAAGGGGAATACAAGGAGAACAAGGGGAATACAAGGATAACAAGGGGAATGCAAGGAGAACAATGGGAATACAAGGAGAACAATGGAAACATAAGGATAACAAGGGAGATACAAGAACAACGAGGACAGGGATTGCGTTTTGTATCTGACGTCAATTCTTAAGTTATCCTCCCAAACTTCGTGAGAAGAAAAGAACCCTGACAACGCTGACTTCGTCCACCATCAAAGACATATTTCCGAGGTCTGGCAATTAAACCCGGCTTGTTTTCTTGACAGTGTCATTCGCTGGCCCTTAGTCATCAAGACAGCTGAAGGGGGAAGAGTGCAACATATCGACAGACTGACGCATACGTCTTTGGTAATGTGCGCGCCTCTTGTTTAAGTTTTTGAAGTAAGATATTAAGTTACGAACAGTTGAGATAAGTTACGAAGTCCAGAAAACAAGATCAAAGGAGAACACCGCTGTTCATTTTCGCGGTTAATTTTCCATCCGCTTTCAGAGATCGAGGATTCAGAAATAGCGAGCGAGGCTCTGTCATGTGGTCACGAAGGCGTCAGTAAACGCTGAGACAACGAGGCACACTTTGACGACTGGTCACCGTTTTGTTCATATTCTAAATCTAAAATGAAGCTCTCGTGTTTGTCAGAGAACTGGAATCTGTTCTGGCACCCGCACAGCTGGCTTACTGGATTTGTGACATCACAGCGAACTAAAAGGCACCAAGTCATGGATACACTAGCAGTGTGATGATAGACAAGAAATCGTGTCATACCAAAAAAAAAAAAAAAAAAAGAGTGAGTGAGTGACGGGGTATTAAATATTCAGGATCATCAAGCAGGTTTCATACAAGGAAGATCAACATGTGATCAGATTTTCATTCTTCAACAACTTATGTCTAAAAACTGGGAATTTGGAAAGGATTTACATTTGCTTTTTGTTGATTTTGAAAAAGCTTATGATACTGTAAGGAGAAAATATTTATGGTCAGTTTTGGCAGAGTTTGGAATACCACAAAAATTAATACAGTTAATAAAGGAATGCATGAATAATTCGAAATGTAAAATTAAAATTGGAATTTTTATTTCAGATAGTTTTGAAGTTCAATCTGGAGTGAGACAGGGAGATAAATTGTCACCCATACTTTTTAATTTTGTCTTAGAAAAGGCATTACAGAAACTTAGGAATGAAAATATTGGAATTTCATTGAGCAATGGCAAAATTAATTTATTAGCATATGCTGATGATATTGTCCTTCTAGGACAAACAGAAGATGATATCAAGAAACTTTTTAGAGTTTTAGTAGAAGAAACAAGAATAACAGGGTTAAAAATTAATTATGATAAAACTAAATACATGAATATATCACGTACCTCAAATAATAGATAGTCACTTATAATAGATGATTGGGAATTTCAAAAAGTTGCTGAATTTAAATACCTAGGAGGTATAATTAATGAAACAGGCTTATTTGGGAAGGAAATTGAATATAGACTCATTACGGCAAATAAGTGTTGCTACTCCCTTCATGAATTGCTTAGTTCCAAACTCCTTTCTAGATTGTCAAAATTAAGATGCTATAAAACAATAATCCTACCAACTCTCCTATATTGCTGCGAAACTTGGATATTAACAAAAAAAAAAAAAAAAAAAAAAAAAACGACAAAATCCCTTTTTAATTTTGAGAACAAAATCTTGAGGAAGATTTTTGGTCCCATTCAAGAAAATAACACATGGAGAATTTTGAACAACAGGGAACTAAGGGATATTTATAAAGATCCGGACATAACAGCCTTAATAAAAAGTCGAAGACTACGTTGACTTGGACACGTTCTACGGCGTGATGAAGACTCTCTTCTACGAAAAGCTTTCGACTATTCTCCAAGATGTAAGAGACCTCTTGGTAGGCCTCGTCGCCGTTGGCAGGACCAAGTATAAAAAAAAAAAATGTTATGTTTTATTTAACGACGCTCGCAACTGCAGAGGTTATATCAGCGTCGCCGGATGTGCCGGAATTTTGTCCCGCAGGAGTTCTTTTACATGCCAGTAAATCTACTGACATGAGCCTGTCGCATTTAAGCACACTTAAATGCCATCGACCTGGCCCGGGATCGAACCCGCAACCTTGGGCATAGAAGGCCAGCGCTATACTAACTTGCCAACCAGGTCGACTGACCAAGCATATGATAATCTTTTTACAGGGGGAGGACGACAAGAAGATGCAGAAAACAGAGACGAATGGCGATATATCGTGAATGAGACTAAAAACCACTTAGTTTTTGAAATGCCCTAAATTGAATTGAATTTACTGAATTGACGAGGTATTAATCGAACGCCTGTAATTGCGTTAAAAGTTTATGTTGTTTGTGATTGTTACTGTGAGCATCATTAGAATTGAATAATTTCTAGGGAAAGAGTGTTCCGGGACCGGGTATCGATTCCGCATGTTTGTGATTTGAAATACAATTTTGATGTTTTTCTTTTCATTTGTCTTTACACTCCCCCGCACTTAAATTTAACAAGACGGAGCCTTCTCGTTAACAATTTCATAATCGCTTCATCGTTCCATGAGGTCTAGTCTCGAGACAAAAATACAATCGATAGTCGAAACGATCCACACATGAATATCACGCAAATGAATTTTATAAAATTCTATTGACTAACTAGCCGTACCTGTGCGCTCCGCTGCACCTGTTAGAAATAAATATAAAATAATTACATAAATAGGACATTTGGTCCAGGGAACATTCGTGTTTGATAGAAGGATAAATCGTTTAATATGTTATTTAATTTAAATTGTATTTAAATAATTAAAATGCGATCATTTTGGTCCAGAAAGCACTCATTTGGTGCAATGACAATCCCTTTAACATGTTTCTTAATTTTTATTACATGCAACCATAGTTTAATGAACATTGACATCATTTAGATTTAATGTGTATATTTTATTTTACTTGCTATATGTTTCCATTGAATTATGGTAATAACTTAATTTTAACCCTTGTTGTTTTCTACGTATTCAGTAAATGGCGCTTGGCCCACTATGGTTCTGAACCCTTAAAATAACTTAAATTATATTATATTATATAGTATTATATTATATTATATTATATTATATTATATTATATTATATTATATTATATTATATTATATTATATTATATTATATTATATTATATTATATTTTATTTTATTATATTATATTATATTGTATTGTATTATTTGCAACACATTATTGAGAACCTCGAATCCTCTTGTCGTTTCTACAAGGAACATAGCAGCAGAAAAGAAAGTATGTTCCAGGAAGTTAAAAATTCCACCTGAAGATCTGGATATAAGTAACATCAATGTCCATAAACTACGACAAAATCTTAGGAAACAAGAGTACGACAAATGGTGTGCGCTTCCACATAAAGGAAAAGGTGTTATTTTATTTCAAGAATATACTCCCGGAAATAAATGGATTTTTTCTAAGGAGGGTCTGTCTTCCTCTGAATGGAGGGACGCAATTAAGATGAATGCTAACGTAGCACCAGTGAGAAGTCTTCATGGGAGATCCTTGGACGGTTTCCGTTGCAGATACTGCAACGAGATTGAAACCTTAGCACACGTCCTAGGATCCTGTCAGCATGGAGAACTCCTGAGAAATTCACGCCATCATAACATCCGAAAACTAATAGCACAAGCCCTTAGAAACAAATCCTTCGAGGTCCATGAAGAGGTGCACTGCGTTGCGTCTGAAGGCGGCGGAATTAGAAGAGCGGACATCGTGGCTCTAGACAAGACTAATAGTAAAGGCTTTATACTGGACCCAACTGTTAGATTTGAGATGAGCCAGACCCAACCATCCGAGGTCAACAAAGAAAAACAACAAATTTATGAGCCTACTATTCCGTATTTTCGAGAAAAATATCAGATGGAAGGCACCTGGGAAGTACATGGTTTAATGATCGGAGCGAGGGGCACCATCCCACGATCAACTGTAAACACTATCAAAACATTTGGAATCCATGACATCATTCCAAAAATAATTACTTCAACCATTAAAGGGTCTTTGGCAATTCTGAAAAATCATTTATACGGAATATCATAATACCCCCCCCCCTTTTCTATTCGTTAGTGTGTGATTGTTACAAATATATGTACAAATTTATTATTTCTTAAACTTAAGCTCCTAGTTCACATTTAAATTTGGCTCATCTATCTTACTGTAATCATTACTATTCTTATATGTGTGTTATTCTGTGTTTTTGGCAACCCAGGATGCCTGGGCAGACTATTTCTTGAAATATATTATATATATTGTATAGTATAGTATTATATTATATTATATTATATTATATTATATTATATTATATTATATAACATTACATTACATTATTATATCAGAAGTTACTGTAATAACATTATAGTATTTTGTCCATCTAGAGAAACTACACTTTCCAATGGTGAAATAATAATGACTTATACAAATCGGTTAATTTATCTTCCGATATTACTTCATATAAACACAGAAACATTCTCTGTAGGCTATCTTTCATAGCTTTCGATTGTTGTTGTCCAAGGCCCCTTATAGACCAAGTTATTTGTTTTTTATTTCGTTACACGGCCCTAGATGGCAGTTATTTTAATTTTAAAACTAATTTATCTCATTAAATATCAGTCCTATCAAAATTTTTCAAAGAATAAAACTTATCGCAAATGATTTTTAAAGAAACTTTTGTTATGTAACATTTTTCACAAAAATCAATAATAAGCGAGATATTTCGGTTTATTTAATTCAGATCCCCTTTTAAATAATTTATTTTGAATGCCATATAGCCTAAAATCTAAGTTACAACGAACTTAATTTATATTCCAATTTTCATCGAAATCCGTTCAGCCATTATCGCGTGAAAATGTAACAAACATACAGACAGACAGACATACAAACAAAAATTTCAAAAAAGCGATTTTCGGTTTCAGGGTGGTTAATTATACATGTTAGGACCAATTATTTTTGGAAAATCGAAAATTACCAGAAAAATTTCGGCTACAGATTTATTATTAGCATAGATTGTACACCTCTGATTGAGGTTCTGGCTGATATGTGCAGCTGTCGGAAAAAAAAGTGGCCGTACTCGTGAACGCCGAATATTTTCTAAGTCCACTCCGGATAACGATGATGTTACATGATACATACGCTTTTAGAAACAGTTTCAGAATTAAGATGTTTAAGCAGGAGTCATTCACATCTGTGTCTCGTAAAGTAGCGGTAGTGTGTTCGCTAAATGATTCGAAGATTGTGAGTTCGAGCCTTGTTAAAGTTATTTTATTTTGTTATCGTTCTTTAGCGATATAAATAATATTCAAGTTATAATTTATATTCTGTTATCTTTCCTTAGCGATATAAATAATATTCAAGTTATCTTTTGAATTTTGTTATCGTTCTTTAGTGATGTAAATAATAATCAAGTTATAATTTATATTCTGTTATCGTTCCTTAGCGATATAAATCATATTGAAGTTATCTTTTGTATTTTTTTATCGTTCTTTAATGATATAAATAATATTCAAGTTATCATTATATTCTGTTATCGTTCCTTAGCGATATAAATAATATTGTTGTTATCTTTTGTATTTTGTTATCGTTCTTTAGTGATATAAATAATATTCAAGTTATCATTTATATTCTGTTATCGTGCCTTAGCGATATAAATAATATTGAAGTTATCTTTTGTATTTTGTTATCGTTCTTTAGTGATATAAATAATATTCAAGTTATCATTTATATTCTGTTATCGTTCCTTAGCGTATAAATAATATTCAAGTTATCATTTATATTCTGTTATCGTTCTTTAGCGTATAAATAATATTCAAGTTATCATGTACAGTATATTCCGTTACCGCTCCTTATCGATATAAATAATATTCAAATTATGTTTTGTATTCAGTTACCGTTATTTAGCGATATAAATAATATTCAAGTTATCATTTATATTCTGTTATACTTTGTTAGCGATATAAATAATATAAATTTAATGTTAGATTTGAAACAATATAGTTGCATAATACTAGTGTTAGTTGTTTCTTCTTATAATAGGCCCTTTAAAAAAATCTGCCTCCAAGCTCGAAAAGACTAATTGATTTCGTGGATTTTCCAGATCGATATAAAGTAGATAAAAGAGTGACAAGATTGGCGATTGAATTTTTATTCGGGTGGAAAATTATAGTCATTACCACCCGCGATCATCTGCGGAAACTAGAGAGATTGAATTATAGGATTTGTGACAGCAAATTCATATCTGTGTCAACTGTAAACTAACCGTGGAAATATCAGAGGTCAGTGGTTTCCATTAGCCATGGATTTTCTCTGAAATAAATAAAAAAAAAAAAAACATTATTACGAATTACTTCAACTGATAAAGTGAGAAACAGCACATTCTCTTTGGAGAGCGGATGTCATCCTGATTTAATTCAATGGATTATTACCTTGTTGCCATTATCACAATAACAGAAGCTTTGCCACAATGCCATGTGGATGTTTGCACCAGCTAGTACACGTTTTATGCAGGATGTCTGATTCAAGCCGTTCATAAATTGTTTTAGGCATCACGCACAACACAACTAGGGGTGCAGAGACAATGTTTTTCGTCGTTGAAATTATCTAACTCGCAGCGCTTGTATTTTAGTTCAAGTAGCAGCTAAAATAATAAATAGACATAGGTTCGGTGGACTAATAAATTGATATAGTAATTCATACGATGCGTGAGTAAAGAAACAAACATTTATAATACGCTGATCTCTGGAAGATAGTTCATGGCTCTTACTATGGATCTTACCCTTAACTTGGCAAAGCTTCATTTCTCACACTAGTTTATTAAACCTTGTCGGACCGTAAAGAAAACAACTATCGCAATGTCCTTATTTTTATATGTTGTACAATATTATCTACACTTATAATAAATCTGTAGCCGAAATTTTTCTGGTAATTTTCTATTTTCCAAAAATAATTGGTCCTAACATATATAATTAACCACCCTGAAACCAAAAATCGCTTTTTTGAAAATTTTGTTTGCATGTCTCTCTGTCTGTCTGTCTGTCTATATGTTTGTTACCTTTTCACGCGATAATGGCTGAACGGATTTCGATGAAAATTGGAATATAAATTAAGTTCGTTGTAACTTAGATTATAGGCTATATGGCATTCAAAATACATTATTTAAAAGGGGGGTTATAAGGGGGCCTGAATTAAATAAATCGAAATATCTCGCTTATTATTGATTTTTGTGAAAAATGGTACATAACAAAAGTTTCTTTAACAACAATTTCCGATAAGTTTTATTCCTTGAAAAATGTTGATGGGACTGATATTTAATGAGATAAATGAGTTTTAAAATTACAATAGCAACGCCATCTAAGGCGGTGTAATGAAATAAAAAAACAAATGACTTCGTCTATAAGGGGCCTTGGACAACAACAATCGAAAGCTATGAAACATAGCCTACAGAGAATGTTTCTGTGTTTGTATGAAGTAATATGTTAAGCTAAATTAACCGATTTGTATAATTAATTATTAATTCACCATTGGAAAGTGTAGTTTCTCTAGATGGACATAATGCTATAATGTTATCACAGTAACTTCTGAGTGAATCGAGGACAGGTAAGATTAAAATAGCTTCTTATGCACAGAAAACTTGATAGGCTATTCTGTACATTCGTTCCTGTATTTCCCAAAATAATGTTTATGTCTCTGATCAAAATGATTGCACTTTAATTTTTTTTTAAATTTAAATTAAGTAACATACTAAACGATTTATTCTTCTATCAAACACGAATGTTCCCTTGATCAAATGTCCTATTTTAATTATGTAATTACTTTATATTTATATCTAACGGGTGCAGCGGAGCGCACGGGTATGGCTAGTAGTATTATGAAATTTTAATTTTCCTACCAATTTTTTTCTATTATTCTATTAAAATTATAGCATATAGCCTATTAACCTGTTGTATCCTATCATTTTTATTAGAACCTGTTGTGATTTTCTCTCTGTACTGTTTCTTCTCTCACCTCTTTTTATATTTATGTTAGTATTTTTATTATATTTCTTTCTTATTTACTACCTCCTGTAATTTATTTTTTGTATTTGTACTTCTGGTCAGTGCTAAAATTGTTACATTTCCTCATTAGTGGTATGTACCTCGAAAAAAGACATATTCACGTCAAAACTATATGGAATGAGGCGCAAGATTACGAAGAATAACTTTTGGATACAATGAATTACTTGTATACATCAAATCTATCGAGAGCACTATAGTCGGAAATTTGTTTTAACTCTTAAATTGACAAAGTATCCTATAGGATACAACAGGTTAATATGCTATCTATATATATAATTTGAACTGGTAATGAAAATTACGGGAAAACGGCTGAACGGATTTTAATAAATGACTCCTCATTTTGAAGCTTGGAACCCAAAGTTTTTCAGAAAAATAGTAGTTTTCAGTGAAATGTCAATTTCCCTACATCATTTCCCTATTTTTCAGAATCCATCTGTCGTCAGTTTTGAGAAAATGGCTTTTACAATAAAACAAAACACACACTACAATAAACGATATTACACGAAGGCCATGACCTGCAGGATTGCTGACATATTTAGAGTTCAGATGGCGTATAAAAATAATTTACAGGTCTGATTCTCTGGTCTGTAGTTTTCCGAGTACAGCTGTGTATTGGATATTAAGAACTACAAAACGTAAGAATGCTTAATGAGATTATTACCATTAAAAATGAAATATTATTATAGTTAATATAATTATGTGAGTATACCTATTTACCACTAATTAGGCCTACACACATTAATGCTATATTGATGATATGAAAGTGAACCTTTTGAGGTTTTATGTAGGCCTAAGTAGACGCAGAGAAAGAATATTTTAAATTACACCTTCATTTCTATAATTTACTGAATAACAGCTATAAATAATGTTACTGAAAACTATAAAACTTACGTAAGGTAACAATACTGTTATTAAAAATGAAATATTTTATAGTTATTAGTCAAGTGATGTGGGTCTTTCTCATATATTTAATGGCAGTGTGATGTACATATTTATATGTGTGATTCTCTAATTTTCCTAGGTAGTAATGATTCAAGTTTCCTATTTTAGGTGCGTCCTGAAACTAAATAAAAATTAATTTCATATTTCTTTGGTTTAATCGAACCTAAAATTTTCTAAACTCTCACCTACAATCCTCAATGACCTGAAATAGCTACTGCATTACTCCCACATGAAAAATTTTCTGATCGTCCTGACATTGTTACTTGCGTTTTCGCATTGAAACTCAAGAACTGAAAATGGATAGGTTCAAGGAAAAGTATTTACATAAAAAGCATTCAGAGGGAGTAGGCCTATGTTGCACTATTATGGAAGCAAATAACTTTCAAAATGTCTGGTATTCTTCATTGGAAATAAATTTGAACTTCTAATGAACTTAGTTTGCAGCATTTGCTGCACAAGCCACTAGTATGCTATAATTATTTTAATATGACGATGGAGAAAAAATTTGTAGGAAATAGTAATATGCGTTACAAGAGCGGTATGTTGAAGTTTTCGTATTCGAGGAAAAGTTTGAAAAAGCGAAACGTAGTTGAGCTTTTTTAATTTCCGAGAATTGAAAGAAAACATACCGCTCGTGTATCGTACATTATTTTGTGCGAAGATCGTTTATTACATACCTGAAAGCGGAATTTCTAATTAGTTGCAATGAAATCTCCATCTTGGTTTCTGTTCAATGACGGCAAATTTGCAAAACAAAAATATCTATCTTCAACATTGTTGCTATAAAATGTTTTCTGTATTTACTATACTCCAGCAGGCCGTGATATACGTCTGTCTTTTTTTTCCCCCAGTCTATGATGAGTCTGGGATCGTGTTGATTTTTTCACGGCTTCCTTAATGTCACTTGCATCACGAATGCAGTAACTTTAGTGGAGTTGTAGAGCTTACTTAATTTTTACAAATATTTAAAAACAATAATTAACAGTGCAATTTAGGTGAAATTGCAGTGGTAAGTTTCCAATTTATAATTGAACGTCTCTAAAAATAATATGTTAGAAGCCTAAAGCAGTAAAATCAATATGTCACTTAAGCGATAAGAAGAGGGAAATTGTTATGTGTGTTAGGTTGGGAATACTGAATGTGAAATTTTACACTTTCCGCGGATTGGTTTTGTGCGGAAACCAAGCAAATACGCACGATCTCGCACAAATTAAAATTTCACAATACTGTAATATTGTACACCATATAAAATATGGACATTGCGATAGTTGTTTTCTTTACGGTCCGATACGGTTTAATAAACTAGTGTGAGAAATGAAGTTTGACCAATTTAAGGGTTAATATATCAGTAAGGGAAGATGATAATTATTATTTGGTTGCACTGCGTTGCATTGATGCACGTGTTCGTAAGTTCTGTAAGCAGCTGCACCCTTGACCCAAAATGACAGACAATGCGCTGTAAGTACCATGGGGCGGAGGTGAGATGCTAATCAGTGCTGGAAATAGAGCGAACGAAACCCTTCTACAGACTTCAATTTTGACGGGCTCTGGAGCATGACTGCTACCTGGGGCTCCTCTATCTCTGACGGCTGCAGTTCGCTGTAGTTACGCAATATTTTTTCAGGTGTGTAGGGAGGTAGAGCTCCCTTGCGCTAGGAGGTGGTAACTGTTTGGCATCACGCTACATCAACTGTTTACCGACACGAAATAACCACCTGCACTCACGACAGAGATAAATATATTTTCCCATTCATCAGGCCAAATCTGCGACCATTTTAATTGAAATTCCATCACTCTAATGTTTAGAGAACTCCTTTCATAAACGGCTGTCAGACGAAAAGTATGTTTTCACTTGCATTACCTACAAATCAAGTATCTTGAAGGGTTGGACCCTTTAAACAATTTCATTCACACAGTGACAGTTTTGAATTAGCTTTATTGGTTCAGAAGTAGGGAGATTTCTGGTCACGTGGTCGGCGTGGATAAGTGGCTGTCAAGATGGTTCTTTGAGTTAAGTACGGTAATCATATTATACAGAGTGTTAAAAAAGTAACCAATATTTTAGGAGGTGATAGTATGCATCAAAACAAGAAAATAATGTCTAATAAACATGAGTCCTGTAACACATACTTTCTGAGATATAAACACTTGTTCATAGGAGGTGCCATTCATGGCAATGCATTTCTCTGCACTACAATACAGCAGACTACCAGATAATCATACCGTAGTTGACATCCCTGGCATGGAATAATGATACGTCGCAAGGAATACTGAAAACAAAAGTCTGGCTGCGGATATGAGCGGGGTTCAGCAGAGATGGTGTGAATTTTAGTAATCAGCATGTGTGGGCTGATGAAAATCCCCATGCAGTTGAAGAAAAAGGCATCAGCACCGATTCCCAATCAACTTACGGACATGCATTCTTGGTGATAGATTAATAGGGCTATACGTGCTACCACAGAGATTAACTGGGAATCGTTATCAGGAATGTTTTATTGACGTATTAAAACAAATTTCAAAGAGTGCGTGATTCCTTACGCCAAAGGACAGAGGAATGCATTGCCTTGAATGGATGCCACATTGACCATCTCCTATGAACAAGTGTTCAGATCTCAGAATGTATGTGTTGTAGGACCCATGTTTATTAGACATTATTTTCTTGTTTTGATGCATACTAGCACCTCCTAAAATATTGGATACTTTTTTTTTTTTCAACATTCTACATATTTTGTATGTTTCACAGCCTGATAAGGTTGTAGTAGTGTGTGCGATAAATCTGTTTAAAGACAACGCTATGTCACTTTACTGAAAAATCCTCAAAACGAGGATAGGTTCTTAGTCAAAGCAAAAGATTCCAGTCAGTCAGGCAGTCAGAAGTGATTCCGTTATTGATAGTGAAAATACTTTCTTTAACTGTTCAAGAAGTAAAGCAGGTGAAAGACACTAAAAAACAAAATACTCGTACAGTAAAGTAATTTGTGTTGCACTATTGCAGCCGTGGCGAAAATGTGACTCACGAGCACATTGTGGCTCGCAATGATAGCTATGCATTTCTATTTCTTCCTACCTCCCACAACCCCCACCCTCTCACGCACTGGAGTGAAACTCCGTTCCATTTGTAGGCCTATTTGTCTCTGACCTGCGATTGGCCTATCGTCGCAATGTCTCTCTCGAAACATGTACCTCTACAAAAATTAAAGTTTCAAGTAGGATGGGAGGACGCATTTTTTTGCTGCTAATATCATGAGAATATTAAATGTATAATTTGTTCACAAGTATTACGAGGAAAACGGTTGTATAACATAAAACGGCATTAACTTATACTTCATGTTACTCATCAAACATTGAAAAGTAAGTGTTATTATTATTATTATTATTATTATTATTATTATTATTATTATTATTATTATTATTATTATTATTATCATCATCATCATCATCATCATCATCGTCATCTCTATACGTCGATCCTTTTTCAACAGATGTACGAATAATGCGGTTAGATCTTCAATTTAAACTCGCAGATTTACAATGTGATGTCAAATGAAAGCTAGATGTAAGGACTTGACAAATGTTGAACTTTTCAAATCTTTGCCAAAAAATAAATATCCGAAGCTTCGTTCTTTCGCTTGCTCTGTTGAAGCCATATTCGCTACAACTTACGTTTGTGAAAAATTATTTTCAACAATGAAAATAGTAAAAACCAAATGTAGATCACGACTGACAGACAAATACCTTCGTGATCAACTACGACCGGCAATGCTGGGTAACTTTCGGTGCTGGACCCCGGACTCATTTCATCTGCATTATCACCTTCATCTCATTCAGACGCTAAATAACCTAAGATGTTGATAAAGCGTCGTAAAATAACCTACTAAAAAAAGAAACGACCGGCAGTAAGTGACATAATTCCTGATTTTGAAACTCTGTCGCAGAGACAGTTAATTTTAGGTTGTGATAATGTGTCCTATGTTTTCTTGTTCATTTCTTTCTTTGTTACACGTACTAAACATTAGTTTGTAACCTTGTACTGTATAAAATTATATAAGTGCTTGACGTAAGGAAAGTGAAAATCCGTTAATAAGTCAGACAGTTACTTCACTTCCCCTTCGGGTGTCCGCCTCCCTCCATAGGTGCTATGCACGTTGCAGGTTACACAGTGGCTCGGCACACGATCACATTTCCGGCACGGCTGCACTGTTGTATTGAATTTTATCTAAATTATACTGTATTTTATATGAATAAAAAGTTGTGAAACGAATTAATCTGAGCTTACATTGTTTTTATGGAGAAAGTCGCTTTGATATGAGTGTTTTGGATTAAGAGCACGTTTTCGAAACGAATTATGCTCGTAATCCAAGGTTTTACTGTATTATTATTATTATTATTATTATTATTATTATTATTATTATTATTATTATTCTGTTCGCAGCCCTCCGGTTGAAAATGACTGCTCTACTCTTTTAGGCTCATGGAAATATTTTTCCTTTTGCTAGGAGTGAGATGGTAGCCTCTGGTGGTGGTAGTGGTGCATGATGCTGTGAAGCTTGCAATCTGTGTGAATGCCTCATTGATTACGTATTTATTGCCCGCAGCAGGAACACAAGTGAACCAAGAACATTTTGCAAAGAGAGAGAGGAGATTTGTCTTAGTTACGCAATCGATCGGGTGGTAGTTCTGCAAGAGGACTGCTGTAAATATTTATGACCTTGAACTCAAATCTCATTAAGTTTATTTAGTCAACTGTCCGAAGACAGGTCTGAGCCTCACAAGTGATACCAACAAGGCACCACTTGTGAGGGAATAAGCCAAGAGATAATGAGATAGGGTGGTCAGTTCCTTTCCCCCCCCCTTCATTGCATACATCGCCAATTAGCTACATATTACACTAGTCAGACTTCAGATGTACGGTATACAAACAATTGTTCTTCCTCTAACACATATCGTCAAGTGAGTTGTACTGTCTGATATAATAGATGTAAAAAGTCTCATATGGAAAAGCCAAATTGATAATGTTAAGTTTGCTAGTAATTATTCTACCTCGTATTTAATTAGGATGTGTAAATAAGTTGATATGTAATTAAGCTAATGTGTAATTAATTAAGTTCATATGTAATTAACTTGAGGAATAAGCAATAATTCAGTTGATGTGTAAGTGATCAAGCGGATGCGGAAGTGATTAAGTTTATGTATAAGTAATATTAGGTTGATATGTGTAATTATTAAGTTGATATGTACTGAATTAGGTTAAGAAATTAGATTTATTTATTTATCCACGACCATAACGAAAAACATGCCTTTACTAAATACTTTTGCGTTTGTAAAGTAGGCTTTTATTCAACATTACTTTATTTCACTAGTGAGATAAAGACTTTACCTCACAGTTTGAACTTTATCTCACAGTTCATTAGTATTTTCCTAGTACCCGGGTACACACGTATACTTTTCCATTGAACTATTACTCAAGAAGTTAATATATTAGTTACTAGATGTCACATACACTCAATCTCCTTCTCTTTTCTCTATCTGCTACGTCGTAATTTGTACATTACATCCATATCTAATATGCATCTTTTTAAAATTTTGTAATAATTTACCTTTTGGGATGCGAGGAGACTTGAACCTGCGAAGTTGGATTTATAGGATTTTAAAACAACACGCGTTAGCCAACTGAGCTAAACAGACACGATGATTAATTAAGTTTTAATATTCCTCTTAAGTTTACAGAAGTAAAATGTGAAATTATTTTAATCACATTAGTCCCGTGAACACTTCTAAATAATCCCTGAAACTTCAAAAAGACGAAAATACACTTTTAAAGTGAAAATATATATATATTAAAATTATATAATTAATTATAATTTGTTATTTATCCAACGCCTTAGATACCATTCTTTACTAATCATGGCCTCCTACATCATGACCTACCTAGTACACGTACTCATTCTAAAGTCCATGCCATGGTATGTGATTAAATGAGGACTTATTTTCAACATATTTTCTTTTATAAAACATAATTTTTCGTTATGGTCATGGATAAAATTACGTATGGTACTTGTGAGCGTGATCTTTATTGCACTCGTGTAATTTAAGCACTCGGCTGACGCCTCGTGCTTAAATCTTTCCACTCGTGCAATAAAGATGCACTTACCTCACAAGTACCATAAATAACTATCATTATTTATTATTCACTCATTTATTTATTTATTATTTATTCATTCATTTACTTATTATTTATTTATTTATTTATTATTTATTATTTATTTATTTATTTATTTAGGTTAACTTTAAAGAATACTTCATTTATTTTGATTTTCATATTAGATTATTAATTATTACAATATGAGACTAATTTGTTACCACTGCCGCCGGGTGTTCACTCCTCTGTAGTGTGAATAAATACATACGTGGGCTACATCCACGTTTATGACTGGAATTGTGAGGTTTCGTTGGACGGCGCGACAGAATAAATCATTCTATTTCGGACACAGGAGCTTTGGATGTTCCTTCAGCATGAATGAAGTTTGTTCAGTACATTGTCTTTCGACACTGGAAACTGAGCGGGAATTCGATCCCAGAGTAGGCAGTTACATATTTAACAGGCTGCTCAGACTTCAGATAGTCAGATGAAAGAACGAAGACTAGGGAAAGAGATTAAATCGGTTGTTATAAAAATTATTAATTAAAAATTGCAAAAATATTTTCATTTCAACTTACAAGTTTTGGAAGGAACTTCTAAAAAGCCATAACACTCCAAACAATGTAATTATTAAGTTGACATGTACTTAATTAGGTTAACAAATTAGATTTTTATTTATTTACTTATTTATTTATTTATTTACTTATTTATTTATTTATTTATTTATGTACTTATTTATTTATTTGTTTGTTTGTTTCCTTAATTATTTGCTTGCTTACTTACTTATTTGCTTATTTACCTACTTACTTATTTGCTTACTTACTTATTTGCTTATTTACCTACTTATTTACTTATTTGCTTACTTACTTATTTGCTTATTTACCTACTTATTTACTTATTTGCTTACTTACTTATTTGCTTATTTACCTACTTATTTACTTATTTGCTTATTTACCTACTTACTTATTTGCTTACTTACTTATTTGCTTATTTACCTACTTATTTATTTGCTTACTTATTTATTTGCTTATTTACCTACTTATTTATTTGCTTACTTATTTATTTGCTTACTTACTTATTTGCTTATTTACCTACTTATTTATTTGCTTACTTACTTATTTGCTTATTTACCTACTTATTTATTTGCTTACTTACTTATTTGCTTATTTACCTACTTATTTATTTGCTTACTTATTTATTTGCTTACTTATTTGCTTATTTACCTATTTATTTATTTGCTTACTTATTTGCTTATTTACCTACTTATTTATTTGCTTACTTATTTATTTGCTTATTTACCTACTTATTTATTTGCTTACTTATTTATTTGCTTACTTACTTATTTGCTTATTTACCTACTTATTTATTTGCTTACTTATTTATTTGCTTACTTACTTATTTGCTTATTTACCTACTTATTTATTTGCTTACTTACTTATTTGCTTATTTACCTACTTATTTATTTGCTTACTTATTTATTTGCTTACTTACTTATTTGCTTATTTACCTACTTATTTATTTGCTTACTTATTTATTTGCTTACATACTTATTTGCTTATTTACCTACTTATTTATTTGCTTACTTATTTATTTGCTTACTTACTTATTTGCTTATTTACCTACTTATTTATTTGCTTACTTATTTATTTGCTTACTTACTTATTTGCTTATTTACCTACTTATTTATTTGCTTACTTCCTTATTCATTCATTGATTCATTGATTGATTGATTCATTGATTCATTCATTGATTCATTCATTCATTCATTCATTCATTCATTCAGTTATTCAGTTACTTACTTATTTACTTAGTTATTTACTTATTTATTTACCTATTTATTTATTTACTTACTTATTTACTTATTTACTTAGGTATTTAATTATTTATTCATTTTGTTTGTTTATTTGTTTGTTTGTTTGTTTGTTTGTTTGTTTGTTTGTTTGTTTGTTTGTTTGATTGCTTGTTTGCTTGTTTATGACGAGAAAACTTCGCCTTATTAATTTTAAATGCTGTGCGCATAAAGACAAATAAAAAGAAAACAGACAACTTTTATTTCAAATCCCAAACGTCCTTACAATCCCAACCAGGGGCGGCTTTCGAAGAGGGGCTGCGGAGCTGCAGCACCCCCAGACATTTGTGGCTCTTGTCTCGTTTTATGTTGTGAAAAACATTTATTATACAGTCTCTATTTAGCGGCTCGAATTTTTAAAAAAATTTCGCTCTCAATGACATGGCACGCAATCGTTAGTGAAGTCACTTCCTCCCCTGGTGCTGCCAGAGCGAAACCAGAGACAAGGACTATAGGTGAAGCCACTTCCTCCCCTGGAGCTGCCAGTCTCTTCTCGGATGCTTTGCGCGTTAGTTTCACCCCTCCCCCTGCTGCCCCTGGCCGTGAATCCAGAGTTTCCAGGCGCTGCAAAATTTGCAGCAGTTTGTCAGTAGCGCGCAGTTTTAAATACATTTTCTTTAATGTTGTGAGTATAACAAGTGCAACAATGTTTAATTCTGTACAATATTTACAGTCTATTCAGTTCAGTACCTTAACAGTTCAGGAGAAATGTGAAATTAAGCGCCCATCAGTTGAATCTCATAATGGAAAGAGCCGCTAAACAAAATACAAAGGCTCGCGTATTTTTTGATAATTTATCCAGTATCCCTGCTTTCTTCTCTCGATCTCCATACAGTCTGTATTAGATTAATGTGTTTCAAAGACAATTCCATCAGCTGGGGCAACAAGATGGATTTAAAATAAGAACAGTAAATGTTGTTCATGAGAAGAAGGAGCCACTGCTAGAATGTTTTCAAACCATAATGGAATCTAAAACATCTGACATCACAATAAATGAGGCAAGCGCCCTGGTGCGTACTCTTGAATATCCTGAATTCAATTTCTGGCTCAGTTATTTTTTTCATTTATTGATGTATCATGTATATATATTTTACAACCAACTACATCATCGCCAGTTAGATGTTTCTAAGGTTCAAATCTGCATATAAAAAATTAAATTATGGTTTATTTAACGACACTCGCAACTGCAGGGGTTATATCAGCGTCGTCGGTGTGCCGGAATTTTGTCCCGCAGGATTCTTTTAAATGCCAGTAAATCTACTAACATGAGCCTGTCTCATTTAAACACAACTTACAAGATAAGGCGCATGGAACTAATCTTTAAATAAAGTAAGTCGCTTGGTTTATTTTTGTATGCAGCCCCCCTTAATTTGATACCCACGAGCCGCCACTGATCCCAACCATGCTCACAATAATAGTCACGAACAGCATAACGTTTACGTAATTAAAGGACTTCTTTTTCTGTAATGTGCGATTTTCATTGTCTCCGTAAGTGAAGTTATTCACGAATAGTATCAATATTAAATGTTTTCAGGCTTAGAAGAATATGACTGTTAATACACTGTGTACACTCACTTCTCCATTGTCCGTCAGCTGCGACAGCTTGGAGTTCTGTACAAACAGACTAGCGCAAAAGTCCCGTTGGCTCTCACATCTTCGATTTCTTAACACTACAGGTATAGGACGGCTGATGATTTCATTCACTGCTACTGCTACCAGAAGTACAGGGTGTCCGATTCAAGCCGTTCATAAATTGTTTAGGCATCACGCACAACACGACTAGGAGTGGACACAATACTTTTCGGGTAGCCTGAAAAACCCTAGACACAGTAGCCCCAAGCTCTTCGGAAACCCGTACGACACCCAAAACTTCACCCCCGCCTATCTGCAAGTTAGTATTGCAGATGATAGATGAAATGAGAGGAATGTGGAGAGTGTTGGTGGAATGATACAGGAGAACGGGAGTACCTCGAGAAAAACCTTTTGCAACGTCTGCTTTGTCCCACAAATTAAGTCACGACCTGGCCAGAGATCGAACCCGGGCCGCCTTCATCTTATAGGCATCTTGCATGTCGCATTTAATATTACATTATGCAACGAGCCTATAATGGTAGTAATTAAGACGCAAGTATGTTTATGAAACGAGCGCAAGCGAGTTTCATAATTTTCATACGAGCGTCTTAATTACCATTATAGACAAGTTTCATACGACTTTTTATGCTCGACCATATTTCTAACTTGAAATTATTCATAAGTATTCATGTTATTCTTATCTGACTGGGGGACGGAACTGATCTTGTGCAGTATCTCGTAAATTGTGAGATGTGCGCAGACGCGAAAGTATTGATTTTTTCCTAAAAACAAATGTCATTGACCTTGGTATAATCTAGAGAGTAAAATAAACATTAATCTTGATATAACCTTGAAATTATTTAGACATTGAAAAACGAGACGACAAATTGAATTTATTTGAATATTATTTACAATTAACGCTAATTATTATAGTAACAGAACATAACAGAACATAACCTTCTGCGACAGTATTGGATTTCCAGCCTCCGTGACGTTTCGCTAGTTGTCTTTCGATTGCATATCCGAGAATAATCGATACTTGCGCTTTCATATTGCTACAGTGGTAGTTTCTGATTGGTGGAATACCTGAACTTTAATGAATAGGTGTACTTTAATGAGGTCCATTAAAGGCCTGCTACCAGGTGTATAATTACTACATTTCGGCATGGTCGAGCATAAAAAAAACTTCGGAATATTAACATTTCCTCCAGTAGGCTATATTTGCTGTTACTTACATTATAATGTTACGTAGTTATGTAAGATCATTCTTAAGTTTTCCTTCCAATAGAACAACTCAAGTGTTTCATCATTAGATACTCCACAGTATCTGCATACTCACGCCAGAACTGAACAGTCTGTGCAGGCTTGCGGTGGGAAGTGGTGAACTCTCTCGCGTCACCTACTGCGTGTTTTATTGGACTCGTTATAAATCCAGCTGACCAAGGTTAGATTCCCAACAGGGAAGAAGACATTTATCACCCTTACATATGTTCCCGTCCCTTGTCTTCTGTTTCAAGTAACAACTTTGAAGACTTCTGCTTCTTACAAATTCTGATGGTCGTTCATAATAGTACCGTACATTACAGGCGTCATGTTCGGTTCAAGTTTGTGGAGTACGGCGAAGTTAGATATTCGCCGATGTTCGCTCTGCAGAACGAGGCCTATATACAGGGTGTATCTATATATGTGTCCATAAATGTGGGGGCGTATTCCTGACACCAAACCATGACAAAAAGTTCATATGAACATGGGTCCGCAAACCCTTCGTTAGGGAAGGACACGGTTTCATGGAATGCATTTCGCGGAAACTGTTGTGTGATTAGTGGCAATGCATCACGAATTCTTTGTTTCAGTTCATCAAAGTTAGACACTTTTCTTGTGTAGACCTTGGATGTTCTAAATCTGTACGATGTCTTTTGCGTCAATTGTAAATTCCGAAATCAACAGTGTTCAAAGTCCTGAAGTTCACCTTGAAGAGGCGTGCATATCATTTGCAAGTGTAACACCAGTTGCACGAAGAGGACCTTGCGGAACGGACGGCGGTGTGCAAAGATTTGCTGGATTCTGTGGAGACTGATGATTTAATGTCTCATTGATGAGGCAACATTCCATGTAAGTGGACAAGTGAACCGGCATCACTGTCGGATTTGGGCCGACAAACCTCCAACGAATTTCATTTTTTTTTCTTCAAGAGAAGACCATTACTGGAGTCTGTGTGCAGATGGGAATTGTGCTGTGACATCAATGGACGACATGTCAAAAGGAACCAATGAGTGTGTATGAGTGAGTTTGTAATGTACTATCGTCTTATAAATACAAATATCATTAAGTATATCGTTTTCATGAAAATAGTAATTTATTTTATGGACACCCTGTACAAACTTGTTCAATGTTGGCCTCAGTACTTTATCATTTTTTTTTTCCAGGTCGAATAGCCTGTGTCAAAAAGAAATACCGACAAATGTGAGAAATTCTGAAGTTCTGAAAGACATATTCTACCGTACTAAGAAATTTATCTACTTATTTTATGGACACCCTGTATAAACTTGTTCAATGTTGGCCTCAGTACTTTATCATTTTTTTTCAGGTCGAATAGCCTGTGTCAAAAAGAAATACCGACAAATGTGAGAAATTCTGAAGTTCTGAAAGACATATTCTACCGTACTAAGAAATTTATCTACTTATTTTATGGACACCCTGTATAAACTTGTTCAATATTGGCCATGTTATGACTATGAATGTGACGTCGCCCCTTAGCTTGATGGTGCTACGAGTGACGTACTATTATGTCAGTACTTTGTCATTGTTTTTTCCAGGTCGAATAGCCTATGTCAAAAAGGGATACCGACAAATATGAGAAATTCTAAAGTTCTGAAAGACATATTCTACCGTACTAAGAAATTTATCTGTCTGAATGGATGGATAACATTATTTTAATACACACTAATAACATAATAGTGTGACGTTGGCAGCTTTACACGATACACAAACACCTTCAGGCGCAATAGTTAGTTTGTGGTCATGGATTGCAATTTAGCACTGATTTCAGACAAGAAAAACTCTTTTGTTTTTTTCTTATAGGGAATTCATGAAAGTTCATACTCAACATCAGTTTTTTTTTTTTTACAGGAAATGCAATTGTTTAATTCATTAATGGGTATTTATTCGATATTTGCCAACATCAAGTCATAACTGTAGGCCTATTCATAAATTTTCGGGACCTCTCGGTACGCCCTCATTGCGAACCAACCTATTGTTGAGAGTTGTTTGCAACACCTTGTAGAAGTATGAAAGATGCCAGCGCCATATCTGTGTAAACCGCAACTGAGGAAACAACAACGCATCTTCGTGCGGTTTTACCTGACGAACAGCTCTAAATCGGGAGAGAGGCTTCGCAACTTATGACAGCTAAGCCGTAACTCATGGTCCTGGCTTCATTGCCAGTGGCATGAGTTGGCATTTCTTACAGCATGGCGTCAATGGCATACAGCTGGACCACATCTGGAGGCACTTGCAGATTTCTAACGCCTAGAGTGTTGCATTGCAATACATGTTGAAGCTCTGCTCACACGTTCATATTAATATTAATCTGCGAAGTCTTAATATACATACTCTAATTGTGTCTATGTGTGTCCGAATGAATATTATTAGACTTTTCACGGAAAGTTTTTATTAAATACCGGGTGGTCGAAAAGATTTAATCCATTTTTATGTTGCAGTAGCAGTAGTAATGATAAAATGGTAGTGGTAGTGGTGGTGGTAGGCACCTATTTCTAAGTCAACTGTGAGTAGAATGAAATTCAATGCTCTCATTTTCTGTTAAAACATCTTGTTTTATGATGATTTCATCAATAAAACTGCTTTCATGAAATAAGGAGGAATAATATTAAGTAAAATTGGTTGGGTTGAATTTCCTGGTTGAGATTTTTTAGAGTTTTCCATCAACTGTAAGGCAAATGTCAGGAAATTCGGGCCACAACATCCCTGAATATCATCGGCTTCATTCATCACCAAAATCATATTCATAACAAATCAGTAAACACCTACCGACGCCTTCTAGTTCAGAACAATAGAATCAATACCCAACAATAGTACGCAGGCCTTCGGATTTCACCTCAAACATTAGCTCGCGATATGACCAGAGATGTTAAAGCGAGTATAAATAACAGCAAAAAAAAAAAAGTTACCATAGTAACCATGACCATAGTTTTTTTTTGTATAAAACAATTGAATACTATATTGCAAAAATCCAAATGTCCTTCTGAGTCAGTGTTTCAGGAGGCACTGAATCTTCAAAAGCGTTTGGTATTTTTCAAATGACTATTTTTTTCAATAAATCATAATAATAAGATGTAGTGTTTGATATCCATGAAGTTTAATTTTTTCCTTTACTATTTCCTGTAAAGGAATCTGAATTATCTGTACATATGGGGTTTCTGCAAGTCACGACTAGTATCAATCATTTAATTTCTTTAAAACAATTTTAGATGAAGAAGACGGAAAAGGATTTTTTTTTTATTTTACGAAGAACTTTAAATATAGCCTATATTTAAACCAAGAAATAAAAAAAAAACTATACAGACATATAAAAATGCAAAATTATGTGAATAACATAATTTAATTCTTCAAAGTCCTTTAATCCTTGAAAAAAAAAATCAAAAGCAAACTGAAAATTTTTCTTATTTATAAAACATTCCACATGCTTTGGATTTGTGGTACTTCTGCAATTTTCTGAAATTTACTGTAACATATTGCCGCTGTGAAATGTAAACTGAGTACTGGACGTGTGGGATTTTTACACCTCTTGAAATGCCTATGTTTGAATATTAAAATCATATGAAAAACTCAATTTGAGAAAAAATGTGACTTGTGGTGTTTCTGGAATTCACGATTCAAATGGAATATTGCATAGCGATATAAAAATGTTTTTTTCATATGATATTAAAAAAAAAACTAAAAAGTCTCGAATAATTTCAAGGGAAAAATTGTTCCGGGGCCGGGTATAGATCCCGGGACCTCTGGTTGAACGTACCAGCGCTCTACCACTGAGTTGGGACGGTGTCGGTTGGAGTTCCCGGGTAGCTCAGTGGTAGAGCGCTGGTACGTTCAACCGGAGGTCCCGGGATCGATACCCGGCCCCGGAACAATTTTTACCTTGAAATTATTCAAATCTGCTTTACAGGGAGCTTCACCTGAAAGATTAGATTTGCATAAAAAAAGTCTCGATGACGTAATAACTCGCACAAATACAGTCGCAAATTTTTTTTTTCTATTAAAATATTCCTGTCTAAACACACGTCTAAGTTTTATTTTGAAAATCCCCTCATTCATTTTTAATTACCCCGCCACAGTGGTCTAGTGGCCAGAGCGCTGGACTTATAATCCTGTGGACCTGGGTTCGATCCCAGGTGTACCCCCTATTTACAACTTGTGTTGGGCAAGCCCGTGGTCCGGGAGCTCCGGTCCCCCTGTGGCATCCCAACAAATAACCATCATCTCATCTCATAGCGGGTGTAGGATAGACTACCAGCCTCCTATGGCGCACCCTGGGCAACGACTCTGTCGGTAAATTGATCTACACAACTGGCTCCTTATGGGTGAATGACGAACAGCCAAGTAGACTACCCGCCATTAGCAAAAAAAATTAATTGCAGTTATGAGTTACTTTTGAAAAATCCTGTACCTATATATTTTTTAATTATGATATTTAAAATACAAATATATGTCAATAAGTCTAAAATAATAAATAGACAAAAATTATTTTTTTTTTTTCGTTGTTGGTAACTCTATAGCATCTATTAGATGCTTTATGGTTGTGCTAACAGATGGAGTTACATATCAACAATGTGACGCTGAAACGTGTGTTCAGATTACTGCCCAGCGACAGTCCTGATGTATTTTTATATTTGTGATGATTGGTTAATTAATATTAACCCGACACACTCATAATCACAACCACACTCACATTCATACAAAACAAAAATTATGTTTCATAGATTTTATAGTTTCCTAAAAAAATGTCATGCCAAGTTTAAAATATATATTGTAGACTACTTTCATTTGTTTATATTTAAATACGCCATAACAACGCAACTTTTGACGACCTTCGAAATTTTACATATACCCAGCTTTTAAAAATGTTTACAAAAACAAATAAACGAATGCATTCATTCGTGAAAAATGAAGTCATTCTTATCATTTTCTTAAATTTTATAGCTTGTATTGTAGAGTTTTACTGTGAATTTTATTAGCAAGACTGCTCTAAGCCTTCTTTGTTGAATGTTTTGATACAAAAGCTTATAGTCTATGCAGGGATTTTTTAAAGAATTAAGCGAGTTACTATTATACATTTATTATTATTATTGTTATTATTATTATTATTATTATTATTATTATTATTATTATTATTATTATTACTGTTATTATTATTATTGGTGCGATCGAAACTCGAATATGCATCTGTAGTTTGGAACTCGATTACAACTACGGACTCGGCTAAATTAGAAAATATAGAAAGAAAATTTATATCCTTATGTTCATTCAGATTTCTGCCCATTAATTCCGGGTATAGTTATGAGAGAAAATGTGAATATTTTAATTGTCAAAATCTATATGCTAGACGCCATGAGCTAGATTATCTGTTCTTTTGTAAAGTCCTCAAAGGTGATATATCCTGTGACTCTTTCTTAAACAATATTACCTTACGTATTCCAACAAAAGATATGAGAGCCCACAAACTTTTCTATATTAGAAATTCGAAATTTCTTTCACCAGTCTCCAGATGCATTAAAAATGCCAACATGCATGGCTGCGAATTCGATCCCTTCAATGTATGGACTTTGTTTGCTCTTGGCAACGATTTATCATTTATGTATTATTTTAGGCATTATACTCAATTAACATTGTCTCTTAGTATTCTTAGTTATCCATTCATCGTCATTATTGTAATTAATTGTAATTATATTTATGTGTAATAATTATTTTTGTTTTATGTTTTTTGTTATATTTGTGCTGAACTGTAATTGGACACTGGCTGTTGTACAGCACATTAAATAAATAAATAAAACAAATAAATAAATAATAATAATAATAATAATTATTATTATTATTATTATACTGATATTTATTGAATTTATTCCAAGCATAATAAAAAAATTGATCAGCTCAGTAGCGATTTTACTCACCGTGGGTCTGACTGAGAAGGAATGTGAGAGCTGCTAGCGCCAACACGACGGCCAGCACGGCGAGTCCGCACGCGACGCTGCGCCTGCACTGCATGGCCGTCACAGCGCGTCTGTACCGCGGCCAGGTCCGTCCTAATCGCGCCGCTCTCCAACAGTGCCGACCATATGCGCACACGCGCATTTGAGGCCGGCCGTCACAACGCATTCCCGAACGAACGATGCACAAACTTTCGGGATTGAAGATGACATTGTTTAATAACCACAGCCGTGTCTTTTTTCCCCCTCTTACTAACGATGTACTCTGAAAATAACTTATCGCTAAACCAAATAGTAGGGCCTATGTACACGTTTTACGTAAATTACAATGGCAACTCGTATCCTAGCAACATGAGACAAAACAGTGCGCTATTCAAAATTTCAAACTAAAAATTTATTGCGAGTTGTCTCGTTATGCACATTAACAAAAGATCACCTCTGGTAAATTTATAGTTGGGATTAGTCGTTTTTGTTTTTTAATCAAACATTTCTCGTACTCATTTTCGCAAATGAATGTTTCGCGAGTTAAACTGTCGACTTTGTTCATCGATGTAGACACGTGTTCGATTCACATTAACTAATAAACTGGTACAACAGCAAACTTACTTGGAAACAGTTCAGATGTTCAGTTCACTTTTAATGGTCTGGTTTAAATGCTAGGAGCGCTTCTATTCCACTCACGTATTCAGTTAACACTAACAAATAAACTGAGGAAAATAAACGGCACTCTTGAATACGACAAGTAAAAAAAGAGCTGACATAATAAGGATGGAGTTTAAGGACGGGAACGAGCAGCGTCATGAAATGGGTTAAATAAGTTTACTGCATAATGAGGCGTTGCTTTAGAACGGATGGTAAAAAGAATAGAAAAAGAGACAGACGTGCAAATTCTCAGAAAGAGAAAATTGAATGTATACCTGCGAGATATTTCCTATATGGCCAATAGCCTATTTAATCTAATGCAGCATACCTACAGTGTCTGTCTGTTCGTCCATCATTCTGCCTACCAATCAAAGTAATTTGTGTAATATGTTTAGTACACCAATGTGTGTCCGTCCATATCTTTCGGTCTGTATCAGAATATCTCTCTAAGGCAGCCGTGGCGAAAAGGCCATGGTGCGCCGAGCCACTGTGTAAGCTGCAACGTGCATAGCACTTATGGAGGGAGGCGGACAACCGAAGGGGAAGTTAATGTTTAGGACGTGTAACGAAGAAAGAAGTAGATGGGAAGATAATATTAAAATGGGTTTGAGTTAGGTGGGATATGATGGTAGAGACTGGATTAATCTTGCTCAGGATAGGGAGCAATGGCGGGCTTATGTGAGGGCGGCAATGAACCTACGGGTTCCTTAAAAGCCCGTAAGTAAATAAGTAAGTAACGAAGAAAGAAATGAACAAGAAAACATAGGACACATTATCACAACCTAAAATTAACTGTCTTCACAATGTCTCTGCGACAAAGTTTCAAAATCAGGAATTATGTCACTTACTGCCAGTCGTAGTTGATCTGTCAGTCGTGATGTAAATTTGATTTTTACTATTTTAATTGTTGAAAATAATTTTTCACAAACATAAGTTACAGCGAACATGGCTTCAACAGAGCAAGCGAAAGAACGAAGCTTCAGATATTTATTTTTTTCCAAAGATTTGAAAAGTTCAATATCTGTCAAGTCCTTACATCTAGCTTTCATTTAACGTCACATTGTAAATCTGTGAGTTTAAATTGAAAATCTAACCGCATTATTCGTACATCTGCTGTAAAAGAATCGACGTACAGAGATGATAATGATAATAATAATAATAATAATAATAATAATAATAATAATAATAATAATAATAATAATAATAATAATAATAAAAATAATAACAACACAACCTTTTAATGTTTCATCAGTAACATGTAGTAACTTATAATGCCGTTTTATGTTATACAACCGTTTTCCTAGTAATATTTGTGAACAAATCATACATTTAATATTTTCATCATATTGTAAGCAAAAGAATGCATCCTCCCATCCTACTTGAAACTTTCGTTTTTTATAGAGGTGCATGGTTTCGAGAGAGATATTGCGACGATACGCCACTCGCAGGTCTGAGACAAATACAAATAGAACGGAGTTTGACTCCAGTGAGTGAGAGGGTGGGGGTTGTAGGTAGGAAGCGAGAGAAAAGCACTGCGAGCCACAATGTGCTCGTGAGTCGCATTTTCGCCGCGGCTGCTCTAAGGCAACACGTGTCTGTGTCAATAGGTATGCGATTCTGTCCCCTATCTGTTTCTCCTCTCCATCATCCTACCTTTTGTTCTCTCTTTTGTATATATTGTCTCTCTCTTCCTCTGTTGCACTCTTCCCATATTATTGTATCTGCCTCTATTTCTATGTCCCTGTCCACACCTGTAGGGTAACGGTTAGCGCGTCTGGCCGCTAAACCAGGTGGCCCGGGTTCGATTCCCGGTCGGGGCAAGTTACCTGGTTGAGGTTTTTTCCGGGGTTTTCCCTCAACCCAATATGAGCAAATGCTAGGTAACTTTCTGCGCTGGGCCCCGGACTCGTTTCACCGGCATTATCACCGTCATCTCATTCAGACGCTAAATAACCTAAGATGTTGATAAAGCGTCGTAAAATAACCTAATAAAACCAAGTCCCTTGTCGGCCTGGATGGTGCAATCCGTAGAGCCCTGGTCTTCTGGGCCCGAGGTTGTGGGTTCGATTCCGGCCCAGGTCCGTGGCATTTAAGTGTGCTTAAATGCAACAGGCTTATGCCAGTAGATTTACTGGCATGTTAAAAGAACTCCTGCGGGACAAAATTCCGGCACATCGGCGACGCTGATATAATCTCGGTAGTTGCGAGCGTCGTTAAATAAAATACATAAAAATTTCCATGCTTCTTTCTTCTGTCCCTCTGTCTACATTCATTTCTCTCTCACTCTGACTATCTGTGCCTTATCTCTCTCCTCCTCTTTCTGTATCTGTCTCCTCCTCTGCTTGTATCTCCTCCTCTCCCTGTATTTCTCTCCTCTCCTGTCTGTATCTGTCTCCTCCTCCACCTATATCTGTCTCCTCTACCTGTATCCGTCTCCTCCTCTTTCTGTATCTGTCTCCTCCTCTGCTTGTATCTCCTCCTCTCCCTGTATCTCTCTCCTCTTCTGTCTGTATCTGTCTCCTCCTCCACCTATATCTGTCTCCTCCTCTACCTGTATCTGTCTCCTCCTCTGCCTGTATCTGTCTCCTCCTCTGCCTGTATCTGTCTCCTCCTCTGCCTGTATCTGTCTCATCCTCTGCCTGTATCTGTCTCCTCCTCTCTATATCTGTCTCCTCCTCTGTCTATGTCTGTCTCCTCTTCTACCTGTATCTGTCTCCTCATCTGTCTGTATCTGTCTCCTCCTCTGTCTATATCTGTCTCCTCCTCTACCTGTATCCGTCTCCTCTTCTGCCTATATCTGTCTCCTCCTCTGTCTATATCTGTCTCCTCCTCTGTCTATATCTGTCTCCTCCTCTGCCTGTATCTGTCTCCTCCTCTCCCTGTATCTCTCTCCTCTTCTGTCTGTATCTGTCTCCTCATCTACCTGTATCTGTCTCCTCCTCTGCCTGTCTCTGCCTCCTCCTCTGCCTGTATCTGTCTCATCCTCTACCTGTATCCGTCTCCTCCTCTTTCTGTATCTGTCTCCTCCTCTGCTTGTATCTCCTCCTCTCCCTGTATCTCTCTCCTCTTCTGTCTGTATCTGTCTCCTCCTCCACCTATATCTGTCTCCTCCTCCACCTATATCTGTCTCCTCCTCTACCTGTATCTGTCTCCTCCTCTGCCTGTATCTGTCTCATCCTGTGCCTGTACCTGTCTCCTCCTCTCTATATCTGTCTCCTCCTCTGTCTATGTCTGTCTCCTCCTCTACCTGTATTTGTCTCCTCATCTGTCTGTATCTGTCTCCTCCTCTGTCTATATCTGTCTCCTCCTCTACCTGTATCCGTCTCCTCTTCTGCCTATATCTGTCTCCTCCTCTGTCTATATCTGTCTCCTCCTCTGTCTATATCTGTCTCCTCCTCTGCCTGTATCTGTCTCCTCCTCTCCCTGTATCTCTCTCCTCTTCTGTCTGTATCTGTCTCCTCATCTACCTGTATCTGTCTCCTCCCCTGCCTGTCTCTGCCTCCTCCTCTGCCTGTATCTGTCTCATCCTCTACCTGTATCCGTCTCCTCCTCTTTCTGTATCTGTCTCCTCCTCTGCTTGTATCTCCTCCTCTCCCTGTATCTCTCTCCTCTTCTGTCTGTATCTGTCTCCTCCTCCACCTATATCTGTCTCCTCCTCTACCTGTATCTGTCTCCTCCTCTGCCTGTATCTGTCTCCTCCTCTGCCTGTATCTGTCTCATCCTCTGCCTGTATCTGTCTCCTCCTCTCTATATCTGTCTCCTCCTCTGTCTATGTCTGTCTCCTCCTCTACCTGTATCTGTCTCCTCATCTATCTGTATCTGTCTCCTCCTCTGTCTATATCTGTCTCCTCCTCTACCTGTATCCGTCTCCTCTTCTGCCTATATCTGTCTCCTCCCTTGTCTATATCTGTCTCCTCCTCTGCCTGTATCTGTCTCCTCCTCTCCTTGTATCTCTCTCCTCTTCTGTCTGTATCTGTCTCCTCATCCACCTGTATCTGTCTCCTCCTCTGCCTGTCTCTGCCTCCTCCTCTGCCTGTATCTGTCTCCTCATCTGTCTATATATGTCTCCTCCTCTACCTGTATCTGTCTCCTCTTCTGCCTGTATGTCTCCTCCTCTGCCTATATCTGTCTCCTTTGTCTGTATCTGTCTTCTCCCCTGTATCTGTCTTCTCCCCTGTCTGTATCTGTCTCCTCCTCTCCCTGTATCTCTCTCCTCTTCTGTCTGTATCTGTCTCCTCCTCTACCTGTAACTGTCTCCTCCTCTACCTGTATCCGTGTCCTCCTCTGCCTATATCTGTCTCCTCCTCTGCCTGTATCTGTCTCCTGCTCTGCCTGTATCTGTCTCCTCCTCCGCCTGTATCCGCCTCCTCCTCTATCTGTATCCGCCTCCTCCTCTATCTGTATCCGCATCCTCCTCTATCTGTATCCGCCTCCTCCTCTATCTGTATCCGCATCCTCCTCTATCTGTATCCGCATCCTCCTCTGTCTGTATCCGCATCCTCCTCTATCTGTATCCGCATCCTCCTCTATCTGTATCCGCATCCTCCTCTATCTGTATCCGCATCCTCCTCTATCTGTATCCGCATCCTCCTCTGTCTGTATCCGCCTCCTCCTCTGTCTGTATCCGCCTCCTCCTCTATCTGTATCCGCCTCCTCCTCTGTCTGTATCCGCCTCCTCCTCTGTCTGTATCCGCATCCTCCTCTATCTGTATCCGCCTCCTCCTCTATCTGTATCCGCCTCCTCCTCTATCTGTATCCGCCTCCTCCTCTGTCTGTATCCGCATCCTCCTCTATCTGTATCCGCATCCTCCTCTATCTGTATCCGCATCCTCCTCTGTCTGTATCCGCCTCCTCCTCTGTCTGTATCCGCATCCTCCTCTGTCTGTATCCGCCTCCTCCTCTGTCTGTATCCGCCTCCTCCTCTATCTGTATCCGCCTCCTCCTCTATCTGTATCCGCCTCCTCCTCTATCTGTATCCGCCTCCTCCTCTGTCTGTATCCGCATCCTCCTCTATCTGTATCCGCCTCCTCCTCTATCTGTATCCGCCTCCTCCTCTGTCTGTATCCGCATCCTCCTCTATCTGTATCCGCATCCTCCTCTGTCTGTATCCGCATCCTCCTCTGTCTGTATCCGCATCCTCCTCTATCTGTATCCGCCTCCTCCTCTATCTGTATCCGCCTCCTCCTCTATCTGTATCCGCCTCCTCCTCTGTCTGTATCCGCCTCCTCCTCTATCTGTATCCGCCTCCTCCTCTGTCTGTATCCGCCTCCTCCTCTGTCTGTATCCGCCTCCTCCTCTATCTGTATCCGCATCCTCCTCTATCTGTATCCGCCTCCTCCTCTGTCTGTATCCGCCTCCTCCTCTATCTGTATCCGCATCCTCCTCTGTCTGTATCCGCCTCCTCCTCTGTCTGTATCCGCCTCCTCCTCTATCTGTATCCGCATCCTCCTCTGTCTGTATCCGCCTCCTCCTCTATCTGTATCCGCATCCTCCTCTATCTGTATCCGCCTCCTCCTCTATCTGTATCCGCCTCCTCCTCTGTCTGTATCTGTGTCCTCCTCTGTGGGTATTTTATTTTAGTAGGTTATTTTACGACGCTTTATCAACATCTTAGGTTATTTGGCGTCTGAATGAGATGAAGGTGATAATGCCGGTGAAATGAGTCCGGGGTTCAACACCGAAAGTTACCCATCATTTGCTAGTATTGAGTTGAGGGAAAACCCCGGAAAAAACCTGACCCAGGTAATTTGCCCCGACCGGGAATCGATCGCGGGCCAGGCGCGCCAACCGTTACTCCACAGGTGTGGACCTCTCTCGTCCTCTGTTTGTATCTGTCTCCTCCTCTGTGTCATGGCACTACTAACTGTTGTAATCTCTCGAAATTCTTGTGTACTTTTGCCGTTCGTCATCTTACTCCTCCTTCCCCTACCTTCATTTTCATCTAGAGGCAACATTTCACACACCGGTGTCCTTTAGAGAGCTCTAATTTATTCTACAAAAAAAAATTACGCACCTAAAAATCCTGACCCTGATCAAGCTGAATCAGTAACATAGCACCAAATTAAGGAATAACTCTAACCTTCCACTTGTAAGGGGAGCTGACGTTTTTGCATTACATAATCATGCTTTCAAATAAATTTTGGTGAATCTTAAAACTGTTTTCGAGTTGTTACCGTTCATGCGATAAAGACGAGAAGTACCTATGGTAGGCCATATTGTTGTGTATATTTTTTTTACAAACATTTCATAATAAGTTATGTAATTATTTTTGTCGTCCTGCCATAGAACACTGTTGTTCTGTTAGCTAGTCTCTGATTCAGGTTGGCAGCGATTTTTCTCTCCTTGTTTAAAGTGGCAATATGGACCCAGCTTTCCTTTGAAAAAAAAAGAAGTACGTACTGAACCGTAATGGAGATGGGACTGTCACACGAATTAAATGCATTTGCTCGTGCTACGAAATATTGCACAAATTGTTAAATGTAACATCAAAGTTGAACAGAAAAGGCGAAAAAAAGTGATGGGAGAAACGCGTGGAATATACAACGTGTCCCAGAAATCCATCCATTTATTCAAGTTATACCGTAACATATTCACGTGCCATGTTGGATGCATTTTGAAGGAGTATCAGGGGCGATAAAAGTCATATTCAATTAATAAGATTTATTTTCTTTTAAGTATTAAAAGTCGTTAAATCAGCATGATTACCCATCCATAATTTGGGTTGCCTATTTTAATAATGTGGACGGTGTTTCTGGGACGGCTTGTATATGGAAAGAGCAATACGCAGACGTAAAAGAGGCAACTAATGAAATAAAAATCGATCTCGTGAGCAGGACGTGAGTATACTTTCTCGTTAAGAGTTTTGCAATTTCTGTCCTTTGTTACCTATATTACAATAATTAATATTTGCCTTGTCACCAAAAAAAAAAACATATCCTGCGCCCTGTATCGTGCAAACGAATAAGAAAACGGATATAATAAATTACACCTCGTAAAGTGGTATGTACACCTTCGCTAGTATAAATTTCATAAAATTAAAAATTTAATTTCTACATATTCTTAATTTATTTTGAGCTGGAATTTGGTTCAGTGATTAGACAATACTTCTAGATTGACAAACAATTTTTAGAATTCAAAGAACATGGTTGTTAAGGTTAATTATATTTTTAAATTTCGGGGTGTAATTTGTCCAGGAAAAATTGGTTCCGCTGATATCTTTCATAATGTGTGTATTAATAAATCCTGCGATTATCAGCTGAATATATAAATGAGAAATATTTTTTTTTTCGATTTTTTGCCACTAATTGTAAAATTTAATTGCTTTTTCATTAAGAATTATTAACGAAAAACTTGAAATGAAAAAACAGTGCTACATGCGGGTTTATTTTCCAGTATGAAATATAGTCTACTTGCATGTGCAACATTTCATAAATTTATTTAAAAAATATGTGAAAGTTATGATAAAAAAACGGATTTGGAAAATGTAAGTTACGGGAAATGAGCGCAACGAAATTGCCAGAGATGAAAAGTTTTATCCATATTCAAATGGCCAAGTCACGTTTTAGGTCAAAACTAGAAAAGAATAATAATAATAATAATAATAATAATAATAATAATAATAATAATAATAATAATAATAATAATTACTTACTTACAAATGGCTTTTAAGGAACCCGGAGGTTCATCGCCGCCCTCACATAAGCCCGCCAGCGGTCCCTATCCTGTGCAAGATTAATCCAGTCTCTATCATCACACCCCACCTCCCTCAAATCCATTTTAATATTATCCTCCCATCTACGTCTCGGTCTCCCTAAAGATCTTTTTCCCTCCGGTCTCCCAACTAACACTCTATATGCATTTCTGGATTCGCCCATACGTGCTACATGCCCTGCCCATCTCAAACGTCTGGATTTTAAGTTCCTAATTATGTTAGGTGAAGAATACAATGCGTGCAGTTCTGTGTTGTGTAACTTTCTCCATTCTCCTGTAACTTCATCCCGCTTAACCCCAAATTATTTTCCTAAGCACCTTATTCTCAAACATCCTTAACCTATGTTCCTCTCTCAGAGTGAGAGTCCAAGTTTCACAACCATACAGAACAACCGGTAATATAACTGTTTTATAAATTCTAACTTTCAGATTTTTGGACAGCAGACTGGATGATAAGAGCTTCTCAACCGAATAATAACACGCATTTCCCATATTTATTCTGCGTTTAATTTCCTCCCGAGCGTCATTTATATTTGTTACTGTTGCTCCAAGATATTTGAATTTTTCCACCTCTTCGAAGGATAAATCTCCAATTTTTATATTTCCATTTCGTACAATATTCTGGTCACGAGACATAATCATATACTTTGTCTTTTCGGCATTTACTTCCAAACCGATCACTTTACTTGCTTCAAGTAAAATTTCCGTGTTTTCCCTAATCGTTTGTGTATTTTCTCCTAACATATTCACGTCATCTGCATAGACAAGAAGCTGATGTAACCCGTTCAATTCCAAACCCTGCCTGTTATCCTGAACTTTCCTAATGACATATTCTAGAGAATAATAATAATAATAATTTTATTTATTCTGGTAATGTAAAGGCATCAGGCCTTCTCTTCCACGTCACCAAAAATATGTATGCAAAAAAATTAGGACATCAGCGAATAAACTAAATACAGATATTTAAACTTTTTTCGTCGTACAATTAGGAAAGTCCTTAAAAAATAAATAAACAAACTTTTTTTTCGGCTTCCGCTGGTGTATTTCCCCCCTTCAGTGGATGTACGTAATTAAGTATTCACAAATATAGCTACATCAATACATATATATTTTTTTTCAACGATTTTCAATATTTATTTTTTCTATTTATTAAATCGGTCCTGCGCCATGGCGTTGTGGTCTAAGGCATCCTGCCTGGGACTCGCGTTACGGAATGCGCGCTGGTTCGAGTCCTCATGGGAGAAGAAATTTTCTCATGAAATTTCAGCCAGGGTATGGGACCGGTGCCCACCCAGCATCGTGATGCACTTGGGGAGCTACGAATGTTAGCGAAATCTGGTTAAGCAAACCAGGTATAACGGTTGGGGGCTCATAGTGTTAACCACACGATACCTCCATTCTGGTTGGATGATCATCCACCTCTGCTTCGGCATGTGGCCGTGAGGCCAGCAGCCGGCTGGTCGGTCTTGGCCCTTCGTGGGCTGTAGCGCCACGGATTATTATTTATTAAATCGAAATTTGAAAATGATACAGGATTATGATAAAATAGATTACAATAATGAGAATAGCCTAAATGTAGAGTAATATAAGGAGATTTAATAATAAAAAGTTGGCAAATTCTCAATAAATAAAAAATACAGGGTGATTCAAGACGAATAGTAAATATTTTAGGAGATGGTAGTATGGACTATTCTTAGTAAAAAAAAAAAGTGTATATAGGCTACCTGTAAACATGTGTCCAATTTTTAATGGGTTTGGAGACATAGATATTTCAATGTTACGCATAAGCATCAAAGCATATGAAGGAAAGATAAATGGCTTAATGATCACATTTATTATATGGTATCAGTATATTTCAACAATTCAATGCATTTTCCCTCCCTGTTGATAACAGTAAGTATTGCTGTTCTGAGGTAGTCTTATTCCTTTACAAAGGCACCATTATTTATAATTCAGGTGACCCATTCTTCCCTTGTATTTCTTTTGTTTTTCTACTACATTTCGTCTTTCATCTACCCCAAAGACAAAAATCGACAGGAGTAAGGTCTGGGGACTTTGGCGGCCAACGCACATGTCCACCTTGACCGATCCTTCGTTCGGGTAATGTGAAATTTAGATTAGATTAGAATTTCGGTACATCATAATTACAATAAATCAATGACCACCCATAACCTTTAGGTTTTCATTAACTTAAGTTACATGTGACGTGTTCGTAAAAAATCGACAAGTTGCATAGAATTCTTAATAGATTTTAGTGCGATTCTTGAGTTGTTCTGATCATAAAATGTTATCTTTTGTGTTACTCACTCAAAGAGAAAAAAGAGAATTCTTTTAAATAAATGAAAATTAATTTAATATTATATAGCCTAGCAGCTATGAATTTCGCCTTCAGCTTTTTGGAACATTATAGGCCAATGTATTACATTGCAGAGATAATTGCGTTATATTCCAGAATAATAATTTAATTGAAAACTTCGTTATAAATATATCACAAAAAGTTAATAAAATGCAATTTGATTCAGTGATTTTACTAAAATTATCGTGCAATTTATGCTAAATTGGAAAAAAAAAAAAAAAAAAAAAGTCTACGAAAGCATCTGTGTTAATTACTACCTATAATAAGAAAATAAAAACCGAGGCTAAATTGAGTTGAACTTGTTATATAAATCAGTTATCATTATATGAGAGTTTGGAAAACCGCTGTTATCTTTAGTCATTCTTGTGCTTCCATCTCATCAGAATAAATAATATTAACTCAACAATCATTCAACATTTACACTGCTGGTTGGAGCTCAGATACATTTCAAAACAGCTTAGGAAAACTCTGAACATTTAAGTTGTTTTTAATGGCGAGTCTGTAAATAATCCGTTCATGTGAATGTTGTGAATGATATTTGGCTTTGGTGAAGTCACATGCCATGGAGGGCAAGCTAGTACGGCAAAAAAAATTGTATCTTTTTAAAAAGAAAATGGTTGTGATTGTAATTTCATGATTAAACTTTTTTTTTTCTTCACATCTTGGCATAAAAGTAAGAATATTACATTTTGTAGCAGATTTGTAAGTAAAAACAATGCATAAGTCTGTTCTGGAAATATTGCTTAATGTTTTTTTCGGCAACACTGTTTGATTGATTGATTATATCTCATTCCTAATTCATTTTTACTCTTACATATCTCCTGATTAGTCCTGGTAGACCTTAAATAGTCCACAGAGGAAAAAAATGGAATGAGATGAGATCAGGTGATCTTTAGGTCCATTCAATACTTCCTCTTCTGCCTATTCATTGTCTTGGAAATTCCTGGTTCGAGTAATTCACCACATCCCTTTCATATTGTGGAGGAAAACCATTTTGCTGGAATAAGATATGGTCACAAGCTAGTATATACAGTCACGAAGCTTGAGTTTATGAGGGTACTAGGAACAATAGACTGTGCAGGTATTATTTCACATTGTCTGTAATGAGGCGATAGTAGCGATCCTAGTGGTTAACAACTATCTATGGATGCATATTTACTACGTATTGAGCTTCGTGACTGTATATACTAGACTGTGATATGGTCAAGAATTCCTTTTCTTAATCCAGTGAATAAAGAAGTGGTATCAGGAACATTGTTATTCATTTGTTTTTTTATTAGCTTTCGTCTATGATAATTTAATTCATGGCCCCCTTATGCTCCATATTTTGGTGACATTTTACACTTATGACCTTTGCTAAAAGTTATCATTTTAAATTTTAATCTAGAAATTGGTTTGTTTATCAATACCGGTAATGCAATTGTATAGAAGATTAAGAAGTAGGAAATAAATTTACTGGGAATTAAATATTGTAGATATGTTGAAATTGCATAATAATATATCGTCCGATGTAGGAAACCGGACACCCTTTCCTACAGTATGAGGAAATTGAAACACTTCAAATAAAAATTATGCACAGATTTCTCACGCGTCTCATAGAATATAATATATGCTGTAACTGACTGCACCAATTGATCCCAATTTATGTCGTAAATGCAGTGTGAAAGGTCACAGAACACCTTCCCTTGCAGTCAGGAAGGAACTTAACTTTCTCCAGCCAGAGAAGTGTTGTAAAATGCCTGCCACGTGTGTCTCACATCAGGAATATCTACTGGCTAGTTGTAAACACTGTTCATAAGTGAACAGTCACCACTGATTGAAAGGTTGCCATTCTAGGATCACAAGCCTAACTTCAACTAAAGGCAATGAATTCTTCAGACATATAAAAATATTGATGTGAAAATTCGTAGGAGCAGGGAAACCTGTCACTATTTGACATTTTCTCGTTAAAATTTCTCTCTGTTAGACATCACTCTTGCTGTCATATATATAATACAGATAATAAAGTAACATCACATTTGAAGGGTCCAGAACCATAGTGGGCCAAGCACCATTTACTAAAACCATAGAAAACAAGGATTAAAATGAAGTTATTACCATAATTCAATAGAAACATGCCATTTATTAAATTCAATAGAAACATATAGCAAGTAATATAAAGTATACACATTAAAACTAAAAGATGTCAATCTTCATTAAACTATGGTATTCACTTAACTTTAACCCTTGCTTTCTCCGTTTTTAATAAATGGCACTCGACCAGCCTCATGGTCTAGTGGTCAGAGCCTCTGGCTATAGTTCATGAGGTCCCGGGTTTGATTCCCGGTTAGAGCACAGGAATTTTTCCTTAAGGGGATTATTCCTGTGTTCGTCCATGGTCTGGAATTTAGGTTAAGTTTAGATTTAAGACCTCTCCTGGCACCACATCATCATAATCATCCTATCACATCATCGGGGTAATATAACTCCGCCTTCCAGGCGCCCCAACCTCAGAAGTGGGTTACAAATAAGCCAAGGCCAGGAGAGAAGACCAGAAATGTCGAAAAGACGACCTGGTGGCATTGGATTAAAAAAATAAATAAATAAATGGCACTTGGCCCATTATGGCTCTGAACCTTTCAATTATTGTAAAGTTCAGAAATAAAATTACTTACACTACAAAGGCTAGGTAAGTCTTAGGCGACCATATCAGTTGCCTGTTCCACAGTCACACAGAGTGGTTCATATAAAAAAAAAAATCTTCCTATTTCTGTTCGATAGAAAATACGACTGTGCAGCTTCTTTCTAAACATAAAGTATCTCACTGAGAATTGCTTACCTTCACAGCAGATGATGAAAATGACCTCTTCCTTCCTTTGCACACATCCGTACCCATCGCTCCATGTTTCTCATAGTTTGGTGCAACATTTCCTTGTTAATTCCTTTGATTTTGGTAATTAGATTCTTCTTCAAATCGTCAGTTGTTCATCGTCGATACTTATAAACTCAATTTTTAAGATAACTTCGCAAGAAAAATCTGGTGATGTTAAGTTATGCATTTTCAAAAAATGAAAATTTTGTTTTTTGTCTCAAATTATAGCCTGATTCTTCTCGTTATTAAACATATATAACATGTTTACGTTTTCCCACTACTGATGGTCGAAATTTAATTTTTTCATACTTCTTGCGCAGCTGTTTACACCAAGAAGCGGGCTAAATCTATTTACGAAAGGCTTACAGACCCCAGTATGCTGAGCAGGTGTTTGCATGACAAGACTCAGAATTCAAACGAGTCTTTGAATGGTTTGATTTGAAGACATTGCCCAAATAAATGTATATCGTCTGTAGCTGCATTTAGATTGGCAACAGGCCATGACTGTTTGGCCAAACACCTGCATAGAATTGGAATATATCAGTCCCCTAACTGCCCATCGTGTAACTCAAACCAAGAAATGGATTCGGAACACCTCAAAATCTGTGCTTCAGTGGCTGGTCATGATAATATCTTTGAAAAATATTGGAGTGCAAGAGGTCAAATGACTTTATTGTCAAAAGGCTGGCATTAGAAGACAACAACGTATGTAGGTCGTACAATGATAAACAAGTTGACTGCTTAGTACACCAGGGACAGAACATCTAGAGCTTTCAGTGACTTCACTGTGGAAGAGCCTGCACACAACAGAATTGTTCGTTGCACTACAAACTGAAAACATTGACCACTTAATTTCACGGATCCAGCTGCACTCTCACAATACGATAACTTCCGTTCAGAAAATGTTTTGCAACTGAATGGTACCGTACCTGCTAGTGCAGGAGGAGGGGGTGGTCGGACCGCTTAAAAGTAACGGTCTGCAAGCCTCTAGATCAGTGGTTGCCAAACACCACGAAATTGTGACGTAATAGAAATGCAACCCGCACACCACTATCGCAGGGAGAGGGGCGGAGTGGGTATCTCCTCAGGTAATGCAGTGAATAACAGTGCAGAGAAGGATTGTGACCAGAAAATGAAAGCTATATAATAATCTTCTACTTATTAACTATACACACTTTTTTCCATGTTAATTTTTTATCCTCCTAGTCATTATTTTTGTATTATTAATAAAATAAAATAAATTAATTTTCTTATTTACCATAGAAAGAACGTGTACTTTACATCAGCAGTAATTTGAAATTAGAAAAACGTACCAGGCTGGTCACGAAGTTGTAAATTACACTACATACTTAAAAAAAGTCGAAGTATTTTACTCCGATTAAGACATAGAAGCCGATAATTTTTATTGTTTGTTTATTAATGAAATATTCAAATTACACTACATACGTCGAAAAAAACGTCGAAGTATTTTACCCCGATTAGGACATAGAAGCTGATACTTTTTTTTTTGTTCGTTTATTAATAAAATAATCAAATTACACTACATACGTCGAAAAAAACGTCGAAGTATTTTACCCCGATTAGGACATAGAAGCTGATACTTTTTTCTTTGTTCGTTTATTAATAAAATATTCAAATTACACTACATACGTCGAAAAAAATGTCGAAGTATTTTACCCCGATTAGGACATAGGAGCTGATACTTTTTTCTTTGTTCGTTTATTAATAAAATATTCAAATTACACTACATACGTCGAAAAAAATGTCGAAGTATTTTACCCCGATTAGGACATAGAAGCTGATACTTTTTTCTTTGTTCGTTTATTAATAAAATATTCAAATTACACTACATACGTCGAAAAAAATGTCGAAGTATTTTACCCCGATTAGGACATAGAAGCTGATACTTTTGTTTTTGTTCGTTTATTAATAAAATATTCAAATTACACTACATACGTCGAAAAAAAAAACGTGGAAGTATTTTACACCGAATAAGACACAGAAGCCAATACTTTTTTTTTGTTCGTTTATTAATAAAATATTCAAATTACACTACATACGTCGAAAAAAATGCCGAAGTGTTTTACCCCGATTAGGACATAGAAGCTGATACTTTTTTTTTTGTTCGTTTATTAATAAAATATTCAAATTACACTACATACGTCGAAAAAAATGTCGAAGTATTTTACCCCGATTAGGACATAGAAGCTGATACTTTTTTTTTGTTCGTTTATTAATAAAATATTCAAATTACACTACATACGTCGAAAAAAATGTCGAAGTATTTTACCCCGATTAGGACATAGAAGCTGATACTTTTGTTTTTGTTCGTTTATTAATAAAATATTCAAATTACACTACATACGTCGAAAAAAAAAACGTGGAAGTATTTTACACCGAATAAGACACAGAAGCCAATACTTTTTTTTTGTTCGTTTATTAATAAAATATTCAAATTACACTACATATGTCGAAAAAAAATGTCGAAGTATTTTACCCCGATTAGGACATAGAAGCTGATACATTTTATTGTTCGTTTATTAATAAAATATTCAAATTACATTACATATGTCGAAAAAAATGTCGAAGTATTTTACCCCGATTAGGACATAGAAGCTGATACATTTTATTGTTCGTTTATTAATGAAATATTCAAGTTACAGGTAAGGGCGTGGTAATCTTCATAACAAGAAAAATAATGACAATGTGCATTGTTCTTTTATTCTTCATTTAAAATTTTACAACAAATTAAGTATCTCATATTTTTGCCATCTGCATAAAATAAACACTTTTCCTCCCATGCTCCTTAAAATTAAGTTTTTACTTATCTGTTTTCGAAAAGACATCGAAACATATTATCCTACACACTTGTAACTTTACATGCGTACGTCCGCTGCTGAAAGGTCTTTACTTATATCGAAGTGAAGGCTGTAAACGGAGGGTGGGGGTATGATGCCATGGTTGCGCTTGAGTGGAGGCAGGGGCATGTGTCGCGACACAGCTTTTGGTGATCACTGCTCTAGATGCTCTGTCCTGGATGTATCCACCAGATATGTCTGCAGTGGATAACGTATAGGGATCAGAAATTTATCCATAGTGAATAAAATAATAAACGCAAACTCCCCAGTAGTATAATAAATATTTATTTAAATAGAATACACAACTTTTGAAGTTGTTACACAAGACACTAACAAACATTTCATGACGTCTCTGTGTGTTCTGCTTGAGTCTCTGTATTTTCTGCTTGAGACTTGACGTGGTGGATCAGATGTCTAACACCCACCATCCACGGACTGCACACTGACACGTGGTCCACCATCAGGCCCACGTGGATGCGGTCAGCAACATCCACGTTGCCATTCCTAAGGGCTAAACAAAAACAAAGACTAACATTAGTATGTTTTTTTTTAGATATCTTTTTACTTGATTATTTAACGACACTATATCAATGACTAGGTTATTTAGTGTCGGTGGGATTGGTGATAGCGAGATGGTATTTGGCGAGATGAGGCCGAGGATTCGCCATAGATTACCTGACATTCGCCTTATGGTTGGAGAAAACCTCGGAAAAAACCTAACCAGGTAATCAGCTCAAGCGTGAATCGAACCCACACCTAAGCACAACTCTGAATGGGCAGGCAAGCACCTCAGTTTATTCATTCATTCATTTATTTTATTCCATAGATCTTACGTGAGCAATGAAGCTTTAAGATGTGGAACAAGTCAACATTTTACAATATTACAATTACAATTTTTACAAATTTTTTATAGTTTTACAATTTAGTAATTTTCTACAATTTTTACAATTTTGTGCAATTTTTTATTTTTTTTTATTTTTTTTTTTTTTATTTTTTTTTTGCGAGATGTAGTGAGATGAGATGAGGTCCGAGGATTCACCAAAATATTACCCGGCATTTGCCTTTTGGTGGGGGAAACCTCGGAAAAACCCAACCAGGTAATCAGATCAAAGGGGGTAATCAAATCAAAGGGGTTGATGCCAAGGACTCGCCATAGACCATCCGGCTTCAGTCCCATGGCTGGGGAAAACCTCGGAAGAAACCAAAGACCAAAGGGGGATCCAACCCAAGCCCGAACGCAGCTCCGGATCAGCAGCCCAGCGCGATGGCTCTACTAAAAGTATACAATACATAGCCAATCAGTTACACCGTGGTTTTGGTATACAGGGTAAGTTATGAAGAATATGTACACGCGAAGTATTCTCTTTAAAGGAAAGAACTCTGAATAGTTCCTGTTATTTAATATACTCGTTATTTAGGCCTATGTACAATTAATAGACTTAGGAAGTGCACGCACTTGCATATTATTATTCAAATATTGTTACTGAAATGCTGATTAATATGTGTGCGAATCACACATCAACCTCTTAGGTCAATTTTATTGTGCATACAGAATGTTCTGAAAAAAGTTCCAATATTTAAAGAGGAGGTAGTAATAATAATAATAATAATAATGTTTTATTTTCGCTGGCAGAGTTAAGGCCATAAGGCCTTCTCTTCCACTCAACCAGCCTTAATCAATACAATACATAAATTTAAATTACAAATATTTACACTACACTTAAAAGGTTCTCCAGCAATATTCTTCACTACACATTTATTTAAATTTAGATAAATCTATAAGGTAAAGTAGTAACTTAATTTATGAGCTAATTTAATTCAATGAATTATAATTAATTTAATATTTGAGATAGCTAATAAAATGATGAAAATTAATTTAATATTAGCTTACTAGGACTATGTTACAGGGAGAATATATATATTTCTATTTCTATAATGAGAATATTAATGTAATTGCCATTAGAGGTTTTGTAAATCTATTTAGAAAAATTAATGATAATAATAATAATAAGAATGGACAGATGTTAGTTTCATTATAAGTAACAAATATTAATCAGCAATTCATCTGTTAAGTAAGAATTTATGCAATTTTGACCTAAATGAAGTTATTGTCCAACAACCCCTTATATCACTCGGAAGCGAGTTCCAATTTCTAGCAACTGAAACTGTACGTATCAAAAGAAGAAATAAAAGTCCTATAAACATGGGTCCTAAAATTAATATTTTCTAAGAAATGAGCAAATGTTTATCATCACCATAGCAGCAGCATTGTGAGCTATAGGGTAAGAAACAAATGAGGAAACAGAATGCAGCCGTTTGTCACTGCGTATTGCACAGCATACCTTTGTTTGTGCTTGTCTCAAGAGGCCACTTAAGCAGATGACAGTACGTTAGAGTCCGTATTCGTACTATTAAACGTAAACTGATTCCACACTGCAGTAATTGAGGACCTAACATTCTAAATGTGCTAAGCGCCAAAAATAACTTTATGAGATATTAATGAAAACATACTGCGAAGTGCATATTGAGGTACCTACAACACCGTCTTTTGATGTATGAATGAGTCACTTACAGTTGAGCTATGACAAAGACAGTTTAAATAATTTGGAGCGAAAAATTGTTCCGGGGCCGGGCATCGAAACCGGGACCTTTGGTTTAACGTACCAACGCTCTACCACTGAGCTACCCGGGAACTCTACCCGACACCGATCCAATTTTTACCTCTATATCCCAGACCTCAAAGTGGTAGAGCGTTGGTATGTTAAACCAAAGGTACCGGGTTCGATGCCCGGCCCCGGAACAATTTTTCCCTCCAAATTATTCAAATCAACTTTACAGGGAGTTATACCTGAAATCTTGATTTGCAAAGACAATTTAGTATGATATTCTCATGTGGATGTTAGATTGAATAAAATGAAATCCATTAAAAATACTACATATGTATTTCTGGGTACAGAAGTATGACATTTCATATACATTATCTTATATCCTCCTTAATAGTCCTTCACAGCCAAAATTATTGCAACAATAGAAGTGCCCTTTTTTCCACTTAGAAGCACGTCCGACTTTACCTCATTAGTGAGGGAAAAACTGGACACATGTGTAATGAAGCATTAGACCAGGTTTCATATACCTAAGGCAGTGATGTCAAAGCAAGCGATTTTTCTGACCTTGACGTCATGTGCGGGCATCAAGCGCTAGGAGGAAGACTCTCCTGAGCTCTAAAGCACACGCTTGCGCCTATTGGCATCAGTTGACATGACTGACCTAAGGGGTAAAGTTGGACATCTAAAATACATGTGAAATATATTTAAACTCAGGGGCGGCTTTCGAAGAGGGGCTGCAGAGCTGCAGCACCCCAGACCGAATTTTTAAAAAAATTTCGCTCTCAATGACATGCACGCAATCGTTAGTGAAGTCACTTCCTCCCCTGGTGCTGCCAGAGCGAAACCAGAGACAAGGACTATGGGTGAAGCCACTTCCTCCCCTAGAGCTGCCAGTCTCTTCTCGGATGCTTTGCGCGTTAGTTTTACCCCTCCCCCTGGCCGTGAATCCAGAGTTTCCAGGTGCTGCAAAATTTGCAGCAGTTTGTCAGTAGCGCGCAGTTTTAAATACATTTTCTTTAATGTTGTGAGTATAACAAGTGCAACAATGTTTAATTCTGTGCATTATTTACAGTCTACTCAGTTCAGTACCTTAACAATTCAGGAGAAATGTGAAATTAAGTGCCCATCAGTTGAATCTCATAATGGAAAGAGCCGCTAAACAAAATACAAAAGCTCTCATATTTTTTGATAATTTATCCAGTATCCCTGCTTTCTTCTCTCGATCTGTATTAGATTAATGTGTTTCAAAGACAATTCCATCAGCTGGGGCAACAAGATGGATTTAAAATAAGAACAGTAAATGTTGTTCATGAGAAGGAGCCATTGCTAGAATGTCTTCAAACCATAATGGAATCTGAAACATCTGACATCACAATAAATGAGGCAAGCGCCCTGGTGCGTATTCTTGAATATCCTGAATTCAATTTCTGGCTCAGTTATTTTTTTCATTTCTTGCTGTATCATGTACATATATATATATATATATATATATATATATATATATATATATATATTATACAACCAACTACAACATCGCCAGTTAGATATTTTTTTTTAGTTGGTTATTTAACGACGCTGTATCAACTACGAGGTTATTTAGCGTCGATGAGATTGGTGATAGCGAGATGGTATTTGGCGAGATGGGGCCGAGGATTCGCCATAGATTACCTGGCATTCACCTTACGGTTGGGGAAAACCTCGGAAAAACCCAACCAGGTAATCAGCCCAAGTGGGGATCGAACCCACGCCCGAGCGTAACTTCAGACCAGCAGGCAAGCGCCTTAACCGAATGAGCCACGCCGGTAGCTTTGTTAGATATTCCTAAGGTTCAAATCTGCATATAAAAAATTAAATTATGGTTTATTTAACGACACTCGCAACTGCAGGGATTATATCAGCGTCGCCGGTGTGTCGGAATTTTGTCCGCAGGATTCTTTTAAATGCCAGTAAATCTACTGACATGAGCCTGTCTCATTTAAACACAAGTTAGAAGATAAGGCGCATGGAACTAATCTTTAAATAAAGTAAGTTGCTTGGTTTATTTTTGTATGCAGCCCCCCCCCCCCCTTAATTCAATACCCACGAGCCGCCACTGTTTAAACTACATATTCGTGTATTTTTATAATCAATTTGTGGTACAGTAGTGGTTTTCATGTGCGATAATGGGTCTGGCAATGATAACTATACAGAGGCAGCAAGTGTGATGTTGCTAAATATTTATTCTGTATGTACAGATGTGTTCTGAATTCATTTATATTACGTAGATTATAAGTATATTTAAAAAATTGATTAGGCCCAACCTCCTCCTTATATGTTAATGGCATGTCCGACTTTACCAGAAAAATTACACTGATTCACAAAAAAGACTGTCAACAGCTGAAAATATTTTCTACACATGTGAAACTTATATGTAATATCACTGAAATTCTCTGATTACAAATATGTACAACAGTTTTTCCTAACTTAACCTGAATTCTTGTTATAACTTTGGTTTTAGCTCAGTTTTAAAGACAACTCAAAATTTGCTACTGTTCTATAAATGCTCTTTCTCACAAAGAAACGTCGAAGGTGCAACCAGGAAGCATACAGGATCAGGGGCGTATTTTGCGGACTACCGGGGCTACCAGCGGTAGCCCAAGGAAATTACAAAAGAAAAAGTTTATAATATAACATAATGTAATAATTTTGTATTACCGTATTAGTTTTACCACAGTAATTAAAATTAAAGTAATTGTTAGATTTATATGTGCTCTCTGCTCTCGAAAAGAAACAAGTTGTCAAGGCGGCATCACTGGAGAAACCGCTGCCGCGAAGGGTAGCCTGTGACCGTTCTGCTCACGTCGCACAACTCCCCGTCCCCCCGCTCCCTCCTGTTTCCACGTGCACTGTAGGTGGGTGAGTTGCCGCTCTCGTGATCGGTTTCTTGGAAGGGCCGAAGCAACAATATGCTTAGTAAGCTAGCTCATTAATGTGATTGTGTTCTTGCAGTACAGTATTTTAAATTTGTGATTTGTTCGAGTGTCTAAGAGTTATATTAATTGTGAATTATTAAGTTTTTAATTTCCCAATTAAGTGATATTGTGAAAAATATGGCAGAACAAGTTTCTGGAGAGGTTTGTGTTGAAAATGACTGTGTAATAGAAGGTTTATTAAAAGTGCCTTTTAACCGTCGTACATACAACGAGAAAGTTGAAATTGTGAAAATGGAAAGACCAACTCCTGAGTTAAATTTGTCCATGGACGTAAAAGAAAAACAGCGTGAGTACACACGCCATTTCACTTCAACATCTTATGGTAAGTGGAATTGGTTGTGTGGTAGTTCTAAACTGTCTAAACTATTTTGCTGGCCATGTTTGTTATTTAGCCGCGAAACTAATGTGTGGTCAAAAGAGGGGTTTTCTAATATGAACTCCCTTCGAACGGCAGTCCTAAAACACGACAAATCAAAAGCTCATATTTATAGTAGCATGAACTTTGCAAACTTTGGGAAGACAAGAATTGATTTACAGCTAGATAAGCAAAAAGTTTCTACACATCAACCAACACAATGCTCTTGTGAAAAAAAATCGGGAGATTTTACTGCATCTTATTAACGCAGCCTGCTTTCTAGGAAAACAAGAATTGGCTTTTCGGGTTCATAATGAGAGTGTGGAATCAGACAATAGAGGAAATTATATTGAATATTTAAGTTCCTTAAGTGAATTTGACCATTTACTGGCCAATCATCTTGACAGTTCAACAGTATTCCGTGGTACTTCTCCCGCAATTCAGAATGACTTAATATTTGCTATAAGTGGGGTTATGATAAAGAACATAAAATCTGAAATAGAAGAAGCACCTTTTGTGGCCATTGTTGTTGATGAAACAAGTGACTGCTCTAATCAGAGTCAATTGTCCACTGTTTTAAGATACGTCGACAGTACTGCCAATGTTCAAGAACGGTTTATAGGATTCACAAATGTCAGTTCGGGCAAAACTGCTGCTGCTTGGTTTCAGCATGTGGAAGGTGTTATAGCAGAATACAATGTCGGCAGTAAGTTAATTGCACAGACATACGATGGTGCTTCAGTTATGGCGGGAAATATTAATGGCTTAAAAACAAAAGTTCAAGAAAAGTATACTCAAGCACTATTTGTCCATTGTTACAGCCATGTTCTCAATTTAGTTTTGCAACAAGCTACTTTATCCATTCCAGAATGCCGCATTTTTTTCAAAATACTGTCGGGTTTAGCTGCATTTTTCTCATCATCTCCTAAAAGATCAGAAAAACTCAAGGAATTTATGAAAAAGAAACTCCCAAAAGTAGCACCAACTAGATGGAATTTTACATCTCGGCTTGTAAATACAGTAAAGGAATACAGAGAACAACTGACTGCTTTCTTTGAAAATATCATTTGTAATGACTCTGAAGAAAACTGGGATGATGATGTAATTGTGCAGTCTCAAGGATATTTGTATTTTTTCACACAGTTTCAGAATATATTTCTTCTTGAAGTCTATGCTAGAGTGTTCGCACATACAGATGTGCTCTACAATATTCTTCAGACAAAAAGTCTAGACATAGCATACTGCTTGCAAGAGGTATCAAAGTTAAAACATACTATATCCGAGTTCAGACGTAGTGGGTTTCCGTCCATATAGAGTAATATGGAAAATGAAAATTCTTTAGCCAATACAATGGAACCACCATTAAAGCGAAGAAAAGGAGATGATGAATTGAAATACAGGCAGCTGTACTACAGCATACTAGATCATATGCACATGGAAATTACTGACAGATTTTCTGATTATGGAAAGCTTCAGTTCACACATCTTCTAGATTCTCAAAAATTTTCTGCTTATAGAGAAAACTTCCCGAATGAGGCACTAAACAAATTATTTCAGTCCTATAACAGTCACTTTGATCAAGTACGTTTGAAAAATGAATTAAGTGTAATATATTCAGCAGAAGTCTTTGATTTTTCGAACAAACCTATCCATGAAATATTATCTGCCATATATGAAAACCAGCTGAACCAAGTTATTCCTGAAGTCCTTAAATTGGCAACATTAATTGTGACAATACCAGCTATGTCAGCATCGGTAGAAAGAACATTTTCTGCGTTGAAGAGAATAAAATCCTACTGTAGATCAACTCATACACAAGAACGTTTATCCGGCTTGGCACTGATGTCCATTGAAAAGTCATTTCTACAGAAACTTCGCAAGCGGCCCAACTGTAATTTCAATGACGAAGTCATCAAAGTATTTTCGTCCCAATCAAGACGTCTGGAATTCACATATAAATAGGTAAGGAATTTTATTATAGGGTTTTAAAAATATATTTTGTGTAAAAATAGGGTCAGTGGTAGCCCAGACCCTTAAACCAGTATATGCCACTGTACAGGATCAATGACAAAGATGTGCCCAATCAGATAATGTAATTAGAATAAGTTCCCTGTACAAACTTTAATGAGCAGTATGTAGCAATCAAAGCAAAGATGACAGTAATGTCCAACTTTTTTTTTGACTATCCCGCTTCACCCCATTTTACTGTATTAAACATAGCATATCCTGTATTTCGATATCATATTTGAAGCTCTGATATTTAAACTATTTTGGATAGAGATGTTCAATTTTTCGATAATTTTGGTACCATTTGCATTCAAATTTTTATGGAAAGTTGTGTTAACGTATCCTCTGTCCTCAGAGGGTATCAGTCTGATTAACAGCAATGGATACTAAATAAAATTAATGACTGTAAAAGCCCATTCACAATGAAAATTAAACATAAACATAACGTAAGCATAAAACCTTGTGTCCATGTTATTTAATGAAAGCATTCACAATGAATTACATAAGCATAAACTTAATCTTAATCATAAGACGTTAACATGAAAGTTTGCAAACTCCAAACTTTCATGCTCATGTTTATGCGATTTGGAAACAGTACACAAGCGGAAAGCGTGTTTTCACTTTTTGTTTAACATCTCATGGGCTTTGCCTGCAGGCAATATTTTGATCTATTGGCCGTGATGATAGCTAGGCGCGCAACATGGAATCATATGACGAAAAGTTGATTATTTTACATCTCCGTTTCTTTGATTTCAAGTATTGAAAGCCATATACTGATGCCATTGTAGTTATTAGAAACATAAATGGAATAGCTACATCGTCAGTTATTGTGCAATTCTCCATTTTTATGTAATAGATTCTGTAGTTTTGTTGATTCGGTATGTTTGTTTCCACACACGTGTTATGTTTACGTTATGTTTAATTTTCATTGTGAATGGGCCTTGGCTACTTAAGTTTGTGGCATATGTTTATGTGCTTATGTTAATGTTTACGTTATGTTTAATTTTCATTGTGAATGAGCCTTAAAGCAGGCAATACAAACCTTCAGAAAGCTGTATCATTTTACTATAGATCTCAGGTTTTAATTTATCTTCTTCCCACATTTTCTTCATTATATCTAATCTTCTTCTAATTTCAGATTCATTCTTCTGAAAACACATCAGCATTTTAAGTATAAGAAAAATTAAGGAAGTAAGATCAAACACTAACATATTGGAACAGATACTAAGGAACCAATGCACATTGAATTTTCATTAGCACACTTCATTCTTGCTCCCTATTCTGTCCTTTGCTACTATTTTAATATGGTATAATGGAGTAAAATCCCTCGTAACCAGCAATACCAAAACAATGGCATTTTTGGCTGAGCCAAGAAAAAATGTTAATCTTCCACATTGTTACAATCTGGGCTGTTACTTTTGCCACATTAGGAAGTTCGCGCGAACTTCTATTCTCAGTGAATATTTGAACCTGAAATTAGTTAGCCTATTATTTGTGTTGGGTGATGTGTTTCAATAAAGGAAATTTACACAGTTTTTATGTTTATTTAATTATGTTTGGGCCGTCAGTGTTACCACATTAGGAGGTTCACACGAACTTTCATTTTCAGTGAATATTGAAACTTAAAAGTAGTATATTATGTGTGTTGTGTGATGTGACGGGGGTTATGTGGTTCACTTTGTTTAAAGTTTTACCGAAAGAAATTTTTTATTTATTTTATATATATATATATATATATATATATATATATATATATATATCTATATCCCAGTAAATACAGTTATCTCTGACCATATAGTAGGCCTACATAAATTCAAAATTTAAATATTAATCTGCAATCAGTTTACACAGACTATGAAATTTTCCTGAGCCTCGTGTCATCTACTATGTATTTTTTTTTATAGGAATTAGAAAGTAGAGATTGGAAAGATTGATGGCGGCAAGAGCATGTGAAATGTTAAAATAAGAAAAGTGAACGTCGATGAAGCATTGTGAATGTGATTATTCTTATTCTGGAGTAAACAGAATATAAAAATGAACGTTAAGCGGAGTTTTTAACTTTGAGAAGTGACATAAGAGAGCTATAGAGATGAAGTTTGGGAGGGGTAGCAATATTTAAGGGAAATGGTAGTGTGACTGAAAAATTTACTGTAACTGTGTTGAATTAATTTAATAGCAGTATCAGTATCAATATTAGTTTATTATGATAAGGGCATAAGTGCTTTACTTGTAGGCTAAACTTTCAGAAGATTAATATAATTAGAGGGAAAATGTAAATAGTATGGTGCGATCTAAATACAGAAATGTGAAGGCAGGCACACCATAACTTTTATTGCGGTTGTTAACATTAAAATACTAATACTATACTATATGTATGTCTATTTTCTTTTGAAATGGTAGCCTACAGCACTCTTCCAACTTCTACTTACTAAAAAGAGTTACCTTCACATTATCTGCAGCATCTTTGAGAATTTTTTCAAAAGCTTCTGTCACTCTTTGAAGGGCCTCTTCTTTTTGGAAGCCCAAACTACTTTCTTCAACTGTTTCTGCAGTTGTATTGCTCACTTCAGTAGTTTTGCTTGCTACAGTTGGAAGATTCGATATACTGGCTGGAGTAGACAATGGAGGAAGTACACTTGTTGATGGAGGCACATTTGAGGGTGACTGCGAGCTCAGAGGAAATGCCACTCTTTTATTGAGCAGCCCTCGTTTCGGAGTCTTTGATTGTGAAACAGAATCGTAAGAAAACAATGGAGGATCGTTCCATCCCGGGTCGTGATGTGTTACTAAAATTAAATATAGGTATAAACATTATTCAGAAGTAACAAAGAAGATCGCAATAAAATTACGTCCATGCTGTTTTTACAGGCTATGTTGTATAGCTCGATCTACGATCATCAGCTCAGAATTTGTTGCAAACATCTATCATTTATAATGTATGAACTTAAGAATAATTAATCACTGTCATTAAACGAGCTACGAATACACTGTAAACAATTTATGCATAATGTAAGTACAATGTTAAATAAAACTGTCTATGTATCTTTCAATCAATATCCAACTGACCAGATTCACATAGTTCTTAGTAATACCATAATTAAGGAAGTAGAATGCTCTAAATTTTTAGGTATATGGATAGATTCCAGTCTAACATGGGAAAAGCATATACAACATCTAACTGAGAAGCTGAGTCGCTTATGTTATGCTTTTCGAGTCCTTGCGAAGATATCATCCATAGAACTTTTAATATCAGTCTATTTTGGATATGTTCATTCAATACTATCATATGGCATTATTACTTGGGGATCTTCACCAAAAGTGACACAAGTCCTCAAATTGCAGAAAAGAATACTCAAAATCATTAAAAATGTTCCTATTCGGACTGAAAGTATAAAAATTTTCAGAGAACTAAAAATCTTACCTGTACCCTGCATATATATTTTAGAAACAGTGTGCTTTATTCATCAAAACATAGATTCCTTTAAAACAAATTCAACATATCATGAGTATAACACCAGAACATCCCAAAACATACATCTGAATTACCACAGGCTTACCAGAAGTCTTAACAGCATATCACATAGAGGCAGCAATTTATATAATAAACTTCCACAGAAAATCAAAGAACTTAACATAAGAAAATTCAAAAAAGAGGTAAAGAACATTTTATTGACACATATGCCATTTTGCACAAATGAATATCTAAATTTAAAATTTTAGAATTTAACGTTTCTTGATACTGCCCTTGACCATTTATGTTTCAGGTAACTCACAGTTGAAGAAAAGACAGGGAAAAGCAAAAAGAGAAGATACTAGATAGGACAGTGGAGACTGAAGATCAAGCTTGTCCTATAATATTAAATTGTTAAATTTATTTAGAATTAAGTCTAATTTTGTATTATATTGTATGTTATGTCATTTTTCTTGTGTACTGACGACGCCATGAATGCTTGTAATTCTATTCGGCTAATATAGATCTAATCTAATCTAATCTAATCTAATCTAATCTAATCTAATCTAATCTAATCTAATCTAATATGACCAAATTATCCAGAGGCTGTATTAGATAGGCCTAGAGATCAAGCATAAAATAACTGGGCAATCTTACGTTTTGGAGATGTGAATAATTGGGAGACATTTTGGCTAAATAGCGCTGAGATAGTTCCCTTCGTAGTTTAGACTTTTGTTATGCGTTGCATATACGATCAATTGCACTTCCAAAAAAAAAAAAAAATCCCTTGCAAATTCAACCATTTCCACTTTCAAAATCACCGGAACTACCTCAGCGCTAGTTATATTTGTAGGCCTAGAGGGTGAATTTCTTGAGAGATATTTTAATACACACAAAATCACCTTGAAACATGAGAAACCACTCAGAAAAGTAACGAAACAAATAATGGATAAATTGGGGTACCTATACCGAAATCAATTTTTTTTTGTTCCCTTCTCGAGTCTTATATGTAATGCTCCTGTGAACTTATACGATGTTAACATTGTGAAACTATAATCCCATCCCACATAGTGCAGACAGAACAAAACTGTCACACACACCTCTGCCTGTCACTTCGCTAATCCTAATCATAATTTTATATTTCTAATTAATTTGCAACGTATTATGGCAATCTTGTATGTATTAAAAGTCTGCCAGAATTTATACTCCTAAAACGTAAGATTATCATAGGTTGTTTTTATTTTGAGACACCTTAGATTTGGAATTGACATCTAAAGCCATAAAGTGCGGAAATTAATTTCCGTAATAGTTGAATGTAAACAGTGTGGAGTTCATACATAATTTTCTATTATCACCTTTTGTCTTCATTTCGTCATCTCCTTCGTCCATATGTTTCACATCCATTTCAAAAACTGAAATTAAAAATATACTGAGTTTTCACATCAATTAACATGACACATTCTGATCATCTCAGCATCTCGAGAAAGCCTTAGCAGACGTCGCACAACAGGGCTACCACATGATTTCGGTCGAAATTATATTATGTTCTGTACAAAATTGTCAGCATTTCTATTAAAATTACATAAAAATGGAAATTGTTGGCGATTATATCGAAATTATGACAACCCGAGGTACTCAGTTTAAGAGAACAGAGGTTTAATTTATTTTCATAATACACATCATATTTTATTATTCTGTCTATTTATCTAGTTGTCTACTGTAAGGCATTTGCAAGGTTCCAGATCATTTGGCAGTGAAACATTTTAATGTTCAAGAGAAAGTATTAATTATATGGTTTATTTTCCATGTACACTTATCACTGCCCACTATTAAAGCTATACAGATAATTTGTTTGTGACTGTGTTGGAAAAGATTATTTAGTAGTTGGCAGGTACTGGCAGTAGCATCCTCAAGCAGAAGTGTATAACAGCGACTGTGCTCGTTGGTGCAAAAGCCCGCAGAAGTTTGTATGTAATTATCGATTGTTATTGATTTTTGTAGGATCGACTTGTAAAGGTTAGGGATTTGCTTATTGAGAAGGGGTTAACTGTGTATGGTCTTAACTTTTCTTAACTTTAATAGTACATTTATTTATTTTGCACCACTTAATTTGAAAGTGGTCATTCTCGGAAAAATGCTTCATAATGTCTGTTTAATTCTGTTACATGTTATGTATTGTTTATGATGTAAGGTAAGTGTATTTTGAGGGCCGTAATAGAATGGGTATAGTTTAATATTCTTGAAAAACAAGGGAGATTTTTCGAATGTCATTAAAAAGGAAGACTGATAATCGACGGAATTTAAAATGTTTTCTCTGAAGAATGTTGTATGTTTACGTTAGTAACTATTATTGCATACTATATTAACTGTAGAACGAAAGAGCATGACGCGTGGCTCTGTAATTAATGCATTTCTAGCCTCTAGTAGTAATGTCACTTAAAATTTTTTTCTTTTTCCCGCGTAGCACGAAATTCATAACCTATAATTTATATGTATTGTATTATACTGCATGCTTATATAAAAATTAATACGTTAGTTTCAAGTTTTTTGGAATCAATGCTTGGTGAAAGGATAACAAATCCACACAGTTCTATTGTGAGCTATTTCACATGCATTGCATTCGCATTTTAGACAAATCAGAAATGCATACTGCCTTCGAGAATTTGAGGGTTCAAGCAATGACAAAATAACAAAACGAATAAATTCCGAAAGAAATATTTTAACTTGTGAGTAACAATTTCACTTCCATCATTTGCTTGTGACAGGACATTACACTGTCAACAAGATACTTATACATTCTGAATAGTGTAACGTTTGTATTAATTATGTTTAAAAATGTAAAGTAAAATCCTCCTACCCTCTTTTTGTGTGAGAAATCTGGCAAGTTTACTTGGATAGAGATCTTTCTCCACTATAAATCTCTCAGAATTTGGTAGGATTAATTCAAAATGACTTTAATGACAAACTGTAAATTTACTGTAGCTACATGTATATGTAGCAAGCATCTCTAAAAAATACATAGTCTTACCAAAATCATTACCGGTAACTGATGGATTAATTTCAGTTGATGTTTTACCATCACAATGCCCGGGAAGGTGAAGGTGAAGATTTTGGCAGGGAGAAATTTGCCTGTCATGGACCGTTCCAGTGACACCACAGATGCTTATGTCGAGATCAAGCTGGGCAACACTACGCATAAGACTGATGTTTGTAGGAAGTCTCTCAACCCACAGTGGAACTCAGAGTGGTATAGATATGAGGTGAGGGTACCTACCTTCAAGGAGACCACACATATCCATCACTTTGTAATGTAGGCCTATAGAGCCCAGATGTTTAGATCTGATAATCATTCGTTTTAGGATTTTTTGGTTATTTGTAAGAAGTCGTCGCTGAACGATTCACATCGTTTATAGTTCACTTCTATTGTTACACAACAAGATGGATGCACTGAACGATTCACATCATTTATAGTTCACTTCTGTGAACGATTCCATTGACTATTGTTACACAACACACTAAACCTGGAGTAATTTAAGCTTATTAATCAAATAAATAATTCTACTTACTGTTTTTTATATGCTCACCTGTATGTAATTTCTATTTTATACTTATTTCATTGTTATTTTCCATCCAAAGATCATTAAGAACGATGAATATTATTTAATATCTCCTATCTTTCTTCAAATAGTGTTCATATGCCATGTTCATTTTCATTTGTTTTCATAAGTTAACAATGATGCACATTGGAAGCAACATATAAGAAATTATTTTCCTACACAATCCACGCTATATTCACGTTGTTTTGAAATTATTAATCGAAGATGGTTTGCTTATTGTTTATTACACGCACATTTGTATGTAATTTCTATTCCATACGTTTTTTTTTCTATCCCCCGATCATTAAGAATGGTGAATATTGTTTAATGCTTGTTTCCTGTATTTCTTAAAATAATGTTATGTGGCATGTTAGTTTTTATTTGTCGTTATTTACGTAAAAATGATGCGCCAAAAAATAAAAAATAATAATAATTTCGTCCTCACTCCACATCCTATTTATTCACATTTATTTTTCAGTTATTTATTAAAGAATGTACCGGTATTTAAAATACTAATAATTTAGAAACATGTTACATAAATCATCCTTGTGCCAAAAGAGAATGCTCCCTGGACCAAACTGTCGTATTTTGCAGTGGTCGTCAGTACTCGCTGAAATGGGTAATAATAGTATAATAAAATAATGTTGTACGTAGCATTTAGAAACATGTTACATAAATCATCATTGTGCCAAAAGAGAATGCTCCCTGGACCAAATTATCGTATTTTGCAGTGGTCGTCAGTACTCGCTGAAATGGGTAATAATATAATATAATTGTTTTGCACGTAGCAAGCGGGGTATTGGGGCTGCAAGCCCCGATGATGATCCGACGTGTAGCACATGATGTAAAAAGCGGGGTATCGGGGCTCCAAGCCCCGATGATGATCCGATGTGTAACACATGATGTAAAAAGCGGGGTATCGGAGCTGCAAGCCGCAATGATGATCCGACGTGTTGCACACGATGAAAAAAGCAGGGTATCGGGGCTGCAAGCCCCGATGATGATCCGACGCGTAGCACATGATGAAAAAAGCGGGGTATCGGGGCTGCAAGCCCCAGTGATGATCCGACGTGTAGCACATGATGTAAAAAGCGGGGTGTCGGGCACTTAAAAGTGCCTTTTGGAAAGCATGGTGATGCGCATTTGACCAACCCAGTGTACGTACTTGCTAATAATCCCTTTTTATTTGTCGTTATTTACGTAAAAATGATGCGCCAAATAATAATAATAATTTCGTACTCACTCCACTTCCTATATTCACATTTGTTTTTCAGTGATTTATTAAAGAATGTATCGGTATTTAAAAGACTAATAATTTAGAAACATGTTACATAAATCATCCTTGTGCTAAAAGAGAATGCTCCCTGGACCAAATTATCGTATTTTGCAGTGGTCGTCGGTACTCGCTGAAATGGGTAATAATATAATATAATTATGTTGTACGTAGCAAGATCGATTATTCAATTGATAGGATATTTTATGAGGTTGTCATGACTGAGGTATCTATTGTCAATTGCTTTTATTTGTCAGAAGGCCTTGACTGACGGGTATATAAGGACTGGCGCTCTTAGGGGTGTAGGTCGGGGTTTGGGACGGCTCACAAGTATAACAAGAGGAGAAGGGATAGAGACACCTAGTATTTTAAAGATTTATATCGTTCACTAGATGAGTTGATTCAACTAACCTGGAAATAATGTGAATCGTTCAGCGACGACTTCTTGTAAATAACCGATTTTTTTTGTAGGTATCTCGAAACAATAAATTAACCAGACGCTGTCGCCCTCCTAAATGTTGTTTTTGTTCTCTAACATGTTAAGGATGGGGTACACGGGTGTGAGATGGATAGAAGTTTTAATAACGTGACTCAACATAAAATAGGGTATTCGTGAAAAGAAACTTTTTTCCAGGACCGTGGCTAAATGTTTCTAGGTTACCAAAAGCAGGAGAGAAATGTAACATTTCCTCTCTAGGAAGATAGGCCTAATGTAGTACTTCTGTCCCTAATATACATTCTATATGTTTTACAGCGATCTAACCTTAATTTATACCGGTAATATACTAATTACTTTAACCAACAAAGAAACCAACAAGAAACTTTGAACATCATTCCTGGACAATACTTTAGATTTTTTTGCACGAAATCCAGTTGAATTCCTCTTTAACAACGCAATAAGTTTTTCATATTTACTAATATCAATGTTATCATTTACCATTAAACAAGATCTTAACATAGAATATTGTGCCCATATCGTAAAAAACTTGTATTCCTTTGCTCTTTCCGTGAAATACACCAACAAGACATTTTCTGAATATATTTGTACATTCTTCAATAAACATCTGTCTTTAAAACCAGTGTATGCAACTTCATATAATCTCCTAGATTTTTTCGGCAGTAAACCAGGAACTGCCTCATTAGCAGCATGGCCTACGTTGTTTCTTTTGGCTCTTCAAAACTATACATTTTGTATTGCACATACAAATCCTAACAATACAATCAATATAAACAGAAGAACGTTGCTATGACATTTCCTTTGCATCAGTGCATATGCCCTTAATAAAAATAACTCCAACAAACTTCAGTAAATAAAAATAAAATAAAATGCGACAATTTAGTCCCGGCCTTGGAAAAAATAGTATATACACCACAGGATCGAAACACATTTTCCCCTCAGGACACTTATAGCCTTTGGGATATACCCCTCACGGAAAATCTTTCAAATTTAAGTATTACAAGATAGGAGTGGCATTTGAAATTTCAAAGTGGGGGGTGACTGGGGGTAAGGGGGTGAAAACTAATATGCAATTAAGAGTGGTTTTAAACTTCCCCCTCAATATCTGAATTGACGTGTTTTTTTTTTTTAATTAAATTCTATTTAAATTATGTAGTTATTTGGACTGGGAAGTTTTGAAATGAACACTCTATATAACACACACATTAGTATTAGTCACTTTAGCCTTTTCTTCCCATTTTATGTAACACTGCTTTTAAGGAAAATCTGTATTTAAGGAAAAAAAAAATCCCTCAGAGATTCGTTAAAAAGTGGTTCTACTGTATGTGCATTCATATATGAGCCAGCTGTGTGATGTTGTCGATCTATGCAGACTTTCAATGCACTTAATTATAAAATGCATAATATAATATTAATGTATTGTGTTGCCCCCTTCAGTCTCCACAGCTACTCATATGTATATAATATGTTGAATTAAAACTTCAGCCTATGTAGAATTAGAATTGATGATGACTGATAATTGCAAAATGTTTAACGTGGATTTTGTTGCAGGTGGACGACTCTGAGCTCCAGGATGAACCCTTACAGATTCGTTTGATGGATTATGATACTTATACAGCTAATGATGCAATAGGCAAAGTGTACTTGGACCTGAACCCGCTGTTACTGCCCGCTGCACCTGCACCTGTCAAAAGTGCCTGGAATTCTGATAATTCAACAGCTTCCAGCACAAGTTTGACAGGAGGTAAAGGCCGACATGTGCATGGACAGACGTTACTGTTTGAATCTCGCGCATTTGTATCTCTCTCTCTCTCTCTCTCTCTCGGTAGCATAGTATGTTTGTTTTGCTTGCTGGGGAAGGAAGTGAATTCTGTTTATGCATAATAATTGTTCCTAATTAATCTTCACTTTTAGTAAATGGTATCAATATTCTCAAAAATTTCATTTGTGCAGCTTCAGTTTTATTTTTATAATTTATTTTCACAGTTTAAAATTTGCTGCTGAACGCAGTTTTGGAATTTTAAGTTGGGTGTTTTTATACTCAAGTGTTCTCCAAAGTGCGCATTATAATTAGTTGATCAAGTTTTGTTAAGTCTGCCCTTCATCTTTGATAATAAATAATAATTGTATTTAAGTTTTTTTGAAGCTTTTTTTCTTAAATTGTTGTTAATTATTGTATATGGGTGTTGCGACTGTTCAAGTTTTGTTGTCTGTTGCAGGGTCTGTGATGTCAGGCTGGATTCCAGTATTTGATACAATGCATGGAATTCGGGGTGAAGTGAATGTCATTGTCAAGGTGGAGCTTTTCTCAGATTTCAACAAGTTCCGGCAGTCTTCATGTGGTGTGCAGTTTTTCTGTTGTGAGTACAATGAATAGAACTATCAATAAAAATATAGAAATAGCATGATTCGGAGAAATAGTAAATATTCTAGGGGATAATAATTTCCACTTGAGTAAAAAATGTTCTTATAAACTTGTTCCAATTTTTAGTGGCTGTGGAGATAAACCTGTTTCACTGTTACACATAACGAGCCTTTTTTTGCCCCTCTTCTTTCTGAGGAGGGGCCGAAGGCTTACACAGCAGCCTGAGGCTTATTGTACCGACCTCATTATGGGATGATTGTTGAATTCCTTAGGATTGGATTTCTGTGAATACGTGATTCACTGCTTGGTGCCATATTATCGATTCAGCTACAGCCCAGGTCTGATGAGCCCACACCTGTGGAGTAACGGTCAGCGCGTCTGGCTGCGAAACCAGGTGGCCCGGGTTCGAATCCCGGTCGGGGCAAGTTACTTGGTTGAGGTTTTTTCCGGGGTTTTCCCTCAACCCAATACGAGCAAATGCTGGGTAACTTTCGGTGCTGGCCCCCGGACTCATTTCACCGACATTATCACCTTCATATCATTCAGACGCTAAATAATCTAGATGTTGATACAGCGTCGTAAAATAACCCAATAATTAATCAGGTCTGATGAAGCCTCTCTTTTGCTATTCTGCAGCCTCCTCAGATCGAAGCTATCTGTTCGCAAATCATGTACTTCATTCTGCTGCATCCTATACTGACCTGAAGATCGCAGCACTGTAGGTACCGTGATTCACCATAGTGCCATCTGTCCAAGGGAGCTACACAGACTGGTGGCACCCTGGTCTGCTTTAGTCCACTGTGAAAGCCCGTACACCTTCTTGGGATCTATGCAACTCTCCCAGACAGATGACATTCGTAGGCTAATCACGACACCATGTCTGCTTGATCTCCTATTGGAAACAGCTATTGAAGATGATAGATGAAGTTGAAAGCGAAATATTTCCGACATCCAATGCCTAAAGTTACCCAGTAATTCTCCTTCAAGTAGGTGAATGGGGAAAATATCGGAGAAAATACCAACCAAGTAACTTGTTCTAACCACTATTTGAACTCAGCCTGCTCGTTCTACAGTTGGACATCCTAACCATTACTCCAGAACATAATAAATCTTACAAATGGCGTGAAGGAATGACAAATGACTACGTATTATTGACTACGTACGAAGGAGTAGTATGTGTCACTCTTCTGAAATCATCTGAGCACTGCACTGTTCACAACGGGTGCAGAAAAACAGCTGTTTGTTGTTCTCTTGGCTACAAGATGGGTATGTTCCAGTATGATGGAACCCCTATACATTTTAGCTGTCAGATGACAAATCATCTAAATCTCACATTCCTTGAACTATGGATCAGCCGTGATGGTGACTTGCATTGGCCACCAAGGTCCCCAGACTTTACTCCTGTCTTTTTATCTGGGGTGAACGAAAGGCGAAGTGTATAAAAACGAAGTAAACACAAGGGACGAACTGGTCGCTTGCATTATGAACAGTGCTATCTTCATAAAAGAACAAGACAGTTTCAGAAAATCAGGACCTACTATTGTCAACAGAGTGAAAAAGTACACTGAACTGTTGAAATGTATTGATACTTTGTGGAGAGACAATAAATGTATTTATTAAGTTATTTGTCTCTCCTTCTTGCCACTTGCAACGCTTATTATGGGTAACATTCAAACAGCTGTATCTCCACACCCATTGAAAATTGGACACATGTTTATATGAACATTTTTACTTAGAGTAGTCCATACTAAAACTCCCTAAAATATTCCCTATTCCTCATGAATTACATTGTATATCTAAACCAAAAAATGAGTGGACACTTTTCAGTGTTCAGTTACATACAAGCCACGTCTGTTTCTTTCTGGTCCACTTATATACATTTTTGAACATCATCACTCACCCAAGCATTCCTTTTCCTAGCAGTAATGCATTGAATCTTTAAAATTGCTTTGCCATTTTATTGCTCGTAAATTAAACGCAGAATAAATATGGGAAATGTCTGCTGTTATTCAGTTGAGAAATTTTTGTCATCTAGTGTGATTCCGAAAAAGCTGAAAGTTAGAATTTATAAAACAGTTACATTGCTTG